>NW_027269303.1:1355400-2033100 GCF_023055355.1 Agelaius tricolor
CTGGCAGCACCCTTCTCCAGGAGCAAATCCAGCAGGGCGGCACTGGTCTCATGATTGAGGAGCTCGGAGTGAGCTCTGAGCCCAGTGCCCATGGTGCTGGTCTCTTCCCGCCGGATGCTCCGGATGAAGTCGCAAACGAGCTGTAGGAGAAGGGCAAGAAGCTGGGGATGTTGCATGGAGTGCTGCACACACGGTGCTGGGCTGAGCAGGGACAGCAGGCCCAGCCCAGGTGGGGGTGGCTGCAGGTACCTGTGCTGTGCTGTGGAAGCGGCCACGGCCGGATTCCTGCCCTTGTGTGCGCTCCACGGCTGCATCTGGCAAAGAGCGAGCGCAGCCAGAGCTGAGGGGCTGCGGGAGAGGCCGGAGAACACAGCCCAGCCCTGCGCTGCCCAGGCAGGGAGAGCCCTGGCATGCTCCAGGGGGATGGAGCACGGCCCCTGCGGGGTGTCTGCCCGGCCCCTCTTCCGTCCTGTCCGTGGGCATTTCCCCAGGGGATGGGATGGGATGGGATGGGATGGGATGGGATGGGATGGGATGGGATGGGATGGGATGGGATGGGATGGGATGGGATGGGATGGGATGGGGCCAAGTTGGCTGCAGGCTCCAGCCCTGCAGCCCAGCTCTGCCACTCACCCTCCTGCGGTGGATGGACGGGCACCGCCTCGGTCCCCTGTGCTGGGGCAGCTCCAGGGCCTTCGTCCTCCTCCTCCTGATCCAGCCAGACCACCTTGCGCACTCTCGGCGCTCTCTGCTCCATGTTTGCGACTGGAGCGCGGCCCAGCAGCGAACCCCGCCGGCGCCGCTCCTGCAGGGCGTCGTGCGCCTTCCCTGCGGGCGAGACGCGGCTGTCAGAGCTCGGCCCGGGGCCAGCAACAGCCCCCGAGCGCCCCTCAGCCGCCCCGGGCCGGCCATGCCCAGGCGTTCGCTCTTTGGAACGCGGCACGGGAGGCTCGGGGCCGGCGGCCGCGCTGTCGAGCGGCGGAGCTCGGGCCGGGGAAGCCCCAGCGGAGGCGGCGGGAGCGGCCGCGCCGCCTGTGTCCTCCGCGGGCCCCGGGAGGAGCCGGAGCCGGGGCCGGGGCCGGGGCCGGGGCCGGGGTCGGGGCCGGGGTCGGGGCCGGGGCCAGGACTGGACCCTGCGTCGGGTCCGGGGCCGGGCTCGGGCCAGGCGGAGCCGAAGGGCGGCGATGCCGCCCCCGCACCAGGCACTGACGCCCGCCCAGCAGCGCCACCGCCAGTACGGCCAGAGCCGGGCGGAGGCGAGAGCGCGGCGGGACGGCCGGGGCCGGGCACGGGGCAGCCCCGCCCGGGGCCGGGGGCGGGCCGGGGGCATGGCCCGGCCCGGCAGGGGAGAGGGAGGCGGGGAGAGGAGAGGGACGCCGGGCAAGGGACCCCGAGGGAAGGGTGCCCGACCGCGGGAAAGGGAGAAAAAGAAACAAAGGGAGTGAAAGAAAAAGAGAAAGAGAAAGAAAGAAAGAAAAAGTGATCTAAAATATCTGTTTTTCTGCTGTCGCTGCTGCTGCTGCTGCTGCCGCTGCTGCTGCTGCCGCCGCTGCCGCCGCTGCAACTGAAGCACCGGGGCCGTTCGTCCCCGTGTCCGTTCCCCGCTCGCCCCACGAGCCCCACGTTCGAGCCCCGCGCGCCCCGGGCACAGCCCCTGAGTCTGTCCAAACACGGGAACTTTGCAGCGGTGAGCCCAGATGCAGAGCCCTGACTCCTGCACACCGGCACAGCAATCCCCTCGCTTGCTGCTCTGCATTGTCCTGGCTGAGGGGCAAACACTGTCGGGCCACCTTCCCTTGCTGTAGGATTCCTACCTGACCCCAGCACTGCACTTACATCTCCAGTGTTGCCTTCCAGTAAAACCAGGGCAAGGAAAATGTGTGTGGCTCATGGTTCTTTTGAGTGTCTAAAAATCACTAAGTCACCGATCCTAGAGGTGTGGTGCATCTGGAATTCCTGGGATGGAGAAGTAGTGCAACATGGAAAATGGGAACATAGAAATAAATAGAGGAAAAGATCTTGGATTGTTTCTTTCATTTTCATTTCCCTTCTGGAAAGCCGTTTCAGTTTTCCAGGAATCTTCTCCTGTCTGCTCTTCCCAAGAATGTCTCATGGAGAACAAGGTCAAGCTTCTGTCACAAGATTTGCCAGCAGGAAATTATGCCACTGGTGAAATTTTCATGATGACTGTTTTTGCTGGCTTAGGGCAAATTTTGGGAGGAAACCTCCAAAAGGGATCCGTCTAGAAAGCAAGTTCAAGCAGCCCCTCCCCCTACTAGTTCAGGAAAATACTTCCCTCGAAAAAAGTGAAAAAAACCCAGTTTATTTAACAAGTAAATTATTCAGAAGCATGAAAAATGAATAATATTAAATGAAACCTCTGACAGTGCTGAAGAGATGGCAAATTCAGAAAGTCCTTTTTGTGGGTTGTAGTTGGCTCACTCGGTCTCTTCTAAGTCCCTCTGGTGCTGGAATGCAGCATCCCAGAGCTCGGTGGGCCATAGGTGTGAGCTGCCGGTGTTTTTCTGGGTTTTCAGTCCAGAGCAGGTTTAAACATTTCCCAGAAAAAGGAAAGTCACAGTCCAAGGAACTTCTCTGCCTAAGCTAGCTAAAACCAAATTGCTGGACCTGGGCTGTGAAGGCATCGGGAAATTTCCAAATCTGGGCACTGGCGGTCCCAGCAATCACCAGATCTGGATGGTGCTGGAGCCAGAACCTGGAAATTTCCAAATTTTGGCTTTCTGTGCCAGCAAATCACTGGACTTGGGCTGTGCTGGCACCAGGAAGTTTTCAGATCTGGGCGCTGGCACAGCTGGAAAACACCAGATCTGGGTGGTGTCGTTGCCAGAAACAGAAATCTGCCGGATTTGGGCTCTGCTGGCACCGGGAAATTTCCCAATCTGGGCACTGGCACAGCAAACACAAGATGTGGGCGGTGCCAGACCCAGTAGCAGAAAGTTGCCGGGTTTTGGATTTCTGTGCCAGTAAATTGCTGCACTTGGGCTGTGTCAGAATAGGGAAATTTCCAGATGTGGGCACTGGCAGTGCCAGCAAACACCAGTGAAACCTTCTGGCCCTCATCCGGACCATTGACCAGTGGTTTCCCTGAGAACCAGCTCTGGCCACTTTACAGACAGAGACTGCTTTCATCTGGTGCTCTGGAAACAGAACTTTAACGAAGGCAAACACAACAAACAGGACGGCGTGCACAGTACACAGAGCAAAGCAGAAAAAAGCCTGGGTCCAGGGTCTAGCAGGGATATTTATCCATTTATTTATGGGGAGGGGTTAAGGTGGGATCTGAGGGAAGGATCCAAGAGGAAGGAAGGATTAAGAATATTACAATTTTTGCAGTATAAAGTAACCAATGGTAGCAAAGAGAACTCAGAACTTTCTCGTAACAATCTGCATAACTGAACAAGAGGATTATGGGCGGGAGCTCCTGCTGACCCTGACTAAAGAGGGTTTTCCCACGGCCTTAAGCTGAGGTCTCCCTCTTCTTTTAAACCAACCCCAACACACCAGATCTGGGCAGTGCTGGGTTTTGGCTTTCTTTGCCAGACAATTGCTGCATTTGGGTTGTGGTGGCACAGGGAAATTGCCAGATCTGGGCACTGGCGGTGCCAGCTAACCGCAGATCTGGGTGGTGCCGGTGCTATCACCAGAAAATTGCCGGGTTTTGTCTTTCTGTGCCAGCAAACTGCTGGACTTGGGCTGTGCTGCCACTGGGAAACTGCTGGGTCTGAGCACTGGCAGTGCCAGCAAACACCAGGTCTGGGTGGGGCCAGCACCAGGTATTTGCAAGGTTTTGGCTTTCTTTGCCAGAAAATTACTTGACTGGGGCTGTGCCGGCACCAGGAAATTCCTGCATCTGGGCACTGGTGGTGCCAGCAAACACCAGATCTTGGCATTGCCAATGACGGTAGCAGGGAATTGCCAGATTTTGGCTTTCTGTGCCAGCAAATTGCTGGCCTTGGGCTGTGTAAGCCCTGGGAAATTTCCAGATCTGGGCACTTGCGCAGCAAACACCAGATCTGGGTTGTGTGTTGTGTTTTCATACATTGTAATACTTTGTAATAGTTTTGTTTTTGAATTCCCGTATTTTTCCCAAATGGTTCATCCCAGATGGTACCCCCCTCCCTTTACCTGTGTACTCCCTTTCCCTTGCTGAGATCATCCCCAAACCCCCACCCTGGCTCTCTGTCAATCACTCAGCATCCCATCCCCTCCATCCAGAAGCTTCGGTCCAGGATGTTGAGTGATCAGCCAGAGGCCAGGGGTCAGCCCCCCAAGCCCTGCCCCATACGCTGTCCTAAATGTCCATCCCCCAGTACCCATCCCTTAGGGTCACTTCTTGGTTAGTAAAATGTTATCTACTTTGGGTTTCCACCTCCCTTTAAATGTAACCTTGGCACATCTCCTGGGGCTGTGGGCAGGAGGCCCCTGAGGTGTAGGGGCTCCTTTGGGACTCCTAGAATAAAACCTTGGATTAAGCCCTGCTAAGAGTCGGCCCTTTATCTTCTACTGATGTCTCTGGTGTCTCTTGTGCTGCACAGGCGACCAGCCCAGGTGCCCTCAGTACCCTCGGGGCACAGAGAGTGTCTCCCCGCTGTCGGCCGTGTCGGGGCTGCCCCCGGTGTCTGCCGACTCGGGACTGGCCCAGGGTTCCTGAGAGGCTCCCAGAGGGACAGAGACAGCACCCGTATAGGTAAACTGAATCGCCCTGGGAGTTTGGAGGTAATTACAAATTGGCCCGAAGGTGAAAATTTTGGTGTCACAGATGAAGTACAAAACCAGCAACACGGGCTGAAGAAGCTCCTCCTTCTGTTCCCAACTGCCCCCAGAGGAAACACGCTACGCTCTTTTCACTGACGGTTCCTGTCGCATCGTAGGGATGAACCGGAAGTGGAAAGCAGCCATATGGAGCCCCACACGACAGGTCGCACAAGCTACCGAAGGAGAAGGTGGATCAAGCCAACTTGTGGAACTCAAAGCCATTCAGCTGGCCCTGGACATTGTAGAAAGAGAGAAGTGGCCAAAGTTCTACCTCTACACTGATTCATGGATGGTAGCCAATGCTCTGTGGGGATGGCTGGAGAGGTGGAATGAGTCCAACTGGCAGCGTAGAGGAAAACCAATTTGGGCTGCTGAAGAGTGGAAAGACATTGCTACCAGGGTAGGGAGGCTACCTGTGAAGTTCCACCATGTAGATGCCCATGTCTCCAAGAGTTGGGCTAATGAGGAACACCAAAAAAAAACCAGGTAGATCAGGTAGCAAAAATAGAGGTGCCAAAGATAGACTTAGATTGGCAACAGAAGGGGGAGTTGTTCCTAGCTCGATGGGCCCATGATGCCTCAGGCCATCAGGGCAGAGATGCCACCTAGAAGTGGGCAAGAGACCGAGGGGTGGATTTAACCATGGACAGTATTTCTCAGGTTATCCATGACTGTGAGACGTGTGCTGCCATCAAGCAGGCCAAGTGAGTGAAGCCCCGATGGTACGGTGGGCGGTGGTCCAAGTACAAGTATGGGGAGGCCTGGCAGATTGACTCCATCCCACTGCCCCAGACACGCCAGGGCAAGCGCTACGTGCTGACCATGGTGGAAGCCACCACTGGATGGTTGGAAACCCACCCTGTGCCTCATGCTACTGCTCAGAACATCATCCTGGGCCTGGAAAAGCAAATCCTGTGGAGACATGGTACCCCTGAGAGGATTGAGTCAGACAATGGGACTCATTTCAAGAACAGCCTTATCAACACCTGGGCTAGGGAACATGGCATTGAGTGGGTGTACCATATCCCCTACCATGCACCAGCTGCAGGCAAAGTGGAGAGGTACAATGGACTACTAAAAACCCAGCTGAAAGCTTTGGGTGGGAGATCTTTCAAAAATTGGGAGCAGCATTTAGCAAATTCACCTGGTTAGTTAACACCTGGGGTTCCACCAGCCCAGCAGGTCTTGCCCAGTCTGAGTCCCTGAATATAACGGATGGAGATAAAGTCCCAGTGGTCCATGTCAGAGGTTTGTTAGGGAAGACCGTGTGGATCAATTCTGCCTCGAGTACAGACAAACCCATTCGTGGGGTTGTCTTTGCTCAGGGACCAGGTTGCACATGGTGGATAATGCAAAGAGATGGAACAACACAATGTGTACCTCAGGGAGATCTGATTGTGGGGTGAGAATGATATGCAATATCACTGTTTGTTGGATGTTACTGCCATTGTCTGTACATTACACCATGCAGACATGAGACAGAAGGAAATGTGTAAGTGTTGAAGGTCTGGGCAAGTGGAAGATGGAGAAGGAGATGTGCAAGTGTCGAAGGTCTGAGCAAGTGATAGATGGAGCTTTGAGTGAGTAAGGTGAAAGGGGTGAAATCCTGCAGCTCTGTAGTATAGGGCCTGGATTCAGTGGTCCAGTGTGGGGATGTGATGAGGGCATGATGGGTATTGCTTGTAATTTTTGGGGGAAAAGATGGAAATTTTGTGTGAATAAATGCATGATGTGTGGTAGTATGTTGATGATATGGGGATAAGGGGTGGAATGTCCTAGGGTGATGTTATGATGCTTGTATCCCCATTAATGTGTTCTGTTTATGCTGGATATTATGTTCTGTGCCTTTAAGACTGGCTCTGAAGAGTGAAAGTTTTGTTTGGGTTTTCTTATCAGCCTGGCGGGACACAGAGACGGGCAGTACATAGTGCTGCTTTTGCTTTTTGCTTTTGCTTTTTGCATTGCTCTCTCACTCTTGCTTCTGCTTCACTTCTGCTTGCTCTTGCTTTTGCTCATTAGCTAGTTTAGCTAAACAGTCCAAATTTCTTCCTGGACGGTTTCTCCTTTCCTTTTAGAACCATCTCGAACCTGCTCCAGACAGGGACCTGGGAACACCGAGTGTTTGCACCCTGTGGCCTGCAGCAGCTGCCCCAGCGCCAGAGGGACTGAGTGACCACCCCCAAGAGAGAGTTTCTGAATTTGCCATCTATTTTTCAGAGTGGTGAAAGAGCGGTGTCATCTGGTATTGTTCATTCTGTGTGCTGGGGGTGCTGTGCCTGTTAAATAAACAGGTTCTTTCCACTTCTCTCCAAGGAATTCTTCCCGAACCGGCTGGGGGGAGGGGCTGTGTGAGTTTGCTTTCTGGAGGGGCCCTCCTTTGGAGATTCTCTCCCAAATTTGCCCTAAACGAGGACACCCCAATATGGGATGGCAAACAGGATTGATTCAGACCGGGGAACTCATTTCACATCAAAGATATTGCAGAAAG
This sequence comes from Agelaius tricolor, assembly GCF_023055355.1. Classification (NCBI taxonomy): domain Eukaryota; kingdom Metazoa; phylum Chordata; class Aves; order Passeriformes; family Icteridae; genus Agelaius; species Agelaius tricolor. The sequence goes on from NW_027269303.1 coordinate 1,362,665, forward strand.
TTGTTCAGGCCCTGGGAGTAAAATTGGAATTACACACTCCATGGCAACCATAGAGTTCTGGTCAGGTTGAGAGAATGAATCAAACTCTTAAATGAGCTCTAGTTAAGAAAATGATTGAAACCCAAATGTCATGGATAAAATGTCTCCCTTTGGCCTTATTAAGAACTAGAACCCAACCCCAGTCAGATCTGGGGGTGTCACCCTATGAAATGATGTTTGGGTTTCCCTTCCTGACCTCACCCCAGAAGGCTGCCACCTATGAGGAAGGGGAAGCCAATGCCAAGAAATAAGTGATGTCTGTAGCACAAACCTTAGAAGGGCTAAGACATAAAGGGGCAATTCCTCAAACTACCACCCTGGATTTCAGAATCCATAATATTAATCCTGGGTATTGGGTGATGATTAAGCCATGGAGAGATCAGCCTCTAACTCCTCAGTGGGAAGGTCCCTTTCAGGTACTGCTCAGCACCGAATCGGCCGTGCGAGCTGCAGAGCGGGGATGGACTCATGGCAACAGAGTCAAAGGCCCAGGAGAAGAACCCAAAGAGTGGACTGTAACATCCAGGCTGGGTGAAACAAGATTGACTCTCAAACAGAGACTGAGAGACAACCAGAAAAACACCAAGACGCCCAAAAAGTAGAGTCAAGCTTCCACCAACCAGCTCGAGAACTGTCTTCCTGTTTTCATGGGTGAGAATTACCAGCATCTGTTGAGGAGAAGTACACAAGGGACTGTAAAAGGTAATGGGGCAGCTTCTTCAAGGAAATAAGACAAAGGAAGGAGGGCAAGGCCGGGTTGGCCCCTTTGTTTGTTACCAAGAAGGCTCCATAGCCCTGCTGTGGGTAGCAACCCTGTAGGCATGGTAAGGTAGGGACAAAAGGCCAGACCAGACCTCTGTAATTCCTCAGTTGTCTTTTAATTCAGGGACTGGAGGGCAGGACCGAGTTGGCCTCTGTACTCACCCCTAAGATGCACCAACTATGGGCAGCAGCCACACAGGCACGGTAGATGGGAGTCAAAGCCACACTGGACCTCTGGGATGCCCTTTTGTCCATTCCAAATAAGTGTGTCTAAGGAAAACCTGACTTTTTTTTTCTCCTGTTCCCACTGTCCTTGCCCCCATCAACAGATGCTGGTATGACTCATTCAAGAGACAGGGAAATTTTTTCACTTAATTGTTCAAGCAAAATGACTTATAGAAAACAAAAAGGGGGCTTGTTATAGATGAGTGATTCTGTGGTTGAGTCTCACAATTAAGGGGTGAATATTAAATATATGTTAGGAGAAGTTTTGTAGATGTATAGTTATCCTTCCTCTCCCCCTTGCATTGCTATCACAGGATGGCCTCAGTAGTTGGGGCATTTGGGAGGGTTGGCTTGTTCCTATGGCAGCACCTGACCTCCAATCAAGGTGTGAGACAGTGATCTCCACCACTGGACAGAGAAGAAGGAGTCGATTGACAAGACTTTGGGAGGGGCTGGAGGTGTAAAAGACAGAACATCCATTTTGTAGATGAGCACACAATGACTGAATCCTTTGCTCCTGCTGCTGTATCCTTTTCTTTCTTCAGTCTTCTGTTTTATTTTGATATGGTCTTAATAAAGCATTTACATTTTTGAAAGTGAAAATCGTTTCTCACATGGGGTTCGATAATGTGGGGCAAGGTTGTCCACTCTGGGTCAGTTCTCAAGGTAAAACTTCACTGACATGGCCAGAACTCCTTAGGAGAGACCCTGGATCAATACCAAGCACAGAATGCTGCATTCAGCTCTTTTCTAAAGAGAACAGTAATAAAATACACTGTTTAAAATAGGATTACATTTTTCTTAGAAGCTCTTTGAAATATTTCTCCATAAACGTAAAAGGAAATCTTCCTGATGAACTGCACGAGAGCAGAGGGAAATCAAGGCAGAGCCATGGTTTGTCAGGACTTGCTTGATCCTAATGAGGCCTGTGGAGCATTTGGAGCTGAGCCCTTGAACCTCAGGGCCTGAGAGGAGATTGCACAAACCTTTCCAGGAGTCAAAGTCAGAAGAAAACCCCAAAGTGTCTCGAGGCATGAATGGGTCTCAGTGAGGTCCATCCCCAACACAGGCTCCTCATGGACTCCTGGAGGAGAGAATTGGAGGCCAGGATGGCAAAAGAACCTCTCAGAGATTCAGAGTGTAGAAAGGAGAATCCAAAGTACCTTAAAAATCTTGAGTATCTCAAGGCATTAATGAGCACCACTGAGTGTCAGTACAAAGCTCTCCAGGGACTCATTAAAGCAGATAATTGGGGCCATAATTGCAAAAACCTCTAACAGAGTCTGTATCAAAAGAGAAACACCAAATACCTTCAAATATCTGAAGTACCCTGAAGTATTAATGAGCCCCACTGAGTGTTGTTACTGACAAAGCCTCTCCAGGGACTAATTACAGCAGACAATTGGAGGCCAGGATTGCACAAACCTCTCAGAGACTCCAAGGCAAAAGCCAAAGCCAAAGTCCTTTGAAAAACCTGCAGTCCCTGCAGGGAGCCATGAGGGAGCCCCCAGGGCCATTGCTGAGCAAGGCTCCCCAGGGACTCCTTGCAGCAGATCCTTGAGGCCACTGGGATGTGGGCTAGGGGGGGATGCTGAGGGCAGCACAAGGGGCTGACAGTGCCCAGCCTGGCTGGGGCTGTGCCAGGAGGCCCCAGGGCCTCAGGACAAGGTGTCTCCTCCCAGCCCTTGCTGGCACAGACCCTGCTGTGCCCCAGGGCACCAAGACTTGGCTTCTCTTTGTCCCCACCTGTCATCACTGCCTGCAGTTCTCTGCTCTGCCTGGGGCCTGGGGACACTTGCTCAGTTGTGTCTCTCAGTGGGACCCATTAAAAGTGCAAGAAAGTTTGGAGTTGGATTCTGACTTGGAGTTCTGGAGAGGTTTCTTCAGTTCCCTCTCAGGGACTGATGTTCAGGGCCTGAGCACAAAGCCCCAGAGGCTGATTAAAGTCCTTGTGCTGTGTCTGTGCTGCTGAGCTGGGCTGGGCTCCTGGCACAGAGGCAGCTCCTGGTCACCAAGAAGAGCTTCAAAAGCACATTTCTCTGGATGAGCAGCTCTTGTGCCAGCCCAGCAGGGCTGGGGCACTGCCTGCAGCCAGCGCGGGCACAGCACAGAGGCACAGAGAGCTTCAATCAGTCAGGGCTGGGAAGGGGCTGAGAAGTGCCTGGGGCACAATCACTGCCAGCCCTTGGCACAGGAACCTCTGGCTGCAGGACAATGCAGCTGCAGCTCCTGGAGCCATCTCCTCAAGCTGGAACATGCCAATGCCTGCAGAGCCTGTGAGTACATTCTCTGCTTGTCTCTTGTGCAGGGCAGCCAGGGGTGCCCAGGGCTGTCCTGCAGAGCAGGGTCCTGCAGCCCAGGGCGCTGTGCTGGGGCAGGGACTCTGCTGCCTGCCAGGGACAGCTCTCAGCCAGCCCTGGCAGCTGCTCCCAGCGCTGGGGGACAAGATCTGGCTGGGAGGAGACAGCTGGTGAGGCTTGGAAGTGTTCTCCTTGTGTGGGGAGGATGCTGCATTGTTCAGAACTGCTCTCAGCATGGCATTTAACTGCAGAATTTAGATTATACAGGGAGCACAGCAAGGCAGGGGCTGCATAAAAGGGGATATCCTGCTTTTTTAATCTACTGCTATGGGTTGGAAATTGCACATAGATGTTCATCTCTCAGTTCAGGTTGAGAAAAGTAAAAAACATTCTCTCAGATCTTACAAAACCAGGCAGCAACAGAAATCACCACAGGACCCCTTACAGGCAGCATCAGTGTTGCGTTTCCAGCCTCCTCAGGGTTGCTCTGACGTTGCCATCAGAGCCTGCAGAGCCAGAGCTGCCCCTGGGCAGTGCCTGAGCTGGGAGGGCTCTGCAGGGCAGAGCTGAGCCCCCAGGGCTGGGCTGGGCTCTGGCAGCACTGGCAGGGCCCAGCCCTGGGCACAGGGAAGCAGCTGCTGGCAGGGACAGCTCCAGGCAGCAGAGCCCTGGGCAGGCAGTGGGGGGAAAGTGCCCCCAGACTGTGCTGGGATATTTCAAGTCCTCTCCAAACCCAACTATTCCATGATTACTTTTCTTACAGATCCCCATGGCAAGACAGAACAAATGTCCAACAGCAGCTCCATCAGGCACTTCCTGCTGCTCGCATTGGCAGACACGCGGCAGCTGCAGCTCCTGCACTTCTGCCTCTTGCTGGGCATCTCCCTGGCTGCCCTCCTGGGCAACGGCCTCATCATCAGCGCCGTAGCCTGCGGCCACCACCTGCACACGCCCATGTTCTTCTTCCTGCTCAACCTGGCCCTCAGCGACCTGGGCTCCATCTGCACCACTGTCCCCAAAGCCATGCACAATTCCCTCTGGGACACCAGCAACATCTCCTACACTGGATGTGCTGCACAGCTCTTTTACTTTCTTTTCTTTATCTCAGCAGAGTTTTCCCTCCTGACCATCATGTGCTACGACCGCTACGTGTCCATCTGCAAACCCCTGCACTACGGGACCCTCCTGGGCAGCAGAGCTTGTGCCCACATGGCAGCAGCTGCCTGGGCCAGTGGCTTTCTCATTGCTCTGTTTCATACAGCCAATACATTTTCCCTGCCCCTGTGCCATGGCAGTGCCCTGGGCCAGTTCTTTTGTGAAGTCCCACAGATCCTCAAGCTCTCCTGCTCACACTCAAACCTCAGGAAAGTGGGGCTCATTGCCATTAGTGCCTGCTTGGTATTTGGTTGTTTTGTTCATTGTTTTCTCCTATGTGCAGATATTCAGGGTTGTGCTAAGGATCCCCTCTGAGCAGGGACGGCACAAAGCCTTTTCCACCTGCCTCCCTCACCTGGCTGTGCTCTCCCTGTTCCTCAGCACTGTAATGTTTGCCTACCTGAAGCCCCGCTCCATCTCCTCCCCATCCCTGGATCTGGCAGTTTCAGTTCTGTACTCAGTGGTGCCTCCAACCCTGAACCCCCTCATCTACAGCCTGAGGAACCAGGAGCTCAAGGCTGCAGTGTGGAGACTGATGACTGGATGGTTTCGGAAACATTAGACATCTGGCCAATTTCTGCAAATCACTTGTAATAATAGTTATCCTTTATCCTTCTTATTGATTTAATTTTGGAGGTTCTTTTCCTTTGTTTTAGCATTTTCATATTGTCAACAAAGAAATGTCAATCTTTGTTCCATTTCTCATCTTGTTTCTCTCCACCTTCGCTGTGGCCACAGACTGTGCCAATGAGGGGCTGTGCTCTCGGTGGCTTTAAATGAACTAAAGGATCTCCCAGCAGAGTTTTCTGCAGAGATGCCCTTTTGTTGCCTTCTCTGGAGCTGCGGCAGCAATGTCTGTGTGCAGAGCTGGGGCAGATCAGTGCTGGCCCAGCAGCTGTGCCCAGCAGCAGCAGCAGCAGCAGCACTTGGTGTTGCCAGTGCTGCTGCCGTGGCCCTGCCCCGCTGCCCTGGTGGCCCTGGTGTTGCTGCAGGGCCTGAGTGCTCTCGGGGCCGGGCACAGCCCTGGGGGTGGCAGTGCCGGGGCTGCAGCAGGGACAGGCCATGGGCACTGCTGGGGCAGCGCTGACGCCTCAGGCCAGGCCCTGGGGGCTCCAGGCTCCTTGCCCAGGCTCTCTCAAGAACACGGCCAGGCCAATGCTCAGCACAGAAACACCCGTCAGCAGCCCCAGGCTGGCCGTGGGCAGGCTGGGGGCAAACAGCATGGCTGGGGCTCTGCAAGGGCCCTGGGGCAGACGGGAAGGAGCAGCAGAGCAGGGGCTGATCCATGCCCAGTGCACTGCACAGCCCAGGGCAGCGTCCCAGAGCGTCCTCATGCAGCTGCCAACAACATCCCCCCTCTGCAGCCCTGGCCTCTCCCCCAGCTCACACAGGTGCCCCATCCTTGCAGGCACAGACACGGCAGCACTGCCTCAGCAGCCCCTGTTTGCATTGCACACAGCAGGGCCAGCACCCCCATGCTGTTGCTGTGGGGACATGAACCTGAGGGAGCACAAATGCCAGCAGCCCCTGGGGCCAGCAAGGCCTGCGGGACACCAGGGAAACCACTCAGCTTTGTCCTGGCCTCTACACTCAGCCAGAGAGTTTGTTCCCATCAGCTGGGAGTTTCCTGTGTCACTGCAGACACTGTTGCTCAGAGCCAGGGCTGCCTGGCAGCCACCCCCAAACTGCCTTGAGCATTTCCTTGGCTGCACCTTTGCTTTCTTTACACCCCTGGTACAAATTTCTTCCTCTTGCCCATTCCCGTTCCCTCCCCTGCAAACAGCCCATCCCTGTTTGCCCTTTCCTCTCTGGCCCCACTCCCCATTGCAGTTCCTGACTTGGCACCATGGGAACGTCCCCCAGCTTTCTTGGCCACCTGGGCACACTGCTGCCTCATGTCCAGCCTGCTGTCCATCAGGCCCTGCAGGTCCCTTTCTGCCTGGCTGCTCTCCAGCCACTCTGTCCCCAGCCTGTAGTGCTGCAGGGGTTGTTGTGGCCAAAGTGCAGGACCCGGCACTTGGACTTGTTAAACCTCACCTTGTTGGATTTGGGCCCTGGATCCAGCCTGTCCAGGGCCCTGTGCAGAGCCCCCCTACCCTCCAGCAGATCCACACTCCCAGACAACTTGCTGTCACCATGGTTCCATGAGGCCCCTGAGTGTCCCAATGCTCTCCATGGTTCCATGAGTCCTCCCAGTGTCACAATGTCCCTTTGGTTCCATGGGACCCCTTGGTGTCACAAAGTCCCTTGTATCCTTGGGCCCTGCAGTGTCACAATGGCGCCATGGTCCCCTCAGGCCCTGCAATGTCACAATGGATCCTTGGTTCCATGAGGTCTGGCAGTGCAGCAATGCTCTCCTTGGTTCCACAGTGTCACAATGGCCCCATCATGACACCAGGTCCTGCTCTGTCACAATGCTCTGCATGGTTCCACAGGGCCCTGCAGGGTCACAGTGGCCTCTTGGTTCCAGGAGGCCTCAGAGTGCCACAATGAATTCCTTGGTGCTGCAGTGTCACAATGGAGCCCTGGTGACACAAGATCCTGCAGTGTCACCAGGGACCCTTGGTTCCATGGGGCACCACAGGGTCACAATTGTTCTCTCAGTTTCCAGAGTCCTTGCAATGGAGCAATGGCCCCTTGATTCCATTGTCCCCAGGCTCTCCCAAGGCTCTCCTTGGTTCCACAGTGGCACAATGGCCCCTTGGTTCCACAAGGCCCTCCAGTGTCACAGAGGCCTCTGTGGTTCCACCAGGACCCAGACTGTCACCATGGACTCCTTGCTTCCATCCAGCCCCACAGTGTCACCATGGCCCCTTGGATCTGTGCTGCCATGTCGTACACATTGTCACCATGGTCCTCTTAGTGCCACCAGGCCCCGCAGTGTCACAATGGCCCCTTGCTTCCCCAGGGCCCTGCAGTGTCACAATCATCAGAGAATCAACCAGGCTGGAAATGACCTTGGAGAGCATCAAGTCCAACCTGGCACCCAACACCACCTTGTCACCCAGACCATGGCACTGAGTGCCACATCCAGTCTTTCCTTAAACACTTCTAGGGATGGTGACTTAGCCACCTCCCTGGGCAGCCCATTCCAATGCCCAATCACCCTTTGTGTGGAGAATATCTTCTAATGTCCAGCCTAAGCATCCCCTGGTGCAGCTGAAGGCTGTGTCCTCTTGTCCTGTCCCTGTTCCCTGGGAGAAGAGCCCGACCCCCACCTGGCTGCACCCTCCTGTCAGGGAGTTGTAGAGAGTGATGAGGTCTCCCCTGAGCCTCCTCTTCTCCAGGATAAAAAACCCCAGCTCCCTCAGCCACTCCTCCCTGGACTTGTGCTCCAGAGCCCTCAGCAGCCTTGTTGCCCTTCTCTGGACACGCTCCAGCCCCTCCATGTCCTTCCTGAATTGGGGGGCCAAAAACTGGACACAGACCTTGGCATGCTGCCCCACCAGTGCTGAGCACAGGGGAAGAATCCCTGCCCTGCTCCTGCTGGCCACACCATTCCTGATCCATAGGAGATCCAGTGATTGGATGAGGGAAATGGTAGGGAGGAGGTGGGGACAAAGTGTTATTGATTGTCAGCCATGAAGGGTCTTGATTTTCATATCTATTTAGACTGCAATAGAAGGTACTGGGGATCAATATCAACTGGACATTGCTGATATGAATCTATAAACAGGAAGAGAAAACAGGACAATTCACTTCTCTCTGCATTCTTTTCAATAGAGTATATTCACCTTTAATAAATGTCTGAAATCTGTTCAATTAACCACAGAAGGATTGAACATTTATATGATTCCCAGGGGTTTTTCCTGTTCAGGTGTTTTGGAACAAATGTTTACGTTCCTTTTTCAGTGAATTCCTGAACTGAAGAGTTCAAGAAAGAAGATGCCTCTGGAGTAGTGAATTCATCAGCAACCTCCAAATGGCTGAGGATCCATCCCCATGAGAGCAGCAATGAACAGAAATGGGCACAGCTTTGTGGCTGCTGTCCCAGCTTTGGCATGGGCCCTGGGCCTGGAGCAGGAGCAGCTCTTGAGGGCCCCAAGGCCAGGGCTCTTGCACTGCCCTGGGCAGATGGGATGGCAGCAGGGGCTGCAGAGCTCTCAGCACCTCAGGCCGAGGGGAGCAGGGCAGCCAGGGAGCCTCCTTTGGCCTTGGCCAAGCACCTTCCCCCATGGCTGGGGCTGAGTCCTGTGGCAGCTGCAGCTGCTGCTGTGCCCTTGGCAGGGGCTGAGGCCGTGGGGCCAGGGCCCAGAGCAGCCTGGCCTGAGCAGAGCTGTGGGGCCAGAGCCGGCTGGGCTGGGCTGGGCTCAGAGAGGCCCTTGGTGCTGCCCAGAGCTCAGGGCAGCTGGCAGAGCTTGCAGGGAGCTGGGCTGGGCTCAGAGAGCCTGGCCCAGAAACCATCAGTGTCCATCTCAGCCTGGCTGAGTGTGCAGGGGCAGGACTCAGGCCAGGCCTTGTGGGGCAGGGCCAGCGCCTGTGCAAGGCATTTAATATCCAGCAGAGGAATGACTTTTGCATTTGATGGAGCTGTGCCTTCCCTTGGCTTTGTTGGCTGACAAGAAATGAACATCCCTCTGTGTCTCGGGCAGCTCCTTCTCCAAGGAAAGCAGGTGGGAGTTGGAGCCCAGGAGCTGAAAGCTGCAGGTGCAACCTGGGCTGGAGGGAGCTCAGATTTGCACAAGGCTGCTCTGAGTGCCAGGGCTTGGATGGGGGAAATGGTGTGCTGGGGGTAGGGACAGAGTCTGATTGATTGTCAGCCATGAAAGGTTTAATTTTCATCTCTACTCAAACTGCATGAGGAGGTACTTGGATTCAGTGTAAATTGCAGATTGCACATATCATTTAATTAACAGGGGAAAAAAACTAAACAGGTCCTGAAAAATCTTTTTCTCACTGTCTTTTTAAATATATTGCATTCACTGTGGATATACTACTGAGATCTGTCTAATTAACCACAAAAGATTTGGAAATTAAAATCAAATGATTCCCAGAGGCTTGGCTTGTTCAGGTGTTCTGAATGTTCATGAGCCCTGGGACACTGAATTCCTGCACTGAAGAGCTGAAGGCTGAACAAGCCTCTGGAGCAGTGAAATTCAGCAGCAGCCTCCAAGTTGCTGAGGATGTCAGCAGCCCCCACTGAGGCCATCCCTGCCCAGAGACCGTGGGGGAATGGGCAGACAAGGAGAGCGTCCCTGGGGCTGGGGCAGCACAACTCAGAGGCACCAGCGGCTCCAGCTGGGCAATGGAGTGTGGAATGTGGCTGGGAAAGCCCTGCCTGGGCTGGGCCAAGCAGCACACACAAGCCCTGACTCTCATCCCTCAAACAACTCTCTCAAGGAGACATTTAAAGGAATTACAATTGTTTGTGTACACTGAGTTGGATGTGCTGGAGAAATACCAACAAGGGATTGTCAGGAGCTCAAAGCAACTAAACAGACTTTACTAGAAACTTTAGAAAATCAGAGAAACTTTGGCAAAAGGTTTAATACAACATTCAATCAACACAAAACACTTCTCAAAGCATTAACTTGGCCCATTCAACTTCACAAACTCGTAGCTTGTTCAATTTTAAGTTAATCAAAATTTGCAAGGGGACAAAAATAGAAGAAGACACAGAAAGAGAGAAAAATGTGATATAGAGAAGCACACACACAGCTACCAACTCCTGGATTCCAGCATTGTTCAGATGTAAATTCCAAGAGGATGCAGATTCAAGATGTGTGCTTGCCTTGTGTTCAGCCTTCAATACCCCTTGGTCTCCCTGGGCCCTTCCCCCAGGTGGGGCTTGGGCTCATTTGGTCCCTCAGGAGCTGGGCTGGGGCTGCAGAGGTGGCTGTGGAGCATTGCCTGTGCTGTGCCAGGGACTGGCAGCCACTGCTGGGCTGGGATAGAGGCTCTGGGGGGATTGGGGTTCCAGGGCAGGGCAGGGCTGGGCTTCCAGGGCAGGGCAGGGCTGGACCTGACCCTTCCTCCCCACCACATGAAATGTTTTCAGCCAACTGTCTCCTCCAGTCTGTCAAAACAGGCAATAGTGGAGGTGGAACCCAAATTCTGGCCATGGGCACCTGGCCGAGAAGGGCAGTTCTTTTCCATAGGAAGGAAAGCACAGAGCCCCAGTGTTTGGAGAGCCTCACTAGGCCAAGGCCAGCCAGACTTGTCAGGAGTGGCAGATTTTCTCTGGGAGCAGACTTTGGATATAGGGAATATTAGAGGTGGAACCCCAATCTCAGCCATGGGCACCTGGAAAAGCAGGACAGTTCTTTTCCATAGGAAGGAAATCACAGAGCCTTCCCCAGTGTTTTTTGAGACAGATGCAAAGTGACCCTTGTAAAACCACTGTCCTGGCAATATTCCTATTGGAACAATCGCTGGATATAAGGAAATTTGGAGGTGAAATCCTAGTTCTGGCCACAGGTGCCTGGAGGAGGAGGACAGTTCTTTTCCATAGGAAGAAAAGCACAGAGCTCCAGTGCTTCAGCAGCAGATGAGAAGAGACCCTCAACATGCCAGGGTCAGCTGGACCAATCAGGCAGCCCCTGGGAGGCCAAACCAGCCAGACCTGTTCTGTGTTCCCTTGGTTTTGTGGGGCCCTACAGTGCCACAATCGTGCCTTGGATCCATGGGGCCCCGCCGTGCCATAATGGTGGCTTGATCCCATGGGGTCCAGCAGTGTCAGAATGGCCCCTGGGTTCCAGAAGGCCCCGCAGTGTCACAATGGTCCCAAGGATTCCATGAGGCCTTGCAGTGTCACAATGGACCTTTGAACCCTGGGGGTCTGCAGTGTCACAATGGTCTCCTTTGGCTCCACAGTGTCACAATGGACCAATGATGACAGGAGGCCCCTCTGTGTCACCCTGGAGCTTTGGTTCCATGCAGCCCTGCAGTGTCACAAAGGCCTCTTGGTTTCAGGAGACCCCACAGTATCACAATGATCCTCTTGGTTCTGTGGGGACCCCCAGGGTCACAATGGTCTCACCGGTTCCATGAGGCCTGACAGTGTCACAATGGTCTCCGTGATTCCATGAGTCCCATTAGTGTCACATTGGTCTCCTTGTTTCCATGAGGCTGTGACGTGTCTTAATTGTGTCTCCATGATTCCATGAGGCCTTGCAAAGTCACAATGGACCTTTGGCTCCATGGGATCTCGCAGTTTCACAATGGACCCTTGGTCCCATGACACCTCAAATTGCCTGTCCTTGCAGCTTTAGTCTGAAAGCAACCCTTGGATATTTGGGGAGTATTAGGGGTGGAATTCCATTTCAGCCACGGGTTCCTGGAAGGAAGGTTGGATCTCAGTGTTTCAAAGGCTGATTAGAGGCGGCCCCAAGGAGGCCAAGGCAAGCCAGACCTGTTGTCAGGGAAGAATCCTTGGAGAGACAGAATTTGGGAGGCCAAACCACACTTTTGTCTATGGGCATCTGGACAAGAAAGACAGTTATTTTCCATAGGAAGGAAAGTACAGGGCCCCAGTGTTTCAAAGGATGATGAGAGCTGGCCCTCAGGAAGCCAAGGGAACCTGGACAGGCCTAGAAGCTTTTGTCTGGGAGACATCCTTGGATATAAGGAGGTAATTTTGGAGGTAGATCCTCAGTTTTGGCCATGGATGCCTGGACATAAAAGATGTTTTTTTGCATGGGAAGAAAAGGACAGGCCCCGGGTGTTTTGAAGGCAGATGAGAGTTGGCCCCCAAAAAACCAAGACCAGCCGGAGCTGTCTGTCCTGACAGGTGACATATGGGAATAATCCTTGGATATAATCAAATTTGGAGGAGGGATCCCAATTTCAGCCATGAACCCCTGGAGGAGAAGGACAGTTCTTTCCCACAGGAAGGAAAGCACAGAACTCCAGGGTTTCAGTGGCTGATGAGAAGTGATCCTCAACATGCCAAGGTCAGCTGGACCAGTCAGGCAGCCCCCAGGAGGCCCAGCCAGCCAGACCTGTTCTATGTTCTTGGATTCTTGGGGCCCTGCAGCATCACAATGAGCCCTTGGTTCTATAAGGCTCTGTAGGATCACAACAGATCTTTGTTTCCATGAGGCCCAGTGATATAACAATGGTCTCCTTGGCTCCACAGTGGCACAATGGCCCCTTCCTTCCATGAGGCCTTGTAGTGTCAAAACGGTTTCCTTGTTCCCATGGGACTGTGCAATGCCACAATGGCCCATTGGTTCCATGAGGATGCAGAGTCTCAAAAGGGCCCCTAGGTTCTATTGGGTTCCCCAGGATCACAATGGCCCCTTGGTTCCACCAGGCCTGGGTGTGTTACACTGGTCGCTTGCTTCCATGAGACCTTGCTGTGTCACAGTGGTTGCCTTGGTTCTGTGAGGCCCTGTGGTGTCATAGTGGCCCCTTGGTTCCATGGAGACTCAGAGTGTCAGAATGGTCTCATTGGCTCCATGAAGCCCCACAGTGTCACAATGGTCTCTTTTGGTTCCGCAGTATCACAATGGCACCTTGGTTCCATGAAGCCCTGAAGTACGGAATGGCCCCTTGGTTCCATTGGGCTCCTCCCTGCCACACGAGTTCTCAGTTCCACGGAGCCCTGCAGTGTCACAGTGCTCTCCTTGGTTCCATGGTGCCACACAGGGTCACAAGGGCCTCTCAGTTCTACAAGGCCCCGCAGTGTCACAATGTCCCCTTGGTCCCATGAGGCCGTGCCATGTCACAATGGTCTCATTGGTTCCACGAGGCCCTGCAGCTCCACAATGACCCTTGAAGGGTCACAATAGTCTCAGCAGGTTCCCCCGCTGGTTCACAATGGCCTCCTTGGTTCCATGATGCACCGTAGTATAACAATGGTATCCTTGGTTCCACAGTCAGAATGGCACCGAGGTCTCATGGAGCCCTACAGCCCCTAATAGAGCCTCATGGCCCCCTATGGAGCCCCACAGGGTCACTGTGACCCCCTTGATTCCATGAGGCCCTGCCGTGCTACAATGGTCCCTTGGTTATACAAGGCCCTGCAGTGTCACAATGGCCCCTTGATTCCAGTGGGACCTGAAGTGTCATAATGGTCTTCATGGTTCCATGAGGCCCCACAATGTCAGAATGGAATTTTGGTTCTATGAGCTTTAGTACTGCCAACAACAGTGTCCTTGGATCTACAGTGTCTCAATGGACCCTTGATTCCATGAGGTTCAGTAATTTGGATGCCTTGGTTCCATGAGATTGTGTAGTGTCACAATGATCCCCTTGGTTCTGCAGCCCTGCTGTGGCTGCTGTGTAACAATGAACCTGTGGACCATGAGGTTCCATAGTGTCACCATGGTCCCTTTGCTTCCACAAGGCCCTGCTGGGCCACAATGGCCCCTTGGTTCCAAGAGCTTCCATCCTGTCAACAATGATCTCCTTGGTTCTGCAGTGTCACAATGGAACCTTGATTCCATGAGTTTCCTGGGCTCCCACGGTCCCTCACAGCCCCCCATGGTCCCTCACAGCCCCTCACGGTCCCTCACGGCCCTTCATGGCCCCTCACGGCCCCTCACATGCCCTCACTGCCCCTCCCAGCCCCTCACAGCCCCTCACGGTCCCTCACGGCCCTTCATGGCCCCTCACGGCCCCTCACATGCCCTCATGGCCCCTCACGGCTCCTCACAGCCCCTCACAGCCCCTCACAGCCCTTCATGGCCCCTCACAGCCCCTCACAGCTCCTCATGGCCCCTCACGGCTCCTCACAGCCCTAGGCCTGGGGCTCCTCCCAAAGGAGAAGGGATCGGGCCCTGCTTGTTCTCCTTTCATTTCAGTCCCTTCCCAGCCACGAGTGCAGAAAGGCTGAAATGGAGCCTTTCCCCAGCGTTTCCCTCAGGGTTAATTGCGGGCTGAAGCTCTGTGCAGGCGCTGGCCCCAGCGTCACCATCCCTGCAGCCACCAGGCCTTTGCTGTCCCCCCGCGTCCGTTCCCTGTCCCGGAGTCCCGCCTGGCTCTGGCAGCAGCAGCAGCCGCAGCGCAGGGGGCGCCGGCCCGGCCCAGCGGGGGCTCCCGGCCAGGAGCAGCAGCAGCGCCGGCCCCTTCCTGCCTGCTCCTGCCTCGGCTCCCAAGGGCTTTTTCCAGCTCAATTCTGGAGCAGAGCAGCCAGCACCCACACACAGCCCTGACTGCTCAGGGCCCGCCTGTGCTGCCCTGAGCCAGCCCTCAGAGGAAGAAAGGAGCAGCTTGCCTACTGGATTCCCAGAGGACAAGAGCTCCAGAACCACCCCTGGACCTTCAGAGGAAGACCAGACCCTTCTACAGGATCACTGCTTGGACATCAAGCAGTGATCATCACTCCCACAGGACTGCAGCCACCATTTAATGGGACTGCAGCCACCTCCCTGACCGGCAGGGTGTCAGGTTATATCTTGACTCCGTCAGTTTAAGGCAGTGTTTCTGTATCATTGCCTTGATCTTCATTTTCTTATTAAATTGTAATTATGACTTAGACTCTCCCCCAGGTTTGCCTTCAATCCAGTACAAAACTCAACGTGCTCATCCCTTGCTTGGTTCCCAAAATAGAGTTTTCCATTCCCAAATCTTGATTGGATAGAGGAGGAAGCAGCGAGGAAGAGGAAGGTGCCCCAGGAGCCCCAGGCAGGTGAGGAGGAAGTCAGTGCCCCTTTCCCCCTCTCTCCTGCTCCATCTCCCAGCCCAGCACAGCCCTCAGCTGCAGGACAACCCTGCTGCCAACCCCGTCCTGCTGGGGATGCACTGGGGGGATCTCCTTCCCCTTCCCTCTGGCACGGAGGCAAATCCCATCCTCTCCTTGGCCTTCCTCCCCCAGGGAAGAAGCTGAGGATGGCAACCAAGGAGGAAAAATCCCCATGGCAGAACCTCATGGAAGAGGCCGTTTTGAGTGGCTCCACGGCATAGGAATGCAAGGGAGAAGAAAAGCCCCAGAGATCCCACAGGAGGAGGGGCTCCGAACCCAGCCCAGTGTGCTCTGAGGAGGAAAGACCCACCCTGAGCCAGGAAGGTGGACAGAGCTTCAGCCAGAGCTCAGAGCTGGTGGTCCATGGGCAGTTTCACAATGGGGAGAAGCCCCACAAGTGCTTGGAGTGTGGGAAGAGCTTCAGGCAGAGCAGCACCCTGATCAGCCACCAGATGATCCACACCGGGGAATGGCCCTATGAGTGTGGGGAGTGTGGGAAGGGCTTCAGCTGCAGCTCTGCCCTCATCATCCACCAACGCATCCACACTGGGAAGAGGCCCTACGAGTGTCCCCAGTGTGGGAAGAGCTTCACCAGCAGCTCTCACTTGACCAGACACCAACGGAGTCACCAGTAAGGGAAGCCCTGCAAATGCCTTGATTGCAGGAACAGCTTCATGCACCACTCCAGCTTCATCCCCCATGGGAGAACCACATTGGGAAGAGTCCTGGTGATCCATGTTCCCTGTGATCCATGCTGGGAAGACACCTGTCCCTTTTCCTGCCCCTACCAATGACATGTTGTGGAATGGAAGAACATGAGGGTCTGGCCATGGCCCTGTCATTACATTCAGTCCCACCTCAGGTCATTGCCAGGGACAGGAAAGGGACTCTCTCTCTCTCCCCCTGAGGAGAAGGGTGTCCTTTCCAGGCAGGAGAAATCATGGCCAGGCAGACCCAGTGAGTTGTGTTTTTATTTTCCCTGTAAACAGTTGTATTTATCCCTTCTGTTATCAATATTGTTTCTGTTCCTGTTTGTTCCTTATCTGGTTGCTGTTCCCAATAAATTGTTCTTCTCCCAGTCTGGGATCTTTGCCTTTTGTGCTTTCCATGGGAGGCGGGAGGGCAGCGAGGGCAGCGCCGTTTTAGCGGGAGCAGGAAATTGGGGAATCCCATTCCTGAAGCCCGGCCCGTGGAAACCAAGCATCCCAGCTGGTGCCAGCCCTGGTGGCCATGGCAGCAGCCTTGGGAGCGGGTCCCTGGCTGGGGCTGTGGGAACCTCTTCCCTCTGGTGCCCAGGGACAGGAGTGGAGGGAGCGGCTGCAGCTGAGTCGGGGCAGGCTCAGGTTGGATGTCAGGAAAAGGTTTTTGCCCAGAGGCTGCTGGGGCCCTGGCCAGGCTCCCCAGGGAAGGGTCCCAGCTCCAGGGCTCTCTGAGCTGCAGCAGCGTTTGGCCAGCGCTGCCAGGCCCAGCCTGGCATTGTTGGGGTGTCCTGTGCAGGGCCAGCAGTTGGACTGGAGGATCCTGATGGGTCCCTCCCAGCTCAGCCAATTCTGTGCTTCTGGGATCCCATCAGCCTGGGGATGGGGCTGCCAATGGTTGCCATGGCAACGGGCTCTGGCTGCAGGCCTGAGCTGGTGTCCATGGCAACCAGCCCTGGCATGGGGTCTCCATGGAGCTGCCAAGGGACTGAGCATAGCAACAGGGGGCTGGTGATGGTTGCCATGGAAACTGACCATAGCAACAGGGGGCTGGGGATGGTTGCCATGGAAACTGACCATAGCAACAGGGGGCTGCTGATGGTTTCCATGGAAACTGACCATAGCAACAGGGGGGCGTGGTGATGGTTGCCATGGAAACTGACCATAGCAACAGGCTCCTGATGATGGTTGCCTGCTAAGGATCAGAGTTGTCACAGGCCCTCAGAGGGGTTCCATGGGGACTTTCCAAGAGTCTCCAGGCTGTTCCAGAGCTGGAATGTCACAGGCAGGGACAGGGGCTCCATGGACACCTCCCAGGGCTTTTTGGGATGGTAAAGAGCCCTGTGGTCAGAGGCAGTCACAGCCATTCCATGGTGACATCCCAGGGCACCTTGGGCTGCAAAGGCACCCATCTGTCACAGACACTCACGGGGGCTCCACGGTGTCATCCCAGGAGTCCCCAGGCTGCCCAAGATCTGGGATGTCCCAGACACTCACAGGGATTCCTGTCATAGCCACAGTGGGTCTCCTTCTGAGTCATGAGATGGAGAAATGACATCAACAGCCACCATGGATCCTCAAACCCCTGCAGGGTCCATAGACTTCTAAAAATCCTTCTAAAAGAGGAGACTGGCAGCGCATGGATCCAATCCCCGCCCCAGACTTTGTCAAAGGTTTATGTGTGAAATATTGGACAGGTGGAATTCAACTTTAACCCAATTTGTCCTGCAGGATTAATGATGGAATACCAGATAAACTTATATAAATACAGCTCTGAGTGTTTCTGATCATGATCGGACAGAAAGAACTTTACCAGAATTATTTACTCCACAGTTCAGGAGCTATAACAATTATCAGAACATAGTGCTCTAGGCAGCAATGTTGAAGTCAACAGGGCCTTGCTGGAGTTGTTGGAGGCCATTGCAGGCAGAGCCTCCTGCTCCAGCAGGAACTGCCTTTCCTGTGCCATCAGCAGGGCAGGTCCCGCTGCAGGAAAAGCCCCAGGCCAGCCCCAGCACAGGGAAGTCCTCGGGCACAAGGGCAGAGTGCCGTGCTGGGAGCTGTGCCAGGGAGAGCCTGAGGCACCAAAGGCACCTTGGCAGCAGCAGCTGCTTGCAGGCCATGGCCAGAAGCCTCCCTTGGCAGCCCGGCCTGGTGGCCACCAGTGCAGAGCTGCTGCCTCAGGGCTCATTCCTGGCTGGCCTCTGAAAAGCCACTTCTGTTCCAGGAGCCTGACTGGGAAGCCATTGGCCCAGCACCTTGGGGACAAGATATCAATGACAAAACTCTTCATGCCAGCAGAGCCAAGGCAGGGCCAGAGGAAAGGGCAGAGCCAGGCCCAGGGGACAGGGCTGCCATGGTGATGGCTGTGAGGGCACTGCCCCTGCAGCAGCCTGGCTGCCCTCAGCAGACATTCTGGCCAGAAGCGTTGTGAGGGCACCCAGCACATCAGAGAACCCACACTAGAGGAATTCTGTCACTGGGGAGGGCAGGGAGTTTCAGTGGATCAGGTTGCACAAAGCTCCTGCTCTTGGACAATTCCTAGGATGGGGAATCCACTTCTGTGGAAATACAGTTGCAGTTTTGTGCCGCTCTCATAACTGTAAAATATTTCCTCCTTCTAACAAACGTAAATCCACCCTTGTTCGGTTTAAAGATATTGAGCCTTTTTCTGTTAAGGCAAGATTTGGGAGAAAATAACTTTGACCACAATTTTTCCAATTTCACAGATCTTATTTTTTCTCCAAAAGTCTCCCAAGATGGGGTTTGGAGGCCTCCTCACAAAACCAGCAGGGACAGTCTGCAGGCTCTGGGCTCAATGGTGTGGAGACTGAGGACAGAACAGGAATAGCCTGGGAGGGATAAAAGGGTGGTTTCAGAGAGGCTCGAGCTTTTCTTCATAGTGGGAATGAGCCTGAAGAACCCATAATAGCACCAAGGGCAGCTGAGGAGGCCCAGAGTGGACACCAGGAGAAAGGAATTTCCCTGCCAGGGCAGGGCTGTGGTGCAGCACGTCCCCCAGCAGGAGCCTGGAGCAGCCCAAGGCTTTGTGTGGGCAGGCAGAGGCAGGCAGGAGGCAGAGCTGTCAGCAAAGGAAGGGGCCAGCCAGAAGGGGCAGCCGGGGGATGCCCACAGCCTGCAGGGACAGAGGCGCAGGTTTGCTCAGCACCAGAGACACCTTTGCCTTGCTTGTCCCCACCTGTCTTCACTGCCACCAGTGTTCTGCTCAACCTGGAACCTGGGGATGATTTCTCAGTCCTGTCCCTTAGAAGGATCAATTTTATGCATGAGAAACCTCACTTTGAGTTCTTGAGATGTTCTTTGAGCACACTCTTAGGGACTGAGTCTGATGCAAAGATCACCAAAGCCCCAGAGGGTCATTAAAGCCCTTGTGCTGTGTCTGTGCTGCTGGGCTGGGCCGGGCTCCTGGCCCAGAGGCAGCTCCTGGCAAGGGCAGCAGAGCTGCAGAGAGACAGCTCTGGCCAGGAGCAGCTCCTGTGCACAGCCCAGCAGGGCTGGGGCACTGCCAGGGCCCCTCAGGGACACCAGCAGGGCACAGACAGAGCTCCCAGGGGCTCAGCACTGGCAGGGGCTGTGGCATGTCCCAGAGGGGGCTGTGTCCCAGCAGCTCCTCTGTGGCTGTGTCATGGAGGCACAGAGCAGCTGTGATGTCAGCAAGGGGCTGTGTGACAGCACAGAGTGGGCTGTGTGACATCACAGAGCAGGCAGTGACATCATGGCATGGCTGTATGAAATCATAGAGCATGCAGTGAGGTCAATGTGTGTGCTGTGACATAACAGAGTGGCAGTATGACATCACAGAGAGGGTTTTGTGACATCACTGAGGGGGTTGTGACATCACACAGCTGTCTGTGACATCATAGTGTGAGGCCATAGAGCAGATCTTGCCATTATAGAGGGTGACATGAGAAAGTGGTTTATGACATCACCAGGTGGCTGTGTAACATCATAGAGCAGCCTGTGACATCGCAGTGTGACTCTTTGACATCAGAGTCTTCTGTGACATCACAGAGCAACTGTGTAACATCACAGGGGTCTGTGTGACATCACAGGGGTCTGTGTGACATCACAGGGGACTGTGACATCATAGGAGGCAATGTGACATCACATGGGGGCTGTGTGACATCACAAAGATGGCTGTGTGACATCACGGGGTTGTGTGACATCACAGGGGCTGTGTGACATCACAGGTGGATGTGTGACATCACAGGGGCTGTGTGAGGTCCCTGGGGAGGTCACTCTGCCCCGGCCCCCCTCACAGTTCCCCCCAGAGCAGTCCAACCCTGCTCGTGCACAGCGGGGTCCCCTGTCCCCCCGGGTCCCCCCGCCCCCGGCGCCGCAGCCTCCCCCAGAGGATGTTCCACGAGATCGACCCCAGAGCCTGACAGGGGGGACGGGGGCCGGGGCTCTGGGGGTGGCACAGGGGGACAGGGACCCCCTGGCAGCGTCCCCGTGTCCCCCAGGGCCAGAGCCTGGGCCAGGGCTCCTTCACCCTGGTACCAACGAGGCCTTGAGAGCGCTGAAAAAATGCCCAGTGAGGGATCCGCAAAAACCAGATTTAATATTAAGGGAGAGCAGCACAAAGTTCCTTGGCAAGAGTCACTTTGCTCCAGACTGGACACTTCAGGCACACCAAGGAAACAAAGCAACAACAAAACCAAACCATATCCAGGCAATCAAACCAGAAATGAGCCACGAACTGTCCCTGTGTGTTTCAGTGACACAAGGAGAGTGAGATCAAGGATGAAAGGAATACGGCCCAAAAGCTTAATGCAGCTCAAACTTAACAGGACTTAACTTACACCTTAACCTTAACTGATACCTTCAACTTCACAATTACGCACAAGAACAGCACTTAACAGTACTTAACCTAACTTAAAACATATGACTTACCAATTTAACAGAAGAATAACATTTAATATTCAACTTAGCTAATATATTAAATTAAACTTAATACCTTAGCAAAAGAACAACTCTTAGCAGCATTTAACTTTACTTAGACATTGTGATTTAACCTTACCTACAGGCCTGACTGACTCAGCTTTCCAAGGCTCTCAAACCCCTCAGAGAGCAGCATTTCTGCCACATTTCCCCAGCACAGGCACTCCTGTGTGCACACAGACACAAAGAGTCAGTGCAAGGCACCTGGGAGAAATTCCCCTGAGGGCAGGAAATGCTCCCTGTGGATCCTTTGGCATCTCCCCAGCAGGTGAAGGGTTGAGCCTGGAGGAGTGGGGGGATCGGCCCAGGCTCCGTCGTTGTTGGGGATCCCCGAGTGCAGCAAACGGGAGAGTTCCTGGCTGGGAGAGGCCCCGCTCAGAGGGAGTCACTGGCCCAGGAGAGCTCCAAGGGCTCCTTTTGGAGCGCTGTTTGCAGGGCCCCAAGAGAGGGGCTTCAGTCCCAGCAATGGTTCATCCTGGCCGCACTTGGCACCAACAGCTTTCTTTGGCAGGGTGAGAACAGGGATGTTGTGCCACGGAGGGAACAAAACCAGTTCCCAGGGCTGCTCCTCCAGAAAGCAGGAGCTGGTTGGGCAGCAGCAGTGCCTGGAGCAGACAGTGTTTGTGATGAGCTGCAGAGGAGCTGAGCCCAGGGGCTGTTGGCCAAGGCCGAGCCCCAAGGAGCATTTCTCAGCTGGCAGGGCAGGCTGAGAAGGAGAGGGGGGAATGCAGCAGCACAGGGCCCATGGAACCAAGGGACCATTGTGACACTGTGGGGCCCTGTGAGACCAAGGGACCATTGTGACACTGTGGGGCCCTGTGAGACCACGGGACCATGGTGACACTGTGGGTCCTCATGGAATCATGGAGAGCGCTGTGACATCGCTGGGCCTCATGGAACCAAGGGGACCATACTGACACTCTGTGGCTCCATGGAATGTAGGGATCATTGTGACACTCAGAGGCCCCATCAAACCAAGAGTCCATTGTTACACTGTGGGGCCTCATTGAACTGTAACGCCATTGTGACACTTTGAGGTGTCATGAGACTAAGGGGCCATTGTGACACTGCGAGATCCCATGGAGCCAAAGGTCCATTGTGACATTGCAAGACCTCATAGAACCTAATGGAGAGACCATTTGGACACTTTAGAGCCTCATGGAACCAAGGTCCATTGTGACACTGAGGGGATTCATAGAATCATGGAGACTCATAGAATCATTGGGACACTGTGAGGCCCTAAGGAATAAGCAAAGCATTGTGACACTGTGAGGCCTCATGGAACCAGTGAGACCATTGTGACCCTGGGGGTCCCCACAGAACCAAGAGGACCATTATGATACTGTGGGGCCTGGGGAAACCAAGAGACCTTTGTGACACTGCAGGGCTGCATGGAACCAGAGGTTCAGGGTGATTTTGCAGGGCCTTGTGTCATCAGTTGTGCATTGTGACACTGTGGAGCCAAAGGACACCATTGTGACACTGCAAACCCCCAGGGTCCAGACATTGCAGGGCTCATGGAACAGAGGAGTCCCGTGACACTGTGGGGGCTGGGGAACATGGAGACCATTGTGACACTGGAAGGCCTCATGGAATTTTTGGGACTATTGTGACACTGCGCGGCCTTCTGGAACCTAGGGGCTAATGTGAAATTGTTAGACCCCATTGAACCAAGGGTCCATTGTGACACTGAGGGTCTTCTTGTTATCAAGGAGCCATTGTGACACTGCTGGATCCTATGGAAAAAAGTCACTCCTATGGCACTGTGGGGCCTCATAGATCCAAGGCAGCATTGTGACACTGTGGGGCCCCACAAAACCAAGGGAACACAGAACAGGCCCAGCAGCTTTGACCTTCCAGGAGCCACCTGAGTGGTCCAACTGACCTTGGCAGGTTGAGGGTCTCTTCTCTTCTGCTGCTGAAGCACTAGGTCTCCATGATGTCCTTCCTATGGAAAAGAACTCTCCTTCATCTACAGGCACCCATTGCCAGAATTGGGACTTGACCTCCAAATATCCTTATATGCAGGGATTGTTCCAATAGGAATATTGCCAGGACAAGTCTGGCTGGCAATGGTTTCATGAGGGTCACCTCCCATCTGTCCACAAAACACTGGGGAAGGCTCCGTGCTTTCCTTCCTATGGGAAAGAACTGTCCTGCTTCTCCAGGTGCCCATGGCCAAGATTGGGCTTCTACCTCCAAAATTCCTCAAATCCAAAGACTGCTCCCAGATCTGCCATTCCTGACAAGTCTGGCTGGCCTTGGCCTACTGAGGCTCTCACCTGCCTTCTAAACACTGGGGCTCTGTGCTTTCCCTCCTATAGAAAGGAACTGTCCTTCTTCGCCGGGCGCCAATGGCCAGAATTGGGATTTCACCTCCAACATTCCCTGTTCTGACAGACTGGAGGAGATTCTTGGCTGGAAACATTTCATGTGTGGCAGGAGGAAGGGGCAGGTCCAGCCTTGTCCTGCCCTGGAACCCCAATCCCCCCAGAGCCTCTATCCCAGCCCAGCAGTGGCTGCCAGTCCCTGGCCCAGCACAGGCAATGCTCCACAGCCACCTCTGCAGCCCCAGCCCAGCTCCTGAGGGACCAAATGAGCCCAAGCCCCACCTGGGAGAAGGGCCCAGGGAGACCAAGGGGTATTGAAGGCTGACCACAAGGCAAGCACACATCTTGATCCTGGATCCTCTTGGAATTTCCATCTGAAATGTCCTGGTATCCAGGGGTTGCAAGGTGTGTGTGTACTTCTCTAAATCTTATTTGTCTTTTTCTTATTCCCTCTTCTTGCAAAATTTGAGTAACCTAAAATGGAACCGGCTTAGAGTTTGGGAAATTGAATGAGCAAAGTTAATGTTATTAGAAGTGTTTCTTGTTAATTGAATGTTGTATTAAACCTTTTGCCAAAGTTTTGTCTGATATTCTAAAGTTGCCAGTAAAGTTCCTGTTTTGTTGTTTAGAGCTCCTGAGAATCTCTTGCTGATATTTCTCCAGCACATCCAACTCAGTGTACACAAACAATTGTAATTCCTTTTAAATGTCTTGTTGAGAGAGTTTTTTAGTGGATGGCACTCAGGGCTTGTGTGTGCTGCTTGGCCCAGCCCAGGCAGGGCTTTCCCAGCCACATTCCACACTCCATTGCCCAGCTGGAGCCGCTGGTGCCTCTGAGTTGTGCTGCCCCAGCCCCAGGGACGCTCTCCTTGTCTGCCCATTCCCCCACGGTCTCTGGGCAGGGATGGCCTCACTGGGGGCTGCTGACATCCTCAGCAACTTGGAGGCTGCTGCTGAATTTCACTGCTCCAGAGGCTTGTTCAGCCTTCAGCTCTTCAGTGCAGGAATTCAGTGTCGCTGGGCTCATGAACATTCAGAACACCTGAACAAGCCAAGCCTCTGGGAATCATTTGATTTTAATTTTCAAATCCTTTGTGGTTAAGTAGATCTCAGTAGTGTATTCAAACTGAATACCTGATATTTAAAAAGACAGCGAGAAAAGATTTCTCAGGTCCTGTTTAGTTTTGTTTTCCTGTTAGATAAATCGATATGTGCAATCTCCAATTGACACTGAATCCAAGTGCCTCCTCATGCAGTTGGAATAGATATGAAAATCAAGACCCTTCATGGCTGACAATCAATCAGACTCTGTCCCTACCCCCACCCCACCATTTCCCCCATCCAAGCCCTGGCACTCAGAGCAGCCTTGTGCAAATCTCAGCTCCCTCCAGCCCAGGCTGCACCTGCAGCTTTCAGCTCCTTGGCTCCAACTCCCACCTGCTTTCCTTGCAGAAGGAGCTGCCTGAGACACAGAGGGATGTTCATTTCTTGTCAGCCAACAAAGCCAAGGGAAGGCACAGCTCCATCAAATGCCAAAGTCATTCTTCTCCCTGGCTGTGCCCTGCCCATGATCCCCACAGCCTTTCCTGTTTCCTTCATCCCTGCATTGCCAGGGACTCTCTGGGACAAGGGAGCTCTGCTCTGGGGATGGAGGGAGGTCCAAGTGCAGCCACTGGAGTGGGAACCACAACTCATCAGGTTTGTGTCCTTTGGGGGTCAGGAACTGGTGAGACTCAGGGGCACAGAAAGTTTCTCCTCATGGCCAACAGACCATGGTTGAACAGGACACAATTTAATAACAATCTCGCTCTTCCCTGAGCTATGTGCAATGTCCCAGCAGCATCTGAGGAGTCCACCATTGGCAAGTCATTTCCATACTAAAATTAATTTCAGACAAAAGTGATTCTGTGATAGATATAAACACAATTAAGTTCTTGTATCAGGATGCTCATCCTGGAGTGGGGGCAAAACAGCTCCAACAATTCCTGATTTGCAAAGCTGTCAGTGGTGGATGGAGAAGGGAGGTCAGGCTGCTCTTGGTGCTGAGGAAATGCTGAAACCAGCCTGACTCATTTCATCTCCTCCTGTCCTGGCTGATCTCCCCTCTTTCCCCTCCCACCCAGTGGCTTTTGTCTCCCACCAGGCCCCTGGTGAAGAGCCTGGCTCTGTGTTCTCCATCCCCTCCTCGCTGGCACTGCCAGGCTGGGATGAGGAGCCCCTCAGCCTTCCCTGCTCTGGGCTGGACAAGCCCAGCTCTCTCAGCCTCTGCTCACAGCCCAAGGGCTCCAGCCCCACCTTGGAGGCCCTTCCCAGACCCTGCTCCAGCTGCCAGACATCTTTCCTGCCCTGGGCAACCCAACCCAGGCCACAGTGACCTGGATAATGCCCGTCCTTGATGTCCTGGTCACACAGCCCTGGCCCCTTGTCCCCATGTCAGGCTCTGGGGTGGATCCTGTGGAACATCCTTTGGTGGAGGCTGTGGCTCCAGGTGGGCCGGGGGGATCCCAGGGGACAGGGACGCCGCTGGGCATGGACAGCATTGGACTTGTTGGGAGAAACTGTGAGGGGGAGCTGGGGCGGAGTGACCAACCCAGTGACCTGACACAGCCCTGCTGGGATGTCACACAGCCCCTCTGGGATGTCACACAGCCCCTCTGGGATGTCACAGCCTGCTCTGTGATGTCACAGCCCATTATCTGATGTCACAGAGATGGTCTCTGATGTCACAGCCAAATCTCTGATGTCATCATCTGCTCTATGATGTCAGAATTCTGCCGTGTGGCATCACAGATATGGCCTATGATGTCATAGCTTCTCTATGATCTCACATTACCCACTCTGTGATGTCATACCCCACTCTGTGACCTCATATTACCAGATGATCAGTTGTCTACACCAGGTGAGCTGACACCTGGAGCTTGTTCTCCACATCCCCAGGCCTATGGAAACCACACAATGCCCATTGTGTGAGAAGGGGAACTGGAAGTTCAGCAGCCTCAGGGTCCTGCCAGCTCAGCCAGGCCCACTGGAACATTGGGGTCCACAACCACCAGGGACCACCAGAGAGACCCCCAGGACAGAAGAACACATGGGTAAAGGGGAGGGGGGAATATGTTAATGATTTTGGGGAAATGATTATCATATGCATGTTAAGTCCAGGACAATCAATGAATATGTGTGCAAAATGCAGAATATAAACAGAAACTTTCCTGTACTCAGCATGCACAGCTTTGGGAGGAGCTCTCCCCCGTGCATCCAGCTGAATAAAGAATGCTGCTTCTTAATGCTACACTGGGGTTAAAAAGATTTTTCTGTTTCACTGAATTTTTGGTGACACTCCCACTGCCATGGAAAGCTCTGTCTGCTGCTGTTCACAAACAGAGAAGGGCTGGGGGCAGATGTGGGGCTCAGAGGCTGCCTGGGGCAGAGTGACCATGAAATAATCAAGTTTTCAATGTTCTGTGAAAGAAAGAGGGGCAGCAACAAAACTTCTACATTGCAATTAGGAAGGGCAGACTTTGGCCATTTTAGGATGCAGACTTGGGGAGTAGCAAATCAGGTACTGATTTTTTGAAGGGAAACAGCCCTTAGGAAAAAAGGGGTCCAGGAAGAATGAACACACTTAAAGATAGTAATCTTAAGGAGGAAGGAGCAGCCTGTCCCAGGATGGCAAAAGATGAGCTAGAGAGGAAAATGACTGTCCTGGCTCCACATGGAGATTTTGTGAGAACTTGGAGGGAAAAAGGACCAGAAACTCAGGAAGTGTTTAAGGACATCCTTAGGTTATACAGAAGGAAAATTATAGAAGTCAAAGCTCAATTAGAACTTAATCTGGTGGTTCCTGTAAGGAAAAAAAAAAGAGTTTTTATAAAAATTCATAGCAAAAGTTAGGAGAAGAACATCTACTCGTTGTTGGATGCAGTGGAGAATATAGTAAGAAAAGAAAAAGAAAAGTCTGAGCTACTTAACACCTTGTTTGTCTCAATTTTCAGTATTAGGGCAGGTTGTCCTCAGGACAAGTGTTCTCCTGAGCGGGTAGATGGGCACAGGGAGCAGAACAGCCCCCTGGAATCCAGGAGGAAGCAGCTGCTGACCTGCTGAGCCACTCAGATGCTCACAGGTGTATGGGATCAGATGGGATCCATCCTAGGGGGATGAGGGAGCTGGTGGATGAGCTCCCCAAGCTGCTTCCATCATTTACCATCAGTCCTGGCTCAGCAGGGAGGGCCCAGAGCACTGGAGGTGCCAGTGTGAGCCCATGCCCAGGAAGGGCTGGAAGGAGGAGCTGGGGAACTCCAGGCCTGTCAGCCTGACCTGGGTGCCCGGCAAGGTTATGGAACAGATCACCTTGAGTGCCACCACAGGGCACCCACAGGATGGCCCAGGGATCAGAGCCAGCCAGCGTGGATTTCAATATCTGCATTGATGATCTGGATGAGGGGATTGAGTCCATCATCAGCAAATTTGCAGATGACACCAAGATGGGTGTGAGTGTGGATCTGCTAGAGGGTAGGAGGGCTCTGCACAGGGCCCTGGACAGGCTGGATCCAGGGCCCAAATCCAACAAGGTGAGGTTTAACAAGTCCCAGTGCCGGGTCCTGCACTTTGGCCACAACAACCCCTGCAGCACTACAGGCTGGGGACAGAGTGGCTGGAGAGCAGCCAGGCAGAAAGGGACCTGCAGGGCCTGATGGACAGCAGGCTGGACATGAGGCAGCAGTGTGCCCAGGTGGGCAAGAAGGCTGGGGGACGTTCCCATGGTGCCAAGTCAGGAACTGCAATGGGGAGTGGGGCCAGAGAGGAAAGGGCAAACAGCGATGGGCTGTTTGCAGGGCAGGGAACAGGGCCTGGCAAGAGGAAGAAATTTGTCCAAGGGAAGAGTAAAGAAAGTAAAGGTGGGACAAAGGATATGCTCAGGGCAGTTTGGGGGTGGCTGCCATGCAGCCCTGGCTCTGAGCAACAGCGTCTGCAGTGGCACAGGAAACTCCCAGCTGATGGGAACAAACTTTCTGGCTGAGTGCAGAGGCCAGGACAAAGCTGAGTGGTTTCCCTGGTGTCCCACAGGCCTTGCTGGCCCCAGGGGCTGCTGGCATTTGTGCTCCCTCAGGTTCATGTCCCCACAGCAACAGCATGGGGGTGCTGGCCCTGCTGTGTGCAATGCAAACAGGGGCTGCTGAGGCAGTGCTGCCGTGTCTGTGCCTGCAAGGATGGGGCACCTGTGTGAGCTGGGGGAGAGGCCAGGGCTGCAGAGGGGGGATGTTGTTGGCAGCTGTATGAGGATGCTCTGGGACGCTGCCCTGGGCTGTGCAGCGCACTGGGCATGGATCAGCCCCTGCTCTGCTGCTCCTTCCCGTCTGGCCCAGGGCCCTTGCAGAGCCCCAGCCATGCTGTTTGCCCCCAGCCTGCCCACGGCCAGCCTGGGGCTGCTGACGGGGGTTTCTGTGCTGAGCATTGGCCTGGCCGTGTTCTTGAGAGAGCCTGGGCAAGGAGCCTGGAGCCCCCAGGGCCTGGCCTGAGGCGTCAGCGCTGCCCCAGCAGTGCCCATGGCCTGTCCCTGCTGCAGCCCCGGCACTGCCACCCCCAGGGCTGTGCCCGGCCCCGAGAGCACTCAGGCCCTGCAGCAACACCAGGGCCACCAGGGCAGCGGGGCAGGGCCACGGCAGCAGCACTGGTAACACGAAGTGCTGCTGCTGCTGCTGCTGCTGGGCACAGCTGCTGGGCCAGCACTGATCTGCCCCAGCTCTGCACACAGACATTGCTGCTGCAGCTCCAGAGAAGGCAACACAAGGGCATCTCTGCAGAAAACTCTGCTGGGAGATCCTTTAGTTCATTTAAAGCCACAGAGATCACAGCCCCTCATTGACACAGTCTGTAGCCACAGGGAAGGTGGAAAGAAACAAAATGACAAATGGCACAAGGAATTACATTTATTTGTGGACTATATTATAAAAGTAAAACTAAGAAAAATTATCTCAGAAATGAAACGAACAAGAAGTATCAAACATTATTTTTTTTAAAAGTGATTTGCAGAAATTGGCCAGCAGTTTAACGTTTTTGAAAGCATCCAGTCATCAGTCTCCACCCTGCAGCCTTGAGCTCCTGGTTCCTCAGGCTGTAGATGAGGGGGTTCAGGGCTGGAGGCACCACCGAGTACAGAACTGACACTGATAGATCCAGGGATGGAGAGGACATGGAGGGGGGCTTCAGGTAGGCAAACATTACAGTGCTGAGGAACAGGGAGAGCACAGCCAGGTGAGGGAGGCAGGTGGAAAAGGCTTTGTGCCGTCCCTGCTCAGAGGGGATCCTCAGCACGGCCCTGAAGATCTGCACATAGGAGAAAACAATGAACACAAAACAACCAAGTACCAAACAGGCACTAACAGCTATGAGCCCCAGTTCCCTGAGGTAGGATTTGGAGGAGGAGAGCTTGAGGATCTGTGGGATTTCACAGAAGAACTGGCCCAGGGCATTGCCATGGCACAGGGGCAGGGAAAATGTATTGGCCATGTGCATGAGAGCATTGAGAAAGGCACTGGCCCAGGCAGCTGCTGCCATGTGGGCACAAGCTCTGCTGCCCAGGAGGGTCCCGTAGTGCAGGGGTTTGCAGATGGACACGTAGCGGTCGTAGCACATGACGGTCAGGAGGGAATACTCTGCTGAGATGAAGAAGAGAAAGAAAAAGAGCTGAGCAGCACATCCAGTGTAGGAGATGTTGCTGGTGTTCCAGAGGGAATTGTGCATGGCTTTGGGGACAGTGGTGCAGATGGAGCCCAGGTCGCTGAGGGCCAGGTTGAGCAGGAAGAAGAACATGGGCGTGTGCAGGTGGTGGCCGCAGGCTACGGCGCTGATGATGAGGCCGTTGCCCAGGAGGGCAGCCAGGGAGATGCCCAGCAAGAGGCAGAAGTGCAGGAGCTGCAGCTGCCGCGTGTCTGCCAATGCCAGCAGCAGGAAGTGCCTGATGGAGCTGCTGTTGGACATTTGCTGGGGCTGCACATGGGCACCTGTTCATGGAGAAAAGGAAAGTGAAGTGTTAGAGGAGATAGCTGCAAGCAAAATCAAAGCCATATCCCATACACCATCCTCTGTAACTTACATGGACATGCTTTTGTGTTAAGGAGTTCTGAGGTTTTCTTTTTAATCTCCCGCCATGACTCTCCTCGTATTCTTGGATAGCAGAAACCCTCAGCAATTCCTCTGCCCTCTGGTAGAACAGAGTGAGTTCCCTGACATAAGATGATGAGTGGAGAGTGAGGGGAGATGCTCTGTCCCTTCATTCGGTTTGGAGTATCTCTGGGCTTTCACTTTTCTCAAATGGAGGATGTTCACACTCCCAGGTTTCTCTTACAAACCCCCAGGTACTGCTGAGAGCAGATGGATCCACCCCAGCCCAGCTCCACATTTGTAGCCAAGGATTCATATCACTCATTTCACCAACCCAGCAGCATTTTCAGTGTCACAACAGCTCTGCCTTTCCCCATCAATCTCATAACTCAGAGATGCTCTAGGACAGGTTTGCACCCTGGATTGGAGCTCCCAGCCTGGACTGAAATCTCAGGGAGACTTCCAAGTGTCCTTCTGATGGCATTGGATTGTGGGAGATGCAGCTCCTTCCCTGGCTGCACTGACAGCATTGCCCAGAGCCGGGCCCTGGGGACAGCGTCACCCTGAGCCAGCTGTGCCCCTGCCAGAGCCCCCAGGGCCGGGCAGCTGCTCCCAGCCCTGTGCTCTGCAGAGGGAACTGGGCCCGGGGCTGCAGAGCTGCCCCACGGCTCTGCTGCAGCTCTGCCTGCACAGGAGGGGCTGCACGCCTTGGAGCCCCGGCCCTGAGGGCAGAGGCTTGGCTGGGGCACAGGAGGGAGGGGGCTTCTTCAGAGGGAGGGGCTGCACTGCAGGGGCTCCTGTGGGCATCTCTAAACTCTCCCTGCCACAGCATTGCTGGGCTTTGTTTTCTCTCATTGCCTGATCTTCTCTCTGCTTCCTGCAGATTTTCCTCCTGCAGGTGTTTCCCTGTGCCTGATCTCTCCCTGCCAGCACTCACAGCCCCCAAATCTCTGTGCACTCTCCTTGGCCCTACAGAACCCTGCCTGTTTGCAGGGCACTGGCTGGGGGCAGGTTCTGTTTGCAGCTTGGAGAAAGGAAAGCTCAGACTGAGCCTGATGGCTCCAGCAAAGGTGATGCTGCTGCTGTCCATGGGCAGAGTGGCTGAAAGCACATTAGGGATCTCCTGTGAGCCAATAAATTACAGTTTAGGTATCTCAGGCACTTGACAAAATTCATAACTAATAATTCATACTATCATTAATATTTAACCCTCCCTTCCTGCCATTCTCCAATAGTTGGAAACTGAATACAAAGTCTTAGGATGTTTCCACATTTTTATCAAAAACCCTTTCTTGGAAATATTTTATGAATGTTAAGAACCCCTCAGCATGTCAGAACTCCATGAGCATTTCACCTCCCCTGCCCCAGAAATCCTCAGAGTTGTACTCACAGGCTCTGCAGGCATTGGCATGTTCCAGCTTGAGGAGATGGCTCCAGGAGCTGCAGCTGCATTGTCCTGCAGCCAGAGGTTCCTGTGCCAAGGGCTGGCAGTGATTGTGCCCCAGGCACTTCTCAGCCCCTTCCCAGCCCTGACTGATTGAAGCTCTCTGTGCCTCTGGGCTGTGCCCGGGCTGGCTGCAGGCAGTGCCCCAGCCCTGCTGGGCTGGCACAAGAGCTGCTCATCCAGAGAAATGTGCTTTTGAAGCTCTTCTTGGTGACCAGGAGCTGCCTCTGTGCCAGGAGCCCAGCCCAACTCAGCAGCACAGACACAGCACAAGGACTTTAATGAGCCCCTCTGGGGCTTTGTGCTCAGGCCCTGAACATCAGTCCCTGAGAGGGAACTGAAGAAACCTCTCCAGAACTCCAAGGCAGAATCCAACTCCAAAGTTTCTTGGACTTTTAATGGGTCCCAGAGAGGGACAGGACTGAGCAAGTGTCCCCAGGCCCCAGGCAGAGCAGAGAACTGCAGGCAGTGCTGACAGGTGGGGACAAAGAGAAGCCAAGTCTTGGTGCCCTGGGGCACAGCAGGGTCTGTGCCAGCAAGGGCTGGGAGGAGACACCTTGTCCTGAGGCCCTGGGGCCTCCTGGCCCAGCCCCAGCCAGGCTGGGCACTGTCAGCCCCTTGTGCTGCCCTCAGCATCCCCCCCTAGCCCACATCCCAGCGGCCTCAAGGATCTGCTGCAAGGAGTCCCTGGGGAGCCTTGCTCAGCAATGGCCCTGGGGGCTCCTTCATGCTCCCTGCAGGGACTGCAGCTTTTTCAAAGGACTTGGGGTTTGGCTTTTGCCTTGGAGTCTCTGAGAGGTTTGTGCAATCATGGCTCCAATTATCTGCTGTAATTTGTCCCTGGAGAGGCTTTGTCAGTAACAACACTCAGTGGGGCTCATTAATGCTTCAGGGTACTTCAGTTATTTTAAGGTACTTGGTGTTTGCCTTTTGATACAGACTCTGTGAGAAGGATTGTGCAGTTGCAGCCGCCAATTATCTACTTTCATTAGTCCCTTGAGAGCCTTTATCAGTAATGACACTCATGGGCTCATTAATGCTTCAAGGTTCTTCAGTTATTTTACGGTATTTGGTGTTTCCCTTTTGATACAGACTCTGTGAGAGGTTTGTGCAACCATGGTCTCAATTATCTGCTTTAATGAATCCCTTGAGAGCTTTGTACTGACACTCAGTGGGGCTCAGTAATGCTTTGAGATACTCAAGGTTTTTAAGGTACTCTGGATGTTCCTTTCCACTCTGAATCTCTGCGAGGTGTTTTTTCCAATTCTGGCCTCCAATTCTCCCCCCCCCCCACAAGGAGTCCATGAGGAGCCTGTGTTTGGGATTGACCCCAGAGGGACCCATTCATGCTCTGAGATGCTCTGAGTTTTTCCTCTGACTTTGACTCCTGGAAAGGTTTGTGCAATCTCAGGCCCTGAGGTTCCAGGGCTCAGCTCCAAATGCACCACGGGGCTCATTAGGGTCAAGCAAGTCCTGACACACCATGGCTCTGCCTTGATTTCCCTCGGCTCTGGAGCATTTATTAGGCAGATTTCCTTTTACAGTTGTGAAGAAATATTTCAATGAGCTTCTAAGAGATAAGTAATCCTATTTTCAAGAGTGTATTTTATTACTGTTCTCTTTAGAGAAGAGCTGATTACAGCTTTCTGTGATTTATATTGATGTAGGGCCGCTCCTAAGGAGGTCTCACCAGGTCAGAGAAGTTTTACCTTGAGAGTTGACCCAGTGTGGACAACCTTGCCCCGCATTCCCCAACCTCATGTGAGAAACAATTTTCACTTTCAAAAATTTAAAATATCAAGATCTTATCAAAATACAACAGAGGACTGAATAAAGAAAATAACACAGTGCCAGGAGCAAAGAATTCAGTCAGGATGTGCTCATTTACAAAATGGATGTTCTGTCTTTTATACCACTGGCCCCTCCCAAAGTCTTGTCAATCGACTCCTTCTTCACTGTCCAGTGGTGGAGATCACTGTCTCACACCTTGATTGGAGGTCAGGTGTCACAGACATCTTTTCATGAAAAATCCTTTCTTTAGGATTTTTCCTCCTGAGAAGCTGAGAGGCCTCAGGAACAAAATGTAAACAATGGTTATCTGCTGCTGTGGGATGCAACAGGTGGATCTGTGATTGGTCTCAGAGAGCTGTTTCTAATTAATGGCCAATCACGGTCAGCTGGCTTGGACTCTCTCTCTCTGAGACAGAAGCTTTTGTTATCATTCCATTCTATTCTTAGCTTAGCTAGCCTTCTGATGAAACCTTTTCTTCTATTCTTTTAGTATAGTTTTAATGTAATATATATAATAAAATAATAAATAAACCTTCTGAAACATGGAGTCAACATTCTCATCTCTTCCCTCATCCAAGAACCCTTGTGAACATCACCACAGTCAGGTGCTGCCATAGGAACAAGCCACCCCTCCCAAATGCCAACTAATGAGGCCATCCTGTGATAACAATGCAAGGGGGAGGGGAAGGATAACTATACAGCTACAAAACTTCTCCTAACATGTATTTAATATCCAGCCCTTAATTGTGAGAGTCATCCATAGGATTATGCATGTATAACAAACCCCCTTTATCTTTTTCTATAAGTCCTTTCGCTCAAACTGTTAAGTAAAAAATTTTCTTTGTCTCTTGAATGAGTCATACCACCATCTGTGGATGTGGGCAAGGACAGTGGGAACAGGAGAAAAAATCTCAGGTTTTTCATTAGACACACTCATTTGGAATGGTCAAAAGGGCATCCCAGAGGTCCAGTGTGGCTTTGACTCCCATCTACCGTGCCTGTGTGGCTGCTACCCATAGTTGGTGCATCTTAGGGGTGAGTACAGAGGCCAACTCGGTCCTGCCCTCCAGTCCCTGTTGAATTAAAAGACAACTGAGGAATTACAGAGGTCTGAAATGGCCTTTTGTCCCCACCTTACCATGCCCATGGGGTTGCTACCCACAGCAGGGCTATGGAGACTTCTTGGTAGCAAACAAAGGGGCCAAGCCGGTCCTGCCCTCTATTCCTTGTCTTACTTCTTAAGGATGCTGCCCCATTACCTTTTACAGTCCCTTGTGTACTTCTCCTCAACAGATGCTGGTAATTCTCACCCATGAAAACAGGAAGACAGTTCTTGAGCTGGTTGGTGGAAGCTTGACTCTACTTTTTGGGCATCTTGGTATTTTTCTGGTTGTCTCTCAGTCTCTGCTTGAGAGTCAATCTTGTTTCACCCAGCCTGGATGTTACATTCCACTCTTTGGGTTCTTCTCCTGGGCCTTTGACTCTGCTGCCATGAGTCCATCCCCGCTCTGCAGCTCGCACGGCCGATTCGGTGCTGAGCAGTGCCTGAAAGGGACCTTCCACTGAGGAGTTAGAGGCTGATCTCTCCATGGCTTAATCATCACCCAATCCCTGGGATTAATATTATGGATTCTGAAATCCAGGGTGGTAGTTTGAGGAACTGCCCCTTTATGTCTTAGCCCTTCTAAGGTTTGTGCTACAGACATCACTTATTTCTTGGCATTGGCTTCCCCTTCCTCATAGGTGGCAGCCTTCTTGGGTGAGGTCAGGAAGGGAAACCCAAACATCATTTCATAGGGTGGGACCCCCAGATCTGACTGGGGTTGGGTTCTAATTCTTAATAAATCCAAAAGGGAGACATTTTATCCATGACATTTGGGTTTCAGTCATTAGCTTAACTAGAGCTGTTTTAAGAGTTTGATTCATTCTCTCAACCTGACCGGAACTCTGTGGATGCCATGGAGTGTGTAATTCCCATTTTACTCCCAGGGCCTGAACAACTTTCTGCAATATCTTCGATGTAAAATGAGTTCCCTGGTCTGAATCAATCCTGTTTGCCATCTCATATCAGGGAATGATTGATTCTACAAGTGTTTTACTCACAACACTAGCATTGGCTTTCACAGTGGGTACCACCTCTACCCAATGAGTCAAGTTGTGGAGGGATAGAACGTAAGAAAATAAAGATAGTGCAGATTATCTCACCCCTGAGGAGTTGCAGCTGTACTAATTACCAGAGATTAGGAACAGGCCTGCCCTTAACAAGCCACAGCTGGGTCCAATGAGGATGAATGCTACAAAAGAGGGGGTTAGCTGCTTGAGGAAAGTGCTGGCGTTTGTTTGCTGTGCTGTGAAGAGAGTGGGAGTTTGTTGGCTGTACTGTGCAGAGAGAAATGGAGTTTTTTTTGTCTGTACTGAGAAGAAGAAGGAGTCAGTGCTGCAAGGAGATGCCCATGAGAAATCACTGAGAAGGTATGGAACTTTTGCAAGTTGATGACATCAATGGGTGACCCCGACATGATTCTGACATCATCCTGTGGTGGTTTGGGAAAAAGGACTTAAATATTAAACTGATGTGATCCTGTGGTGATTTGGGCAGAGAACTGGTGAGAGAGCAGTACGGAGGTGATCCTGTGGTGGTTTGGGAAAAAGGGCTTAAATAATAAGCAGTGAGATCCCAAGGTGATTCAGGAAGATGACTGTATAAGAGAAATAAGATGGTGGAGTCAGGCAGACCAAGAGCCTGAGAGCCTAAAAATCCAGATGAGCTATAACCAGGCAGACCTGGGAGCCTAGAAGTCTGGCCAATGTATGAGACACCACCCCCAAGAAGAAGAGTGTTGGACATGAGGAGCAGATGCTACATGCGTTGCTTATTTGGTGCATTGGAGCAAACCCCATGCCCCTGCCAAGGTATGGCCACAGTCCAGAGGGGGCCCAGGACGGTGCCAGGTGCCCCCTGAACGGCAGCGTATGCCACAGGACACAGGAGTGGCACGATAGTAGTAGCAAATGGCATGGCCACAGCAGCAGCCAGTGCCTCAGCAATAGCATGGCCCCTGAGGAGTAGGAGGGGAGGTTTGCTACACGAGCACTGGAACAAAAGCGACATGGAGCTCTGAGAGGCAGAGTCAGAGCTGCACAGACAACATGTAAGAGAAGCCTTCTAAAACTGTGTAGTGGCTATCTCACCCAATGTGATTTGGGATTGGGCTGTAGATGGAGGTGCAGCTGGAGATGGAGCCCAGCATAGCCTTGAGAGCAGCAGGGGAGGCTGCCTGCTCCGGACCTGACAGAATTTGACACCTGGAGCACAGGTGAGCCGCTGGGGACACAATGGAAAATGACATATCAAGTGAAGAACAAATTGTTTCATCTGCATGGAAAACAGAGTAGAGCAAGAGAGGCTTGCAGTGGCCAACTAATACAACAAAGAACTGTAAAAGGAAGAAGAGGATTATTAAAACTGCAGGTGGGAGCTGGGGACAGAGTAGCTCTATCATTCAGTATAGTGTATTTGATTGCTGATGAAACATCTGCATTTTGTTTGTGAATTGCAGCTATTAATCTTTGATTAGGCATAAGTGTAAAAGTTTATATTCCAAAAGCACAAGTACACTTGACAAATACTGGATCAATGTTGTTCAAGTTGTATAGCAATTGATGAAATTATGCAACTGTTGAGTTGTTACTATCCTAATACATAACCTTTAAATTGTTCTTGTGAATTGCTGTAAAAGTTGTACAACTATTGATATTGTCAATATTCTAGAAGTTTAGGTATAAGAGTTTCTGATAGTATGTAATCTAAATTTGAGTAATGAATCGAGGTCAGTGCACAGATACATTGTGAAGTTAAATGGAAATTATACAAAAGATGATTGTACTGAGTTGACTATCTTTTGCAAAGGGCCCTGCAGAAGATAGTGAACACGACATTAGTTTATGTCAAGTCTTAGGCTGATGTTCTAGACTTAAAAGCAAAACTAAATCAGAACTTAGAAACATATGTTCCTACTGTGATGCGCTGCCTGAACATTGGTATCGAGTTAGTCCTAAGTGAGATATGTGAATATGTTATAATAGCAATTTACTCAAACATATCTTTCCAGAGATGTTACAACTTTGTAATTAAAAGAAAAGGGGGAATTGTGAAGGGCTAGAATGTAAGAAAATAGTGCAGAAGGTAGTCTCACACCTGAGGAGTTGCAGCTGTACTAATCGCCAAAGATTAGGAACAGGCCTGCCATTAGTAGGCCACAGCTGTGTCCAGTAAGAAGATGAGTGCTACAACAGAGTGGGCTAGCTGGGTGAGGAGAGAGTTGGAGTTTGTTGGCTGTGATGTGAAGAACAATAAGTCAGTGCTGTGAGGAGGTGCCCATGAGAAATCACCAAGAGGGTGTGGAACTTTTGCAATAGGCTGACAACATAATGTGACTCCTCTGTTCCATGAGGCCTGCAATATCACAATGGACCTTTGGAGCCTGGGGGTTTGCAGTGTCACAATGGTCTCCTTTGGCTCCACAGTGTCACAATGGACCATTGATGACAGGAGGCCCCTCTGTGTCACCCTGGAGCTTTGGTTCCATGCAGCCCTGAAGTGTCACAAAGGCCTCTTGGTTTCACAAGGCCCCACAGTATCACAATGGTCCTCTTGGTTCTGTGGGGACCCCCAGGGTCACAATGGTCTCACTGGTTCCATGAGGCCTCACAGTGTCACAATGGTCTCCATGATTCCATGGTGCCCCTCAGTGTCACAATGGTCTCCTTTGTTCTATGAGGCTGTCAAGTGTCATAATGGTGTCGCCATGATTCCATGAGACCCCAAATTGCAATATCACAATGGACCTTTTGCTCTGTAGGGTCTCACAGTGTCACAATGACCCCTTGGTTCCATGACAACCCAAAGTGTCGTAATGGCCTCCACAGTTCCCTGAGGCCCTGTGGTGTCATGAATGGATCCTTGGTTTTATGGGGTCTCTCAGTGACACAATGATCCCTACATTTCATGGAGTCACACAGCATGAGTACAGTCCCCTTGGTCCCATGAGGCTCAGCAATGTCACAGTGCTCTCCATGATTCCATGGGGCCCCACAGTGTCACAATGGTCCCTTGGTCTCTCAGGGCCCCACAGTGTCACAATGCTCCCTTGGTTCCATGGGCCCTGTGCTGCTGCATTCCCCCCTCCCCTTCTCAGGCCGCCCTGCCAGATGAGAAATGCTCCTTGGGGCTCGGCCTTGGCCAACAGCCCCTGGGCTCAGCTCCTCTGCAGCTCATCACAAACACTGTCTGCTCCAGGCACTGCTGCTGCCCAACCAGTTCCTGCTTTCTGGAGGAGCAGCCCTGGGAACTGCTTTTGTTCCCTCAGTGGCACAACATCCCTGTTCTCACCCTGCCAAAGAAAGCTGTTGGTGCCAAGTGCGGCCAGGATGAACCATTGCTGGGACTGAAGCCCCTCTCTTGGGGCCCTACAAACAGCGCTCCAAAAGGAGCCCTTGGAGCTCTCCTGGGCCAGCGACTCCCTCTGAGTGGGGCCTCTCCCAGCCGGGAACTCTCCCGTTTGCTGCACTCGGGGATCCCCAACAACGACGGAGCCTGGGCCGATCCCCCCACTCCTCCAGGCTCAACCCTTCACCCGCTGGGGAGATGCCAAAGGATCCACAGGGAGCATTTCCTGCCCTCAGGGGAATTTCTCCCAGGTGCCTTGCACTGACTCTTTGTGTCTGTGTGCACACAGGAGTGCCTGTGCTGGGGAAATGTGGCAGAAATGCTGCTCTCTGAGGGGTTTGAGTGCCCTGGATAGCTGAGTCAGTCAGGCCTTGAGGTAAGGTTAAATCACAAGGTCTAAGTAAAGTTAAATGCTGCTAAGAGTTGTTCTTTTCCTAAGGTATTAAGTTCAATTTAATTTATTAGCTAAATTGAATAGTAAATGTTATTCTTATGTTAAATTGGTAAGTCATATGTTTTAAGTTTGGTTAAATAGTGTTAAGTGCTGTTCTTTTGCTAAATTGTGAAATTGATGGTATCAGTTAAGGTTAAGGTGTAACTTAAGTCCTGTTAAGTTTGAACTCTGTTCAGCTTTTGGGCCATATTCCTTTTATCCATGCCCTCACTGTCCTTGTGTCACACACAAGCAGGGACAGTTCTTGGGTCATTTCAGGTTTGATTGCCTGGATTTTGTTTGGTTTTGTTGTTGCTTTGTTACCTTGGTGTGCCTGAATTGTCCAGTCAGGAGCAGAGTGACTCTTGCCAAGGAACTTTGTGCTGATGTCCCTTAATATTAAATCTGGTTTTTGCTGTTCCTTTGCTGGGGATTTTTTCAGCGCTCTCAAGGCCTCGTTGGTACCAGGGTGAAGGAGCCCTGGCCCAGGCTCTGGCCCTGGGGGACACGGGGATGCTGCCAGGGGGTCCCTGTCCCCCTGTGCCACCCCCAGGGCCCCGGCCCCCCGTCCCCGTGTCAGGCTCTGGGGTCGATCTCATGGAACATCCTCTGGGGGAGGCTGCGGCGCCGGGGGCGGGGGGACCCGGGGGGACAGGGGACCCCGCTGTGCACGAGCAGGGTTGGACTGCTCTGGGGGGAACTGTGAGGGGGGCCGGGGCAGAGTGACCTCCCCAGTGACCTCACACAGCCCCTGGGATGTCACACAGCATCCTGTGATGTCACACAGCCCCTTGATGTCACACAGCCAACTATGAGATGTCACCCTATGATGTGATACAGCTGCTGTGTGATGTCACAGAAGCCTCTGTGATGTCACAGCCTGCTCTATGATGTTACACAGCCGCCCAGTGATGTCACAACCCACTCTCTGATGTCACAGAGCCACCTTCTATGAACACCAGATCTACTCTATGGCCTCACACTATGATGT
Source organism: Agelaius tricolor (assembly GCF_023055355.1). NCBI lineage: Eukaryota > Metazoa > Chordata > Aves > Passeriformes > Icteridae > Agelaius > Agelaius tricolor. The sequence goes on from NW_027269303.1 coordinate 1,402,972, forward strand.
CTCAGACAGCTGTGTGATGTCACAACCCCCTCAGTGATGCCACAAAACCCTCTCTGTGATATCATACTGACACTGTAATGTCACAGCACACACTTTGACCTCACAGCCTGCGCTATGATGTCACACAGCCATGCCATGATGTCACAGCCTGCTCTGTGATGTCACAGAATCCCTGCTATGATGCTGTAGCTGCTTAATGACCTCTCCCCACAAACTCTGTGATGTCATAGCCCAATCTGTGACCTCACACAGCGCACTCTGTGCTGTCACACAGCCCCTTGCTGACATCACAGCTGCTCTGTGCCTCCATGACACAGCCACAGAGGTGCTGCTGTGACACAGCCCCCTCTGGGACATGCCACAGCCCCTGCCAGTGCTGAGCCCCTGGGAGCTCTGTCTGTGCCCTGCCGGTGTCCCTGAGGGGCCCTGGCAGTGCCCCAGCCCTGCTGGGCTGTGCACAGGAGCTGCTCCTGGCCAGAGCTGTCTCTCTGCAGCTCTGCTGCCCTTGCCAGGAGCTGCCTCTGGGCCAGGAGCCCGGCCCAGCCCAGCAGCACAGACACAGCACAAGGGCTTTAATGACCCTCTGGGGCTTTGGTGCTCTTTGTGCATCAGACTCAGTCCCTCAGAGTATGCTCAAAGAACTTCTCAAGAACTCAAAGTGAGATTGAAACACTGAAGTTTCTCATACAAAAAATAGATCCATCTGAAGGACAGGACTGAGAAAGTGTCCCCAGGTTCCAAGCTGAACAGAACACTGGAGGCAGTGATGACAGCTGGGGACAAGCAAGGGAAAGGTGTCTCTGGTGCTGAGCAAACCTGGGTGTGTTTCAGGATTGCAAAGGGCCAAGGCCTGAGCCCCAGCCCCTGGCAAGGCAGATCCTGTCCCTCCCTCCTTGCTCAGGGCTCTTCCTGGGATGGGCACTGGCATGTGGGGATGGGCAATGCCAAGGGCAGGAGCATGAGGCAGCCCCTGCCAGGCTGCTGAGCAGGGACAAGGAGGCAATGAGGCCCCAGGCCTGCAAGGGTCACTTGTCCCCTCACGGCCTCAGGCCCAGGGCCAGCAGCCATGGGCAAAGTGCTGCCCAAGTTGGCTCTGTCAGGGCTGTCTTGCAGCTGCTGCCCATCTCTGTGCCATGTGCAGCCCAGGCTGTCCTACGGTGTCCCTGCCCTGCGCCTCTGTCCCTGCAGGCTGTGGGCATCCCCCGGCTGCCCACCTGGCTGGGCCCTTCCTTTGCTGCCTCCTGCCTGCCTCTGCCGGCCCACACAAAGCCTTGGGCTGCTCCAGGCTCCTCCTGGGGGACATGCTGCACCACAGCCCTGCCCTGGCAGGGAAATTCCTTTCTCCTGGTGTCCAGCCTGGACCTCCACAGGTGCCTTTGGAATTAATTCTTTCTTTCTCTGGCTGTTTTCTACTATGTCAAAAGGATACACCATCTCTGAAACCACTCTTCAATCCCTCCCAGGGCTCTCCTCTACTGTCCTCAGTGTCCACCCCACTGAGCACAGAGCTCCTGTGTCCCTATAGAGTGGTCAAGTGCTTGAGGCCAAGAGCACCTGGACAAGAGGGACAGTTCTTTTCTATAGGAAGGAAACCACAGAACCCCAGGGTTTGAAGGCAGATGAGAAGCAGTCACCAGAGGTCAAGGCCAGCGAGACCTATCTGTCCTTGCGGCTTTTGTCTGAAAGCAGCCTTTGGATATATGGGGAGTTTTGGGTGTGGAATTCCATTTCAGCCACGGGTTCCTGGACTGGAATGACAGTTCTGCATAGGAAGGAAAGGAGAGAGCCCCAGTGTTCCAAAGGCTGATTAGAGGCAACCCCAAGGAGGCCAAGGCAGCCAGATCTGTTGTCAGGGAAGAATCCTTGGACAGACAGAATTTGGGAGGCCAAACACCACTTTTGTCTATTGAGCTCTGGACAAGAAGGACAGTTCTTTTCCATAGGAAGGAAAGTGCAGAACCCCAGTGCTTCAAAGGGAGATGAGAGCTGGCCCTTAGGAAGCCGAGGGACCCTAGATAGTCCTGGAAGCTTTTGTTTGGAGCTGTCCTTGGATTTAAGGAATTCTGGAGGTGAATTTTCGGTTTTGGCCATGGATGCCTGGACTTGAAAGATGTTTTTTTCCATGAGAAGAAAAGCACAGGCCCCCGGTGTTTTGAAGGCAGATGAGAGGTGTCCCCCAAGAGGCCAAGGCCAGCCAGAGCTGTCTGTCCTGACAGGTGACATATGGGAATAATCCTTGGATATAATCAAATTTGGAGGAGGAATCCCAATTTCGGCCATGAACCCCTAGAGGAGAAGGACAGTTCTTTCCCACAGGAAGGAAAGCACAGAACTCCAGGGTTTCAGGGGCTGATGAGAAGCAACCCTCAATATGCCAAGGTCAGCTGGACCAGTCAGGCAGCCCCCAGGAGGCCCAGCCAGCCAGACCAGTTCCATGTTCTTGGATCCTTGGGGCCCTGCAGCATCACAATTGCCTCTTGGTTCCATGAGGCCCTGTAGGATCACAACAGATCTTTGTTTCCATGAGGCTCAGTGATATAACAATGGTCTCCTTGGCTCCACAGTGGCACAATGGCCCCTTGCTTCAATGAGGCCTTGCAGTGTCAAAATGGTTTCCTTATTTCCATGGGACTGAGAATGCCACAATGGCCCCTTGGTTCCATGAGGATACAGAGTCTCAAAATGGCCCCTTGGTTCTATTGGGTTCCTCAGGGTCACAATGGCCCCTTGTTTCCACCAGGCCTGGATGTGTCACAATGGTCCCTTGCTTCCATGAGGCTTTGTAGTGTCCCAGTGGCTGCTTCAGTTCTACGAGACCCTGTGGTGTCATAGTGGCCCCTTGGTTCCAGTGGGTCCTGAAGTGTCATAATGGTCTCCATGGTTCAATGAGGCCCCACAATGTCACAATGGACTTTTGGTTCCATGAGCTTTTTTACTGCCAACAACAGTCTCCTTGGTACCACAGTGTCACATTGGACCCTTGGTTCCATGAGGCCCCTGAGTGTCACAATGGTAACCTTGGTTCTATTGGACCCTTCATCCACTGAAGACCCACAGGGATCACTGGAGTCCCCTTGGTTCCATGAGGCCCTGCCATGCTATAATGGCCCTTTGGTTCCAGTGGGTCCCAAAGTGTCAGAACAGTCTCCATTGTTCCATGAGGCCCCACAAAGTCACTGTCATCCCTGTGGTTCCCCTAGACCCCACAGTGTGACAATGGACTCTCGGTTCCATGAGGTTCCTCAGTCATAATGGTCTCCTTGGATCCACAGTTTCACAGTGACCCCTTGGCTCCATGTGGCCACACTGTGTCACAATGGCTCGTGGTTCCATGAGGCCACACAGATTAACAACAGACCCTTGGTTCCACGAGGCCTTGCTGTGTCACAATGCACTTCTGGTTCCATGAGCGTTCACACTGCCCACAGCAGTCTCCTTGGTTCTGCAGGGTCACCATGGACCATTTGTTCCATGAGGTTCCATAGTAGAACACGGTCACCTTGGTTCTGTGAGGTTCTGCAGTGTCACAATGGGCCCATGGTTCCACCAGGCCTTGCTGTGACAGAATGGCCCCGTGTTTTCCAGAGGTTTTTCAGTGTCACAATGGTTTCCTTGCATCTGCAGTTTCACAATGGACCATTCGATCAATGTGGCCCCAATGTGCCAAAATGGATTTTGGTTCCATGGGGTTCCATGGTGCCACAATGGACCCTTTATTCCATGGGTTTGCTCAGTGTCACAGCTGACTCCTTGGTTCTGTGAGGCCTCGCCACAATCAAATAGCTGAAATATCAGAACAAGACTCATTAAGACTAAATTGCTGCTTAAGAGGGTATCATTTATTCAGGTCTGAGATCTAGTTGGGGATAACTCCTAACCCTGTGTGGACGTGTAATTCTACCAGCGTCACTAAATGTGTATTACAATTTCCCCATTACCATAAAATCCACCCTAAGTCCCCAGTTTCAGTCCTTCTTTTTTCTGCGACTACATTCCTGAGCCAGATGTCTTCTTGTTTTCCAACCATCCTTGCTCGGAAAGCAGCCCCTGCATGCCTTGTTCCTGTGCTGAAAGTTCACAGGCACAATAAAAATTGAATGAACCCTTTTGGTCTGCCCTGCTTTGTGTGGGCAGGCAGAAGGCAGAGCTGTCAGCAAAGGAAGGGCCCAGCCAGGTGAGGCAGCCGGGGGATGCCCACAGCCTGCAGGGACAGAGGCACAGGGCAGGGACACCGTAGGACAGCCTGGGCTGCACAGGCCACAGGGATGGGCAGCAGCTGCAAGACAGCCCTGACAGAGCCAACTTGGGCAGCACTTTGGCCATGGCAGACACAAAGAGCACCAAAGCCCCAGAGGGTCATTAAAGCCCTTGTGCTGTGTCTGTGCTGCTGAGCTGGGCCGGGCTCCTGGCCCAGAGGCAGCTCCTGGCAAGGGCAGCAGAGCTGCAGAGAGACAGCTCTGGCCAGGAGCAGCTCCTGTGCACAGCCCAGCAGGGCTGGGGCACTGCCAGGGCCCCTCAGGGACACCAGCAGGGCACAGACAGAGCTCCCAGGGGCTCAGCACTGCCAGGGGCTGTGGCATGTCCCAGAGGGGGCTGTGTCACAGCAGGTCCTCTGTGGCTGTGTCATGGAGGCACAGAGCAGCTGTGATGTCAGCAAGGGGCTGTGTGACAGCACAGAATGGGCTGTGTGAGGTCACAGACTGGGCTATGACAAGACAGAGTTTGTTGTGTGAGGTCACTGAGCAGCTACAGCATCATAGAGGGAACTGTATGACATCATAGAGGGGTTCTGTGACATCACAGAGCAGGCTGTGACATCATGGCATGGCTGTATGGCATCATAGAGCTGGCTGTGAGGTCAGAGTGTATACTGTGACCTTACAAAGTGGCAATATGACATCACAGAGAGGGTTTTGTGATATCATTGAGGGGTTTGTGACATCACACATCTGTCTGTGACATCACAGAGAACGGTGTGAGGCCATAGAGCAGATCCTGAATTCATAGAGGGTGGCTCTGTGACATCAGAGAGAGCATTGTGACATCACTGGCCAGCTGTGTAACATCATAGAGCAGGCTATGACATCACAGTACAGATTGTGACATCACAGGGTGACTTTCTGACATCACAGAGTCTTCTGCGACATCACAGTGCAGCTGCATGACATTCCAAGGTGACATCCCAGATTTGGCTCTGTGACATCACAGGGGCTGTGTGAGGTCACTGGGGAGGTCACTCTGCCCCGGCCCCCCTCACAGTTCCCCCCAGAGCAGTCCAACCCTGCTCGTGCACAGCGGGGTCCCCTGTCCCCCCGGGTCCCCCCGCCCCCGGCGCCGCAGCCTCCCCCAGAGGATGTTCCACGAGATCGACCCCAGAGCCTGACACGGGGACGGGGGCCGGGGCCCTGGGGATGGCACAGGGGGACAGGGACCCCCCGGCAGCGTCCCCGTGTCCCCCAGGGCCAGAGCCTGGGCCAGGGCTCCTTCACCCTGGTACCAACGAGGCCTTGAGAGCGCTGAAAAAATCCCCAGCAAGGGAACAGCAAAAACCAGATTTAATATTAAGGGACAGCAGCACAAAGTTCCTTGGCAGGAGTCACTCTGCTCCTGACTGGACACTTCAGGTACACCAAGGAAACAAAGCAACAACAAAACCAAATAAAGTCTGGACAATCAAACCAGAAATGAGCCGAGAACTGTCCCTGTGTGTGTGTGTGTGACACAAGGACAGTGAGGGCAAGGATAAAAGGAATATGGCCCAAAAGCTGAACAGAGCTCAAACTTAACAGGACTTAACTTACACTTTAACCTTAACTGATACCTTCAACTTGACAATTTAGCAAAAGAACAGCACTTAACTTTAACACCGGCTGGGGGTTTATTTACAGATGCGAACGAGATGGGGGTGCTGTGGAAAGTGTCTCGAGCTGTTTCTTTTTTCAGCATCAGTCTCATTACATGATTATGATAATGGGAAGATGCTAGCAGCTCACAATCCAGGCAGCAGTCCAGAAAACTTCATGTTACAACATACTTTATAAGCTTCTTGACCAATCACACAAAGCAAAAGCATATTGAGAGTAGTTCTATCCAATCACCATAAGCACACGTACCTTTGGTTAAAACAATGCTTGCTTATTTAGAATACAGTACCTGTTTGTAAGAGACAATGCACAGAGCTCCATTACTAAGCTTTAACCTTCCTAATATCTTGCTAGATAAACTTGCTGCAACTTAGAGAGCTATTCAGACAAGCATTAATACATAGGCTATTGTTCTATTTGCCCTTGCCTTTTCTACAGTTTAAATAATTTCTCTGCTGACCTATCTCATGACTGTTGCTTTAGCACTGTTCACAATTCTGCTGTATCTGAGGCCTGTCTTTTGCAGCTTTCCTAGAACCCTCTAATTTTATGGATTCCCACAAACAGTATTTAACTTAACTTACACACTACGACTTAATGATTTAATGGTAGAATAACATTAAAAAATATTCAACTTAACTTATATCATATGAAACGTTACTTGGCAAAAAAAAGCTCTTAATAGCTTTTAATTTATTCCTCATGATGTAATCTTACTTACAGGCCTGACTGACTCAGCTGTCCAAGGCTCTCAAACCCCTCAGAGAGCAGCATTTCTGCCACATTTCCCCAGCACAGGCACTCCTGTGTGCACACAGACACAAAGAGTCACCTCCAAATTCCCTATATCCAAAGACTGCTCCCAGACAAAATCCGCCATTACTGACAAGTCTTGCTGGCCTTGGATGAGAGAAGCTCTCACTTGCCTTCCAAACACTGGGGCTCTGTGCTTTCCTTCCTATGGAAAGGAACTGTCCTTCTGGGCCAGGCACACATGGCCAAATTTGGGATTTCACCTCCAACATTGCCTGTTGTGACAGCCTGGAGGAGATTGTTGGCTGGAAACATTTCGTGTGTGGGGGAGAGCAGGGGGTAGGTCCAGCCTTGCCCTGCCCTGGAAGCCCAGCCCTGCCCTGCCCTGGAACCCCAATCCCCCCAGAGCCTCTATCCCAGCCCAGCAGTGGCTGCCAGTCCCTGGCACAGCACAGGCAATGCTCCACAGCCACCTCTGCAGCCCCAGCCCAGCTCCTGAGGGACCAAATGAGCCCAAGCCCCACCTGGGAGAAGGGCCCAGGGAGACCAAGGGGTATTGAAGGCTGACCACAAGGCAAGCACACATCTTGACCCTGCATCCTCTTGGAATTTCCATCTGAACAGTGCTGGAATCCAGGAGTTGGTAGCTGTGTGTGTGCTTCTCTAAAGCTTATTTGTCTTTCTATCTCTTTGAGAGAGAGAAAGAAAAATACTTCTTCTATTTTTGTCCTCTTGCAAATTTTGATTAACTTGAAATTGAACAGGCTTAGAGTTTGTGAAGTTGAATGGGCCAAATTAATGCTTTGAGAAGTGTTGTTTTGTTGATTGAATGTCCTATTAAACCTTTTGCGAAAATTTATTTGATTTTCTAAAGTTGCCAGTAAAGGCTGCTTGGTTGTTTTGAGCTCCTGACAATTTCTTGTCAGTATTTCTCCAGTGTTTTCAACTCAGGGTACACAAACAATTTTAATTCCTCTTAAATGTCTCCTTGAGAGAATTGTTTGGGAGATGGGAGTCAGGGCTTGTGTGTGCTGCTTGGCCCAGCCCAGGCAGGGCTTTCCCAGCCACATTCCACACTCCATTGCCCAGCTGGAGCCGCTGGTGCCTCTGAGTTGTGCTGCCCCAGCCCCAGGGACGCTCTCCTTGTCTGCCCATTCCCCCACGGTCTCTGGGCAGGGATGGCCTCACTGGGGGCTGCTGACATCCTCAGCAACTTGGAGGCTGCTGCTGAATTTCACTGCTCCAGAGGCTTGTTCAGCCTTCAGCTCTTCAGTGCAGGAATTCAGTGTCCCAGGGCTCATGAACATTCAGAACACCTTAACAGGCCAAGCCTCTGGGAATCATTAGATTTAATTTCCAAATCACTTGTTCAGTTCAGCTCTTCAGTGCAGGAATTCAGTGTCCCAGGGCTCATTAACATTTATAACACCTGAATAAGCCAAGCCTCTGGGAATGATTTGATTTTAATTTTCAAATCCTTTGTGGTTAAGTAGATCTCAGTAGTGTATTCAAACTGAATACATGATATTTAAAAAGACAGCGAGAAAACATTTTGTAGGTCCTGTTTAGGTTTTTTTTTTCCCTGTTAATACAATGATATGCACAATCTCCAATTGACATTGAATCCAGGTACCTCCTCATGCAGTTTGAATAGATATGAAAATCAAGACCCTTCATGGCTGACAATCAATCAGACTCTGTCCCTACCCCCATCCCACCATTTCCCCCATCCAAGCCCTGGCACTCAGAGCAGCCTTGTGCAAATCTGAGCTCCCTCCAGCCCAGGTTGCACCTGCAGCTTTCAGCTCCTTGGCTCCAACTCCCACCTGCTTTCCTTGCAGAAGGAGCTGCCCGAGACACAGAGGGATGTTCATTTCTTGTCAGCCAACAAAGCCAAGGGAAGGCACAGCTCCATCCAATGCCAAAGTCATTCCTCTGCTGGATATTAAATCCACTTTGCACTGCAGACAGTCTCAGAGCAATGGAAAACACCTTCTGTGCCCAGCACAGATCCCAAGGTCCCCCCCAAACCCTCCCTGCCCCGATTCTGCCCAGATTTGCTCTTTGCACACACGAGTCACAGGCTGAAGCCAGGAGCTCCCTCCATGCCCAGAGGGAGGAAAAGAGAGAAAGGGGATGAAGAGCTCTCCTGTGCAGAGCCAAGGTCCAAGTGCAGCCCCTGCAGTGGGAACCACAACTCATCAGGTTTGTGTCCTTTGGGCTCAGGGCCTGGTGACACTCAGAGGCACAGAAAGGTTTCTTGCCAACAAATAGAAGATGAACATTTGAACAGTTTAATAACCATCACAGCTCTTCCCTCAGCTCTCTGGGATGTCCCAGCAGCATCTGACATGTCCACCATCCCCCACGGCTTTCTGAACAGGAATAGTTTTTAAGCAAATACATAAGAAATGGAAATTCAGTGATAGGTATAACCACAGTGAGATACTCAATTCATATTTTTTTTAACATGAAATATTTGGCCACTCCCTGAAGTTCAAAGCATGAAACCAGTCAGCTGAGAGGGGTTCAAATGACCAGACAGCATCTGGAGGAGGAAATCTGTGAGCAGCAGGAAGGACATAGATCCAGTTGATCCAGTGAAGAGATGTCCTTAGACACAGCCATTTAAACAGGAGAGCTGGAAACCTGTAGCCAATAAACCTGAAGGAAGGGGGTCATTAAATATTAGACTGAATGTCAGTGGCAGAGGGGAAGATCTGTATTTCTTCCCGTGACATCAGTAGAAGGATCCAGTAGATCCAGGAAGTTCCTCTTCCTGGTGGGAAAACATTGCCATTACTTAAAATCCTCAAGTGACCCAGATAACAAAGATTTGCTTGTATATTATAAAACTAACAGGAATTAAAACCTGTGCCCCTTTTCAGGCAGACATCAGCTGTGTGCCCATCAACAGGCAGTGCCACTTGTGCCCTGAGGTGCCCAGCTGGGATTGGATCTCTCCCAGAGCACCTGAGGGAGAGCAGAGCACCTTGCAAGCTGCAGGTCCCTGACAGCCCTGCAGGGCTCCTGTGCCCCATCAATATCTGCTCTGCTCCAGTCTGAAACAGGGCCCAGCATGGTGCTGGGATCATCAGAGAGCTGAGGTGTGTGTTGGAATTCAATGGCCTCCCCATCCCGCAGCAGCCCTGCATTTCCCTGCTGCAGCCTTGGACTCCAGCCCAGCCATGGAGGCTCTTTGGGCTCTGGAGTGTTGCTGCAGCCCCCAAGGGCAGCTGAGCTCTGCCTTTGGCACAGTCAGGCCTGGCCAGCGCAGACCATGCTCAGCAATTGCTTGTGTGTGCCTGGCCTTGCTGTCAGCCCTGGCAGCGGCTGCGTGGCCCCTTTGTGGCCCTGTGCTGGCCCAGCCATGGTGGCCCAGCCCCTGTGCAGGCCCAGCCCAGGCCAGGAGCATTGCGGCTGGGAACGGCCCCTGTGCCGTGGTGCCCACAGCAGCCTTGGGGCTCTGTGCCCCATGGCCTCCCTGCTGGGCAGCCTCTGCCAGCTCCTGCAGAGCCCGTGGCACCTGTGGGGCTGCACAGACAGCCCTGCCCCGGGCTCTGCCGGCCTCTGGGCCAGCAGAGAGGCAGCCAGGGCTGGCCATGGCCGGGAACAGGCCCTGAGCCCTGCAGGAGGATGGAGCTGGGCCACAGCCAAACTCAGCCCAGGCCAAAGCTGGGCTCAGCAGCCAGGGCTGCCAACGCATGGACACAGAGGCTGGAGCTGACAAATTCCTGGGCCCCCTCCCTGCTCTGTCCATGCCACCAAGGGCACAGAGCAGCCTCCTCTCTGGGCCACTTGCCTGTTTGCAATGCCTTGCGCAGGCGCTGGCCCTGCCCCACAAGGCCTGGCCTGAGTCCTGCCCCTGCACGCTCAGCCAGGCTGAGATGGACACTGATGGTTTCTGGGCCAGGCTCTCGGAGCCCAGCCCAGCTCCCTGCAAGCTCTGCCAGCTGCCCTGAGCTCTGGGCAGCACCAAGGGCCTCTCTGAGCCCAGCCCAGCCCAGCCGGCTCTGGCCCCACAGCTCTGCTCAGGCCAGGCTGCTCTGGGCCCTGGCCCCACGGCCTCAGCCCCTGCCAAGGGCACAGCAGCAGCTGCAGCTGCCACAGGACTCAGCCCCAGCCATGGGGGAAGGTGCTTGGCCAAGGCCAAAGGAGGCTCCCTGGCTGCCCTGCTCCCCTCGGCCTGAGGTGCTGAGAGCTCTGCAGCCCCTGCTGCCATCCCATCTGCCCAGGGCAGCACCAGAGCCCCGGCCTTGGGGCCCTCAAGAGCTTCTCCTGCTCCAGGCCCAGGGCCCGTCCCAGAGCTGGGACAGCCACAAAGCTGTGCCCATTGCTGTTCATTGCTGCTCATGGGCATGGATCCTCAGCCACTTGGAGTTGATGATGAATTTTGCTACTCCAGAGGCCTCTTCTTTCTTGACCTCTTCAGTTCAGGAATTCACTGAAAAAGGCACGTAAACATTTGTTCCAAAACACCTGAACAGTAAAAACCCCTGGGAATCATATAAATGTTCAATCCTTCTGTGGTTAATTGAACAGATTTCAGACATGTATTCAAGGTGAATATACTGTATTGAAAAGAATGCAGAGAGAAGTGATTTGTCCTGTTTTCTCTTCCTGTTTATAGATTCATATCAGCAATGTCCAGTTGATATTGATCCCCAGTACCTTCTATTGCAGTCTAAATAGATATGAAAATCAAGAAGACCCTTCATGGCTGACAATCAATAATGCTTTGTCCCCACCTCCTCCCCACTATTTCCCAATCCAAACCCTGGCACTCCTATGGATCAGGAATGGGGTGGCCAGCTGAACAAGGGCTGTGATTCTTCCCCTGTGCTCGGCACTGGTTGGGCAGCATGTCCAGTGCTGTGTCCAGTTCTGGGCCCCCCAATTTAGGAAAGAAAAGGAGGTCTGGAGCATGTCCAGAGAAGGGCAACACGGCTGCTGAGGGCTCTGGAGCACAAGTCCTGTGAGGAGTGGCTGACGGAGCTGGGGTTGTGTATCCTGGAGAAGAGGAGGCTCAGGGGAGACCTCATCACTCTCTACAACTCCCTGACAGGAGGGTGCAGCCAGGTGGGGGTTGGGCTCTTTTCCCAGGGAACAGTGACAGGACAAGACAACACAACCTAAACCGTCACCAGGAGATGTTTAGGCTAGATATTAGGAAATATTCTTTACAATTCTTCACATTGGAATCACACATTGGAAACCTGGGCTTTGGAATGGGCTGCCCAGGGAGGTGGGTGAGTCACTGTCTTTGGAGGTTTTTAACAAAAGACTGGATGTGGCACTGAGTGCCATGGTCTGGGTGACAAGGTGGTGTTGGGTTCCAGGTTGGACTTGATGCTCTCCAACATTTTTTGAAGCCTGATTGATTCTCTGATGACTGCGACAGAGCAGGACCTGGTGTCACAATGGGGCCACTGTGACACTGCAGGGCCCCATGGAACCAAGGGGCCAGGGCTGCTCCTCAGGGACTCCTGGAATGAAGGAAACATGTTTGACACCATGGTGGCCCTTGGGACCAAGAGGCCATTGTGACACTGTGGAACCAAGGAGAGCATGGCTGCACTGCCAGACCTGATGGAACCAAGGATCCGTTGTGACACTGCAGGGCCTTGGGGGACCACGGTGCCATTGTGACACTGTGGGGCCCAAGGATCCAAGGGACTTTGTGACACCAAGGTTTCCCATGGAACCAAAGGGACTTTCTGACACTGGGAGGCCTCATGGAATAATGGAGACCTTTGGGACACTTTCGGGAACCCTGGTGACACCAAGCGCTGGGTGTGAGTGTTGATCTGCTGGAGGGTAGGAGGGCTCTGCACAGGGCCCTGGACAGGCTGGATCCAGGGCCCAAATCCAACAAGGTGAGGTTTAACAAGTCCAAGTACCGGGTCCTGCACTTTGGCCACAACAACCCCTGCAGCACTACAGGCTGGGGACAGAGTGGCTGGAGAGCAGCCAGGCAGAAAGGGACCTGCAGGGACTGATGGACAGCAGGCTGGACATGAGCCAGCAGTGTGCCCTGGTGGCCAAAAAGGCCAATGGCTCCTGGCCTGGCTCAGGAATTGTGTGGACAGCAGGAGCAGGGCAGGGATTCTTGCCCTGTGCTGGGCACTGGTTGGGCAGCACCTCAGTGCTGTGTCCAGTTCTTGGCCCCCTGGGGTGGGCAAGAGGAAGAAATTTGTAGCAGGAGGAGTAAAGAAAGCAAAGGTGAAGCCAAGGAAATGCTCAGGGCAGTTTGGGGGTGGCTGCCAGGCAGCCCTGGCTCTGAGCAACAGCGTCTGCAGTGGCACAGGAAACTCCCAGCTGATGGGAACAAACTCTCTGGCTGAGTGCAGAGGCCAGGACAAAGCTGAGTGGTTTCCCTGGTGTCCCCCAGCCCTGGCTGGCCCCAGGGGCTGATGGCATTTGTGCTCCCTCAGGTTCATGTCCCCACAGCAACAACATGGGGGTGCTGGCCCTGCTGTGTGCAATGCAAACAGGGGCTGCTGAGGCAGTGCTGCCGTGTCTGTGCCTGCAAGGATGGGGCACCTGTGTGAGCTGGGGGAGAGGCCAGGGCTGCAGAGGGGGGATGTTGTTGGCAGCTGCATGAGGATGCTCTGGGACGCTGCCCTGGGCTGTGCAGCGCACTGGGCATGGATCAGCCCCTGCTCTGCTGCTCCTTCCCGTCTGGCCCAGGGCCCTTGCAGAGCCCCAGCCATGCTGTTTGCCCCCAGCCTGCCCACGGCCAGCCTGGGGCTGCTCACGGGGGTTTCTGTGCTGAGCATTGGCCTGGCCGTGTTCTTGAGAGAGCCTGGGCAAGGAGCCTGCAGCCCCCAGGGCCTGGCCTGAGGCGTCAGCGCTGCCCCAGCAGTGCCCATGGCCTGTCCCTGCTGCAGCCCCGGCACTGCCACCCCCAGGGCTGTGCCCGGCCCCGAGAGCACTCAGGCCCTGCAGCAACACCAGGGCCACCAGGGCAGCGGGGCAGGGCCACGGCAGCAGCACTGGCAACACCAAGTGCTGCTGCTGCTGCTGCTGCTGGGCACAGCTGCTGGGCCAGCACTGATCTGCCCCAGCTCTGCACACAGACATTGCTGCTGCAGCTCCAGAGAAGGCAACACAAGGGCATCTCTGCAGAAAACTCTGCTGGGAGATCCTTTAGTTCCTCTAAAGCCATTGAGAGCACAGCCCCTCATTGACACAGTCTGTTGCCACAGGGAAGGTGGAGAGAAACAAAACACATAATGACACAAACAATGACATTTCTTTGTGGACAATCTGAAAAAACTAAAACAAAGGAACAGAACCTCCAAAATGAAACCAAGAAGAAGTATCAAAGATGATTTTTATTACAAGTGATTTGCAGAAATTGGCTAGAATTTTAATGTTTCTGAAAACATCCAGTCATCAGTCTCCCCACTGCAGCCTTGAGCTCCTGGTTCCTCAGGCTGTAGATGAGGGGGTTCAGGGCTGGAGGCACCACCGAGTACAGAACTGACAGGGCCAGATCCAGGGATGTGAAGGAGATGGAAGGGGGCTTCAGGTAGGCAACTGCTACAGTGCTGACAAACAGGGAAACAACAACCAGGTGAGGGAGGCAGGTGGAAAAGGCTTTGTACCGTCCCTGCTCAGAGGGGATCCTCAGCACAGCCCTGAAGATCTGCACATAGGAGAAAACAATGAACACAAAACAACCAAATACCAAACAGACACTAACTGTAAGAAGCCCCAGTTCCCTGAGGTAGGAGTGTGAGCAGGAGAGCTTCAGGATCTGTGGGATTTCACAGAAGAACTGGCCCAGGGCATTGCCATGGCACAGGGGCAGGGAAAATGTATTGGCTGTGTGCATGAGAGCATTGAGAAAGGCACTGGCCCAGGCAGCTGCTGCCATGTGGGCACAAGCTCTGCTGCCCAGGAGGGTCCCGTAGTGCAGGGGTTTGCAGATGGACACGTAGCGGTCGTAGCACATGATGGTCAGGAGAAAATACTCTGCTGAGATGAAAAAGGCATAAAAAAAGACCTGAGCAGCACATCCAGTGTAGGAGATGTTGCTGGTGTTCCAGAGGGAATTGTGCATGGCTTTGGGGACAGTGGTGCAGATGGAGCCCAGGTCGCTGAGGGCCAGGTTGAGCAGGAAGAAGAACATGGGCGTGTGCAGGTGGTGGCCGCAGGCTACGGCGCTGATGATGAGGCCGTTGCCCAGGAGGGCAGCCAGGGAGATGCCCAGCAAGAGGCAGAAGTGCAGGAGCTGCAGCTGCCGCGTGTCTGCCAATGCCAGCAGCAGGAAGTGCCTGATGGAGCTGCTGTTGGACATTTGCTGGGGCTGCACATGGGCACCTGTTCATGGAGAAAAGACAGTGACAAGTCAGGAGAGGCTGCTTTGGGCCAAACCTGGGCCATTCCCTGCAGACTGCCCCACTGGGACTCACCCACCCTTGTTCCTGCTCTGGGAAAACCTTCACCCAGGTCCCTGCCTGAGCTCCAGTTGTGCTGGCTGAGTGTGCCAGGAGCAGCCAGGCGTGTGTGTGGGGGCTCTCAAGGAGCCATCCCTGCCCCACTGCCCTGGGTTTGTGGCCATGGGGCAGAGAAACAAGGCTGGATATCCAGGATTTGTCAGGGGAATCACTCCTAATGCAGAAAGTCTTGGTAGCATTTGCACTCCTAAAGGAAAGTTCTAAAGGAAATAGATGGCATGAGTTGGTTTTAGGAATTGTTTTCCTACCCACATATCATTCCTGGCTCTCTGAGGTCACAAATCCCCAGCATTTCTGCTGCACTCAGAGTTTGCCACTGAGAGATGGGAGAGGCAAAGGATTCCCTGTGGCTCAGGGAAGGTGAGGGGCTGGATGGGCTTGTTCCCAACTGTCCTGGCTTTGCACCTTGGGCTGCAATCAGAGCACAATCACACTCCTGGATCACCCTGGGATACTCCAAGAGGCTGGAACTCCAAGAGATCCAGGCACAAATCTGCACCCAGGAGGGCAGCTCAGAGCCTGGCAGGGCACAGCAAGGAGATCCCTGGCTGTGCCCATGATGGGATCTCAGGGAGGGGGCTCAGCTCATTCCCCTTTGCCATGGACTGCTTTGCCCACAGCCCCACAGGTGCCAGGGAAGCTTGGACACCCCATTGCCATGGACAGCCCTGCCTGGCAGGAATGCCAAGGGCAGTGCCTGACTCAGCTGCTGCAGATGCCAGAGCCTCCCTGAGAGCAGCAGATAACAGTGCCAATGTCAGGGCAGGGCAGAACCAAGAGCAGATGTTGTGGTGCTGTGCCTGAGAGGGCAGGGCAGAGACAGCCGGGCACTCAGGACAGTGTTCCCGTGCCCAGCTGTGCCCGGCACCTCCCACACACCAACAGTGCCCTCCTGCCCCAGCCCTGCTCTCTTCAGCCCCCTCTCCTTCCCTGAGCATCTCCCTGGGCCTGGACATTCCCTCCTGAGAGGAGCCTTGTCCCTGCCAGCGCTCACAGAGCCCATCCCAGCCTGTGTGCCCTGCCTGGGGCCCTACAGAAACCTGCCTGTGTGCAGGGCCCTGGCTGGGGCAGGCTCTGTGTGCAGCTGGGCAAGGGCAGCTCAGGAGAGCCCTGCTGGGCCCTGCAAAGGTGATGCTGCTGCTGTGCAGGGCTGAGGAGTGGCTGAGGGCCCTTTGGGAGGCTCCCAGCAGAGACACTGACCACCCAAAGTTACAGTTCTGGACTCTCTGTAAAAGTTCAAACATTCCTTTGGTGATCCTGTGTGTCCCTTTCAACTCAGAATGTCCTGGGATTCTTGGATTACAATTCCTGTTCTGCTTCTCTCATCCCCTTGTTTTTTAAAATCAAAAGAGAAAAAATTTCCCTTGCAACAGTATTAGAACAGTAAAGTAAAAACCAGACCTTCATTGGAAACTTTCAGGTGTCCCAGTGGGGATGGGGCACACCCAGGGCCTGATTTCAACAATTTATTAAGGTTGATTAATTAGGATATTTAACAGCAACATCCAATAGGAGATTCACTTACCCCAGTTACACATCCCTGGCTAAATCCATTGGAGTAGGTCCAAGGGCTTCTCTGCCTTCACTCTTTGTTATGACTGCTCACATTCTGGTCAAAAATCAAAATGTTCTTCTTGTAGGTCCTCTTCCTGATATCAAGACTATACAGGATACTCTATGTATTGTATACTATATGTATTTCAGGAATGCATTTAGACAATCCGTTTCTTTTTATAAAACCAAAGAAAAAGGTTGGGAAAATAATAAAGTTAATAAAGGATTATCGTTATAGATGTATATAATAGTAATAGAGTTCATTAAGAGTTTAATAGGCTTAAAAAAAAAATATAGATTTAAAATTATGTAATAGTAATTTATAGAGCTACAAATATATGAAAATTGTATAAAGTAAAAAAGATCTTTTTGTCATCACCCCAATGTTCCCATCCATCTTCAAGCAGGAAATTGAAAACACTTTCAGGAAAGCTCCTGATCTTTCCAGCAATCCCAGGCTTACCTTCTTTGGGAAATGCCCTCTGGAGCTGTGCCCAGGCTGGTCTGGAGCTGGGAGCAGCCCTGAACAATGCAGCATCCTCCCCACACAAGGAGAACACTTCCAAGCCTCACCAGCTGTCTCCTGCCACCCAGATCTTGTCCCCCAGTGCTGGGAGCAGCTGCCAGGGCTGGCTGAGAGCTGTCCCTGGCAGGCAGCAGAGTCCCTGCCCCAGCACAGCGCCCTGGGCTGCAGGACCCTGCTCTGCAGGACAGCCCTGGGCACCCCTGGCTGCTCTGCACAAGAGACAAGCAGAGAATGTACTCACAGGCTCTGCAGGCATTGGCATGTTGCAGCTTGAGGAGATGGCTCCAGGAGCTGCAGCTGCATTGTCCTGCAGCCAGAGGTTCCTGTGCCAAGGGCTGGCAGTGATTGTGCCCCAGGCACTTCTCAGCCCCTTCCCAGCCCTGACTGATTGAAGCTCTCTGTGCCTCTGGGCTGTGCCCGGGCTGGCTGCAGGCAGTGCCCCAGCCCTGCTGGGCTGGCACAAGAGCTGCTCATCCAGAGAAATGTGCTTTTGAAGCTCTTCTTGGTGACCAGGAGCTGCCTCTGTGCCAGGAGCCCAGCCCAGCTCAGCAGCACAGACACAGCACAAGGACTTTAATCAGCCTCTGGGGCTTTGTGCTCAGGCCCTGAACATCAGTCCCTGAGAGGGAGCTGAAGAAACCTCTCCAGAACTCCAAGGCAGAATCCAACTCCAAACTTTCTTGGACTTTTAATGGGTCCCAGAGAGGGACACGACTGAGCAAGTGTCCCCAGGCCCCAGGCAGAGCAGAGAACTGCAGGCAGTGCTGACAGGTGGGGACAGAGAGAAGCCAAGTCTTGGTGCCCTGGGGCACAGCAGGGTCTGTGCCAGCAAGGGCTGGGAGGAGACACCTTGTCCTGAGGCCCTGGGGCC
Source organism: Agelaius tricolor (assembly GCF_023055355.1). Lineage (NCBI taxonomy): Eukaryota > Metazoa > Chordata > Aves > Passeriformes > Icteridae > Agelaius > Agelaius tricolor. The sequence goes on from NW_027269303.1 coordinate 1,421,005, forward strand.
TCCTGGCACAGCCCCAGCCAGGCTGGGCACTGTCAGCCCCTTGTGCTGCCCTCAGCATCCCCCCCTAGCCCACATCCCAGTGGCCTCAAGGATCTGCTGCAAGGAGTCCCTGGGGAGCCTTGCTCAGCAATGGCCCTGGGGGCTCCTTCATGCTCCCTGCAGGGACTGCAGGTTTTTCAAAGGACTTTGGCTTTGGCTTTTGCCTTGGAGTCTCTGAGAGGTTTGTGCAATCATGGCCTCCAATTATCTGCTGTAATTAGTCCCTGGAGAGGCTTTGTCAGGAACAACACTCAGTGGGGCTCATTAATACTTCAGGGTACTCCAGTTATTTGAAGGTCCTTGGTGTTTCCCTTTTGATACAGACTCTGTGAGAGGTTTGTGCAATCCTGGCCCCAATTATCTGCTTTAATGAGTCCCTTGAGAGCTTTGCACTGACACTCAGTGCTGCTCAGTAATGCTTTTAGCTTCTCAAATTTTTTAAGGTAGTTTGGATTTTCCTTTCCACATTCAATCTCTGAGAGGTTTTTTGTGCAATCCTGGCCTCCAAATCTGTCCTCCTCCAAGGAGTCCATGAGGAGCCTGTGCAGGGCATGGACCTCACTGAGACCCATTCATGCTTTGAGACACTTTAGGGATTTCTTCTGGCTTTGACTCCTGGAAAGGTTTGTGCAATCTCCTCTCTGGCCCTGAGGTTCAAGGGCTCAGCTCCAAATGCACCACAGGGCTCATCAGGATGCAGCAAGTCCTGACAAACCATGGCTCTGCCTTGATTTCCCTCTGCTCTAATGCAATTTATCAGGAATGTATCTGGAGTGATTTTGGTTTGCTAATTTGAGATTTCTCAGCCAATGCATCTATTAGTGCAGTGGGATCAGTGTTGGCTAATTACCATTGCACTCACTGGAATATATTTCCTCATTTCCTGCTGTGAGAAAGGATTAGGAGAAAGGCAAAGTATGCTTAAAATTTTAAAAGGGTATATAGAAAAGTTTATTACCAGTAAATAGAAGAAAGAGTAATAAGAATCTGAACACTTCTCCTCTCCCTACAACCTTTTCTTTCTTACTGACAATGCAAGGAGACAAAACCTGAAAGTTTCAGTCACTTTACACCATCTAGAACAGTATTTCTTCAGTTCACTTAGGGAGAGGAGTCTCTCTTTCATGCTATGGAGACTTCTCCATAAGAAAAAAGTTCGCTCCTGGCTCTCAATTCCCACAAATAGCACCTGCCCAGAAAATCTGCAATTGTGATGTTCCTCCCAGTTTTTCACAGCTCTTTTACAGTTGTGTTTATGGGCCATGTCACCTTATGGGGTATTAGTTTAAAGATGAGCTGTTTAAGAGCAAATGTTCTCCTTATCTATTTCTGAAATCATCTTCATCTCTGAGAACAGAGATCTTCTTCTCTCCCTGAGGGCACAGAGTCTCATCACTCTTTTCTTTTTCTGCGTTCAAACTTCTCATGGGATCACAGCTACTTCAACATTTGCTTATTTTGCATGGAGACCTTTGCTGAACAAGTCATCTCCCCATACTTTTCAATGCCTTATAGGGAAAAAGAGTCTGATGTATCAATTCCATCCTTCTCCATAGCTTTACAAGAGGATTTCAGCCCCAAAATCAAGGCATATCCTCATCCTTTCTATCTGGAACCCAACTTCTTCTTCACTGATCTCAGGGTCTTCATGTTGCTCCTCTGTGTGCCTGCACTTTGTCCTTTTCTCTCACTGGAGGGAGGATGGAAGCACTGAAAGAGTTCATATCTCACCCGGGGCCTGCAGATGGTTCCGTGCCCCCGGCCGGGCTCGGTGCTTGCGGCCGGAGCTGTTTTACGATGGAGGTTTCTGCAGCGGCTGCGCTGGGGCTGTGTCAGGATGGGCCGCGCTGGGGCAGGGCCAGGATCTCAGCAGCCAGGCCAGAGCACAGCAGCAGCACGGCCGGGGGCCGATGGCTTCTCCTGCCCCTGCCCGGGGCTTGCGGCTGAAGCCCAAGGGTGGCAGAATCTTGGCCGAGCCGGCCCGGCCCGGGGCTGCTCCTGGGGCCCGGCGGATGCTGGCTGGGCCCGGGCTGGCGGCGGGGCAGGGCTCAGCAGGGCCCAGATGTTCCCAACTGCAGCCATGGCCCGGCCCGGCCTCGGCCCCGCAGCCTCCCCTGCCCTGCCTGGCAGCCGATGGGGCCTGGCGGGGTCCCTGGGAAGGGGCCCGGCCCCACGGCAGGAGCCGCCCGGCCCGGCCTGGCTGAGACGGGGCCGGGTCAGCCTTGTTACCTCTGTGCCAGCCAGAAGGGAAAGAGACCCTCCCAGGCTTTCCCATCTTTAACATGTGTCTTCACAGAGGCATGTACAGTTTCCTTAGCAGTTTAACAGATTGTCAATTCTCAAAGTTAATTACTGATTGTTTTTTTAGTCAGACATGGAGGAAACTGCTAGCAGCTTCTCTTAGGACATCACTTCCATGATGCAAAACTACCCAGCTTCTCTTAGGACATCACTTCCATGATGCAAAACTACCACAACAGCACAGAGCACAGAGCTCCTTTGTCCATATGTAGAGGTCATGTGCCCGAGGCTTCAAAACCCCACCTTGGGAGATCTCTGGGCCCTCTCCAAGGTGTTTTCAAATGAAAACATTCAGCTCCGAGTCTAAGAAAATCACCAGAGGACAGGGCCCGCCTGATCTTTCTGTCCTGGCTTCTTTTTTCTGGGAGCAATCCTTGGATATATGGAATTTGGGAGGCCAAATTCTAATTTTGGCCATGGACCCTGGACATGAAAGCTGGTTCTTTTCCATAGGAAGGAAGGAACAGAGCCCCAGTGTTTGCCAGGCAGAAGAGAGGTGACCACCAGAGGACAAGGCCAGGTAGAGCTGGCAGGTTTTTTTCTGAGAGAAACCCTTGCATATAGGAAAATTTTTAGAGAGAATACCAATTTTGGAAATGAGCATCTAAAAAGAGGGAGGGTTCTTTTCTATAGCAAGGAAAGCATGGAGCCCCAGTGCTCCAGGAGCTGATGAGAGGCAGCCCTTGACATCCCCACATCAGCCAGACCTGTCAGGTGCCCCTGGGAGGCCAAGCCAGCCAGGCCTGTTCAATGTTCCCTCAGTTCCATGGGGCCCCACAGTGTCCCAATGGTCCCTCACTTCCCTGAGGCCCTGAGGTGTCATAATGCCCCCTTGGTGACACCAGGCCCTGAAGGGTCCCAATGGTCTCCATGGTTCCATCAGGCCCCACAGAGCCATAATGGTCTCTGGGTTCCATGAAGCCCCACTGTGTCACCATGGCCCCTTGGTTCCATGGGCTCCAGTGGTGCCACAATGATCCCCTTGCTTCCATGAGGTCCCCTCAGTGTCCCAGGGATCTCCATGGGAATGGAAGAACCCAGCCCCAGTGTTGCAGGGGCAGCCACCAGAGGCCAAGGCCAGCCAGGCTTGATGGTACTGGCAGATTTTGCCTGGGAGCAACCCTTGAATATACAGAATTTTAGAGGTGGGATCCCAATTTCAGACATGGACACCTGGAAGAGAAGCATGGTTCTGTTACATAGGAAGGAAAGTAGGGAACACTGGTGTTTGAGGGGCAGATGACAGTCAGCCACCAGAGGCCTAGACCAGCCAGATCTCTCTGTCCTGGTAGGTTTTGTCAGAAACCAACCCTTGGATACACAGAATTTTGGAGGTGGAACCTCAGTTTTGGCCATTTCTTTGTAGATAAGAAGGTTCTTTTCCATAGGAAGGAAAACAGAGAGCCCAAGTGTTTCAAAGGCAGAAGAGGAGAGAAGGCTCCTAAGAGGTCAAGCCAGCCAGACCTGTCTCTCCTGGCACCTTTCATCTAGGGGCTATCCTTGTTCATAGGGCATTTTGGAGGTGGAATCTCAATTTTAGCTGTGGGCACCTGGACAGGAAGAAGAGTTCTTTTCATGAGGAAGGAAAGCACAGAGCCCCAGTGTTTCAGAGGCACATGAGTGCCAACCCTTAGGTACCCAAGGCCAGCCAGACTTGTCAGTCTTGGCAGCTTTTGTCTGGGAGTTATCATTGGATATAGAGAATTCTTGAGACAGATGCCTAATTTTGGCCATGGGCGCCTGGTCGAGATGGATGGTTTTTTCCCATAAGAAAGAAAAGCACATGGTCCCAGGGTTTGAAATGTACATGAGAGGTGGTCCCTGGGTGGTCATGGCAGCCAGATCTGTCTGTCCTAGCTGAATTCATCTGGGAACAATCTTTGCATATAAGGAAATTTGGAGGAGGAATCCCAGTTTTGTCCATGGGCCCCTGGAGGAGAAGGACAGTTCCCTCCAATAGGACTGAAAGCCAGAGCCCCCGGGCTTCAGGGGCAGATGAGAAGCGGCCCTCGACATGCCAAGGTCAGCCAGACCTGTCAGGTGTTCCCCAGGAGGCCCAGCCAGCCAGACCTGTTCCATGTTCCCTTGGTTTTGTGGGACCCCACAGTGTCACAATGGTCTCCTTGGTTCCATGAGGCCCTGGAGTGTCACAATGTTCCCCTTGCTTCTGCTGTGTCACCATGGCCCCGTGCTTCCATGGGGTCTTGCAATGTCGCAATGGCTTCGTGGCTCCACTAAGCCCTGATGTGTCACCATGGCCCCTCGGCTCCATGCGCCCTCGCTGTGTCTCAGTGGCTCCTCTGTGACACTACGGGCTGCACAGGGTCACCATGGACCCTTGGTTCCTTGGGGCCCCCGAGTTTCACAATGGTCTCCTTGATTCCATGAGCCACCACAGTGTCACAATGGCCCCTTGGTCCCACGAGGTTCTATAGTGCCACCATGGTGTCCTTGGACCTCCATTGTCACAACTGAGCCATGGCTCCATGAGGTTCCGTAGTGTCACCGTGGTCGCTGTCAGAGGCTGGATGAGATCCATGTCCCGAGACACCTTGGGATGCTCGGAATGCCCGTGTGGGGCCAGGGCCGGGTCAGGCCTTGGTTTGTGGTGGGACAGAGCCCTGCCCCCAGCCCTGGCAGAGCTGTCAATCATACAGCAGGGGCGGTGCTAACCCAGCTCTGATTGGCCCAGCTGTCAATCATTCACACACTGGCAGCTGGTGCTACCCTGTCTCTGATTGGACGAGCAACTGGCAGTCCCACCCCAGGGGTGGGCCCATGAAGGCCCAGGGGGTTAAAAGCTGGAGCACGAGGCCAGCCCAGGGTGTGGATCCTGCCTTCTGCTGGGGTTTCTCTGTTGGTGATGCTGGAACCTGAGCAGTTGGTACCTGTGTGTGTGTGTGTCTTTCTATACATCTTCTGTTTTGCTGTTGTTCTCTATTTCTTTTCCTTCTAATCCTATATACCTGGAACATTTTTGGTTGCTTAACACTTTAAGGGTTACCGGTTTTTAGGTTAAATGAACTAAGTTAATGAAGTTAATGCTATGATAAGTGTTTTATGTTGAAGTGCATGTTTTGTTAAACCCTTTGCCAAAGTTCCTCGATTGTCTATATTTTACCAGTAAAATTTTGCGTCGTTTTGACCTTTTGCTCTGTTGGTTAGAGCATGGTGCTGGTATCACTGAGGTTGTGGGCTCAATCCTTGTGTGGGCCATTCACTTCAGAGCTGGACTTGATGATCCTTGTGGGTCCCTTTCTTAAAAGAATATTCCTTACATCTGTCCATGTTGAGAATATCTGGTTGGTGTTTCTCCTGTGCACCAAACTCAAGGAAAGGAACCTTTGGTTACCCCCAGCATTTCAGTGTTCTCAGGTGTTCCAGCCCTGCAGGCTCACAATGGCTTCTTGTTTCCATGAGGCCCCACAGCGTCACATTGGCCCCTTGGTTCCATGGGCCCCAATAGTGCCACAATGATCCCCTTGGTTCCACAACTTCCCACAGTGTCCCACTGGCCCCTTGGTTCCATGTGGGTCTGCAGTGTCACACAGGTTTATGGCATTTGTCCTTGCTGCCCCTCACATCCCAGTGCTCCACAAACAGCCCCGAGCCACCCGTGAGGGACAGGCCCTGCTGTCCCAGGCTGGGCTCAGGGCTTGGCCTTTCTGCTTCCCCCAGCCAGCCCAGGCCTTGCTCAGCATTGCAGTTCCCTGCTCAGAGCCTGTGGCTCCCTGCAATCCTGGCCTCAAGGATCTGCTCTCAGCAGTCCCTGGGGAGCCTTTGGCCCTCCCTGCCCTCAGTGGGGCCCAGTGATGCTCCAAGGGACTTGGAGTTTTGCTTCTGACTCCTTGAGCAGCTTCTTCAACTTTCTCTCAGTGCCTGAGGGTCCTGGAATCAGCCCCAAATCCACCGTGGGGACCATCAAAATACAGAAAACTCTTGAGGACTCTTTGTCTTCCTTCAGTGGTCTTCAAGTCTCCAGGGCTTGTGCAGCTGATTGGAATGAGTTTGGGATTCTTGTAAGGAGGACATTTAAAGTGCACCTCATGACTTTTCTTCTTTAATTAAGTGTGTATTTTTTTATTTTACAGGTCAGAGAAGAGCAGATAGAAGCATTCCCCAGGTGATCTTGATGCTGAATGTCTCCTTAGGAGGTCTGGACACAAAGAAGAATGAGCCCCTTGAGGGCTGACCCTGTTTGGACCAGCTGCTCCTCACCCCCAGCCTCACCGTGTCTGACATGGCCCACCTGGCACTGACATCCCTGTGCCCTGCAGCAGAACCTTGTCCCTGAGCTCTTCTGCTCCATGTCCCAGCCCATTGCACCGTGTCCCACCTGCTCTCCTCAGGGCTCTGCCTGCACACAGAAGTTTTCCTGTTGGTGAGGAAAGAGTGGAAAAGCCTGAGCAGGTTTCCTGAACAACAAACCCCACTCAGGAGCCACCTGCTCAGTCCAGGCTGCCTGGAATGGTGTCACCTTTCTCCAAGGGACAGTGTGAGCAGAAATGATCTCTTGAAGCAGAATTCTCTGAGTCTTGCAGCTGAATTCTCTGTCCCTGTCCTTTCCCTGGATCTCTGTTGCAGATGGAAGCTGCTGGTGCCATCCTCACCTTTAACCTCTCTTTGGAATGCAAACAGATGTTCCCAGGTGTGTTAAGCAGGATCTTCTCAATGTTTCTACAAAACTTTTGTATTTTTCATGGAATGAAGGTGCCATTTTGGGGTGACATGGAAACAAGGTGTCAATTGTGACCCTGGGGTGCCATGGAACCAAGGGGCCATGGTGATACAGCAGGGCCATGTGGATCCAGTGGTCCATTGTGACACTGTGGATCCAAGGAGACCATGGAGACACCCCCAGAGCCTCATGGAACCAAGGAGTCCATGGTGACCCAGCGGGGCTGCCTGGAGCCAATGGTCCATGGTGACACTGCCCATCCAAGGAGGCCATTGTGACACTGAAGAACTTCATGGCACCAAATATCCATGGTGACACAGCAGCAGGGCATCATGGGAACCAAGGAACCGCTGTTGGCAGTAGGGAAACTCATGGAACCAGGGGCCCTTGTGGCACTGCAGAACCAACAGAGCTGCTGGCCCTTGTCCCCTGGCCCTGCACAGCTCCTTGGGAGGCACGGCAGGAGCAGCACCCTGGCAGCCTTGGGAATGCCCCTCTGGGATCCATGGCACACACTGCCAGGGGCTGGAATTCCAGTTCCCAGCCAGGAAAAGATGTTCCTGCCCTGGAAGGCAAAGCTCTCAAGAAGGAGCCAAAAGCCAAGTGGAGCAAGATCCTACAGTGACATTTCACTGCCAGCCTTCATAACTTCACCCATGGTTGTTGTAGCTCCTGGATGGGGAATTAAATCAGGGCAGGGTCTTTGGTGGGAGCTGCCCTGGGTCAAGGGAGACACTGAGAGAAAAACAGAGCAGGCAAAGAGAAGCAGGAGAGAAAGGACACAAACACAATCAGCTGAGAAGGTGGCGCTCTGAAAAACAAACCAGAACTGATGGAAAATGAATGGGACAGAAATCAGTAATTCTGAAAGTTTTATTTACTGTCAAAACACATCCCACACACCCAGTACCATACAATCCCCAAGCTACACCCTCAAATTTGGATCCCACTTCTCCCCATCTCCTTCCAACCCCATCTCACTTAGGAGGCTCTGGAATAGAGTAAATATAACATGGAACTGAATTCTTTTCAGGTGGGAACATAGCAATTTGATGACAGATTGAGCCCTTTGAGGCTAAGATTCATTTGTTTTTCAGTGGGATTGAGTCATGTTGAGGTGACAGATCAATCCATCTTGAGTTGTGGAGTGCAAAGGTATGGAGAACACTTCCTGAAATCCCTCAAGAACACTTAAATCCCCTAGAATATGTCCCCAAACCTGAAATGCCCCCACTAATACCTGTTAAATGGTGAGACTTTAGACATCTTTGATAGAAAATTTATTTTTAGTCCTCTTTCAGGTGTTTCTAAACAATAAAGATAAATCAGAAGAAAATTAGGGCCAAACCAAAACAAGACACAGCCATGTGTCTTCCCAACATGGGTAACAGGGACAGTAGGTCACCAGGGCTTTGCCCAGCGTGGGTCCTCCTGTGGAGAATGGAGCTGGAACAGTGCAGGAAGCTCTTCCTGCAGTCAGAGCATTTGCAGGGCTTCCCTTACCGGTGCCTCCATTGGTGTTTGGACAAGTAAGAGCTCATGGAGGAGCTCTTCCCACTCTGGGGACACTTGTAGGGCCTCTCCCCAGTGTGGATGCGCCAGTGGGTGATGAGGGTAGAGCTGTGCTTGAAGCTCCTCCCAGAGTTGGGACAGAGAAAGGGCCTCTCATCCCTGTGAACCTGCTGGTGCTGGAGGAGATTGGAGCTGCTCTGAAACCTCTTCCCACACTGGGGACACTCGAAGGGCCTCTCCCCAGTGTGGATGCGCTGGTGGATGATGAGGGCAGAGCTGCAGCTGAAGCCCTTCCCACACTCCCCACACTCCCCACACTCGTAGGGCCATTCCCCAGTGTGGATCATCTGGTGGCTGATCAGGGTGCTGCTCTGCCTGAAGCTCTTCCCACACTCCAAGCACTTGTGGGGCTTCTCTCCATTGTGAAGCTGCCCATGGACCACCAGCTCTGAGCTCTGGCTGAAGCTCTGTCCACCTTCCTGGCTCAGGGTGGGTCTTTCCTCCTCAGAGCACCCTGGGCTGGGTTTGGAGCCCCTTCTCCTGTGGGATCTCTGGGGCTTTTCCTCTCCATTGGATTCCTGTGCTATGGAGTCACTCAAAACAGCCTCTTCCATGAGGTTCTGCTGTAGGGATTTGTCCTCCCTGGTCTCCATCCTCAGCTTCTTCCCTGGGGGAGGAAGGCCAAGGAGAGGATGGGATTTGCCTCCATGCCAGAGGGAAGGGGAAGGAGATCCCCCCAGTGCATCCCCAGCAGGACAGGGTTGGCAGCAGGGTTGTCCTGCAGCCGGGGGCCGTGCTGGGCTGGGAGATGGAGCAGGAGAGAGGGGGAAAGGGGCACTGACTTCCTCCTCACCTGCCTGGGTATCCCAGGGCTCCTTCCTCGTTCTCACAGCCTCCTCCTCTTCTGAGTCAAGGTTTGGCAACGGGAAATCCTGTTTTGGGAGGAAAAGAAGGGGTGAGCACATTGAGTTTTGTACTGGATTGAAGGCAAACCTGGGGGAGAGTCTAAACCAGAATTACAATTTAATAAAAAAATGAAGATCAAGGCAATGCTACAGAAACGCTGCCTTAAACTGACAAAGTCAGGATATAACCTGACACCCTGTTGCTGGTCAGGGTGGTGGCAGCAGTCCCATTAAATGGTGGCTGCAGTCCTGTTGGAGTGATGAACGTGATTCTGTCAGAGCAGTGATCCTGTAGAAGGGTCTGGTCTTCCTCTGGAGGTCCAGGGGTGGTTCTGGAGCTCTTGTCCTCTGGGAATCCAGTAGGCAAGCTGCTCCTGGTGTTGCAAGGCTCACCTTATATCCAGGTAGGAATGCTTGGATCCTCCCCCTGGGCGGAGCATCCCACAATGGGAGGATGGAATTTTATCAGCCCTGCAGTGACACTCAATGGCCCATTCCCAGAAGATATCTCCCCTGGAGGGCGTTATCAGGGCTGAGTCATGGAAGAGATCAAGAACACTGCCCCACCTGTTTCTAGCAGTTGATGAAGATGGGGATTGAAAACATGCATTTGGTTCCATCTTACATTGCAACCTGAAACAGTGGGGGAATCCCTGCTCAGGGGGTGAACACCACCCCCCTTACCCAAACTGGCTCAGGTGTAAAACCCCCACCCCGGGAAGGCCACACACACAGGGGACAATGTCACACTTGCCCTGCCCCAGGGGAGGTCTCTGTCCCTGTCACTCCCTTGCTGGGCCCCCTATTCTCTTTCTTTCCCTCTCTCTACCTCACATTTACTGTTCAATTAAAATCCACTTTGGATTTGGTCTCATTAGCACCTTAATTGAGGCGGAGGCATCTGTCTGGAAATTTTCTTATCCAGATTGCGAGACTATTTTGGCACAGTGAGTTTAGGTCACCCTTCTCTGACCCCAAGTGCCTTTGACAACATCATGGTTCCCTCTGAGGAGGTTGTGGTTTTTTCTGGAGGAACTCTTGGAAACTTGGACACAGTCTCTCCTTCCTCCTGTGGAACTTATGGGAGAAATGATGAGGAAAATGGCTGTTGTGGGTGGCCAGTGAAAAAGAAAATATTTTGTTGTCCTTCTGTGAAAAGTTTGTTAAAATCACTGGAGGAAAGGGAGCAAATGATACCAGCGTGACTGATAAAGTTCATTTACTCAGGGCTGTGTAACACAAGGCTGCTGAAACTCCTAGAAGAAGCCCAGCTCAAGTAGCTAAATTCCCAAATAACTCCAGCCAGGGGTCTCCGGGAGGATTTTTTTGGAGCGTGTTCGGAGCCGGCAGATCCCGGACTCGAGCCCCGGATCTCTCCGGGCTCCCTAAGAGGAGCTTTTTCGGGGGCAGAGGAGCCGCGATCGCCCCTCGGGAGGGTCCCGGGGGGTCCACGTGGGGATGGCCCGGTACCGACGGGGCGGGACATTGGTTTTGGGGATCCCCGTGAGAGCCGGGGCTGTGGAACGGGGGACCCCCGGGGCGGGGAGAGGGGAAGGGGCGATACCGGAGCTGGGGCACCCCTGGCAGCCCGGAGATGAGGCAGGGACGGGACCCCCTGACCCTGACAGGGGCGCGTCCTGGGGTGACTTCATGATGCTCATGCCCCATCGGTCTGTTTAGCCCAGAAATGAGTTCTGCACCTTTAAGGCTGGCTCTGAGAGCCAAGGGGAGGAGGAAGAAGCTGCAGTTTGTTTTCAGGCACTGCACTCACTCCTCCACATTCCGGCTCCTGGATGGACAGAGGGCGGGACAGAGCTCTCCTTTGCTTTTAGTTAGTTTTTAGCTCTCTGAGGCAGAGAAGTTCCCTGGACTGTGATTTTTCTTTTTCTTTGGAGCTGTTTAAACTTTCTTTGGGCTGAACACCCAGTACTGCACTGGCAGCTCCCACCTGTGGCCCACCTGGCGGGGCCTGGGCCATGGCATTTCCAGCACTGGAGGGACTGATAAGAGACTGATAAGAGACTGATAAGAGACTGAGTGAGCCCAGCTACAGTGCACGGAAGAACTGTGAGTTTGTCATCTCTTTTGGAGCAGCAAGAGTTTTTATTGTTTAATATTGTTCATTTGTTTTGCTGGTGAATGCTTTGCCTGCTAAATAAACAGAGTTTTTACAATTTTCTCCAAGGAAATATTTTACTGAATCAGCTGCGGAAGAATCTGCTTGAATCTCCTGTCTAGAGGAAACCCCTTTTGGGGATATTCTCCCAAATTTGCCCTAAATCAGGGTAGGGTGGTGGGGAGTGGGGGGAGCCCCAAGTGACTGGATTGAGGGGGCTGGAGAGCGGGACCCCTAAACCCCGCAGCATCCCTAAGCAGGATCCTGGAGAGGGGGGGATCCCCAGGACTCATGGGATCCCCAGCAGCCCTGAGATGGGGGACCACCAGAACCCCAGAGGGATGAGACTGGAAATGGGACACTCCTGGTGGTGCTTTTTTATGCACTCTTGATTTTTGGACATCAGGTGACTTCTAGAAATGGACTTGGGTGGGAGGAATCCCCAACCCAAGGCATTCACACCTTGTTTTTCCCCAAAACAGGATTTTCCCCAAACCTTCCCACACTGACATCCCCCCTTTCTCGCTCTGAGTGAGCTCAGTCCCAAACCTGACCCTGATCCTGGTTTCAGTCTCACTCCACATTAAGACACACTCACAGTTCTGAATTTAATCCCATCCCAGTGCCAGACTCGTCTAGCCCCAGACCTGATCCCAACCCCAGCCCTAAAGCCAATCCCATCTCTAGCCTTAACCCCAATCCCAGCTCTAATCCAAATCTCAGCCCCAACTCCAAGCCCAGACCCAATTCCAGCCCCTTCCTAAATCCTCAGCCCCAAACCAAATCCCAGGCTCAGCCCTTCTGGGGCTTTGGGGGTGTCTCTGTCCCTGTGACCCCGATGATGTTTGGGTGGGGTCCCAGCAGGGCTGAGAGGGACAGAGACACCCCCGGCCTCCCCAGGGGTGAGAAGGTGGCAGAGCCCCCCCAGCCCCGAGCAGCCTCAGCGGTGAGAGGGACACAGAGCCCCTGGTGCCCAGCCCTGCACAGGCATTGCCTGAGGCCAGAGGGATGGAGACCCCCCGAGCATCCCCCAGGGCCAGGGGACAGAGAGCCCCGAGCATCCCCTGGGCTGAGAGGGACAGAGACTGCCCCGAGCACCCCCTGGCACAGGGGAGAGAGGGAGGGAGACCCCCCAGGCATTCCCTGGGTGAGAATGATGGAGACCCCTGGGGAATGGCCTGGGGTGACAGGGACAGGGACACCCCCTGGGGAATGGCCTGGGGTGACAGGGACAGGGACACTTCTGGGGAATGGCCTGGGGTGACACAGACAGGGACAACCCCCCAAACCCCTCCCAAGCATCCCCAGGGCGAGAGGCTCAGAGACCCCTCGAGCATCCACTGGGCACCGGACAAAGTAAACTTGTTTCTTTTCAGAAATCAAACTTAACCCTACATAAAATGCCTTGAAGTTGCTCTTCCCTAAAGAGAATTGTGATGGAAATGGAAACAAATCCCAAACATGAATAAACGGACAGTACAACCAATTTTGTGGCAATTCCAATTCCCATTGGTTCGTGCACAGCTCCAGCTCATCTGCTGGTGCATTCTGATGAAAGAAAAGTGGAAATTCAGCCCAATATAGATTATGAAAAGGAAGGAAAAGCTCTGTGTAGCTGTCACATAGGTGACAGGGACAATGAGAAAAATGATTCTCACATTTGGCAAAGCACACCAGACTGTGAATTTGGGAGTTATTTGGGAATTTAGCTACTTGAGCTGGGCTTCTTGTGAGACTTTCAGCAGCCCTGTGTTCCTCACCTTGGGGTGAATGAACCTTGTCAGTCTCAATGGTAGCATTTGCTCCCTTTCATCCAATGATTTTAACAAACTTTTCAAGGAAGGACATCAAAATATTTTCTTTACACTGGCCACCCACAACAGCCATTTTCCTCATCATTTCTCCCATAAGTCGTTCAGACGAAGCTGCACCCAAGTTTCCAAGATTTCCTCCAGAAAGAACCACAACCTCCTCAGAGGAGGGAACCATGCTGTTGTCAAAGGCACTTGGGGTCAGAGAACAGTGCCCTGAACTCACTGTGCAAAAATAATGTTGCAGTCTGGTTAAGAAAATGGTTAGAGAGATGCCTTTGCTCCAATTAAGGTGCTAACGAGACCAAATCCAAAGTGGATTTTATTGAACAGTAAATGTGAGGTAGAGAGAGGGAAAGAAAGAGAATAGGGGGCCCAGCAAGGGAGTGACAGGGACAGAGACCTCCCCTGGAGCAGGGCAAGTGTGACATTGTCCCCTGTGTGTGTGGCCTTCCCGGGGTGGGGGTTTTACACCTGAGCCAGTTTGGGTAAGGGGGGTGGTGTTCACCCCCTGAGCAGGGATTCCCCCACTGTTCCAGGCTGCAGTGTAAGATGGAACCAAATGCATGTTTTCAATGCCCATCTTCATCAACTGCTATAAACAGGTGGGGCAGTGTTCTTGATCTCTTCCATGACTCAGCCCTGATAACACCCTCCAGGGGAGATATCTTCTGGGAATGGGCCATTGAGTGTCACTGCAGGGCTGATAAAATTCCATCCTCCCATTGTGGGATGCTCCGCCCAGGGGGAGGATCCAAGCATTCCTACCTGCATATAAGCTGAGCCTTGCAACACCAGGAGCAGCTTGCCTACTGGATTCCCAGAGGACAAGAGCTCCAGAACCACCACTGGACCTTCAGAGGAAGACCAGACCCTTCTACAGGATCACTGCTTGGACAGAATCACGTTCATCACTCCAACAGGACTGCAGCCACCATTTAATGGGACTGCTGCCACCACCCTGACCAGCAACAGGGTGTCAGGTTATATCCTGACTCTGTCAGTTCAAGGCAGTTTCTGTATCATTGCCTTGATCTAGATTTTCTTATTAAATTGTAATTCTGGCTTAGACTCTCCCCCAGGTTTGCCTTCAATCCAGTACAAAACTCAATGTGCTCACCCCTTCTTTTCCTCCCAAAACAGGATTTCCCATTCCCAAACGTAGACTCAATGGAAGAGGAGTCTGCGAGGAAGAGGAAGATGCCCCAGGAGCCCCAGGGAGGTGAGGAGGAATTCAGTGCCCCTTTCCCCCTCTCTCCTGCTCCATCTCCCAGCCCAGCACGGCCCCCGGCTGCAGGACAACCCTGCTGCCAACCCCATCCTGCTGGGGATGCACTGGGGGGATCTCCTTCCCCTTCCCTATGGCACGGAGGCAAATCCCATCCTCTCCTTGGCCTTCCTCCCCCAGGGAAGAAGCTGAGGATGGAGACCAGGGAGGACAAATCCCCACAGCAGAACCATGTGGAAGAGGCCATTTTGAGTGGCTCCACGGTGCAGAATTCCAATGGGGAGGAAAATCCCCAGAGATCCCCCATGAGAATGGGCTGCAAACCCAGCCCAGGGTGCTCTGAGGAGGAAAGACCCACCCTGAGCCAGGAAGGTGGACAGAGCTTCAGCCAGAGCTCAGAGCTGGTGGTCCATGGGCAGCTTCACAATGGGGAGAAGCCCCACAAGTGCTTGGAGTGTGGGAAGAGCTTCAGGCAGAGCAGCACCCTGATCAGCCACCAGATGATCCACACCGGGGAATGGCCCTATGAGTGTGGGGAGTGTGGGAAGGGCTTCAGCTGCAGCTCTGCCCTCATCATCCACCAACGCATCCACACTGGGAAGAGGCCCTACGAGTGTCCCCAGTGTGGGAAGAGCTTCACCAGCAGCTCTCACTTGACCAGACACCAACGGAGTCACCAGTAAGGGAAGCCCTGCAAATGCCTTGATTGCAGGAACAGCTTCATGCACCACTCCAGCTTCATCCCCCATGGGAGAACCACATTGGGAAGAGTCCTGGTGATCCATGTTCCCTGTGATCCATGCTGGGAAGACACCTGTCCCTTTTCCTGCCCCTACCAATGACATGTTGTGGAATGGAAGAACATGAGGGTCTGGCCATGGCCCTGTCATTACATTCAGTCCCACCTCAGGTCATTGCCAGGGACAGGAAAGGGACTCTCTCTCTCTCCCCCTGAGGAGAAGGGTGTCCTTTCCAGGCAGGAGAAATCATGGCCAGGCAGACCCAGTGAGTTGTGTTTTTATTTTCCCTGTAAACAGTTGTATTTATCCCTTCTGTTATCAATATTGTTTCTGTTCCATTAGTTCCTTATCTCGTTGCTGTTCCCAATAAATTGTTCTTATCCCAGCCCAGGATCTTTGCCTTTTGTGCTTTCCATGGGAGGCGGGAGGGCAGCGCGGTTTTAGCAGGAGCAGGAAATTGGGGAATCCCATTTCTGAAGCCCGGCCCGTGGAAACCGAGCATCCCAGCTGGTGCCAGCCCTGGTGGCCATGGCAGCAGCCTTGGGAGCGGGTCCCTGGCTGGGGCTGTGGGAACCTCTTCCCTCTGGTGCCCAGGGACAGGAGTGGAGGGAGCGGCTGCAGCTGAGTCGGGGCAGGCTCAGGTTGGATGTCAGGAAAAGGTTTTTGGCCAGAGGCTGCTGGGGCCCTGGCCAGGCTCCCCAGGGAAGGCTCCCAGCTCCAGGGCTCTCTGAGCTGCAGCAGCGTTTGGCCAGCGCTGCCAGGCCCAGCCTGGCATTGTTGGGGTGTCCTGTGCAGGGCCAGCAGTTGGACTGGAGGCTCCTGATGGGTCCCTCCCAGCTCAGCCAATTCTGTGCTTCTGGGATCCCATAGGCCTGGGGATGGGGCTGCCAATGGTTGCCATAGCAACGAGCTCTGGCTGCAGGCCTGAGCTGGTGTCCATGGCAACCACCCCTGGCATGGGGTCTCCATGGAGCTTCCAAAGGACTGAGCATAGCAACAGGGGCCTGGTGATGGTTCCCATGGAAACTGACCATAGCAAGAGGGGGCTGGTGATGGTTCCCATGGAAACTGACCATAGCAACAGGGGGCTGGGGATGGTTGCCTGCTAAGGATCACATCTGTCACAGGCCCTCAGAGGGGTTCCATGGGGACTTTCCAAGAGTCTCCAGGCTGTTCCAGAGCTGGAATGTCACAGGCAGAGCCAGGGGCTCCATGGAGACCTCCCAGGCGTTTCTGGGATGGTAAAGAGCCCTGTGGTCAGAGGCAGTCACAGCCATTCCATGGTGACATCCCAGGAGTCCCCAGGCTGCCAAAGAGCCGGGATGTCCCAGACACTCACATGGGTTCCTGTCATGACCACAGTGGGAGCTTCAGGCTAACTTCATTAGAGAAGCTCCTGTTGGGTCACGAGGTGCAGAAACGATCCCCAATGCTCCCCATAGATCCCCAAATGTCACTGTGTAATCAGTGTTCCGTGGTTTCTTTCCAATGGAAAACAACCATCCTTATCCTCCAGGTGTCCATGTCTGAAATTGGGATTCCACCTCTAAAATTCTGTATATCCAAGGGTTGCTCCCAGGCACAATCTGCCAGTATCATCAAGCCTGGCTGGCCTTGACCTCTGGTGACTGCCCCTGCAACACTGGGGCTGGGTTCTTCCCTTCCCATGGAGATCACTGGGACACTGTGGACACCTCATGGAACCAAGGGGATCCTTGTGGCACCACTGGAGCCCATGGAACCAAGGGGCCATGGTGACCCAGCAGGGCTTCATGGAACCCAGAGACCATTCTGGCTCTGTGGGGCCTGATGGAACCATGGAGACCATTGGGACCCTTCAGGGCCTGGTGTCACCAAGGGGGCATTATGGCACCTCAGGGAAGCGAGGGACCATTGGGACACTGTGGGGCCCCATGGAACTGAGGGAACATGGAACAGACCTGGCTGGCTTGGCCTCCCAGGGGTCCCCTGACAGGTCTGGCTGATGTTGCAATGTCAAGGGCCGCCTCTCATCAGCTCCTGGAAAACTGGGGCTCCGTGCTTTTCTTGCTATGGGAAAGAACCGCCCCCCTTTTCAGATGCCCATTGCAAAAATTGAAACTCTCCCTAAAGCAATTCCTATATGCAAGGATATCACTCAGAACAAAATCCTGCTTGCTCTGGCTGGCCTTGGCCTCTGGTGGCCATTTCTCATCTGCACCTGAAACACTGGGGCTCTGTTCCTTCCTTCCTTCCTATGGAAAAGAACCGGCTTTCAGGTCCAGGGACCATGGCCAAAATTAGAATTTGGCCTCTCAATTCTGTTTATCCAAGGACTGATCTCAGACAAAAGTAGCCAGGACAGACAGGTCAGGCTGGCCCTGTCCTCTGGTGATTTTCTTAGACTCTGAGCTGAATGTTTTCATTTGAAAACACCTTGGAGAGGGCCCAGAGATCTCCCAGGGAGGTATTTTGAAACCTCGGGCACATGAGCACTATATATGGACAAAGGAGCTCTGTGCTCTGTGCAGTTGTGGTGGTTTGGCATCACAAAAGTGATGTTCTAAGAGAAGCTGCTAGCAGTTTCCTCCGTGTCTGACAAAAAAACCAATCAGTAATTATCTTTGAGAATTGACAATCTGTTAAACTATGAAGGAAACTGTACACGCCTCTGTGAAGACACATGTTAAAGATGAGAAAGCCTGGGAGGGTCTCTTTCCCTTCTGGCTGGCACAGAGGTAACAAGGCTGACCCGGCCCCATCTCAGCCAGGCCGGGCCGGGCGGCTCCTGCCGTGGGGCCGGGCCCCTTCCCAGGGACCCCGCCAGGCCCCATCGGCTGCCGGGCAGGGCCGGGGAGGCCGCGGGGCCGAGGCCGGGCCGGGCCATGGCTGCAGTTGGGAACATCTGGGCCCTGCTGAGCCCTGCCCCGCCGCCAGCCCGGGCCCAGCCAGGATCCGCCGGGCCCCAGGAGCAGCCCCGGGCCGGGCCGGCTCGGCCAAGATTCTGCCGCCCTTGGGCTTCAGCCGCAAGCCCCGGGCAGGGGCAGGAGAAGCCATCGGCCCCCGGCCGTGCTGCTGCTGTGCTCTGGCCTGGCTGCTGAGATCCTGGCCCTGCCCCAGCGCGGCCCATCCTGACACAGCCCCAGCGCAGCCGCTGCAGAAACCTCCATCGTAAAACAGCTCCGGCCGCAAGCACCGAGCCCGGCCGGGGGCACGGAACCATCTGCAGGCCCCGGGTGAGATATGAACTCTTTCAGTGCTTCCATCCTCCCTCCAGTGAGAGAAAAGGACAAAGTGCAGGCACACAGAGGAGTAACATGAAGACTCCGAGGTCACTGAATAGGAAGTTGAGTCCCAGATGGAAGGGATGAGGAGATGCCTTGATCTTGGGGCTGAAATCCTCTTGTAAAGCTGTGGAGAATGATGTAATTAATATATCAGACTCTCTTTTTCCCTATACCTAATTGAAAATATGGGGAGATGACTTGTTCAGCAAAAACCTCCATGCTAAAGTAGGCAAATGTTGAAGTAGCTGTGATCCTATGAGAAGTTTAAACAGAGAAAGAGAGAAGAGTGGTGAGATCCTGTGCCCTCAGGGAGAGAAGAAGAAGATCTCTGTTCTCAGAGATGAAGATGATTTCAGAAATAGATGAAGAGAATCTTTGCTCTTGAACAGCTTATCTTTAAACTCATACCCCATAAGTTGACATGGCCCATAAAAACAGCTGTGGGAAAAGCTATGAAAAATGGGAGGGACTTGACAATTGCAGATTTTCTGGGCAGCTGCTCTTCATGAGAATTGAGAGCCACGAGCAAATGTTTTTCTTATGGAGAAGTCTCCATAGCATGAAAGCGAGACTCCTCTCCCTAAGTGAACTGAAGAAAGACTGTTCTAGATGGTGTAAACTGACTGAAACTTTCAGGTTTTGTCTCCTTACATTGTCAGTAAGAAAGAAAATGTTGTAGGGAAAGGAGAAGTGTTCAGATCCTTATTACTCTTTCTTCTTTTTACTGGTAATAAACTTTTCTGTGTACCCTTTTAAAATTTTGAGCCTACTTTGCCTTTCTCCTAATCCTATCTCACAGCAGGAAATGAGTAAATATATTCCAGTGAGTGCAATGGTAATTAGCCAACACTGATCCCACTGCACTGATAGGTGCATTGGTGAGAAATCTCAAATTAGCAAACCAAAAATCACTCCAGATACATCCTTGATAAACTGCATACGAGCACAGGGAAATCAATGCAGAGCCATGGTTTGTCAGGATTTGCTGCATCCTGGTGAGCCCTGTGGTGCATTTGGAGCTGAGCCCTTGAACCTCAGGGCCTGAGTGGAGATTGCACAAACCTTTCCAGGAGTCAAAGTCAGAAGAAAACCCCAAAGTGTCTCAAAGCATGAATGGGTCTCAGTGAGGTCCATCCCCAACACAGGCTCCTCATGGACTCCTTGGAGGAGAGAATCGGAGGCCAGGATTGACCAAAAACATCTCAGAGACTCAGAGTGGAAAGGAAATTCCAAACTACCTTAAAATTTTTGAGACGCTCAAAGCATTACTGAGCACCACTGAGTACAGAGCTCTCCAGGGACTCATTAAAGCAGATAATTGGGGCCATGATTGCACAAACCTCTCACAGAGTCTGTATCAAAAGGGAAACAGCAAGTACCTTAAAATAACTGAAGTACTTGAAGCATTAATGAGCCCACTGAATGTTGTTACTGATAACGGCTCTCCAGGGACTCATTAGGCAGATAATTGGAACCTGTAAATGCACAATCTTTCTCATAGAGTCTATATCAAAAGGGAAAGAGGAAGTAGCTTAAAAAACTTAAGTACCCTGAAGTATTAATGAGTCCCAATCAATGCTGCAACAGGCAGAGAATCTCCAGGGACTAATTACAGCAGATAATTGGAGGCCATGATTGCACAAACCTCTCAGAGACTCCAAGGCAAAAGCCAAAGCCAAAGTCCTTTGAAAAAGCCTGCAGCCCCTGCAGGGAGCATGAAGGAGCCCCCAGGGCCATTGCTGAGCAAGGCTCCCCAGGGACTCCTTGCAGCAGATCCTTGAGGCCACTGGGATGTGGGCTAGGGGGGGATGCTGAGGGCAGCACAAGGGGCTGACAGTGCCCAGCCTGGCTGGGGCTGTGCCAGGAGGCCCCAGGGCCTCAGGACAAGGTGTCTCCTCCCAGCCCTTGCTGGCACAGACCCTGCTGTGCCCCAGGGCACCAAGACTTGGCTTCTCTTTGTCCCCACCTGTCATCACTGCCTGCAGTTCTCTGCTCTGCCTGGGGCCTGGGGACACTTGCTCAGTTGTGTCTCTCAGTGGGACCCATTAAAAGTCCAAGAAAGTTTGGAGTTGGATTCTGACTTGGAGTTCTGGAGAGGTTTCTTCAGTTCCCTCTCAGGGCCTGATGTTCAGGGCCTGAGCACAAAGCCCCAGAGGCTGATTAAAGTCCTTGTGCTGTGTCTGTGCTGCTGAGCTGGGCTGGGCTTCTGGCACAGAGGCAGCTCCTGGTCACCAAGAAGAGCTTCAAAAGCACATTTCTCTGGATGAGCAGCTCTTGTGCCAGCCCAGCAGGGCTGGGGCACTGCCTGCAGCCAGCGCGGGCACAGCACAGAGGCACAGAGAGCTTCAATCAGTCAGGGCTGGGAAGGGGCTGAGAAGTGCCTGGGGCACAATCACTGCCAGCCCTTGGCACAGGAACCTCTGGCTGCAGGACAATGCAGCTGCAGCTCCTGGAGCCATCTCCTCAAGCTGGAACATGCCAATGCCTGCAGAGCCTGTGAGTACATTCTCTGCTTGTCTCTTGTGCAGAGCAGCCAGGGGTGCCCAGGGCTGTCCTGCAGAGCAGGGTCCTGCAGCCCAGGGCGCTGTGCTGGGGCAGGGACTCTGCTGCCTGCCAGGGACAGCTCTCAGCCAGCCCTGGCAGCTGCTCCCAGCGCTGGGGGACAAGATCTGGCTGGGAGGAGACAGCTGGTGAGGCTTGGAAGTGTTCTCCTTGTGTGGGGAGGATGCTGCATTGTTCAGGGCTGCTCCCAGCATGGCATTGAACTGCAGACCATTTTCAAGTAGATCATACAGGAAGCACAGCAAGGCAGGGGTTGCATAAAGGGGAAAACCTGCTTTTTATTCTAATGGTCTCGGTTGCCTGGATAAGAAACTGCCCATAGATATTCATCTCTCAGTTCACATTGAGAGAAATAAATAAAATAATTCTCTTAGATCTGAATAAACAAGGCAGCTACAGAGATTAACAGAGGGCCCCTCACAGGCAGCATCAGTGTTGCTTTTCCAGCCTCCTCAGGGTTGCCCTGACGTTGCCATCAGAGCCTGCAGAGCCAGAGCTGCCCCTGGGCAGTGCCTGAGCTGGGAGGGCTCTGCAGGGCAGAGCTGAGCCCCCAGGGCTGGGCTGGGCTCTGGCAGCACTGGCAGGGCCCAGCCCTGGGCACAGGGAAGCAGCTGCTGGCAGGGACAGCTCCAGGCAGCAGAGCCCTGGGCAGGCAGTGGGGGGAAAGTGCCCCCAGACTGTGCTGGGATATTTCAAGTCCTCTCCAAACCCAACTATTCCATGCCTACTTTGTTTTACAGATCCCCATGCCAAGGCACTGCAAATGTCGAACAGCAGCTCCATCAGGCACTTCCTCCTGCTGGCATTGGCAGACACGCGGCAGCTGCAGCTCCTGCACTTCTGCCTCTTGCTGGGCATCTCCCTGGCTGCCCTCCTGGGCAACGGCCTCATCATCAGCGCCGTAGCCTGCGGCCACCACCTGCACACGCCCATGTTCTTCTTCCTGCTCAACCTGGCCCTCGCTGACCTGGGCTCCATCTGCACCACTGTCCCCAAAGCCATGCACAATTCCCTCTGGGACACCAGGGACATCTCCTACACAGCATGTGCTACTCAGCTCTTTTTCTTTGCTTTTTTTATTTCAGCAGAGCTTTCCCTGCTGACCATCATGTGCTACGACCGCTACGTGTCCATCTGCAAACCCCTGCACTACGGGACCCTCCTGGGCAGCAGAGCTTGTGCCCACATGGCAGCAGCTGCCTGGGCCAGTGCCTTTCTCTATTCACTGCTGCACACGGCCAATACATTTTCCCTGCCCCTTTGCAAGGGCAATGCCCTGGGCCAGTTCTTCTGTGAAATCCCCCAGATCCTCAAGCTCTCCTGCTCAGACACATACCTGAGGGAATTTGGGCTTCTTGCTTTTAGTGCTTTTCTTTTTTTGGGTTGTTTTGTGTTCATTGTTTTCTCCTATGTGCAGATCTTCAGGGCTGTGCTGAGGATCCCCTCTGAGCAGGGACGGCACAAAGCCTTTTCCACCTGCCTCCCTCACCTGGCTGTGGTCTCCCTGTTCCTCAGCTGTGGCACATTTGCTCATCTCAAGCCCCCCTCTATGTCCTCCCCATCCCTGGATCTGGCCCTGTCAGTTCTGTACTCGGTGGTGGCTCCAGTCCTGAACCCCCTCATCTACAGCCTGAGGAACCAGGAGCTCAAGGATGCCCTGAGGAAAATGATTACTTTATCTTTCAGAAACAATAAACTCTCTCTTTTCTGCTTCAGAACCTTCAGAATGTAACTCTTTACAATCTCTCAGACATTTTTTCCTATTTGTCTATTTTTTCATCGGGACTTTTTCTTATTATTTTTCCAGTGTTATAATGTTTTTTATAAAATGCTGTAGTACTACACTGAGCATTTCTACATGAACATCTACTTTTTTTGAAACACAAAGAGTTTCAGGAGGCTTGTTCCCTGTTCATTTCAATAGAATCCAGTGTCTGCCCTGCCTTGTGTGTCCAAGGCATTTCCTCAGCCCTTCTCTGGCTCTGCAGGGGCTGTGCCTGTGAGCAGAGGCTGAGGGAAGGGGCTCCCAGCACAGCAGCACGGCCAGGGACAATGGCCCTGCCTCTTTGCACATCTGCTCCCCCCAGCTCCACACTCCCCTCCCCAGCCCTGCTGTGGGTGCAAGGCCAGAGTGCTCTGGCAGCTTGGTCCCTGTCCTGCTGCGTGTCCCTGCTGTCACCTCAGGCAGGGACAGGCCATGGGCACTGCTGGGACACAGCTGGGCTCCAGCACAGCAGCTCCATCAGCAAAGGGCATCTCCTGAGGGCAGGGCAGGGAGGCTTTGCTCCCCTTCAGAGCCACTCTCAGGACTCTCAAGGGGCTCCTTGTGTTCCTTGCTCTCCCAGGGCTCAGTGGGATGAGATCAGGGTCTCAGTGGGGCCTTCAGGGGACTCAGGTCTGGGTCAGGTTTTGCTGGTTGCTGGCCAGTGCCCATCAGATGCTGAATGGTCTGTGCTCAACCTTCCTGGGGCTCTGCAGCTTGTGCCAGGGCTGATGGCAGGGGAATGTTTGTCTGGAGGGCCTTGGGAGCTGCAGGAGAGCACAGGGGACCTGCAGGGACAGAGTGTGCCAGGGACCAGCAGGGAGTGGAGCTCACTGGGCACAGGCCTGGCCAGGGTGGGGTCACCCTGAGATCAAGGCCTGAATGTCTGCTGTGAGCCAGGAGAGCTCTGCAGCCCAGGGGCACAGCAGGCACAGGGAAAGGAGTCTGGGCACTGACTCCTCTGCCCCTCAGGGATCTCCCCCAAGAGGATCCAGGGCAGCTCCGAGCCCCTCTGGCAGCCCTGGAACAAGGCAGGCACCTCTGAGCCCCTCCATGGCCCCGCAGAGCCCGTATGGGAGGGGGTCAGGGCAGGAGCACCCTCAGCTGCCTCTGTGTCCCAGGCTGAGCAGCAGAGCCCAGCAGAGGCAGCCCAGGGCCCCGGGCAGCACAGCCCCCGTGCTCTGCAGAGCAGCAGCCCCAGCTCGGGGCTCTGGGCAGCAGGGCAGGGCTGCAGCAATGGCTGCTCGGGCCAGCACAGACGTGTTCCCCTGGGAAAGGCTCTGGGGGCAGCTGGCATGGGCCAGGAGCAGGGCAGGAGCCCGTGGGAGTGCAGAGGAGCCCTGGCAAGAGGCTGCCCTGTGCCTGGGCCAGCAGGAGCTGCCTGAGGAGCCCCGGGGCCAACTCTGCTGCTGGGCTGGGCAGCGGGGCTGGCCCTGGGGCTGCAGGAGCTGCCCGAGCTGAGCATCTGCTGAGCATCCCAGACACAGAGTGGCTGTCCCTGACCTCCAGGGCCTCCAGTTCCTGCTGCAGGGCCTGACCTGACTCTGCTGCTCTGCTGGGCTGGGGCAGGGGCAGGGAGGGGAAAACAATGGAGCCTTGTCCCCATGAGTCCCCACAAGGTCAGAATGGTCTCCATGGTTCCATGAGGCCCCACAGTGTCACAATGGCCCCTTGGTTCCATGGAGCCCCATAGGGTCACCATGGTCCCCTGGTTACAGGAGGCCCTGCAGTGTCACAAGGGTCCCCTTGGTTCCATGGAGCCCACAGGGTCAGTTATGCCAGTGGGCAGGGTCAGCACCAAAGACACAGACTCCAACTGAAGGAATTGTGTAATTTATATAATGTATATCTGCAAGAATTTACAATAGGAGAAGCTCAGCAAAGCACATAATCATTAGAAAATAATTACAAAAGGAGCAGCTCAGCAATGCACCCAACCATCCCCACCAAAGATTGCCTGCAGTGATTGAGAAAGATCCAGCCCCAGTTACCCTCAGCCTTTACCATCGCCCAGACCCACAAAGCAGCTGGGGAAGCTGTCACAGCCAAGGGCTGCAGAGCCACTCCTGGGCACTGGCAATTCCTGCAGGTGCCTCCAGCCACAGCTGAGGCTCCAACCCCGCTGGGAGAGGGCCCAGCTCTGACAGTGCTGAATGGACAAACTGACAGCACTGCTAGTGTGGCAGCATCTGGTTTCATCTTCCACTTGGGTCCCTCCCAAAGCCTGGCCAGGGCCCCAGGAGGAACCAAGGGAGGTGACTTTGACCATTTAGCCCAAAACAAAGTCAGATGGGGCCTTTTCTGGTTTCCAAATACAGAAAAGTAAGTCCATATTTAACCAATGAACACATACAGAGATTATATTGCTAATAATGATTCATTGATGAGCAGATACAAAAATTTCATTTGGTTGGAAGGTTCATCTGGAGCTCAGCTTTGCCTCAGGGCCTGTTGTTCAGGCCTCAGTCAGGGCCTGGTGAGGCCTCAGTGCTTCACTCAGTGCTTTGACCTACAGATGAACTGCAACCTTCAGAACAACTCTTTCAATAACACAGTTTAGATTTAGGCATTAGGCATAAAGGCATCACCTCTTGTTCTTCAATTAAGTACTGCCCAAGTTCATTACTTAGGGCTATAATATGCATTCATTTTAAAATAGCCCTAATAAGTTGCTATTCACTGTTCTTTATCAAAGTCCCTTTTTTCTTGAGACTGTGTCTCATTTTAGACAAGTCTCAATACTCCATTTCCAGCACAAAGTGTCACAGCAACTCTAACATGGAATCATAACACACCAAGTGCTCACACTGCAATGATGACAGACACTGCCATGAATGCATTTCACAGCAGCCTCCAATTTGGCAGCCATGAAGCCAATCCCACCAAGAATTTTCTTCTTCCTTCTACTCTTCTGCTGTTCTTTCTTTCAAGGTGATTCCTGATTGTTGGAATTCAAACCCAGCACTGATCGACATTCCTGCAACATTCCTGTCCTGGAATAGCCCAGGTTCCTCCCTGGCCAGCAAGCAGACAATCCAAGCCCATGTGGGTCTGTGGAGTCCCCATTCCATCCCATTGGAGCTCCTGGGATGTGCTATTGGATATTGTAACAGGATCATTTGCTATTTCTTCTAATAATCAATTTATCTCATTACTGTAAACTCCACAGGACCAGGCAGTGCCCATGGGGCACAGGGTGAACCAGAATCTTTGGCTTTCTGAAACCCAAGGCACTCCTTGGGGGGAAAATGTTCTCTGGGCCCCAACTCTTCCTTGTGGTTGTTGCTGAAGGACCCGAAATGGTGGCCCTGCAGCCAAGAGTGGTGTGGCACTGACACTGACCAGCTCCAGCACCCCAAGTTCTACTGACATTGGCAGTGATGGTGAAGCACAGAAATCCTCTCACATTGTGGCCTCTGGAACTAGAACAGGGCTTGGTTTCTCCTGAAGGGAAATCCTAGTGAATCCTGTCCAACTGATCATTGCATTCCTGTGCTCCACAGCACAGTTTTCTGTAACTATCCCTTCACTGACAGTGACGAGGCAGAGCCCATGGACAGAGTTCTGGCCACCCCACAGGGTGGGCCCTCCAAGGGAGCCCCATTCCTCCCAACTCCAGCTGAGAACACACCCAGCAATTGGTGACATGCAGTACTTTGCCTACCCTGATCTTTACATTTTCATAACTAATCATTACATTTTGGTGACTAACCCCTTGGTGAAACTCTAGAGGTGTTTGTGGCAGACAAAGATTCTGGCTGACTATCAAGGTACACCTTACAGACACCAGCAGTACTTTAGTGACACCGTTCTTCATCCATTTTTCTCAATCTCATTTGGGATAAGAACAACAATTCTGTTGTCCATGGAGCTGGCACCATGTTAATTCCAGAATAATGCCCCCAGGCCCTTTGCTGTTCAGCTTTACCATGCTGTCTGGGGCTAACAAGGCCTGGGGGGCCCTTTCCCCTCTGGCTGGAAGGGGCCGGGTCCCAGTGCCTGAGGGGCACCCGGGCTCCTGGATGCAATTCCTGTGCAAGTCCCTCAGTGTCACAGCAGCCTTCCCATGGAGCCCCGTGGATCAGAGCATTTCCCAAAGGGGCCCTTGGGGCAAACAGGGAGATTTGGTCTAGCAGGATGTGTAAAACAATATCCTGTCAGATCTACTTGTTCTCACACAGAACACTTGGCTGCAGGGACACATTCCCATTGTTCCTGCCCAGGTTTCAGGACTCTGAGTTGTCTTTCCCAG
The DNA here is from genome assembly GCF_023055355.1 of Agelaius tricolor. Classification (NCBI taxonomy): domain Eukaryota; kingdom Metazoa; phylum Chordata; class Aves; order Passeriformes; family Icteridae; genus Agelaius; species Agelaius tricolor. Next base: position 1,448,177 of record NW_027269303.1, read on the forward strand.
GAGCTGCTCCTTCAGCTGCCTCGGGAGGGCCTTTTGGCCTCCAGACCCACACTCTGGCTCCATTATTAGGGCTGCTGGATCCAAACCCTTTATCTCCACAAGCGGTGGTGATTGCAGGTGGATCTCCTTTTTTCACAATCCTTAAAATTGCAATATTGATAATTGTGCTACCCTGTCATGGGGCTGACTAATCCAATCCTGGTCACTATTGTTTAACACAATTCCTTTAATTTCTCCTTGATATTCTGCATCAATTCCTCTTCCCATGACATGACCACTTTGCAAGGCCAAGCTCCAAGGGAGCAGTTACCAAAGCAAAGTGTCCTGGAGGAATCTGAATTCCTGTTTCAGTATTGATAGCTCTCATTTGCTTTGAATTTATCCAAATTGATTCCAATGCATGAAGGCCCAGCCCTGCAGCCTCTGGGCTGGCCCTGCCAGGGGCCATCACAGCCAGAACAATTTCCCAGGCAGCCCAAGTCTCACTGCCCATGGTTGGATTTGCAAATTGGGGGCAGCCATGCACAGCCAGGGGGTTTCCATTTCCCCCGTGGGCCATTGTTAAGGGCATGGAGCACATCTGGGAGATGGGTTCTCCATGGGCAAAGGTTCCCATCTCCTCATTTTTTCAACTGCTTTTTAAACAACCCCTTTGCCCGTGCAACCAATCCTGCAGCTTGTGCATAGTCTGGTACATGAAAAGCCCTGCAGGCTTAATCACTGAATTTTTCACAGGAACAGACAAAGCACTCTGCATCACAGTATCAGGAAACCCTGTAAAAGCAGCCAATTTCCTCCCTTCCTCCTTTTTTCATTGTATACAATCTCACAAAGTTGACCTCTGACATTAGGGTCCTGGCCAATCCTGTTCTGTAGGGTATTTAGAGTTACATCCCTGAGCAGCCAAAGCTACCAAATTTGTATTGTCAGCACTACTTCACATTATTATAATTTTATATGTAAATACTGATATAGATATATATATATAAACATATATTTAAGGTCTTATTATACTATAAATATATATATAGTATTTTATTATTTTGATATTTCACCAATGCATCTGAGCTCAGGATTAAAACCTTCTTCTCTTGCTCCATGTGGGAGCATTCCAACAATAATTGTTCCTTCTGAAGGTGCTGTTTCCAATGCACTCTTAACAAATTCATCTTTGTCTGCCCAAACCCACAAGTTCTTTTCCTTTTCCATGTGCAATTTTTGGATGCATTTCAAGACATCCAGGGGTTCAGCCTCTTTTACCCGACTGCCCCACTGCTCCCACGGGGTCCCACCTCAGCCCACTCCAGAGCCAGGGAACTCCAGGGAAGGGCTTCCCATCTGGGAATTTCTGATGGCACTGATTTCTCACATTTACACTGAACAAGTGACATTTTGTTGGGATCGGGCCAGACTGGGCCAGTTTTGTTTTACCAGTGGGCAGGGTCAGGACCAAAGACACAGACACCAACTGAAGGAATCAGTGTCATTTCCTGCAGCTCAAAGCAGCAAAGAATCACAACAGGAGCAGCTCAGCAATGCACCCAACCATCCCCACCAAAGATTGCCTGCAGTGATTGAGAAAGATCCAGCCTCAGTTACCCTCAGCCTTTACCATCGCCCAGACCCACAAAGCAGCTGGGGAAGCTGTCACAGCCAAGGGCTGCAGAGCCACTCCTGGGCACTGGCAATTCCTGCAGGTGCCTCCAGCCACAGGTGAGGCTCCAACCCCGCTGGGAGAGGGCCCAGCTCTGACAGTGCTGAATGGACAAACTGACAGCACTGCTAGTGTGGCAGCATCTGGTTTCATCCTCCTCTTGGCTCCCTCCCAAAGCCTGGCCAGGGCCCCAGGAGGAACCAAGGGAGGTGACTTTGACCATTCAGCCCCAAACAAGGCCAGATGTCAGATTTCATGGCCTGGTCTGGCTTCTAAATACACAAAGGTCAATACATGTTTCACTAAGGAGTGGCTACATCTATCACAGTGCTAATGACCATGCACATTTCATCAGGGAGCAGATACAAAGATAACCTTTGGTTGCAAGGTTCATCCAGAGGCCACCTTGGGCTCTGGGCCTGCTGTTCAGGCCTCACTCAGGGCTGCTGTCCAGGCCTTGGCACTTCAGGGACGTGGTTTAGTGCTGGGCTTGGCACTGCTGGCTGAGCGGCTGCACTGGGTGAGCTCAGAGGGCTTTTCCAGCAGAAAGGATTCTGTGATTCCATGATTCTGTCCACTGCATTCAGCTGGGTCCATGTTAGCAGCATTAATTTGCTCAGAAAGTCTCCTCTTGCCCAGCTCCTGTGGCCTGAGGCTTCAGCTCCTTCAGCTCCTGGTGCTGAGCTGCTCATGTTGAACGAGACGACTCGGAGAGAAGAGCACAGTCCATGCAATTCCTTCTGGGACACGGAGAGGGGAGGCTGTGCAAACAGGAGCATTGTTTGCTGTGGCCTCCTCTCTGCCCTTCACGCCTTTCAGTGCTTGGAACCAGCCAAGAGCTTTCTCCAAGAGTGCAATGGAGCAGCTGTTCCTGCTCCTGGCTCTGGCTCTCTCCAGTCTCTGCCCTTGCCTGCTTCTGTCCCTCGTGCTGTGCCCTCTGTTCCCCCAGGGCTGGCTGGCTGCTGCCCAGGACTGTGGCACTGGCACAGATCCAGTGCTCCAGAGCCTCCTTTCTGTGCCCTTGGAGCTGCCTGGGCACAGCAGCCTTTTCCATCTGCAAGCTCCCCATGGACAGGGAGTGCCCAGCTCCGTTCCTTGCACAGCCTTCAGGAGCCCAGGGCTGCCATCTCAAGTCCCTGCTGGCACTGGGGGCTCCCAGGTGCCTCAGGCTGCTGTGACACCGCTGCACACGGGAGGGAACAGGGGCAGGGCTGTGCTGAAAGTCAGCTCCATCTGCTGCTGCTGCTGCTGCTGCTGCTGCTGCTGCTGCTGCTGCTGCTGCTGCTGCTGCTGCTGCTTCTGTGGGGTCATTTGTGCAGCCCTGGCCCAGAGTCAGGGATCAGATCCTGCCAGTCTCTTCCAGCCCTGGCTGCTCAGAGTTTGGGCCCTGGAGCCTCAGGTGGCCAAAGGCAGCTGATGCTGGTCCCTCTGTGTGCCCGTGTTCAGCAGTGCTGCTCCATCAGTCTGTGCCCAGCAACGGGGAAAAGCCTCAGCCCTGCAGGGCCAGGAGCTGCCGGGCTCTGCCTGAGCAGCTCAGCCAGCAGGAAGGGAGCTGCTCCACACGGGAACCAGGAGCAAAGGACATTCCTTTCATGGGACATGTTTTCTATTTAAAAGAAAAAAAAGGAAAAGGGAAAAAAATAGGTAAATTGTAAAAGATAAGAATAAAATCCAAGTGTTAGTGAAAAAACATAACATAATGTTAGTGAAAAAAACAAAACAGAAATGCAAAGTTACATTCTTTGTATTAAGAGGTAAATGATCTTTTTAAAAAGAGAACTCAGTTATTTACATTGTAAATGTACTGATGGCATGGATCCATCTTACTGATCTCAGCAGCCTTTTAAAAGATTTTGGGCTTTGTTTCCAACATTGCCACTTGAAATTGTGCTCGAAGCAAGAGGAAATTGCTTTGTGCCCTTCCAGCTGCAAGCAGGACTGGGAATGGAAACTCTGTCAAACCCCAAATCCTTTAGAAGATGCCCTTCCTTCTCAGCCTGGAAATGAGCTGCACATTCCCTTTGAAACTGTCAGGGGTTTCTTAAGACACAAAGTCCCACTTAGGGCTTTTTGCTCTGGTTTGGCAGGGCAGAAGGGCAATTCTCCATCCACCAGCTCCAGACTGCACTGCCTCAGGAGCACGGCCCACTCGCCAGCTTTGGCCCACTCGTGGCACTGCTAGAGGAGGAAGAAAGTGCAACTGCACAATTCCAGCCAATCAAGAAGGAAGAATGGGACAGACAAAACAGCCTGTGCAGATCCAGGCGTTCAGCTGGGACTGTGGAGAGTTTGGGTCCTTGCCAATTGGATGTGTGTCCCCAGCTGCAATCTCTGGGCCTGCAGCAGAGTCTCACTCAGCTGCCAAAGCAGAAAGCTCAGGCGCTGTGCTCGCAACGGGCTCGTCTGATGCAGAGCTGTCAGAGCAATGTGAGGGCAGAGCCAGCCCAGCTGGGCCCAGGGCTGAGCCCAGCAGAGCCCTGGCAGAGCCCAGAGCAGCCTCAGCAGCCGCAGAGCCCAGCTGCAAGGAGAGAAAGCAGAAACCGCCCGTCAGCTGAAGGCTCCTGTGCCCTTGTGCCAAGGCCTGCGGTGCCCAGGCCATGCTGGCTGTGCCCAGAGCTGTGCCCAGAGCTGCCCATCCCTGCTGCCTTTGGCAGCAGAGCAGGAGGGCAGGACATGTGCCCAGCCTGCAGCCAGCCACGGCACATCCAGCCCTCAGCAGCTGCCCAGAGCAGGATGCTCCTGTGCTCGCTGCCATCTCCCAAAAGCTCTGATCCCACCCTGCCAAGCACACAGGGACCCACCTCACGCCAGCCACAGCTGCAAGAAAAGCTGCTCCCAAACCATGGCCTCAGCCTTCTCCAAGGGCACGGCCCATCCACGCCACAGCTGCTCCCAAGCACTTCCCCATCCACACTGGACCACCTAGAACGCTTCCTCTGGAAAAACAAACAACACATTATTGAAAAGAGATTAGATGCAAAAAGGGAAAACAAGAAAAACAGTAAAAACTCTTATCTCTGTCAGGGCCTTGAGGGAGGCCCATCTCCTACATGGTAGGGAAAAACCCAGCCATGGCTGAGGGAAGCCCACACTTTTTCTCTTCCACCCTACACTGCCCCCCAAAATCCCAAAGCAAACAAGGGCAGTGCAGTAGCCCAGCCCTTCCTTGCCTGCAGAGCAAAGCAGCCCCTGCACAGGTTCTGGAGTCCCACCTCTGCTCCCACCATGGGGCTTTGTTTGTGTCGGGCTGGCTGCCCCAGCCCCACCCCAGCCCCAGCCCGGGGCACGGTGGGTGCTGGGGGCTGTTGGCAGGGCCAGGAGCCCACTCCCACTTCATACCCAGCCCAGCCCAGCCCCCAGCCCTGCCAAAAAGCAGCTGGGCAGCGACTGAAGGATGAGTTGCATCTGCCCCAGCAAAGGGGGAACCTTTGGTTCCCAGCCAGGCTGGGCCATGCCCAAATCTGGCAGCATTTCCCCGGGTGTGGACTCATCTGCAAATTCCCTGTGGAGTTTGGCTTTGAAGAAGGTGCCAGAATCAAAGTCTATCACCTTCAGCCTACAGTGGCCAGGCTGAGGAAGAGCTTGTCCTCCTTGATGTCATCCTGGCTGTCTCCAGCAGCAGTAGCAGCAGCAGCAGCAGCAGCAGCAGCAGCATCCCCACCCGGTACAGCTTCTCCAGGGGCTCCTGCTCCTTCCCTGGGGGCAGACCAGGCTCTCAGGGCTCTGCCCAGGGCCCCAGCTGTCAGGGAACCAGCACAAGCAAAACCAGCTTGGATGGCGGCCACCAGTGCTGGGCAGAGCAGCTCAGCTCCAGCACAAGGGCTGCGTGTGCCCATCCCATGGCCCCGGTGCAGTGACACAGGCAGCACAAAAAGGTCTGGCTTCCTCTGCTTCTCATTGCCAAGGCATGTGTGGAGCTGCAACTTACCAGGGCCCTGGATACTCCAGGGACCTGGAGAACCATTCCCAACAATTGGGAAAATCCTAGCTGCTCCATCCACCCATAGATGAGGTCTCCAAAGTTGCCTCAAAATTGGGTCCAGCTATTAGAGGCCAAAAAGAGCAAGTCCAAGTGACTTGATGATATTTTTAGCCCAGAAAGCCCTGCTGCTGATGGCACACTTCACAATCAGCAGGGGACACAGCTCGGCCAAAGCCCAGACCTCTGCTGGGAGCCTTTCTCCTCAAATACCCTTCAAACAAACCTCCATGCAAGTCAGTTGGGAAAGTTTCTTCAAATGATACATTTCTGGCACAGAACTACACAGGCTTATGTGAAAGATCCTAAAGCAGCTGCTCGGGAGTCAAAGAGGCAGCACTAAGAGTCCTCGTCATCTGTTTGTAGCTAAATCCCACTTTGGGGGAGTTGAAGGAGTTTGGAATGAGCTAGAGAGTGGAGCTCTGAGTTTTTTCGATGATGCCATTGCTTTTTCTTCTCTTCTACATAGACAGGAAGGGTGAGTTTGGCTGACATCTCCACCGCATGGCTCACAAGGCTGCAAACTTGGGAGTTACAAGAGCTTTGAAGGATTTCTTGGCCAAGAAGACACTGCCAACAAGGATATTTGTGTTTTGGAGCCAATCCTTCAATCTTTCCTCTTATGGACTCATGCTACAGTGCAAGCTTCCTTAGCCAATCATCTTATGACACACAAACCTACAGCACTGCATCCTAAACTTCTTCTTTACCATTGTAACTACTTTGATTTTTTCTACATCTTGAACTCTAAAACTCTAAACTTTTCTCCACTTCAATTTTCCTCCCCGTGTCTCTGCTAGAAACTAGAAATCCACATTCTCGCTTCTAGCACCTAAGTTTGGAAGCCCTTTCCAAGGTCCCAGATCAAATCCTGGGTTTAATTCTAAGCTTTGCTGACAAGACCAAAGGTCTGGGATTTCCCTGCATTTGGGTTTCCAACAACACCGATGCTGTTAGTTCCACAGTGCCCAGGATCCCTCTCGCAAGTCAACTCTGGCAGGAAGAAGGCGGCTGCCGGGGGCTGCTTGTGGCCTCTGACAGCCCCATTGCTCAGGGCTTGCCAGCGCCCCAGCCCCTCAGGCCCTGCCCCAGCCCGGCCAAGCTGCCCGGCAGCAGCGCCGCAGCCCCACAGCAGCTCCAGAGCAGCCCCAGCCAGAGGCACCTGGGAGCCCTCAGCAAGGCAGGCAGCAGCACACGGGCAGGAGGGCACGGATGGCGCTTCCTGCCTGGCACAGGCCTTGTGGCCATCTCCAGGCACCGCTCTGGCAGGGATCCCCGCAGCTCCGGCCCCTGCCCGGCCGCTCTGTGGGCAGCACAAAGGCTTCAGCAGAACCACCACAGGCCAAGGGGCTTCTGGCCATTTCCCCTTGCCCACTGCATACCCGGGCAGCTGGCTGAGCACAAGCACCCCTTTCCCCCTTCAGGGCCCCACCACCCCTCAGCCTGCTGTGCTGCTGAGCACAAGCTCCCTTCTCACCCTTTCCTGCCTCTTGCCCTGCAGACCCTGGGCAGCAAAGAAAAGCTCCTGGCAGTCTGTGTATCATAACACATTCTAGAATTATTTACAGTAATCTATAATCTATAATAATATATATAATTCTATATACTCTATATGTTATTTATTTACAATATAGATAAAAAATAGAAAAGAAGAAAAATCTTAAAGAAAATTACCTCTGGCTCAGGTTGCCCCAGCACAGACAGCCTCCCAGATCAGCTCTCCTCCTAAGTCATCCGGCAGTGCAGGCAGCCGACCCCCGACAGGCGAGGCCGAGTCCTCCATGCCCTGCGCAGCTGATCTTGCAGCCTCTGGATGGTGGAATATCGCCCACGCTCTATTGCCCGGAGGACATGCAGTGTTTCAAGTGCCAGCTGTGACACGGCACTGCTCACGTCCTCCGTCAGGCGTTCCAGGGCTGCAAGAGAGAGGAACAGAGCCACGGTCAGAGCCGGATCTGCAGGAGCCCAGGAGAGCCCCCTGCCAGGGCCATCCCAGGTGGCTCTGGCCATGGCCAGGAGGGAGCAGGGAGCAAGGGGATCAGCCCGAAGCTGCTGGCCACCAATGGCCCACGTGGCCTGAAAGCTCCGTGTGCTCTGGCCACGGGAGCAGAGCCCTCCGCAGCCGGGGCAGGGCTTGCAGCTCTCCCCCCGGCAGCCCCCGCTGCCAGCCCGCTGCCCTCACTCACCAGTGCAGATCAGCTGCAGCTCTCGCTGCTGCCCCCTCAGGCGCCGCCCGGCCATGCCTGTGAACACAGAGCCTGTCACGGCCCCAGCGGCACAGCTCCCTGCCGGCGGCGCTGCCGGCGCTGTGGCCACACGGGCTGCTGGCCCGGCAGGGCTCAGCCCGGCCCTTGGCGCACGCTGCCGCCCCAGGGCACGGCTGCCAGAGGCCGGCAGCAGCAATGCCCAGCCCAGGCGGGGCTCCATGGCTCCGGGCCCGGCTGGCGCTGCCGGGGCAGCAGGCGGGGCCGGGGCCGAGCTGCGGCGGGCCGGGGAGGGAGCCCGGGCTCGTGGCTCACCCATGAACCTGATGGCCGCCTCTCGCAGGGGCTCCTGTGGGCTCTGCAGGTAGCGCAGGGCCTGGCGCAGGTGCTCGGCCGCTCGGCTCCTGTCCTCTGCCAGCTGCAGAGAGAGGCAGGAGGGAAGGGTTGGCGCAGGCTCAGCCCCGGGGCCGGGCGCTGCCTGCGCCCAGCCCTGGCCTCCCCTGCCCGCACAGCCCTGAGGCACAGCCAGCAGCCGCTGGCCAAGGGCCCCCGAGGGCAGGGGGCAGAGGGCCGGCTGCTGCCCGGGGAGCCCCGGTGCCGCCCCGCAGCCCCGCCAGGCCGGGGCTCCATGGGCACCCGGCTCGGGCCCACGGGAGCCTGGAGAAGAGCCCGCGCGGCCTCTGGCTGCAGCAGCGGGCAGGGGCACAGCTGCCAGCCCCGCACACTGAACACCGCCCTCAGGGGCCTTCTCCAGCCTGAGGCTGGGGCTTGCAAGCCCTCCTTACCAGGAGCTCAGCGAACTTCCAGAGTTTCTCTTTCTGCACACTTTTCTCAAGATCTTTCCTTTTCAGGAACTTGACCGCACAAAGCAGCGTTTCTCGAGAAGTCTGGAGAGCAGCAGAGATGCGGAGATGGCCCCAGAGCCCAGGGCACAGGAGCCGCAGCCTGGAGGAGGCTGCAGTCCAGCAGGTGCAGGGCAGGAGGCAGCCGAGCCCCCTGCCAGGGGGACAGCAGCAGCCCACGAGTCCTCACCTGTGCCACACGCAGATTCTCATCGTGGCAGTGGAAGAGCAGTGGGAGCAGGCTCTGCCACACTTGTGTCATCAGGGGCTTCTTTCCTTCTTCTTCTACAGCAGACATCAAGGTGTGAAAGACAATCATGGAGAGCTGCTGCACCTGGCTATCACCCTGTAGAACAGGAAGGCAGCAAGAGCTCAGCATCAGCTGATTCTGGCCCACACTGGTGCAGGCCTGCATCTCCACAGGGCACCAAGTGTCCGGGCAGCAGCCGGTGGCCGTGGCTGGGGACACAGAGCCTTACGTGGCCAAAGAGTGGCAGGAACACGTTAGCCAAATGCAGGGCGATGGGGCTGGGTATGCGGGCACCATTATCCAGGAACAGATAGCCCAGTAGCATGGTGGTCATCCTGACCCGCAGGAGCTCCACGAGCCTTTCGGTCAGGCTCCACATTCTTTCAGCCTGTGCGGAAGGCAAGTTTGTGAAAGGCCACCCTGCTGCCGCAGGGCCCAGAGGCCAAAGGCCTGTCCTGAAGCACTCGGGCAGCTGAAGCGGGAGGCAGGAGAGCTGGGAGCAGCTGCCCCAGCGCCCAATGGCCAGGCAAGGCCAAGCGACTGTGTTGCCCAGCCCCACGCTGCCTGCAGGGCTTCAGCCACTGCCCCCTTCTCACCAGCGGGGAATGGTCCCTGAGCGGGAGGAGGGCCCTGAGAAGCTGGCTGCCAATGTCTGCGCGCTCCCTCTGCAGGTGCCATGACAAGACAAGATCCATGATGCTGTCCCTGCATTCCCTCAAGTCCAGGCACTCGAGGAGCTGAAAGGCACAGGCCAGTGACGGGGGAGCTGGCCGGCAGGAGCCCGGAGCCGCACAGGGCTGGGCCCAGGCAGCAGCACAGGGCACGGGCACCGTCCCAGGCGGCTGCGGCGACGAGAGGGCAGAGAGCTGGGAGGCAGCTCAGCCAGGTCATGCTGGCCTTCAGGCTCACCTCCACAAGGAATGCCAGGGCAGGGAAATCCCAGTATGGCATCTCTTTGCTGAGCATCTCAAGGAGGCAGCATAAGATCCTTTTACACAAGGGCCTGGATGCATGGCGAATCTCCCTGGAAGGTGGAAAATGGCACTAAGACCCTGAGCCGGGGGAGGGGGGGAAGCCTCTCCCAGCACTGACTCACACTGTTCTTGTCTTTCCCCACCACCTTGCCAGGGGACCTGGGCCCTTTGAGATGTGGCCGCTCCTGGGCACCCTCCTTTCCCAGCCTTTCCCAGTCCGCTTGGCTGTCCCTCGTCCCTTTGGCCCACAGCCACGGGGACCGTGTGGGACAGCCTGGGCACAAGGCACAAATGCCGGGAGCAATGGGGACAAGGGGGGTCTCACCTGGCCAGCAGAGCCACGGCATAGTGGTGGGTATCAACACAGAGCAGCATGTCCCAGCCACCCTTGCCTTCCATTGACACCACCACGTGCTCACACTGGACAAGGCAGAGCAGGGACTTCAGGGTCTGCACTGCAAACCTGTGTGCACAGCAAAGGCCAGGTCACACTGGCAGCACTGGCTCCTCGGCAGGCCACATGGCAGGGACAGGAGGACTGGGATGGAGCACCTGTTGGGGCTGGTGGCAAGGCCGTGCTCTTCCTGGCATCCCTTCCAGAAGGCATCGACCTCCTCTGGCATCTCTTCTGTGCTGAAGAACACTTGGAAGAGCAGATGCAAAAATAGGTGGGGGAAAAACGGAGCCACTACACGTGGGACAGGGGGCTCCTGGAGGATCTTCCACATCACCATGGTTGCCTGCAAGGGACAGAGCCCCCCGAGACAGCGCTCAGTGCCAAGGTGTCCGTGTGGCAGGGCCCGAGCTTGGCAGGGAGAGGCCTGGAGAGACCTTGGCAGGGGGAGCACGGGGCCTGGTGGGCCTGAAGTTGCCCCTGGGCCGGGTTTCAGGCCAGCGCCTGAGGCAGGGAGATGCAGTGGGGGAAGTAGGATGGAGAGCTGCTGGAGAGGCGGCCTTGGGGCCAGCAAAGGCCACTTGCAGAAACTCACAGCCAGGCCAAAGACACCCGTTTTGTCCCCATCAGAGGTGCAAGTGCTATGCTTGGGCCAGCTCTCCAGCACATCCAGGAGTATCAGCTGCACTGGCTCCGCAGTCCTGAGCGAGCACATGATGGTCTTCCACATGGTGATGGCAGCTCTGTGGGGTTAGAGCTCTGTCTCAGGGGGGTCTCAGACATGGCACCATGGCCTGGGCATCCCTACGGGCCCGGGCTGACGGCCGGCTCTGCCTCTGCCCACTGGCCCTCACCAGCAGCAGCCAGGCAGCCCAGCCCTGTGGGGACAGAGCCCTGAGGGGCGGCAAGGGAGCATGGCAGCAGGCTTGGGGGCTGACGTGCCAGGGCTGGAAAAGGCAGCAGCCAGAGGGCCCTGGAACTCTCTGTTGGTCAGACACCTGGGCCAGGCGGTACAGGGTGATGGGCTGATGAAGCCTGAGCCCTCTGGGCAGGTGGGCCCCATACCTGTCACAGGACGGGGCCACACGCAGCAGCGTCACGACTGCATCACCCGGGTGTGCTTTGGTGAGAGTCAGCAGGGCCTCATCCAGCCTGTGCTCGGCAGAATCATTGGCCATGAGCCATCGGTGAATGTACCTCACCATGGCGGGCACCTGGAGAAGGCACGGGGAGACTTGGAAAGCTGCCAGAGGGAGCAATGTCCCCAGGGTCCCCAGAGAATGCTTCCCTTGCCAGCGCACTGCCATAGCCTCAAAGGCTCCCAGGGACCAGCAGGCCTGGCAGGAGAAGCCACGGGACTCATGGGGGAATTGAAGCCTGGCCCCAGGCTGCTCACTTGTTCTGGCCTGGCAGCACCCTTCTCCAGGAGCAAATCCAGCAGGGCGGCACTGGTCTCATGATTGAGGAGCTGGGAGTGAGCTCTGAGCCCAGTGCCCATGGTGCTGGTCTCTTCCTGCCGGATGCTCTGGATGAAGTTGCAAACGAGCTGTAGGAGAAGGGCAGGAAGCCGGGGATGTTGCATGGAGTGCTGCACACACGGTGCTGGGCTGAGCAGGGACAGCAGGCCCAGCCCAGGTGGGGGTGGCTGCAGGTACCTGTGCTGTGCTGCGGAAGCGGCCACGGCTGGATTCCTGCTCTTGTGTGCGCTCCAGGGCTGCATCTGGCAAAGAGCGAGCACAACCAGAGCTGAGGGGCTGCGGGAGAGGCCGGAGAACACAGCCCAGCCCTGCGCTGCCCAGGCAGGGAGAGCCCCGGGATGCTCCAGGGGGATGGAGCACGGCCACTGCAGGGTGTCTGCCCGGCCCCTCTTCCATCCTGTCCCTGGGCATTTCCCCAGGGGATGGGATGGGATGGGATGGGATGGGATGGGATGGGATGGGATGGGATGGGATGGGATGGGATGGGATGGGATGGGATGGGGCCAAGTTGGCTGCAGGCTCCAGCCCTGCAGCCCAGCTCTGCCACTCACCCTCCTGCAGTGGATGGACGGGCACCGCCTCGGTCCCCTGTGCTGGGGCAGCTCCAGGGCCTTCGTCCTCCTCCTCCTGATCCAGCCAGACCACCTTGCGCACTCTCGGCGCTCTCTGCTCCATGTTTGCGACTGGAGCGCGGCCCAGCAGCGAACCCCGCCGGTGCCGCTCCTGCAGGGCCTCCTGCGCCTTCCCTGCGGGCGGGACGCGGCTGTCAGAGCTCGGCCCGGGGCCAGCAACGGCCCCCGAGCGCCCCTCAGCCGCCCCGGGCCGGCCATGCCAAGGCGTTCGCTCTTTGGAACGCGGCACGGGAGGCTCGGGGCCGGCGGCCGCGCTGTCGAGCGGGGGAGCTCGGGCCGGGGAAGCCCCAGCGGAGGCGGCGGGAGCGGCCGCGCCGCCTGTGTCCTCTGCGGGCCCCGGGAGGAGCCGGGGCCGGGGCCGGGGCCGGGGCCGGGACTGGAGCCTGCGTCGGGTCCGGGGCCGGGCTCGGGCCAGGCGGAGCCGAAGGGCGGCGATGCCGCCCCCACACCAGGAACTAATGCCCGCCCAGCAGCGCCACCGCCAGTACGGCCAGAGCCGGGCGGAGGCGAGAGCGCGGCGGGACGGCCGGGGCCGGGCACGGGGCAGCCCCGCCCGGGGCCGGGGGCGGGCCGGGGGCATGGCCCGGCCCGGCAGGGGAGAGGGAGGCGGGGAGAGGAGAGGGACGCCGGGCAAGGGACCCCGAGGGAAGGGTGCCCGACCGCGGGAAAGGGAGAAAAAGAAACAAAGGGAGTGAAAGAAAAAGAGAAAGAGAAAGAAAGAAAGAAAAAGTGATCTAAAATATCTGTTTTTCTGCTGTCGCTGCTGCTGCTGCTGCTGCCGCTGCTGCTGCTGCCGCCGCTGCCGCCGCTGCAACTGAAGCACCGGGGCCGTTCGTCCCCGTGTCCGTTCCCCGCTCGCCCCACGAGCCCCACGTTCGAGCCCCGCGCGCCCCGGGCACAGCCCCTGAGTCTGTCCAAACATGGGAACTTTGCAGCGGTGAGCCCAGATGCAGAGCCCTGACTCCTGCACACTGGCACAGCAATCCCCTCGCTTGCTGCTCTGCATTGGCCTGGCTGAGGGGCAAACACTGTCGGGCCACCTTCCCTTGCTGTAGGATTCCTACCTGACCCAAGCACTGCACTTACATCTCCAGTCTTGCCTTCCAGTAAAACCAGGGGAAGGAAAACTCTGTGTGGCTCATGGTATTTTCGAGTGTCTAAAAATCACTAAGTCACTGATCTTAGAGGTGCGGTGCATCTGGAATTCCTGGGATGGAGAAGTAGTGCAACATGGAAAAGGGAGCATAGAAATAAATGGAGGAAAAGATCTTGGATTGTTTCTTTCATTTTCATTTCCCTTCTGGAAAGCTGTTTCAGTTTTCCAGGAATCTTCTCCTGTCTCTCTTCCCAAGAATGTCTCATGGAGAACAAGGTCAAGCTTCTGTCACAAGATTTGCCAGCAGGAAATTATGCCACTGGTGAAATCTTCATGATGACTGTTTGTGCTGGCTTAGGGCAAATTTTGGGAGGAAACCTCCAAAAGGAGTCTGTTTTGCAGAGATAGCCAAAACCTCCACAACTTTGTGTAAGTTGTAAACCTGGCATGTTTATTATTACAGCGCTGGATGCATGCAGAGATTACTCTCCTTGAAAGGCATGCGTGCCTCTGGGAACTTCAGGTCCCTTTTTATCCTCCTCTCAAATACATATCCATACAATTTCACAATAGGTTCATACATATTCATTTTTACAAATTTTGCGTGACATTTGCCACTAGTTCTTCTTTATCAGAAAGAATTCTTAGGTGAGGTTGACCTGCTTTCACAGCAGTCTCTCTGTGTCTCTTTATCACCCTCTGTCCCGTCCCCCCCTTATCTCTGTCCTTCACTGAATCAGTTTCCCTGAGCCTAGGCTTTGCAGTCAGGCTACATAGCTATGTTTTCTAACCACACACTCAAAGATGTACATTTCACCTAAATCAAAATGGATTTCTACTCTGGAGAATTTCTACTCTGTCTCAGAAGCACTCCTCCCTCTGTCCCTCACACGCTGGCCCTGTCTGGCGTTCCTCATCCCTTTCCCCACAGCTCTCCTGCCCTTCCCCTCTGCTAGAAGGCGGACAAAGCTGCCTTGGACAGCAAAGTGGATTGCAGCCAGTGTGAAGAGAAGATGGAGGAGCTGGATGAGAGGATGCAGGAGTTGCAGAGCCAGATTTCAGGCCAGGAGCAGCACTGGAACAGTACCCAGCAGCAGTTCAGCGATGCAATTGAAGACAAGGTGAGGGGTACCTCGTCCCCACCACGAGGAACTGGCACCTTTGGGACTTGACAGCCTGAGGCAGCATCCCTCTGAGGATCCCCCTCCAGGCTTTTCCCTGGAGAGCTCCACATCACATCCTGGAGCAGCTGGCTGAGGCTGTGCACCTGTTCACAGCTGGATCGCCTGGAGCTGAAGACTTTCCGTAAACACCGGGAGGACTCCTGGAACAGGAACATGGAGGAACTCGAGGATAGGCTGTTGCGTGAAAACGCCGCTGGGATTAAGAAGTGAGTGCAATGGAGATTCTGATGGCTTTGGGGACAGCGATGGCAACTGCTCCTGCCAGGCAGGGCTGTCACACACCATGCCCTGAGCTGGGTCGTGCCCTGCCCTCCTGGCCATGCACACGGGGGAGCTTTGGTGCCAGAGAGGGGCTGAAAGCGCTGCAGGGGCTGCTTGGGATGGTGGCATGGGTGCCTGTGCCCTTCACCTGGCATCAGCCAGCACCTTGGGGATGGGGAGAAACAGGCTCAAGAGCCCACGGTTCACCCTGCAATGGCCGTGCCCCTGTGCAGTGAGCTGCCCAGCAGCTGGCTGCTGCAGGGAGCTGCTGCCTGTGTGCTGCAGGGCTGTGGCCCCAGGAGCTCAGCCAGCCCTCTTCCCTCCCCCTCCTTAGGCAGCTGCCAGTCCCTTTCTCGTGCCTGTCCTGTGACCGCATGCTCAGCGTGCAGGTTCCTGGCCAGTGAGTAGCACCAGTGCCTTGGGGGCAGCGGGGCTGGCATGGGGGGAGATGGGTGCCAGCAGTGACCCGCTGTGCTGGCACAGGGGGACAGTGTCTGCTTGGGAGGGGCTGATGTGGGGAGCCCCCTCGGCAGCCCTGCCCATCAGCAGGGGCTGTGGGGGCTCATCCCAAGGGCTACAGGCTACAGGATGCCATGGGCTACAATCCCATGGCTTTGGGGGGGCTGTCTCCAACAGGAACAGGTTCTATGTCCCCTGTCACACACCTGTGACTCCTGCCCTCCCCAGGTACCCCGAGACACTCCCGTATTTACAGCCCATGCCCCCCAGCAAGGAGCCACCGCCCAGCCAAAGGTGAGGGCCCTGAGGACACATCCCCAGCGCCTGGGGTGCAGAGCAGCCCTGACACAGCAAGGAGGGCTCTGCACCTGGGCTGGGGCAGAGCAGCCTGGGGGGACGGGGCAGGGCAGGGGAGCAGAGGGCAGCTGTGGAGGGCCAGTGCTTGCCCCAGGGCTGGGGGCTTTTGCATTCCTTGCCTTGCACTGCCCTGTCTGGCCCATCTCTCTCTCCCAAGGTTGCTGAAAGCACATCTGATGAGCTGTGTCTGTTTGCAGTCTGAGCTCAGGCTTGGAGGGCTGTTGGGGACGATGAAACAGGAAAGCCTTATAAATATGATTGCCTGGCAAAAGATTTTGAGAATATGGAAACTATAAGCGAGATTGAAATAAAAGCAAGCTTCGAGATCCCTTAGTTACTGAACAACGGGAAAACAACGGTGTGGCCAGCTGAAGGTAATCCCCTTTTGATGAAACAAGACCCTCTGCTTGCAGGCAGGTCCAAGGGTCCCAGCAGACCCTGCCAGCTTGGCAGAAGGGGTCCAAAGAGGAGTTTTTAGGGTTTAAAATGTAGCACAGTATGGTAATGTAGTGATTCTTATAGGCTGTATGGAAATGCTATAGGATTTGTATGTTGGATTAGATTGGTTAAGTGAGAATCAGAATATTCAACACAGAAGATGATTTATTGTATTGTAATGGGAACTTAGCTCTTACTTTTCTATGCTCTTAGCTCTTACCTCTTAGCTCTTACCTCTTGTCTCTTAGCTCTTGCCTTTTATCCTCATACCCCTTTTACTCTCTTATGCTTTTACTCTCTTACGCTCTCATCCTCTCTACCCCTCTCTTCTCTCAGGCTTGCTCTGAGCTGTGGCTGGCAGCTCCAAGCAGGGCCCTGCACCCACGCCCTTTGCAATAAACCGTCCACAACCTGGCTTCAGAGATCTCTCGTCTCCATTCGTCCCGACCGTGCTATCCCCGTCAATCCTACAGACGGGGATTGGGTGCCTCCTGTGAAAGGAGTTCCCAAAACCAATCCCTGCAGCTGGGACAGCCCAGCTGCTGCCAGTTGGTGTCCTGTGCACAGGGACCTGCCTGGTGCCATGGCCAGCACACGTGGCCATGGGGACAGAGGCAGCAGATGCAGCCTGGTGGGATGGGCTTGGGGCTCCTGCAGCAGGTGGACAGGAGCTGGCAGGGACATGCCCCTGCAGGCAGCACTGCCAGTGCCCTCCCTGGCACAGCAGGGTGATGCCCTGCATGCCACAGGGCTGGGCACTGAGTGTCCTCTGCCCCATCCCACAGGAGGCCGCTGGTCCGTGCCAGTGTCCCCGTGTGCCGCAGAGCTCTGGGGACCATCAGAGCAGCAGCTCCACGATGCAGAACATCAAGGCTTCCCCACATACAAGTGCACAGCTGCAGTATCTCCTGGTACACAACAAGGTAGGTGTGATGTAGGTGGGGACACAGAATGGTGACTGAGGCTTGATGGCATTGCTGACTATCCAGGGGGAATCTGTGCCTTCAGTCTCCAGAGAGACCTGAGTTGGATTATTGGGGTGTGCTGGATTGGGCCCTGCATTGCAGCCAGCTGCCCTCTCCTCCTCAGCCCAGTGTGACCCTGCTGCACGGTGATGGACACATCTCGAGGGGCCGTAATGACCAGCATCGTATGGCGATCAGGACACAGGATGTGTCAGGTATGGCCCTGTCAGGGCAAGGGGGTCAGTGACGACAGGGGCTGATTATCTGCAGGGTGCCAGCTGGGGGATGAGTAGGGCTCTGTGTACAGAGCTGGGTAATGTAGCGTGGGTATTTTGCGTCTGGGGTAAGAAGGAAGGGGCAGAATGGAGCAGGAGGACTGGCACATGGGGCAACTGAGCTTGGAGCTGGAGTAACGTGGGAGAATGGCCATGCCCAGTGTGGGACAAGAGCTTGAGTCCTGGTGCGCTGGGGCCAGCACCTGTGGCGGCTCACCCTTGCCCTTCACGCCCAGGCCCTGCCGCCTCAGGAGAGCACGGCCAAGCACAGCTCCTCGACAGGTCGCATGGGCCCCAGGGCTCGAGCAGCCTCTGCAGCCCCGCCAGACATCAACAGCCCCCGGCCAGCTGGAAAGGACTCAGTGCCCAATGCTCGACCTGGGACATCTTGTCCAAAGCGAGAAACGCCTGTGACAATTGTCATAAGAAACTTGACTTTTTACTTGTATATAGTTATTAAGTTAGTTGTATATAGTTATTAGGTTAATAAAAACTGTTAAAATTATAGGCAGAGCCTTGTCTCACAGCCTGTCTCTCCCCGGGCTCCCTGGTGCTCCTTCAGCTCCTTCCCCCCTGCTGTGGCTCTGCCCCCGGGCTGAGCAGATGGAGCCCCGGGCCGGGCCCTGAGGCCGCTGCTGCTGCCGCGGCGCCTGCGGGGCAGCCCTGAGGCTCCGGGCCGGCTGTGGGAGCAGGAGCGGCGCTGCAGAGCCCGCGGCCCTCACGGGCTGCGAAGGCACGGGCAGATGGCCGTGGGGCCCGGCTGGCACTGCCGGCACTGCTGCTCTGGGCTGCCGCCTGCAATCCTTACAGGCAGCCCTTAGGCCGGCTCAGGAGCCGCTCGGAGCCGTGCCCGAGGGCTGGCCCCGACCCCCGGCCCGCAAGGGCACTTGTCCCTTCATCTCTGCACTGCCACATTCCAAGCTCATTTGTCAGCTTCCTCCTGCCCTTCCTTTCTGCGGGGCAGCGTTAGGGGCTGGCCCAGCGGCTTTCCTCCCGCACGGCTGCAGCCCCTTGCCCACAGCTCCCTGGCGGGAGCCAGAGCTGCTTTGCAGCCGGGCACCCCCGCCGTGTCCCGCAGCCCGGGCCGGCTCCTGCCCGCTGCCGGCGAGGCCCCGCGGCTGGGCCCGGCCATCCCGGGCCAGAGCAGCTCCCTGCCCGGGGGAACACAGGGGGACACGGGGGATGTGAAATACAAAGCTGTGTGTCGTGTCAGGTACACACAGGCAATGCGTGTATTTGTGATTGCGATATGTGTGGAGACCGACAATGGGACAGTTGTGAATTCTAATAATAACTGAGGAAAGTAAAGCATGGAAGAAGTCCTTTGAACCCATCTTTTGTTTGCAATTGACCTTAGTTGATTTAGGAGCATTGGCATTAAAGCATTAAAAATGTTGCTTTTTGCTTGTAGTTAATCCTTAAAGAGTTCTGCAATAATAACCTTTTGAAGTATAATTTTAGAACATTGCTTGTATCCTTGAAACTATAGCTTTAGAATATATATAAAGGAAACAAGCTTATCTCATGCCTTAATAAAGCAGAGAAAAACAGCTTGAGAAAGGAAGATGAATATCACCTCAAGGATTTATGGTTTCAACCAAGGGAAGCTGGACATCACTGTTGTTAGATTTATAGTCTTTGCAATTAAAAGGAGGACCCACATCTGGAGAGCTGGAGCTCACCAGATGGGATTCGTCTTTCTTTTGGAAACCGGACCACCACCATCTGGGGATACTCCTTTTGGGATACATCCTGAGAAAAGCTAAATCACAATAGTACATAGAATTGTGACGTAAAAATTGGGAATAGAAACTGCTGATGAGTAAGAATTGGAATAGAAACTGCTGAGAAAGCTGATGAGTACCCCTATAAATACCTGTAAGCCTCAACTATCGATGTGCAGTTGGAGGGAAAACTTCCCTGACTGTACCCAGTGCTGTATTGCTCATACTTTACCATATTAATTAATAAATTGATTGCTGCTTGAACATTGGCCTAGTCAAGCTTCTTATTTATACCATCCATAACTGTAAAAGGAAAACTTCCTGCTGAACTGAACAAGACTAGAGGGAAATCAAGGCAGAGCCATGGTTTGTCAGGACTTGCTTGATCCTAATGAGCCCTGTGGTGCATTTGGAGCTGAGCCCTTGAACCTCAGGGCCTGAGAGGAGATTGCACAAACCTTTCCAGGAGTCAAAGTCACAAGAAAACCCCAAAGTGTCTCAAAGCATGAATGGGTCTAAGTGAGGTCCATCCCAAACACAGGATCCTCATGGACTCCTTGGAGAACAGATTGGAGGCCAGGATGGCACAAAAAACCTCTCAGAGATTCAGAGTGAAAAAGAAAATCCAAACTACCTTAAAAAATTTGAGTATCTCAAAGCATTTCTGAGCATGACTGTCAGTACAAAGCTCTCAAGGGACTCATTAAAGCAGATAATTGAGCAATGATTGCACAAACCTCTCACAGAGTCTGTATCAAAAGGGAAACACCAAGTACCTTCAAATAACTGAAGTACCCTGAAGCATTAATGAGCCCCACTGAGTGTTGTTACTGACAAAGCCTCTCCAGAGAATAATTAAAGCAGATAATTGGAGGCCATGATTGCAGAGACCTCTCAGAGACTCCAAGGCAAAAGCCAAACCCCAAGTCCTTTGAAAAACCTGCAGTCCCTGCAGGGAGCATGAAGGAGCCCCCAGGGCCATTGCTGAGCAAGGCTCCCCAGGGACTCCTTGCAGCAGATCCTTGAGGCCACTGGGATGTGGGCTAGGGGGGGATGCTGAGGGCAGCACAAGGGGCTGACAGTGCCCAGCCTGGCTGGGGCTGGGCCAGGAGGCCCCAGGGCCTCAGCACAAGGTGTCTCCTCCCAGCCCTTGGTGGCACAGACCCTGCTGTGCCCCAGGGCACCAAGACTTGGCTTCTCTTTGTCCCCACCTGTCATCACTGCCTGCAGTTCTCTGCTCTGCCTGGGGCCTGGGGACACTTGCTCAGTCGTGTCCCTCTCTGGGACCCATTAAAAGTCCAAGAAAGTTTGGAGTTGGATTCTGCCTTGGAGTTCTGGAGAGGTTTCTTCAGCTCCCTCTCAGGGACTGATGTTCAGGGCCTGAGCACAAAGCCCCAGAGGCTGATTAAAGTCCTTGTGCTGTGTCTGTGCTGCTGAGCTGGGCTGGGCTCCTGGCACAGAGGCAGCTCCTGGTCACCAAGAAGAGCTTCAAAAGCACATTTCTCTGGATGAGCAGCTCTTGTGCCAGCCCAGCAGGGCTGGGGCACTGCCTGCAGCCAGCCCGGGCACAGCCCAGAGGCACAGAGAGCTTCAATCAGTCAGGGCTGGGAAGGGGCTGAGAAGTGCCTGGGGCACAATCACTGCCAGCCCTTGGCACAGGAACCTCTGGCTGCAGGACAATGCAGCTGCAGCTCCTGGAGCCATCTCCTCAAGCTGGAACATGCCAATGCCTCCAGAGCCTGTGAGTACAACTCTGGGTATTTCTGGTGCAGGGGAGGTGAAATGCTCATGGAACTCTGACATGCTGAGGGGTTCTGATCAGTCATAGAATATTTCCAGGGCAAGGGTTTTGTTCAAAATGAGGAAATTTCCTAAGACTAGGTATTCAGTTTACTACTATTGGAGAATGGCAGGGAGGAGTGGATACATATTAAAGGTTAATTCTGAATTATGAATTTTGACAAGTGCCTGAGACATCCAAACTGTTACTTTTAGTGACCAATAGGTTCACAGGAGATTCCTAATGTGCTCTCAGCCACTCTGCCCATGGACAGCAGCAGCATCACCTTTGCTGGAGCCATCAGGCTCAGTCTGAGCTGTCCTTTCTCCAGGCTGCCAACAGAACCTGCCCCCAGCCAGTGCCCTGCAAACAGGCAGGGTTCTGTAGGGCCAAGAAGAGTGCACAGAGATTTGGGGTCTGTGAGTGCTGGCAGGGAGAGATCAGGCACAGGGAAACACCTGGAGGAAGGAAATCTCCAGGAAGCAAAGAGAGGATCAGGAAATGAGGCAAAGTAAAAGCAAGAAATGCTGTGGCAAGGAGAGTTGAGAGATGCCCACAGGATCCCCTGCAGTGCAGCCCCTCCCTATGAACAAGCCCCCTCCCTCCTGTTCCCCAACCAAGCCTCTGCCCTCAGCCTGAGAGTTTCTGATATCTAAGAATAGAAGGAGAGACATAGGGGGAGCTTAAAAAGAAAACCCTAGAACTCTTAAACACCAAAGGCTGTCTGTGTGTTCCAGGGGAGGGTGTATGAGAAATGGCTTTGATTTTGGTTACAGGAATCTCCTCTAACTCTTGAATGTCCTTTTCTCCATGAACAGGTGCCCATGTGCAGCCCCAGCAAATGTCCAACAGCAGCTCCATCAGGCACTTCCTGCTGCTGGCATTGGCAGACACGCGGCAGCTGCAGCTCCTGCACTTCTGCCTCTTGCTGGGCATCTCCCTGGCTGCCCTCCTGGGCAACGGCCTCATCATCAGCGCCGTAGCCTGCGGCCACTGTTGCCTTCTTGTGAAGGCCGCGATGACCTGGTTTCAGGGGTCCAGCACTTCGATCTCCTTTTGTGGGATCCCTTGTGGCCAATAACGGACGCTGACACCAATGTGGTGGACGGTTAAAGGCGTTTATTGAGAGGTCTTAAGGGTATTTATGGACTAAGGGGTCTCTCTACGTCAGACAGGGGTTTGGCTATACTTTCTAGGGTTAGTATGGAGTGGAAAGTTACTGGCATGCATAGGTTAGGGGGGCTACACGTCTGGCTACATTCCAAGGGTGATCCTTATCTATGGGGAGGGGGATAGAAGGATTCCTGTAACTTTCCGTTACAGCCCGAAATCTTCCGAGCGCCTGTCCCTGGCCTACCACACTTCCCCCCCCTCTTTCACAAATGAACGAGGTAGTCTTATACATAGGCACTGAAATGAGGTAGGAAGTTGAGATCTGATTAGGGGAAAAGGGTCTTGGGAAACCTGAGTAAGTTTCTGCCAGGCAAGTCTCTCGTGACTGGCAGCATCTCCTGTTGAATTCACAGGAATTGTGGCTGTCCCAGGAACAGGATGTTAGCCCGTTCTATGCGGGCCTGAACGAATGAGACTAGCTTGTTCAGCAGGCATGGCCCGAAGGTAACAGCTAAAAGCAGTATTGCCAATGGACCTATTAGGGTGGAAATCAGGGTGGTTAGCCATGGTGATTGGTTGAACCAGGATTCGAACCAGTTCTGTTGGGCTTCCCTGTCTTTCTGTCTCTGAGCCAGTCTGTTTCGGAGTTCTGCCATGGAGTCTCTAACGACTCCTGTATGGTCAGCGTAGAAACAGCATTCCTCTTTCAAGGCAGCACACAGGCCCCCTTGCTGCATGAACAGGAGATCCAGTCCTCGCCTGTTCTGCAGGACCACTTCTGAGAGTGAAGAGACTGACTTTTCTAGGAAGGAAATGGATTTCTCGATCCTCTGCAGGTCCTCATCGATGGTCATCTGCAGCTGGGACAGTCCTTGGTGTTGAGTTGCTAGGGCTGAGACACCTGTTGCCGTTCCAGCTGCTCCTAGGCCGAGCAGCATTGCGATAGTTATACCTGTTAATATTTCTCTCTTGTGGAGCCGGTTGTTATTTTCGGAAAGGTGATACACCTCTTCGTCTGAGTGGTACAGGATCCTAGGGATGATCAGAACTTGAACACAAAAGTCGTTAGAGTTATCGAATTTAGCAAGAGACACGCAGGGACTTACTCCAGATCTCTGGCAAACCCACATCCCAGATGTGGATGGGACTACCCACTTATTATTTTTTCTGTCGGGCTCGACTACTTCGGTGCAGACGTCGCCTTTCCGCTTAGCTAGGGTTGCATTGCCGAAGCATCTGCCCTGACCTGTGACTTGACTCAGGGTAATTCCTTTGCGGGGTGTGTCCCATCTGCACTGGCGAGGGGCATCGGCTGTGGAATAGCTGAAAGGGGTATCTAAAGCGACTCCTTCGTAAAAGGGGGGTTTAACATCGTAACAAAGCCAGCAGGAATCGGTTAGGTTAGGGTTAGATTCATTCAGGGATAGAAAGGTGGCTTCTAACATGCGAAGGATTGGGTTCGAGTCTGAGCTGGCTGATTGGCCTATCTGGAAGGCTTCCTCATCGCCAGTCAGGACGTCGGTGACCCTTGTGGGTAAGGGTTTGGGGTAGGTCATATTTTTCCCTTTCTGTGTGCTTTTGATCACTTTGTTGGGCCCAACTGCTCTGGGTGCTGACGGTGGGAATCTGGTAATTCGCACATTCACCCACTTTTCTGACCCTTGAAGGACTACTGTCCATGCTTTGCCCACGGCCCAGCTAGGGTGATTCGGCTGTAGAACTGTCATGTTATAGTGAGTGCATTTCCGAAATTTGGGGACTTTATGTTGGTTTCGATAGAAACTTCCCTGGAGGAAGACGGGTGTTTTGCAACCTGTGGGTGCCCAGGTGAACTGTAGGAATCTGTCGGGCTCTTGCGGGTCCCACCCAGGTCCTGACGGCCTGGCGTCTGTAACTATTGTTTCGCAGCCCCAGTGTCCACAGTATCCCCACCCTGGGCGATTGCAATAACTTTTTCCTGGGTTTGAGGCTGGGCACCAGTAGGATAGGTACATGTGCGTGGCGTGTGAAGAATGGGGGTCTACCTTTGGTTGTTCCGGAAACAGGTCGGTGATGTGAAGCATGAAGGACGGGGCGTTCGGCGTGGTGATGACTCTGAGCACCTTGTCACCAGCAACATGTTGCATGACCCACCTGAAGGGCTGATGAGGGTAGTAGTCTGGGCTGGCTTGTCCTCCGGTGACAAGC
Source organism: Agelaius tricolor (assembly GCF_023055355.1). Taxonomy (NCBI): domain Eukaryota; kingdom Metazoa; phylum Chordata; class Aves; order Passeriformes; family Icteridae; genus Agelaius; species Agelaius tricolor. The sequence continues at coordinate 1,472,423 of NW_027269303.1, forward strand.
CCCAATAGCATGATCACGCAGAAACACCGCGTTTGCTTGGGTCTCGCCCGTGTGGGTCTCTCAGGTGCTGTCCGGTGGCTCGGTGGACTGTCACTTTCCTCTGGGAGGGGAACGTACGCATCCCGGGGACGGCCAATAAGCATGTCCTGTAAATAGAAACTCACAGTTCTCATCAGTCTTGTCCCGCCCACTGTGAAGGTCAGGCTTGATTGACCTAAGTGGACACCACCTAATTTCGCCGTCCTTTTTGACAGCTGCGTACCCTCGTCCCGTGAGCATCAACCTCCAGCCCTGTTCCCATTCACCTAGCTCATTTCTAATTGCAACCTGTGGGCCTTCCTCTAGCGCTCTGGTGGCCCAATGTTTCTGGACAGGGCTGTTTGTTTCATCCCCCCTGGGAAATTGATTCAGTGCTAGCAAAGCAGTTGCTAGTATGCGTGCCTGATCTCCCGGGGGAATAGAATGGGCAAAACCCTCTGCTTTTGCCAACACCTCCAGCCTGGTTTTCAGGGTCTGATTCGCCCGCTCTACTATGGCCTGCCCGGTACTGTTATACGGGATACCCTGTACTAGTGTGATGCCCCATTTCGAGGCGAATTCTTGCACTGGTTTGGAGGTGAAATTGGAACCGTTGTCAGTTTTTATCTGCTTGGGGATGCCAAGCCACGCCATGGCTGTCAGCCAGTGCTGAATTGTGGCTTTAGAGTTAGTTTTGGGGTGCTGTGTGGCCACGATCATTCCGCTGAAAGTGTCCACCGTCACGGCAAGCCACGCTCGGGGCTTCAGCAGTTGACACAAGGTGAAGTCCGACTGCCAGATTTGTGAAGGCTTGAGACCTCTCGGGTTGATCCCACTGGTCCACAGGGGTGACTTCTGGCAGTGAGGACAGGTAGCCACCACATGCCTTGCGTCTGCTGTCGAAATCCCGCACCTCTTCGCCAGGGCCTTGGCCCCGATGTGGAGTGATTCATGCAGCTGGCGAGCTTCCTGCAACGTCCATACACCTTTTGCTGCGGCGTCCGCCTTGTCGTTGCCTGTCTGGAAGTAACCTTTGATTGGGTCGTGGCTGTTGGCGTGAATGATGGATACGGTGCCCTGTCGTGAAGAGAGTGCTTCTTCCAGCATTAGGGCTGCTGTAGATGTTGATACACCTGGTCCTGCCATGGCTAGGCAAAGCCTTGCCACGAATATAGAGTCTGTTACTATATTGAGGTGTTCATCTTTGAAAAGTCCGCACGCTAAGACCACTGCTGCTGCTTCCAGTTGCTGCACTGACAGTGTGGGGTCACATGCTTTGATGCAATGCCATTGCTCTCCTGCCTGCCACACTGCCGTTGCCGTAGAAGTCGTGGAGGAAGCGTCCGTGAAGACTGTTGGTCCTGGCTGCGGTCGGTCCTTGACCTTTGGCGGTATGTCTATGTCGACGATGGTCAGCAGCCGAGTCCAGGGCGGCTTTGCTGAGTAGGAGATTTCTCCTCCGAAGCCGGTGAGAGCAAGGGCTAGGTGCTCTGAAATTGCGGGTGACTCCGCAGACGGTTGCTTGCGAAAGGGAAGGCGTATTCTTGTCGGCTCAGTTCCTAGGTGTCTCAGGGCGAGTTTCCTGCCTTTCCTGATGAGGTTAGCGGCGCATTCGACTCCTGGGGAGAATGCACGAACAGGTCTCCCGAGGACCACCCATTGAATCGGCCGGGCCTTTTCAGAAGGCCCTTGTGCCAGTGCCCCCACTCCGCCCTTTGGCGTGAAGTGTATGTATAAGTCCAGGGGCATGGCCGGGTTCCACCGGGCTAGCGTGCCAGTGGACATTTGCTGATCAATGAAATCGAGGGAGCTCGCCGCTTGTGGTGACAGCTCCTTGGGTTCCCAGGGGTGTTGTCCCTTCAGGAGGTCATATAAGGGATCCATGACCTCGGGGGGGATCAGGACGACGTTGCGGACCCACTGCAGCGATCCCACCAGGCATTGCACATCGTGAAGTGTCCTGATGTCCCGGTTGATCCTTACCTTGGGAGGAGTCACGTAGGAGCTTGTGATCCCCACTCCCAGGAAGGTCACGCAGGGTCCTCTCTTGACCTTTGCGCTTGCGATCTCGAAGCCGTTGGCCCGGAGGGTTTCTGTGATTGTAGACACCAGGTGGTCCACCTGGCTCGTCGATGGTGCAGCGACTAGGATGTCGTCCATGTATTGGATGATGGTTGCGGCAGGGTAGGAATGTCGGACTGGCATCAGCGCTCTGTCCACGGTGATCTGGCAGATAACCGGACTGTCCACTAGGCCCTGGGGAAGTACCCTCCATTGGAAACGGAGGTTAGGCCGATTACCGTTTGGAAACGCGACGGAAAAGGCAAAGCGTTCTCTGTCGTCTGGATGCAGGGGTATCGAGAAGAAACAGTCTTTGATGTCCAGTACTGCGCATGGCTGTCCTTCAGGGATGGCTGAATTCATGGGTAGCAGTGTCTGGACCGGACCCATGGGTCGAATCGTCTTGTTCACTTCTCTCAGGTCGTGGACGAGACGATAACCCTCTCCGGACCTTTTGGGGATTACAAACACAGGGGTGTTCCATGGACTGGTGGAGGGTTCTATGTGACCCTTTTGCAGTTCACGGTTGACCAGTTCCAGCAAAGCTGCCACTCGAGGCTCTGACAAAGGCCACTGCTCCCTCCAAACAGGATCTGATGATTTCCAAGTCAATTTGATCGGCAGCTGAGGGTGTACAGCAGTGGCCCCTATGATAAATTTGTAATCTTGACTCCTAGCATAGCAAGGACGTCCCTTCCTATTAATGGTGGAGAGTTTTGCAAAATGTAGGGGTAAATTGCTACTGTCTGTTCTGGTCCCTTGTTTGTGTGAAGTGTGATAGCCACCAGCTGGGTGCTTTTCCACGCCCGGGTTTGTCCCCCCACCCCGTTCACTGGGGGGACTTCCTTAAACCGCCAATGTCTGGGCCAATGCCGCTGAGGGAGAATCGTGCAGTCTGATCCCGTGTCTACCCAAAACTGAAGTCCTACAATGTGGGGGTCCTGGCTGCCATAGAGGCGGCATGTCCCCCACACCCTCGGGGGTTCCTTCCCTATTCTCATGGCCAGGGCCACCCAGGGGTCCCGGTTTGGGGCGTCCCCTGCTGGCCCTGTTGCGCTTGCGTGGCTTGTGATGATGGGGGGTGCGAGGGTGCAGTCGGCGGTACTGCATAGCTCTGCCATTGTATCGCTGGCGGGGGTGCAATACTGACTGTCTCCTGTGGGAGCATAGGGTATGAGGATCCCCTGCCCCACTGTGGGTTGGCATAGATGGGCCGTCTCGCATCCATAGTGGGAGGGGGCTGAATATGGCCCGCACGCCCCCCCCCTCTCCCGTTTCCCCGGGGCCGGGATCTACAGTCCCTAGCGAGGTGACCTCTCTTCCCACAGCTCCAGCAGGTCCCTCTGGGGCGCTGTTGGGGCGAGGGTGTTGCCTGGGGACGCTGTGCCGGCTGGGGGCAGTTAGCCGCGACATGACCTGACTGACCACATTTGAAGCAGGCCATCACACTGGTTAGGGTGTGCACGGTTGCCTGAAGTGGGGTCAGCTGCTCTTCCCTCACAACATGCTTAATCATGTCAGCCAGGCTGGCCCCGGCTGGTAGGGAACGCAATATATCTTTGGTTATGGTGTTACATTGTTGCCGAAGGCAGTCAGTTACCACCGGGCCCTTTGCGACAGCGGGCAAATTAGAAGAGTCCACGGCAGCCTGAAGGCGGTCAACAAATTGTGTAAAGCTTTCACTCTCCCCCTGTTTGATGGTCGACCATGGTGTCGGTCTGGCCACCACCCTAGATGCGGCGCGTATAGCTTCTCTGGCCGCCCGGGAAGTCGCCCTGACTTCCTCGATCCGAAGCTGGGCAGCTTGTTGCTGGGGTGTGGCCACTTCGTCGTGCTTCCCCAACAACCTAGACAAACTCGACCCGTGGAGTGGCTGCCCTTCCCCCGCCGTCTGAGCGAGCATGGTTGCACATTGGTCCGTCCATTCCTGTTTAAATATTATCAAACCCGCCCCATCAAACAGCATACGGCTTATTTGCACTATATCGAAAGGGAGTAAATCATCATTGCTAAAAAGACCATCCACGAGAGTGGAAACCACCCCTGAGTTAATTCCTTTTTCTGAAATGGCTTTTACTATTGTTTGAACGTCTTTGGAATTAACGGGAGTATACGTTCTTTGCTGGTTCCCCTGGGGTCCCGTAATTCTCACCGGGAAGGCATGCACCGATGCTGCGGATGCCCATTCCGCGCATTCGATTTTGATTTTACCCCAGTCGGTGAGTTCGTATTGGGGTTGGTTCCCGGTTGTGTTAAAAGTTTTAATTGGTTTCGTCCGAAACCGCATTGATTCTGTTTTCTCTGCTTCCGAGTCGCTGCTGGACTCAGTGGGCTCCGCAGAGCGATCTGGGGAGCTGTGGCTCCCTTCAGAGTCGGAAGTCGACTGCCAATATACTTCCGGTCTCTGCTGCCGTTTTGTCCGGCTACGGCCCCGCTCCTCCCCTCGGGGGCGGTGCTGATGTTGCTGGCGGTGCCGCCCCCTGGGCTCGCCCTGCCTCCCGCAGGGAGGGATCGCTCCCATATATGGTGGCATCAGTAGGCGCGGCTCCCGAGCGAGTGCCTGCCCTCTGTTGCACCCCCACGCATGCGCGTCTGCTGGGACCCACGGCTCTCGGCCGGGCATGGGCTCAGCGCTGGTTTCCCGCGCACGCGTGTTCGCGGCTGGCCGCGGTTCTGGGTTCTTCCCGCCGTGAGCCGGCGGGCTCCACCCCTCTTCCCGGCCACCCGCGCCATATTCAAACGGGTAGGGCGGCGGATCCCCTCCGCCGCTCGCCCGCGCGCTTGCCCTCTCGATATTTCGGGCTTCTGCCGCCAGCCCCTCCCAAAAGGACCGCGCAAGTCCCTCCGCTTCTTGCGCTAAGTCGGCTAGCGGCGGGGAAGGGTTGGGCGGGGGGTCCGCGGGCACCCCGGGGGGCTCCGGAGGTGGTGTGGGCCCCGGCGGGTCCCCTGAAGGGGTCAGGGGGTCCCCCGGGGGCTCTGAGAGCTCCGGGGGCTTTGGGCTGGAGGAGGGATGGGTCGCGCCCGGCCCCCCCGTCTCCCCGCTCTCAATCGAGTCGCCACCAGGGGCGTTTCGTGTTCCCGGCCCCCTCCCCCTGCTGTGGCGCGATTAACAAACAGGAGCGCGCAACGTTCCACGTCTCCTGTTCTTCTAATGCTTTGCGTAGGGCGGCTTCTGCCTTTCCCCACGCTTTCAGGCTTTTGCTGCTGCCTGTGGCTTTTGTGTCCTCTGCTAGCGCGACAGTACATTTCTGCCACACCCCAGGGTGTAATATATCTATGGGTCGAGAAAGGACCCCAATCTCTAGGAGTCTCGTCAATGCGAGATTAAAATTCCTGAGTTCACATTTGATTCCCCATTGCATATGTATCAAACTTACGACCTTCGCTATCGCTTCCATACGAATCGCGGGTCTCTGGGGCGTCCCCCTTCTTCGTTATGGCCGTTCCGGCGTTGAGTGCTGTCCCCTGGCCAGGAGTACTCCTGTCGCCCGGACTCGTCCCTCCGTCCCGATCCCGGGTTTCGGCACCACTATGTTGCCTTCTTGTGAAGGCCGCGATGACCTGGTTTCAGGGGTCCAGCACTTCGATCTCCTTTTGTGGGATCCCTTGTGGCCAATAACGGACGCTGACACCAATGTGGTGGACGGTTAAAGGCGTTTATTGAGAGGTCTTAAGGGTATTTATGGACTAAGGGGTCTCTCTACGTCAGACAGGGGTTTGGCTATACTTTCTAGGGTTAGTATGGAGTGGAAAGTTACTGGCATGCATAGGTTAGGGGGGCTACACGTCTGGCTACATTCCAAGGGTGATCCTTATCTATGGGGAGGGGGATAGAAGGATTCCTGTAACTTTCCGTTACAGCCCGAAATCTTCCGAGCGCCTGTCCCTGGCCTACCACAGGCCACCACCTGCACACGCCCATGTTCTTCTTCCTGCTCAACCTGGCCCTCGCTGACCTGGGCTCCATCTGCACCACTGTCCCCAAAGCCATGCACAATTCCCTCTGGGACTCCAGGGACATTTCCTATGCAGGATGTGTAGTCCAGCTATTTTTTTTTGTCTTTTTCATTGCAGCAGAGCTTTCCTTCCTCACCGTGATGTGCTACGACCGCTACATGTCCATCTGCAAACCCCTGCACTACGGGACCCTCCTGGGCAGCAGAGCTTGTGCCCACATGGCAGCAGCTGCCTGGGCCAGTGCCTTTCTCATTGCTCTCATGCACACGGCCAATACATTTTCCCTGCCCCTGTGCCATGGCAATGCCCTGGGCCAGTTCTTCTGTGAAATCCCACAGATCCTCAAGCTCTCTTGCTCCAAATCCTACCTCAGGAAATTAGGACTTCTTGTGTTTTCCATCTGCTTAGCACTCGGCTGTTTTGTGTTCATTGTTTTCTCCTATGTGCAGATCTTCAGGGCTGTGCTGAGGATCCCCTCTGAGCAGGGACGGCACAAAGCCTTTTCCACCTGCCTCCCTCACCTGGCTGTCGTCTCCCTGTTCCTCAGCACTGGCACATTTTCTGACTTGAAGCCCCCCTCCATCTCCTCCCCATCCCTGGATCTGGCTCTGTCAGTTCTGTACTCGGTGGTGACTCCAGCCCTGAACCCCCTCATCTACAGCCTGAGGAACCAGGAGCTCAAGGCTGCAGTGTGGACACTGATGACTGGATGCTTTCAGGGACATTAAACTGCTGGCCAATTTCAGCAAATCACTTGTAATAAAAATCATCTTTGATATTTCTTGTTTTTCTCATTTCAGGGGTTCTGTTTCTTTGTTTCACTTTTTCCATATTGTCCCCAAAGAAATGTCATTGTTTGTGCCATTTCTTATTTTGTTACTCTCCAAATCCCCTGTGGCCGCAGCTTCTGTCAGTGAGGGCCTGTGCTCTTTTTGGCTTTAGAGGAACTAAAGGATCTGCCAGCAGAGTTTTCTGCAGAGATGCCCTTTTGTTGCCTTCTCTGGAGCTGCAGCAGCAATGTCTGTGTGCAGAGCTGGGGCAGATCAGTGCTGGCCCAGCAGCTGTGCCCAGCAGCAGCAGCAGCAGCACTTGGTGTTGCCAGTGCTGCTGCCGTGGCCCTGCCCCGCTGCCCTGGTGGCCCTGGTGTTGCTGCAGGGCCTGAGTGCTCTCGGGGCCGGGCACAGCCCTGGGGGTGGCAGTGCTGGGGCTGCAGCAGGGCCAGGCCATGGGCACTGCTGGGGCAGCACTGACGCCTCAGGCCAGGCCCTGGGGGCTCCAGGCTCCTTGCCCAGGCTCTCTCAAGAACACGGCCAGGCCAAGGCTCAGCACAGAAACCCCCGTCAGCAGCCCCAGGCTGGCCGTGGGCAGGCTGGGGGCAAACAGCATGGCTGGGGCTCTGCAAGGGCCCTGGGGCAGACGGGAAGGAGCAGCAGAGCAGGGGCTGATCCATGCCCAGTGCGCTGCACAGCCCAGGGCAGCGTCCCAGAGCGTCCTCATGCAGCTGCCAACAACATCCCCCCTCTGCAGCCCTGGCCTCTCCCCCAGCTCACACAGGTGCCCCATCCTTGCAGGCACAGACACGGCAGCACTGCCTCAGCAGCCCCTGTTTGCATTGCACACAGCAGGGCCAGCACCCCCATGCTGTTGCTGTGGGGACATGAACCTGAGGGAGCACAAATGCCATCAGCCCCTGGGGCCAGCAAGGCCTGCGGGACACCAGGGAAACCACTCAGCTTTGTCCTGGCCTCTGCACTCAGCCAGAAAGTTTGTTCCCATCAGCTGGGAGTTTCCTGTGCCACTGCAGACGCTGTTGCTCAGAGCCAGGGCTGCCTGGCAGCCACCCCCAAACTGCCTTGAGCATTTCCTTGGCTTCACCTTTGCTTTCTTTACTCCTCCTGCTACAAATTTCTTCCTCTTGCCCACCCCAGGGGGCCAAGAACTGGACACAGCACTTGAGGTGCTGCCCAAACAGTGTCCAGCACAGGGGAAGAATCCCTGCCCTGCTCCTGCTGGCCACACCATTCCTGAGCCAGGCCAGGAGCCATTGGCCTTCTTGGCCACCTGGGCACACTGCTGCCTCATGTCCAACCTGCTGTCCATCAGTCCCTCCCGGTCCCTTTCTGCCTGGCTGCTCTGCAGCCACTCTGTACCCAGCCTGTAGTGCTGCAGGGGTTGTTGTGGCCAAAGTGCAGGACCCGGCACTGGGACTTGTTAAACCTCACCTTGTTGGATTTGGGCCCTGGATCCAGCCTGTCCTGGGCCCTGTGCAGAGCCCTCCTACCTTCCAGCAGATCAACACTCCCAGCCAACTTGGTGTCACCATGGTTCCATGAGACCCCAGAGTGTCCCAATGTTTTTCATGGTCCCATGAGGCCTTTCAGTGTCACAATGTCCCTTTGTTTCCATGGGACCCCTTGGTGTCACAAAGTCCCTTGGATCCTTGGGCCCTCAGTGTCACAATGGATTCTTGTTTCCATGAGGTCTGGCAGTGCAGCAATGCTCTCCTTGGTTCCACAGTGTCACAGTGGCCTCTTGGTCCCAAGGGCCCCCACAGTGTCAAACATGTTTCCTTCATTCCAGGAGTCCCTGAGGAGCAGCCCTGGCCCCTTGGTTCCATGGGGCCCTGCAGTGTCACAATGGCCCCATCATGACACCAGGTCCTGCTCTGTCACAATGCTCTGCATGGTTCCACAAGGCCCTGCAGTGTCACAGTGGCCTCTGTGGTTCCAGCAGGACCCAGACTGTCACCATGGACTCCTTGCTTTCATCCAGCCCCACAGTGTCACCATGGCCACTTGGCTCTGTGCTGCCATGTCGTACACAGTGTCACCATGGTCCTCTTAGTGCCACCAGGCCCCGCAGTGTCACAATGGCCCCTTGCTTCCCCAGGCCCCGCAGGGTCACAATCATCAGAGAATCAATCAGGCTGCAAAAAATGTTGGAGAGCATCAAGTCCAACCTGGGACCCAACACCACCTTGTCACCCAGACCATGGCACTCAGTGCCACATCCAGTCTTCCGTTAAAAACCTCCAAAGACAGTGACTCACCCACCTGCCTGGGCAGCCGATTCCAAAGCCCAGGTTTCCAATGTGTGATTCCAATGTGAAGAATTGTAAAGAATATTTCCTTATATCTAGCCTAAACATCTCCTGGTGCAGGTTTAGGTTGTGTTGTCTTGTCCTGTCAGTGTTCCCTGGGAAAAGAGCCCAACCCCCACCTGGCTGCACCCTCCTGTCAGGGAGTTGTAGAGAGTGATGAGGTCTCCCCTGAGCCTCCTCTTCTCCAGGATAAACAACCCCAGCTCCCTCAGCCACTCCTCACTGGACTTGTGCTCCAGAGCCCTCAGCAGCCGTGTTGCCCTTCTCTGGACACGCTCCAGACCTCCTTTTCTTTCCTAAATTGGGGGGCCCAGAACTGGACACAGCACTGGACATGCTGCCCAACCAGTGCCGAACACAGGGGAAGAATCACTGCCCTTGTTCAGCTGGCCACCCCATTCCTGATCCATAGGAGTGCCAGGGTTTGGATTGGGAAATAGTGGGGAGGAGGTGGGGACAAAGCGTTATTGATTGTCAGCCATGAAGGATCTTCTTGATTTTCATATCTATTTAGACTGCAATAGAAGGTACTGGGGATCAATATCAACTGGACATTGCTGATATGAATCTATAAACAGGAAGAGAAAACAGGACAAATCACTTCTCTCTGCATTCTTTTCAATACAGTATATTCACCTTGAATACATGTCTGAAATCTGTTCAATTAACCACAGAAGGATTGAACATTTATATGATTCCCAGGGGTTTTTACTGATCAGGTGTTTTGGAACAAATGTTTACGTGCCTTTTTCAGTGAATTCCTGAACTGAAGAGGTCAAGAAAGAAGAGGCCTCTGGAGTAGCAAAATTCATCATCAACTCCAAGTGGCTGAGGATCCATCCCCATCAGAGCAGCAATGAACAGAAATGGGCACAGCTTTGTGGCTGCCCCAGCTTTGGCATGGGCCCTGGGCCTGGAGCAGGAGCAGCTCTTGAGGGCCCCAAGGCCGAGGCTCTTGTGCTGCCCTGGGCAGATGGGATGGCAGCAGGGGCTGCAGAGCTCTCAGCACCTCAGGCCGAGGGGAGCAAGGCAGCCAGGGAGCCTCCTTTGGCCTTGGCCAAGCACCTTCCCCCATGGCTGGGGCTGAGTCCTGTGGCAGCTGCAGCTGCTGCTGTGGCCTTGGCAGGGGCTGAGGCCGTGGGGCCAGTGCCCAGAGCAGCCTGGCCTGAGCAGAGCTGTGGGGCCAGAGCCGGCTGGGCTGGGCTGGGCTCAGAGAGGCCCTTGGTGCTGCCCAGAGCTCAGGGCAGCTGGCAGAGCTTGCAGGGAGCTGGGCTGGGCTCCGAGAGCCTGGCCCAGAAACCATCAGTGTCCATCTCAGCCTGGCTGAGCGTGCAGGGGCAGGACTCAGGCCAGGCCTTGTGGGGCAGGGCCAGCGCCTGTGCAAGGCATTGCAAACAGGCAAGTGGCCCAGAGAGGAGGCTGCTCTGTGCCCTTGGTGGCATGGACAGAGCAGGGAGGGGGCCCAGGACATTTGTCAGCGCCAGCCTCTGTGTCCAGCCCTTGGCAGCCCTGGCTGCTGAGCCCAGCTTTGGCCTGGGCTGAGTTTGGCTGTGGCCCAGCTCCATCCTCCTGCAGGGCTCAGGGCCTGTTCCCGGCCATGGCCAGCCCTGGCTGCCTCTCTGCTGGCCCAGAGGCCGGCAGAGCCCGGGGCAGGGCTGTCTGTGCAGCCCCACAGGTGCCACGGGCTCTGCAGGAGCTGGCAGAGGCTGCCCAGCAGGGAGGCCATGGGGCACAGAGCCCCAAGGCTGCTGTGGGCACCACGGCACAGGGGCCGTTCCCAGCCGCAATGCTCCTGGCCTGGGCTGGGCCTGCACAGGGGCTGGGCCACCATGGCTGGGCCAGCACAGGGCCACAAAGGGGCCACGCAGCCGCTGCCGGGGCTGACAGCAAGGCCAGGCACACACAAGCAATTGCTGAGCATGGCCTGCGCTGGCCAGGCCTGACTGTGCCAAAGGCAGAGCTCAGCTGCCCTTGGGGGCTGCAGCAACACTCCTGAGCCCAAAGAGCCTCCATGGCTGGGCTGGAGACCAAGGCTGCAGCAGGGAAATGCAGGGCTGCTGCAGGATGGGGAGGCCATTGAATTCCAGCACACACCTCAGCTCTCTGATGGTCCCAGCACCATGCTGGGCCCTGTTTCAGACTGGAGCAGAGCAGATGTTGATGGCACAGGAGCCCTGCGGGGCTGTCAGGGCCCTGCAGCTTGCAAGGTGCTCTGCTCTCCCTCAGGTGCTCTCGGAGAGATCCAATCCCAGGTGGGCACCTCAGGGCACAAGTGGCACTGCCTGTTCATGGGCACACAGCTGATGTCTTCCTGGAAAGGGGCACAGGTGTTAATACCTGTTAGTTTCATAATATACAAGCAAATCTTTATTATCTGGGTCACTTGAGTACTTTTAAGAAACAGCAAACTTTTCCCAGCAGGAACAGGAATTTCCTGGATTTACTGGATTCTCCTACTGATGGCAGGAGAAGAAATACTCGTCTTCCCCTCTACCTTTGCCACTGACATTCACTCCAATATTTAATGACCCCACCTACTTCATGTGTTTCTTGCTCTCCTTTTTAAATGTCCATGTCTAAGAATATCTCTTCATTTAGAGCAACTGGATCTATGTCCTTTCCATCACTCCCAGATTTTCTCATCCAGATGCTCTGTGGTCATTCAAGTTCCTCTGAAATGACTGGTTTCATGCTTTGAGCTTCAGCTAGTGGACAGTCTTTCTGAAGTTCAAATATATACCACAGTAGTGGTATATATTTGAACTTCAGATATTACATATACAAGTCCACATTACATATAAACATCCTAATTGTGTTTATATGTATCACAGAATTACCTTTGCTTATGTCTCTGTCTAAAACTGTTCCTGTAAGAAATCCCTTGGGGATGGTGGACATGTCAGAAGCTGCTGGGACATCACAGAGAGCAGCTGAGAGAAGAGCTGTGATGGTTATTAAACTGTTCAAATGTTCATCTTCTATTTGCTGGCAAGAAACCTTTCTGTGCCTCTGAGTGTCACCAGTCCCTGGGCCCAAAGGACACAAACCTGATGAGTTGTGGTTCCCACTGCAGGGGCTGCACTTGGACCTTGGCTCTGCACAGGAGAGCTCTTCATCCCCTTTCTCTCTTTTCCTCCCCCTGGGCATGGAGGGAGCTCCTGACTTCAGCCTGTGACTCGTGTGTGCAAAGAGCAAATCTGGGCAGAATCGGGGAAGGGAGGGTTTGGGGGGACCTTGGGATCTGTGCTGGGCACAGAAGGTGTTTTCCATTGCTCTGAGACTGTCTGCAGTGCAAAGTGGATTTAATATCCAGCAGAGGAATGACTTTGGCATTTGATGGAGCTGTGCCTTCCCCTGGCTTTGTTGGCTGACAAGAAATGAACATCCCTCTGTGTCTCAGGCAGCTCCTTCTCCAAGGAAAGCAGGTGGGAGTGGGAGCCAAGGAGCTGAAAGCTGCAGGTGCAGCCTGGGCTGGAGGGAGCTCAGATTTGCACAAGGCTGCTCTGAGTGCCAGGGCTTGGATGGGGGAAATGGTGGGGTGGGGGTAGGGACAGAGTCTGATTGATTGTCAGCCATGAAGGGTCTTGATTTTCATATCTATTCCGACTGCATGCGGTGGTAGTTGGATTCAGTGTCAATTGGAGATTGCACATATCGATTTATGAATAGGAAAAAATCCTTAACAGGACCTAAAAAAATGTTTTCTCACTGTCTTTTTAAATATAATGCATTCACTTTGGAACACACTACTGAATTCTGTCAAATTAACCACAAAAGATTTGAACACTTAATTTATTCCCAGAGGCTTGGCTTGTTCAGGTGTTCTGAATGTTAATGAGCCATGGGACACTGAATTCCTGCACTGAAGAGCTGAAGGCTGAACAAGTGACTTGGAAAATTAAATCAAATTATTCCCAGAGGCTTGGCTTGTTCAAGTGTTCTGAATGCTAATGAGCCCTGGGACACTGAATTCCTGCACTGAAGAGCTGAAGGCTGAACAAGCCTCTGGAGCAGTGAAATTCAGCAGCAGCCTCCAAGTTGCTGAGGATGTCAGCAGCCCCCAGTGAGGCCATCCCTGCCCAGAGACCGTGGGGGAATGGGCAGACAAGGAGAGCGTCCCTGGGGCTGGGGCAGCACAACTCAGAGGCACCAGCAGCTCCAGCTGGGCAATGGAGTGTGGAATGTGGCTGGGAAAGCCCTGCCTGGGCTGGGCCAAGCAGGACACACAAGCCCTGACCCTCAATCCGGAAACAATTCTCTCAAGGAGACATTTAAAAGGAATTACATTTGTTTGTGTCCTCTGAGTGGGACACACTCGAGAAATTCTGACAAGAGATCCTCAGTAGCTCAAAAGATCTAAACAGCCTTTACTAGTAATATGAGAAAATTATGGAAACTTGGCAAATGGTTTGATATGACATTCAATGAAAAACAAAAACCACTTATCAAAGCTTTAAATTGGGCCATTCACCTTCACAGACTCTAAGCCTGTTCCGTTTTAACTTACTCAAGATTTGCAATTTGCAAGAGAACAGAAATAGAAGAAATAGACACAGACAGAGAAAAACAAAAAATATACAGAGAAGCACACACACAGCTACCTACTCCTGGATTCCAGCAGTGTTCAGGTGGAAATTCTAAGAGTAGGTAGGGTCAAGATGTGTTCTTGCCTTTTGGTCAGCCTTCAATACCCCTTGGTCTCCCTGGGCCCTTCCCCCAGGTGGGGCTTGGGCTCATTTGGTCCCTCAGGAGCTGGGCTGGGGGCTGCAGAGGTGGCTGTGGAGCATTGCCTGTGCTGTGCCAGGGACTGGCAGCCACTGCTGGGCTGGGATAGAGGCTCTGGGGGGATTGGGGTTCCAGGGCAGGGCAGGGCTGGGCTTCCAGGGCAGGGCAAGGCTGGACCTGCCCCTTCCTCCCCCACACATGAAATGTTTCCAGCCAACAATCTCCTCCAGTCTGTCACAATAGGGAATATTGTAGGTGAAATCCCAATTCTGGCCATGGGCACCTGGCTGAGAAGGACAGTTCGTTTCCATAGGAAGGAAAGCATGGAGCTCCAGGGTTTCAGCAGCAGATGAGAAGAGCCCCTCAACATGCCAAGGCCAGCTAGACCAGTCAGGTAGTCCCTGGAAGGCCAAAGCAGCCAGACCTGTTCCATGTTGCCTTGGCTTTATGGTGCCCCATAATGTCTTAATGGTGCCTTGATTCCATGGGATCCAGCAGTGTCACAATGGACCCTTGGTTCAATTGGGTTCCACAGCGTTGCAGTGGGTCCAAGTTTCCAGAAGGCTCTGCAGTGTCACAATGGACTTTTGAACTGTGAGGGTTTTTGGTGTCACAATAGTCTCCTTTGGCTCTACAGTGTCACAATGGACATTGATGACAAGGGGCCCCTCTGTGTCACCCTGGAACTTTGGTTCCATGTAGCCCAGCAGTGTCACAAAGGCCTATTGGTTTCATGAGGCCCCACAGTATCACAATGGTCCTCTGGGGTGTGTGGGGACCCCCAGGGTCACTATGGTCTCACTGGTTCCATGAGGCCTCAGAGTGTCACAATGCTTTGCTTATTTCATGGGGCCTCATAGTGTCACAATGGTCTCCAGGATTCCATGAGCCCCCTCAGTGTCACAATGGACTCCTTGGTTCCATGGTGCCCCAGAGTGTCACAATGGCCCCTTGGTTCCATGAGGCGATGAAGTGTCTTAATGGTGTCTCCACGGTTCCATGAGGCCCTGCGGTGTCACAGTGGACCCTTGGTCAGATGGGGCCTCTCAGTGTCACAATGATCCCTCCATTCCTTGGAGCCACACAGTGTCAGTACAGCCCCTTTGGTTCCATGAGGCCCAGCAATGTCACAGTGCTCTCCATGATTCCATGAGGTGCCACTGTGTCACAATGGTCCCTTGGTGTCACAAGGCCCCACAGTGTCACAATGGTCCCTTGGTTCCATGGGCCCTGTGCTGCTGCATTCCCCCCTCCCCTTCTCAGCCCGCCCTGCCAGCTGAGAAATGCTCCTTGGGGCTCGGCCTTGGCCAACAGCCCCTGGGCTCAGCTCCTCTGCAGCTCATCACAAACACTGTCTGCTCCAGGCACTGCTGCTGCCCAACCAGCTCCTGCTTTCTGTAGCAGCAGCCCTGGGAACTGGTTTTGTTCCCTCAGTGGCACAACATCCCTGTTCTCACACTGCCAAAGAAAGCTGTTGGTGCCAAGTGCGGCCAGGATGAACCATTGCTGGGACTGAAGCCCCTCTCTTGGGGCCCTACAAACAGCGCTCCAAAAGGAGCCCTTGGAGCTCTCCTGGGCCAGCGACTCCCTCTGAGCGGGGCCTCTCCCAGCTGGGAACTCTCCCGTTTGCTGCACTCGGGGATCCCGAACAACGATGGAGCCTGGGCCGATCCCCCCACTCCTCCAGGCTCAACCCTTCACCCACTGGAGAGATACCAAAGTATCCACAGGGAGCATTTCCTGCCCTCAGGGGAATTTCTCCCAGGTGCCTTGCACTGACTCTGTGTGTCTGTGTGCACACAGGAGTGCCTGTGCTGGGGAAATGTGGCAGAAATGCTGCTCTCTGAGGGGTTTGAGTGCCTTGGATAGCTGAGTCAGTCAGGCCTTGAGGTAAGGTTAAATCACAAGGTCTAAGTAAAGTTAAATGCTGCTAAGAGTTGTTCTTTTCCTAAGGTATTAAGTTCAATTTAATTTATTAGCTAAGTTGAATTGTAAATGTTATTCTTATGTTAAATTGGTAAGTCATATGTTTTAAGTTTGGTTAAATAGTGTTAAGTGCTGTTCTTTTGCTAAATTGTGAAATTGATGGTATCAGTTAAGGTTAAGGTGTAACTTAAGTCCTGTTAAGTTTGAACGCTGTTCAGGTTTTGGGCCATGTTCCTTTCATCCTTGCCCTCACTGTCCTTGTGTCACACACACACAGGGACAGTTCTCAGTTCATTCTGGTTTGATTGCCTGGATTTTGTTTGGTTTTGTTGTTGCTTTGTTTCCTTGGTGTGCCTGAAGTTTCCAGTCAGGAGCAGAGTGACTCTTGCCAAGGAACTTTGTGCTGCTGTCCCTTAATATTCAATCTGGTTTTTCCTGTTCCTTTGCTGGGGATTTTTTCAGCGCTCTCAAGGCCTCGTTGGTAGCAGGGTGAAGGAGCCCTGGCCCAGGCTCTGGCCCTGGGGGACATGGGGACGCTGCCAGGGGGTCCCTGTCCCCCTGTGCCACCCCCCGGGCCCCGGCCCCCGTCCCCGTGTCAGGCTCTGGGGTCGATCTCGTGGAACATCCTCTGGGGGAGGCTGCAGGCCCGGGGGCGGGGGGGACCCAGGGGTGTGCACGAGCAGGGTTGGACTGCTCTGGGGGGAACTGTGAGGGGGGTCGGGGCAGACTGACCTCCCCAGTGACCTCACACAGCCCCTGGGATGTCACACAGCCCCTGTGATGTCACACAGCCAACTATGAGATGTCACCCTATGATGTGATACAGCTGCTCTGTGATGTCACAGAAGTCTCTGTGATGTCACAGGCTGCTCTATGATATTACACAGCCACCCAGTGATGTCACAACCCCCTCTCTGATGTCACTGAGCTACCCTCTATGATGGCAGAGTCTGCTCTGTGGCCTCACACTCTGATGTCACAGACAGCTGTGTGATGTCACAACTCCCTCAGTGATGCCAGAAAACCTTCTCTGTGATGTCATACTGCCACTCTGTAATGTCACAGCACACACTTTGACCTCACAGCCCCCTCAATGATGTCACACAGCTATGCCATGATGTCACAGCCTGCTCTGTGCTGTCACAGAATATCCACTATGATGCTGTAGCTGCTCAATGACCTCACACAAAGAACTCTGTGATGTCATAGCCCAATCTGTGACCTCACACAGCCCATTCTGTGCTGTCACACGGCCCCTTGCTGACATCACAGCTGCTCTGTGCCTCCGTGACACAGCCCCAGAGGAGCTGCTGTGACACAGCCCCCTCTGGGACATGCCACAGCCCCTGCCAGTGCTGAGCCCCTGGGAGCTCTGTCTGTGCCCTGCTGGTGTCCCTGAGGGGCCCTGGCAGTGCCCCAGCCCTGCTGGGCTGTGCACAGGAGCTGCTCCTGGCCAGAGCTGTCTCTCTGCAGCTCTGCTGCCCTTGCCAGGAGCTGCCTCTGGGCCAGGAGCCCGGCCCAGCTCAGCAGCACAGGCACAGCACAAGGACTGTAATGACCCTCTGGGCCTTTGGTGCTCTTTGTGTCTGCCATGGCCAAAGTGCTGCCCAAGTTGGCTCTGGCAGGGCTGTCTTGCAGCTGCTGCCCATCCCTGTGCCCTGTGCAGCCCAGGCTGTCCTACGGTGTCCCTGCCCTGCGCCTCTGTCCCTGCAGGCTGTGGGCATCCCCCAGCTGCCCCACCTGGCTGGGCCCTTCCTTTGCTGACAGCTCTGCCTCCTGCCTGCCTCTGCCTGCCCACACAAGGCCTTGGGCTGCTCCAGGCTCCTGCTGGGGGACGTGCTGCACCACAGCCCTGCCCTGCCAGGGAAATTCCTTTCTCCTGGTTTCCAGTCTGGACCTCCCCAGGTGCCTTTGGAATTAATTCTTTCTTTCTCTGGCTGTTTTCTACTATGTCAAAAGGATCCACCATCTCTGAAACCACTCTTCAGTCCCTCCCAGGGCTCTCCTCCGATGTCCTCAGTCTCCACCCCACTGAGCACAGAGCTCCTGTGTCCCTATAGAGTGGTCAAGTGCTTGAGGCCAAGAGCACCTGGACAAGAGGGACAGTTCTTTTCTATAGGAAGGAAACCACAGAACCCCAGGGTTTGAAGGCAGATGAGAAGCAGTCACCAGAGGCCAAGGCCAGCGAGACCTGTCTGTCCTTGCAGCTTTTGTCTGAAAGCAGCCTTTGGATATATGGGGAGTTTTGGGTGTGGAATTCCATTTCAGCCACGGGTTCCTGGACTGGAATGACAGTTCTCCATAAGAAGGAAAGGACAGAGCCCCAGTGTTCCAAAGGCTGATTAGAGGCAGCCCCAAGGAGGCCAAGGCAGCCAGATCTGTTGTCAGGGAAGAATCCTTGGATAGACAGAATTTGGGAGGCCAAACCCCACGTTTGTCTATTGGGCTTTGGACAAGAAGGACAGTTCTTTTCCATAGGAAGGAAAGTGCAGAACCCCAGTGCTTCAAAGGGAGATGTGAGCTGGCCATTAGCAAGCCGAGGGAACCTAGATAGTCCTGAAAGCTTTTGTCTGGAGCTCTCCTTGGATTTAAGGAATTCTGGAGGTGAATTCTCAGTTTTGGCCATGGATGCCTGGTCTTGAAAGATGTTTTTTCCCATGAGGAGAAAAGCACAGGCCCCCAGCGTTTTGAAGACAGATGAGAGGTGGCCCCCAAGAGGCCAAGGCCAGCCAGAGCTGTCTGTCCCTCCAGGTGACATATGGGAATAATCCTTGGATAGAATCAAATTTGGGGGAGGAATCCCAATTTCAACCATGAACCCCTGGAGGAAAAGGACAATTCTTTCCCACAGGAAGGAAAGCACAGAACTCCAGGGTTTCAGGGGCTGATGAGAAGCAACCCTCAATATGCCAAGGTCAGCTGGACCAGTCAGGCAGCCCCCAGGAGGCCCAGGCAGCCAGACCTGTTCCATGTTCTTGGATCCTTGGGGCCCTGCAGCATCACAATGGCCCCTTGGTTCCATGAGGCTCTGTAGGATCACAACAGATGTTTGTTTCCATGAGGCCCAGTGATATAACAATGGTCTCCTTGGCTCCACAGTGGCACAATGGCCCCTTGCTTCCATGAGGCCTTGCAGTGTCCATGAGGCCTTGTTTGTTTCCATGGGACTGTGCAATGCCACAATGGCCCCTTGGTTCC
The DNA here is from genome assembly GCF_023055355.1 of Agelaius tricolor. NCBI lineage: Eukaryota > Metazoa > Chordata > Aves > Passeriformes > Icteridae > Agelaius > Agelaius tricolor. The sequence continues at coordinate 1,491,408 of NW_027269303.1, forward strand.
ATGAGGTCACAGAGTCTCAAAATGGCCCCTTGGTTCTTTTGGGTTCCTGAGGATCACAATGGCCCCTTGGTTCCAGCAGGCCTGGATGTGTTACACTGGCCCCTTGCTTCCATGGGGACCCGCAGTGTCACAGTGGCTCCTTGTTTCCATGAGACCTTGCAGTGTCACAGTGGCTGCCTTGTTTCTATGAGGCCCTGTGGTGTCACAATGGCCCCTTGGTTCCATGGGGACTCAGAGTGCCAGAATGGTCTCATTGGCTCCATGAAGCCCCTCGGTGTCACAATGGTCTCTTTTGGTTCCACAGTATCACAATGGCACCTTGGTTCTGTAAAGCCCTGAAGTAAAGAATGGCCCCTTGGTTCCATTGGGCTCCTCACTGCCACACGAGTTCTCAGTTCCATGGAGCCCTGCAGTGTCACAGTGCTCTCCTTGGTTCCATGGTGCCACACAGGGTCCCAAGGGCCCTTCAGTTCTACAAGGCCCTATAGTGTCACAATGGCCCCTTGCTCCCATGAGGCCGTGCCATGTCACAATGGTCTCATTTCTTCCACGAGGTCCTGCAGCTCCACAATGGCCCTTGAAGTGTCACAATAGTCTCAGCAGGTTCCCCGACTGGTTCACAATGGCCTCCTTGGTTCCATGATGCCCCATAGTGTAACAATGGTATCCTTGGTTTCACAGTTAGAATGGTCCCATGGTCTCATGGAGCCCCACAGCCCCTTGTGGAGCCCCACAGGGTCACTGTGATCCCCTTGATTCCATGAGGCCCTGCTGTGCTACAATGGCTCCTTAGTTCTATGAGGCCCTGTGGTGTCACAATGGCCCCTTGGTTCCAGTGGGTCCCTAAGTGTCATATCAGTCTCCTTGGTTCTATGAGGCCCCACAGTGTCACAATGGACTTTTTGTTCCATGAGCTTTTGTACTGCCAAAACCAGACAACAACAGTCTCCTTGGTTCCATGGTGTCACACTGGACCTTGGTTCCATGGGTACTCACAATGTCAGAAGGGGCTCCTTGGTTCCATAAGGCCCTGCAGAGCCCCGTGATTCAACGAGGCCTCAAAGTGTCATCATGGCCTCCAGGATGTCATGAGGCCCTGCAGTGTCATAATGGAACTTTGGTTCCAGGTGTTCCAGCACTGTTCCACAAATCCTTAGTTCCATGGGGCCCTGTAGTGTCACAATGGACTCCTTGGTGCCACACAGTGTGACAACTGCCCCTTGGCCTGCCAACGCTCCATGGTACCACAATGATTCCTTGCTTCCAAGAGGCCTTGTAGTGTCACAATGGCCCCTTGTTTCAATGAGGCCTTTGGTGTCACCATGGTCTACATGATTCCATAAGGCCTCATAGTGTCACAACAGACCATTGGTTTCACTGAGACCCGCAGTGTCACTGTGGTCCCCTTGGCTCCACAAGGTCCTGCTGTGTCACAATGGACCTTTGGTTCCATGATGCCCCAGAGTGTCACAATGGTATCCTTGGCTCCTTGGAGCCTTCATCCCATGGAGACCCCCAGGGTTCACTGTAGTCCCCTTGATTCCTTGAGGCCGTGCCATTCTATAATGGTCCTTTGGTTCCAGTGGGTCCCAAAGTGTCAGAACAGTCTCCATTGTTCCATGAGGCCCCACAAAGTCACTGTGCTCCCCTTGGTTCCACTGGCCCCACAGTGTAAAAATGAACTCTCGGTTCCATGAGGTTTCTCAATCCCAATGGCCTCCTTGGATCTGCAGTGTCACAGTAGCCCCTTGGCTCCATGTGGCCACGCTGTGTCACAATGGCTCATGATTCCATGAGGCCACAGAGTTTAACAAGGGACCCTTGGTTCCATAAGGCCTTGCTGTGTCACAATGGATTTCTGGTTCCATGAGCTTTCACACAGCCAACAGCATCTCCTTGGTTCTGCAGGGTCACCATGGACCATTTGTTCCATGAGGTTCCATAGCAGAACACGGTCACCTTGGTTCTGTGAGGTTCTGCAGTGTCACAATGGGCCCATGGTTCCACCAGGCCTTGCTGTGTCGGAATGGCCCCATGGTTCCCAGAGGTTTTTCAATGTCACAATGGTCTCCTTGAATCTGCAGTTTCACAATGGGCCATTTTTCAATATGGCCCCAATGTGCCAAAATGGATTTTGGTTCCATGGGGTTCCAGGCTGTCACAATGGACCCTTTATTCCATGGGTTTGCTCAGTGTCACAGCTGAATCCTTGGTTCTGTGAGGCCTCGCAACAATCAAAGCCAAAATATCAGAATAGGACTCATTAACACTAAATTGCTGTTTAAGAGGGTATCATTTATTCAGGCCTGAGATCTAGTTTGGGATAACTCCTAACTCTATGTGGATATGTAATTCTACCAGCGTCACTAAATGTGTATTACAATTTACCCATTACCATAAAATCCACCCCAAGTTCCCAGTTTCAATCCTTCTTTTTTCTGTCATTACATTCTTGAGCCAGATGTCTTCTTGTCTTCCAACCATCCTTGCGGGGAAAGAAGCCCCTGCATGGCTTGTTCCTGTGCTGAAAGTTCACAGGCACAGTAAAAATTGAATGAACCCTTTTGGTATCAGCTCAAGGCTTTGTGTGGGCAGGCAGGGGCAGGCAGAAGGCAGAGCTGTCAGCAAAGGAAGGGCCCAGCCAGGTGGGGCAGCCGGGGGATGCCCACAGCCTGCAGGGACAGAGGCGCAGGGCAGGGACACCGTAGGACAGCCTGGGCTGCACAGGGCACAGGGATGGGCAGCAGCTGCAAGACAGCCCTGCCAGAGCCAACTTGGGCAGCACTTTGGCCATGGCAGACACAAAGAGCACCAAAGGTCCAGAGGGTCATTACAGTCCTTGTGCTGTGCCTGTGCTGCTGAGCTGGGCCGGGCTCCTGGCCCAGAGGCAGCTCCTGGCAAGGGCAGCAGAGCTGCAGAGAGACAGCTCTGGCCAGGAGCAGCTCCTGTGCACAGCCCAGCAGGGCTGGGGCACTGCCAGGGCCCCTCAGGGACACCAGCAGGGCACAGACAGAGCTCCCAGGGGCTCAGCACTGGCAGGGGCTGTGGCATGTCCCAGAGGGGGCTGTGTCACAGCAACTCCTCTGTGCCTGTGTCACGGAGGCACAGAGCAGCTGTGATGTCAGCAAGGGGCTGTGTGACAGCACAGAATGGGCTGTGTGAGGTCACAGACTGGGCTATGACAAGACAGAGTTTGTTGTGTGAGGTCACTGAGCAGCTACAGCATCATAGAGGGAACTGTATGACATCATAGAGGGGTTCTGTGACATCACAGAGCAGGCTGTGACATCATGGCATGGCTGTATGGTATCATAGAGCTGGCTGTGAGGTCAGAGTGTATACTGTGACCTTACAAAGTGGCAATATGACATCACAGAGAGGGTTTTGAGATATCATTGAGGGGTTTGTGACATCACACATCTGTCTGTGACATCACAGAGTACGGTGTGAGGCCATAGAGCAGATCCTGAATTCATAGAGGGTGGCTCTGTGACATCAGAGAGAGCATTGTGACATCACTGGCCAGCTGTGTAACATCATAGAGCAGGCTATGACATCACAGTACAGATTGTGACATCACAGGGTGACTTTCTGCCATCACAGAGTCTTCTGCGACATCACAGTGCAGCTGCATGACATTCCAAGGTGACATCCCAGATTTGGCTCTGTGACATCACAGGGGCTGTGTGAGGTCACTGGGGAGGTCACTCTGCCCCGGCCCCCCTCACAGTTCCCCCCAGAGCAGTCCAACCCTGCTCGTGCACAGCGGGGTCCCCTGTCCCCCCGGGTCCCCCCGCCCCCGGCGCCGCAGCCTCCCCCAGAGGATGTTCCACGAGATCGACCCCAGAGCCTGACACGGGGACGGGGGGCCGGGGCCCTGGGGGTGGCACAGGGGGACAGGGACCCCCCGGCAGCGTCCCCGTGTCCCCCAGGGCCAGAGCCTGGCCCAGGGCTCCTTCACCCTGGTATGAATGAGGCCTTGAGAGTGCTGAAAAAATCCCCAGCAAGGGATCAGCAAAAACCAGATTTAATATTAAGCAACAGCAGCACAAAGTTCCTTGGCAGGAGTCACTCTGCTCCTGACTGGACACTTCAGGCACACCAAGGTAACAAAGCAACAACAAAACCAAATAAAGTCTGGACAATCAAACCAGAAATGAGCCGAGAACTGTCCCTGTGTGTGTGTGTGTGACACAAGGACAGTGAGGGCAAGGATAAAAGGAATATGGCCCAAAAGCTGAACAGAGCTCAAACTTAACAGGACTTTACTTACACTTTAACCTTAACTGATACCTTCAATTTCACAATTTAGCAAAAGAACAGCACTTAACTTTAACACCAGCCGGGGGTTTTTTTACAGATGCGAACGAGATGGGGCTGCTATGGAAAGTGTCTTGAGCTGTTTCTTTTTTCAGCATCAGTCTCATTACATGATTTTGATAATGGGAAGATGCTAGCAGCTCACAATCCAGGCAGCAGGCCAGAAAACTTAATGTTACAACATACTTTATAAGCTTCTTGACCAATCACACAAAGCAAAAGCATATTGAGAGTAGTTCTATCCAACCACCATAAGCACACGTACCTTTGGTTAAAACAATGCTTGCTTATTTAGAATACAGTACCCGTTTGTAAGAGACAACGCACAGAGCTCCATTATCAAGCTTTAACCTTCCTAGTATCTTGCTAGAAAAACTTTCTGCAACTTAGAGAGCTTTTCAGACAAGCATTAATACATAGGCTATTGTTCTATTTGCCCTTGCCTTTTCTACAGTTTAAATAATTTTTCTGCTGACCTATCTCATGACTGTTGCTTTAGCACTGTTCACAATTCTGCTGTATCTGAGGCCTGCCTTTTGCAGCTTTCCTAGAACCCTCTAATTGCATGGATTCCCACAAAGAGTATTTAACCTAACTTACAACCTATGACTCAATGATTTAATGGTAGAATAACATTAAACAATATTCAACTTAGCTTATATTAAACTTTACTTAGCAAAAAAAAGCTCTTAACACCAAATAACTTATTCCTTATGATATAACCTTACTTACAGGCCTGACTGACTCAGCTATGCAAGGCTCTCAAACCCCTCAGAGAGCAGCATTTCTGCCACATTTCCCCAGCACAGGCACTCCTGTGTGCACACAGACACAAAGAGTCACCTCCAAATTCCCTATATCCAAAGACTGCTCCCAGACAAAATCTGCCATTCCTGACAAGTCTGGCAAGCCTTGGACTAGAGAGGCTCTCACTTGCCTTCCAAACACCGGGGCTCTGTGCTTTCCATCCTATGGAAAGGAGCTGTCCTTCTGGGCCAGGCACACATGGCCAAATTTGGGATTTCACCTCCAACATTGCCTGTTGTGACAGCCTGGAGGAGATTGTTGGCTGGAAACATTTCGTGTGTGGGGGAGAGCAGGGGGTAGGTCCAGCCTTGCCCTGCCCTGGAACCCCAATCCCCCCAGAGCCTCTATCCCAGCCCAGCAGTGGCTGCCAGTCCCTGGCAGAGCACAGGCAATGCTCCACAGCCACCTCTGCAGCCCCAGCCCAGCTCCTGAGGGACCAAATGAGCCCAAGCCCCACCTGGGGGAAGGGCCCAGGGAGACCAAGGGGTATTGAAGGCTGAACACAAGTCAAGCACACATCTTGACCCTACCTCCTCTTGGAATTTCCATCTGAACAGTGCATCTCTATATCACATTTTTCTCTCATCCTGTGTCTTCTTCTATTTTTGTCCCCTTGCAAATTTTGACTAAATTAAAATTGAACAAACTACGAGTTTGTGAAGTTGAATGGGCCAAGTTAATGCTTTGAGAAGTGTTTTGTGTTGATTGAATGTCATATTAAACCTTTTGCCAAAGTTTCTCTGATTTTCTAAATTTGCCAGTAAAGTCTGTTTTGTTGCTTTGAGCTCCTGACAATCCCTTGTTGGTATTTCTCCAACTCAGAAGACACAAACAAATGTAATTCCTTTTAAATGTCTCCTTGAGAGAGTTGTTTGGGGGATGGGAGTCAGGGCTTGTGAGTCCTGCTTGGCCCAGCCCAGGCAGGGCTTTCCCAGCCACATTCCACACTCCATTGCCCAGCTGGAGCTGCTGGTGCCTCTGAGTTGTGCTGCCCCAGCCCCAGGGACGCTCTCCTTGTCTGCCCATTCCCCCACGGTCTCTGGGCAGGGATGGCCTCACTGGGGGCTGCTGACATCCTCAGCAACTTGGAGGCTGCTGCTGAATTTCACTGCTCCAGAGGCTTGTTCAGCCTTCAGCTCTTCAGTGCAGGAATTCAGTGTCCCAGGGCTCATTGACATTCAGAACACCTGAACAAGCCAAGCCTCTGGGAATAATTTGATTTTAATTTTCAAATCCTTTGTGGTTAAGTAGATCTCAGTAGTGTATTGAAACTGAATACATGATATTTAAAAAGACAGTGAGAAAATATTTTTTAGGTCCTGTTTAGTTTTGTTTTCCAGTTAATTCACTGATATGTGCAATCTCCAATTGACACTGAGTCCAAGTACCTCCTCATGCAGTTTGGATATAAAAATCAAGACCCTTCATGGCTGACAATCAATCAGACTCTGTCCCTACCCCCATCCCACCATTTCCCCCATCCAAGCCCTGGCACTCAGAGCAGCCTTGTGCAAATCTGAGCTCCCTCCAGCCCAGGCTGCACCTGCAGCTTTCAGTTCCTTGGCTCCAACTCCCGCCTGCTTTCCTTGGAGAAGGAGCTGCTCGAGACACAGAGGGATGTTCATTTCTTGTCAGCCAACAAAGCCAAGGGAAGGCACAGCTCCATCAAATGCCAAAGTCATTCCTCTGCTGGATATTAAATCCACTTTGCACAGCAGACAGTCTCAGAGCAATGGAAAACACCTTCTGTGCCCAGCACAGATCCCAAGGTCCCCCCAAACCCTCCCTGCCCCAATTCTGCCCAGATTTGCTCTTTGCACACACGAGTCACAGGCTGAAGCCAGGAGCTCCCTCCATGCCCAGAGGTAGCAAAAGAGAGAAAGGGGATGAAGAGCTTTCCTGTGCAGAGCCAAGGTCCAAGTGCAACCCCTGCAGTGGGAACCACAACTCATCAGGTTTGTGTCCTTTGGGCTCAGGGACTGGTGACACTCAGAGGCACAGAAAGGTTTCTTGCCAGCAAACACAAGCTGAACATTTGAACAGTTTAATAACCATCACAGCTCTTCCCTCAGCTCTCTGGGATGTCCCAGCAGCATCTGACATGTCCAGGTCCCCAAGGCATTTCCGAAAAGGAAAAGTTCTAGACAAGGACATAAGAAAACAAAATTCTGTGATAGATATAAACACAATTAAGATGTTGACTAATATGGTATTTATTTTAACATCAGAAAGACTGGGCAACTTCCTAGAGCTTAAAGCATGAAACCAGTCAGTTGAGAGGCACTTGAATGACCAGAGAGCATCTGGAGGACGAAATCTGGGAGCAATGGAAAGGACATAGATCCAGCCAGTCTAGTGAAGAGATGGCCACTTAGACATGGCCATTTCATCAGGAGAGCTAAAAACACCTGATGAAAAAAGGAGATTAAATAATAGACTGAATATTGGTGACACAAGTAGATGGAATCATCAGCATTTCTTCTCCTGCCATTAGTAGAACAATCCAGTAGATCCAGAAAATTCCTGTTCCTGATGGGAAAACTTTGCATTTCTCAAAAGAACTCAGATTACCTACATAATAACGATTTTCTTGTATATTAGGAAAAAAACAGGCATTGACACCTGTGCCCCTTTCCAGGCTGACACCAGTTGTGTGCCCATGAACAGGCAGTGCCACTTGTGCCCTGAGGGGCTGAGCTGGGATTGGATCTCTCTGAGAGCACCTGAGGGAGAGCAGAGCACCTTGCAAGCTGCAGGTCCCTGTTAGCCCCTGCAGGGCTCCTGTGCCATCAACATCTGCTCTGCTCCAGTCTGAAACAGGGCCCAGCATGGTGCTGGGATCATCAGAGAGCTGAGGTGTGTGCTGGAATTCAATGACCTCCCCATCCCACAGCAGCCTTGCATTTCCCTGCTGCAGCCTTGGTCTCCAGCCCAGCCATGGAGGCTCTTTGGGCTCTGGAGTGTTGCTGCAGCCCCCAAGGGCAGCTGAGCTCTGCCTTTGGCCCAGTCAGGCCTGGCCAGCGCAGGCCATGCTCAGCAATTGCTTGTGTGTGCCTGGCCTTGCTGTCAGCCCTGGCAGCGGCTGCGTGGCCCCTTTGTGGCCCTGTGCTGGCCCAGCCATGGTGGCCCAGCCCCTGTGCAGGCCCAGCCCAGGCCAGGAGCATTGCGGCTGGGAACGGCCCCTGTGCCGTGGTGCCCACAGCAGCCTTGGGGCTCTGTGCCCCATGGCCTCCCTGCTGGGCAGCCTCTGCCAGCTCCTGCAGAGCCCGTGGCACCTGTGGGGCTGCACAGACAGCCCTGCCCTGGGCTCTGCCGGCCTCTGGGCCAGCAGAGAGGCAGCCAGGGCTGGCCATGGCCGGGAACAGGCCCTGAGCCCTGCAGGAGGATGGAGCTGGGCCACAGCCAAACTCAGCCTAGGCCAAAGCTGGGCTCAGCAGACAGGGCTGCCAACGCATGGGCACAGAGGCTGGCGCTGACAAATGTCCTGGCCCCCCTCCCTGCTCTGTCCCTGCCACCAAGGGCACAGAGCAGCCCCCTCTCTGGGCCACTTGCCTGTTTGCAATGCCTTGCACAGGCGCTGGCCCTGCCCCACAAGGCCTGGCCTGAGTCCTGCCCCTGCACGCTCAGCCAGGCTGAGATGGACACTGATGGTTTCTGGGCCAGGCTCTCGGAGCCCAGCCCAGCTCCCTGCAAGCTCTGCCAGCTGCCCTGAGCTCTGGGCAGCACCAAGGGCCTCTCTGAGCCCAGCCCAGCCCAGCCGGCTCTGGCCCCACAGCTCTGCTCAGGCCAGGCTGCTCTGGGCACTGGCCCCACGGCCTCAGCCCCTGCCAAGGCCACAGCAGCAGCTGCAGCTGCCACAGGACTCAGCCCCAGCCATGGGGGAAGGTGCCTGGCCAAGGCCAAAGGAGGCTCCCTGGCTGCCCTGCTCCCCTTGGGCTGAGGTGCTGAGAGCTCTGCAGCCCCTGCTGCCATCCCATCTGCCCAGGGCAGCACAAGAGCCCCAGCCTTGGGGCCCTCAAGAGCTGCTCCTGCTCCAGGCACAGGGCCCATGCCAAAGCTGGGGCAGCAGCCACAAAGCTGTGCCCATTTCTGTTCATTGCTGCTCTGATGGAGGTTGATCTGCAGCCACTTGGAGGTTGCTGATGAATTTTCCTACTCCAGAGGCCTTGTCTTTCTTGAGCTCTTCAGTTCAGGAATTCAGTGAGAGAAGCTCATAAACATTTTTTCAAAACGCTGGAAGAAGAAAAGCCCTTGGGAAAAATTTAAGTTTTCAATTCTTCTGTGGCTAATTAGTCAGATTTCAGAAGTATATTCGAGGTGAATATAAAATATTGAAAACAATGCAGAGAGAACTGTTCTGTCCTTTTACCTTCTCCGGTTTATGGATTGATATCAGCACTGTCCAGTTGATATTTATCCCTAGCACCTCCTCATGAAGTTTGAACAGGTATGAAAATCCAGACTGGTATGAAAATCCAGACCCTTCATGGCTTACAATCAATCAGACTTTGTCCCTACCCCCACACCACCATTTCCCTCATCCAATCATCCAATCCCTGCAACTCAGAGCAGCTCATAAATGGAATCACATTCAGGGTTGTCCCCACAGCTCAGGGTTGGGGCCTGGTCAGTTCAATCTCTTTATTGCTGACACTGGAATTAGGAAGGGCAGGCTTTGGCCTGTTTAGGATGCTGATTTGGGGAGTACCGAATCATGTATGGATTCTTTTAAGGGAAAGAGCCATTAAAAAAAAGGGGTCCAGGAAGGATGAACACATTTCAAGAAAGTAATCTTAAGGGGGAAGGAACAGCCTGTCCCAGTGTGGCAAAAGATGAGCTGGTGAGGAAAAGGACTGTCCTGGCTGTCCATGGAGCTTTTGTGGGAACTCAGGGGGAAAAAGGACCATTAACTCAGAAAGTGTTTAAGGATGTAGTTAGGTTATACAGAAAAAAAAGTTGACAGGTTAAAGCTGAATTAGAAATTAACCTGGCAGCATCTGTAAAAAAAATGTGAAGTAGTTTTTATATAAAATTTAATAGCAAAAAGGAGGGAGAAGGAGAACCTCTACTCTTTCTTAGATAAAGTGGAGAAAATAGTAACTAAAGACAAGGAAATGGCTAAGCTACTTAACACCTTGTTTTTCTCAATTTTTTAATATTAGGACAGGTTGTCCTCAAGACAAGTGATCTCCTGAGCTGGTAGATTGGCACAGGGAGCAGAACAGCCCCCTGGAATCCAGGAGGAAGCAGCTGGGGACCTGCTGAGCCACTCAGATGCTCACAGGTGTATGGGATCAGATGGGATCCATCCTAGGGGGATGAGGGAGCTGGTGGATGAGCTCCCCAAGCTGCTCTCCATCATTTACCATCAGTCCTGGCTCAGCAGGGAGGGCCCAGAGCACTGGAGGTGCCAGTGTGAGCCCATCCCCAGGAAGGGCTGGAAGGAGGAGCTGGGGAACTCCAGGCCTGTCAGCCTGACCTGGGTGCCCGGCAAGGTTATGGAACAGATCACCTTGAGTGCCATCACAGGGCACCCACAGGATGGCCCAGGGATCAGAGCCAGCCAGCGTGGATTTCAATATCTGCATTGATGATCTGGATGAGGGGATTGAGTCCATCATCAGCAAATTTGCGGATGACACCAAGCTGGGTGTGATTGTGGATCTGCTGGAGGGTAGGAGGGCTCTGCACAGGGCCCTGGACAGGCAGGATCCAGGGCCCAAATCCAACAAGGTGAGGTTTAACAAGTGCAAGTGCTGGGTCCTACACTTTGGCTACAACAACTCCTGCAGCTCTACAGGCTGGGGACAGAGTGGCTGGAGAGCAGCCCGGCAGAAAGGGACCTGCAGGGACTGATGGACAGCAGGCTGGACATGAGGCAGCAGTGTGCCCAGGTGGCCAAGAAGGCCAATGGCTCCTGGCCTGGATCAGGAATGGTGTGGCCAGCAGGAGCAGGGCAGGGATTCTTCCCCTGTGCTCAGCACTGCTTGGGCAGCACCTCGAGTGCTGTGTCCAATTCTGGGCTCCTCAATTTAGGAAGGACATGGAGGGGCTGGAGCATGTCCAGAGAAGGGCAACAGGGCTGGGGAGGGGTCTGGAACACAAGTCCTGTGAGGAGTGGCTGAGGGAGCTGGGGTTGTTTATCCTGGAGAAGAGGAGGCTCAAGGGAGACAAGGCAGTGTCAGGGCACAGGTTGGACTTGATGATCTCCAAGGTCTTTTCCAGCCTTGCTGATTCTGGGATTCTCTGAAACCACCCTAGGAGCAGGTGCAGGATGAGCCCTGGGCCTCCTCTTCAGAAGCTCCAGCAGCCCAGGTCCCTCAGCTTCTCCTGGCAGCCCCAAAGCCCATCCTGTCAGTCCTGCAGAGCCTCTGCAGCTCCTCCTCATTGCCCAGAACAGGGAGCCCCCGAGGCAGACACAGCAGCCCAGATGTGCCCCCCTGGCCTGGGGTGCCTGTGGCAAGGGAGCAGCAGCAGGCACTGCAGGAGCCTGCAGACAATTCCTGCAGCACTTGTAGGATGATCCTGCTGCCCAAGGGACATTCCCATGGTGCCAAGTCAGGAACTGCAATGGGAGTGGGGCCAGAGAGGAAAGAGCAAACAGGGATGGGCTGTTTGCAGGGCAGGGGACAGGGCTGGGCAAGAGGAAGAAATCTGTACCAAGGAAGAGTAAAGAAAGCAAAGGTGGCACACAGGAAATGCTGAGGGCAGTTTGGGGGTGGCTGCCAGGCAGCCCTGGCTCTGAGCAACAGCGTCTGCAGTGGCACAGGAAACTCCCAGCTGATGGGAACAAACTTTCTGGCTGAGTGCAGAGGCCAGGACAAAGCTGAGTGGTTTCCCTGGTGTCCCGCAGGCCTTGCTGGCCCCAGGGGCTGATGGCATTTGTGCTCCCTCAGGTTCATGTCCCCACAGCAACAGCATGGGGGTGCTGGCCCTGCTGTGTGCAATGCAAACAGGGGCTGCTGAGGCAGTGCTGCCGTGTGTGTGCCTGCAAGGATGGGGCACCTGTGTGAGCTGGGGGAGAGGCCAGGGCTGCAGAGGGGGGATGTTGTTGGCAGCTGCATGAGGACGCTCTGGGACGCTGCCCTGGGCTGTGCAGCGCACTGGGCATGGATCAGCCCCTGCTCTGCTGCTCCTTCCCATCTGGCCCAGGGCCCTTGCAGAGCCCCAGCCATGCTGTTTGCCCCCAGCCTGCCCACGGCCAGCGTGGGGCTGCTGACGGGGGTTTCTGTGCTGAGCATTGGCCTGGCCGTGTTCTTGAGAGAGCCTGGGCAAGGAGCCTGGAGCCCCCAGGGCCTGGCCTGAGGCGTCAGCGCTGCCCCAGCAGTGCCCATGGCCTGTCCCTGCTGCAGCCCCGGCACTGCCACCCCCAGGGCTGTGCCTGGCCCCGAGAGCACTCAGGCCCTGCAGCAACACCAGGGCCACCAGGGCAGCGGGGCAGGGCCACGGCAGCAGCACTGGCAACACCAAGTGCTGCTGCTGCTGCTGCTGGGCACAGCTGCTGGGCCAGCACTGATCTGCCCCAGCTCTGCACACAGACATTGCTGCTGCAGCTCCAGAGAAGGCAACACAAGGGCATCTCTGCAGAAAACTCTGCTAGGAGATCCTTTAGTTCCTTTAAAGCCACCAAGAGCACAGACCCTCAGTGACACAGTCTGTGTCCACAGGGAATGTGGAGAGGAACAAAATGAGAAATGGCACAAACAATGGCTTTTCTTTGGTGTCAAGATTAAAAAAACTAAAACAAAGGAAAAGAATGTCTGAAATGAAGCCAACAAGTATCAAAGGTGACTTTTATTACAAGCGGTTTCCAGAAATTGCCCAGCAGTTTAATGGCCCTGAAACCATCCAGTCATCAGTGTCCACACTGCAGCCTTGAGCTCCTGGTTCCTCAGGCTGTAGATGACAGGGTTCAGGGCTGGAGGCACCACCGAGTATAGAACTGACACTGAAAGATCCAGGGATGGGGAGGACATGGAGTGGGGTTTCAGGTCAGAAAATGTGGCAGTGCTGAGGAACAGGGAGACCACGGCCAGGTGAGGGAGGCAGGTGGAAAAGGCTTTGTGCCGTCCCTGCTCAGAGGGGATCCTCAGCACAGCCCTGAAGATCTGCACATAGGAGAAAACAATGAACACAAAACAACCAAAGCCCAAACAGAAGGAAAACACAAGAAGCTCAAGTTCTCTGAGGTACAAGTTTGAGCAGGAGAGCTTGAGGATCTGAGGGATTTCACAGAAGAACTGGCCCAGGGCATTGCCATGGCACAGGGGCAGGGAAAATGTATTGGCCGTGTGCATGAGAGCATTGAGAAAGGCACTGGCCCAGGCAGCTGCTGCCATGCGGGCACAAGCTCTGCTGCCCAGGAGGGTCCCGTAGTGCAGGGGTTTGCAGATGGACACGTAGCGGTCGTAGCACATGATCGTCAGGAGGAAATACTCTGCTGAAATGAAGAAGAGAAAGAAAAAGAGCTGTGCAGCACATGCAGTGTAGGAGATGTCCCTGGTGTCCCAGAGGGAATTGTGCATGGCTTTGGGGACAGTGGTGCAGATGGAGCCCAGGTCGCTGAGGGCCAGGTTGAGCAGGAAGAAGAACATGGGCGTGTGCAGGTGGTGGCCGCAGGCTACGGCGCTGATGATGAGGCCGTTGCCCAGGAGGGCAGCCAGGGAGATGCCCAGCAAGAGGCAGAAGTGCAGGAGCTGCAGCTGCCGCGTGTCTGCCAATGCCAGCAGGAGGAAGTGCCTGATGGAGCTGCTGTTCGACATTTACGGAGCCTTGGCATGGGGATCTGTAAAAAAAGTAATCATAAAATAGTTTGGCTTGGAAAAGAATTTAAATATCTCAGCAGAGCCTGGGGGCACTTTCCCCCCACTGCCTGCCCAGGGCTCTGCTGCCTGGAGCTGTCCCTGCCAGCAGCTGCTTCCCTGTGCCCAGGGCTGGGCCCTGCCAGTGCTGCCAAAGCCCAGCCCAGCCCTGGGGGCTCAGCTCTGCCCTGCAGAGCCCTCCCAGCTCAGGCACTGCCCAGGGGCAGCTCTGGCTCTGCAGGCTCTGATGGCAACATCAGAGCAACCCTGAGGAGGCTGGAAAAGCAACACTGATGCTGCCTCTAAGGGGTCCTGTGGTGATTGCTCTTGCTGCCGGGTTTTACAGATGTCAGAGAAAATTTCTTTATTTTTTTTCTCCCTGAACTGAGAGATGAAAATATACATGAAGATTCTCATCCCAGCAACCCACAGCAGTTGATTTAGAAAGCTGGATTTTCCCTCTTATGCAGCACCTGCCTTGCTGTGCTCCCTGTATAACCTACTTGGAAATGTTCTGCAGTTAAATGCCATGCTGGGAGCAGTCCTGAACAATGCAGCATCCTCCCCACACAAGGAGAACACTTCCAAGCCTCACCAGCTGTCTCCTGCCACCCAGATCCTGTCCCCCAGTGCTGGGAGCAGCTCCAGGGCCGGCTGAGAGCTGTCCCTGGCAGGCAGCAGAGTCCCTGCCCCAGCACAGCGCCCTGGGCTGCAGGACCCTGCTCTGCAGGACAGCCCTGGGCACCCCTGGCTGCTCTGCACAAGAGACAAGCAGAGAATGCACTCACAGGCTCTGCAGGCATTGGGATGTTCCAGCTTGAGGAGATGGCTCCAGGAGCTGCAGCTGCATTGTCCTGCAGCCAGAGGTTCCTGTGCCAAGGGCTGGCAGTGATTGTGCCCCAGGCACTTCTCAGCCCCTTCCCAGCCCTGACTGATTGAAGCTCTCTGTGCCTCTGGGCTGTGCCCGGGCTGGCTGCAGGCAGTGCCCCAGCCCTGCTGGGCTGGCACAAGAGCTGCTCATCCAGAGAAATGTGCTTTTGAAGCTCTTCTTGGTGACCAGGAGCTGCCTCTGTGCCAGGAGCCCAGCCCAGCTCAGCAGCACAGACACAGCACAAGGACTTTAATCAGCCTCTGGGCCTTTGTGCTCAGGCCCTGAGCATCAGTCCCTGAGAGGGAGCTGAAGAAATCTCTACAGAACTCCAAGGCAGAATCCAACTCCAAAGTTTCTTGGACTTTTAATGGGTCCCAGAGAGGGACAGGACTGAGCAAGTGTCCCCAGGCCCCAGGCAGAGCAGAGAACTGCAGGCAGTGCTGACAGGTGGGGACAAAGAGAAGCCAAGTCTTGGTGCCCTGGGGCACAGCAGGGTCTGTGCCAGCAAGGGCTGGGAGGAGACACCTTGTGCTGAGGCCCTGGGGCCTCCTGGCACAGCCCCAGCCAGGCTGGGCACTGTCAGCCCCTTGTGCTGCCCTCAGCATCCCCCCCTAGCCCACATCCCAGTGGCCTCAAGGATCTGCTGCAAGGAGTCCCTGGGGAGCCTTGCTCAGCAATGGCCCTGGGGGCTCCTGAATGCTCCCTGCAGGGACTGCAGCTTTTTCAAAGGACTTGGGGTTTGGCTTTTGCCTTGGAGTCTCTGAGAGGTTTGTGCAATCATGGCCTCCAATTATCTGCTGTAATCAGTCCCTGGAGAGGCTTTGTCAGTAACAACACTCAGTGGGGCTCATTAATGCTTCAGGGTACTTCAGTTATTTGAAGGTACTTGGGGTTTCCCTTTGGAAACAGACTCTGTGAGAGGTTTGTGCAATCATGGCCCCAATTATCTGCTTTAACGAGTCCCTGGAGAGCTTTGTACTGACACTCAGTGGGGCTCATTACTGCCTTGAGATACTCAAGGTTTTTAAGGTACTTTATGGATTTAAGAATACTTTTAGGTACTTTCAAGGATTTTCCTTCCCACACTGAGTGTCTGAGAGGTTTTTATGCCATCCTGGCCTTCAATTCTCTCCTCCAAGGAGTCCATGAGGAGCCTGTGTTGGGTATCTTCCCCCTTTCTGTTTTACAACAAAGATGGAACTGAAAGAATTCCGTAAGACGTTCTAATAGCATCCAAACAAACACAGGAGAATTAGCAATACAACAACAACCACTAAGAGAATTAATAGTCCTCTTTTAGCTAGACATCATCCAACCCTTTAGTCCCTTGGATTGGAAGAGTTTATTGACCCAGTCTTTGTTTTCCACTTGAAGCTTCTTGAACCCTTCCTTCAGTCCCTGAATGCTCTTGTGGATTGACTCGCTGTGGCTGGACAGGTTCATGCAGCACATGCCCTCAGAGTCTACACAGCCATGCCCATGTGCCCAGAGTAAAAACTCTATCGCTGTTCTGCAAGGTGGCGTGTCTGATGGTCTCTGTGTCTGAGAGCAGCCACTCAATGTGAGGGAGGCAGCATTGGTTTGCTTACTTAACAGGCACCCAGGATGGTCTGATTGCCCTAAAGCTTTAGCTGCAGCCACCCAAGGTAGTCCAAATTGGGGGTGCTACCATCCAATACCTGGATTAAAGCTTTCAAAGCCATCTCTTTGATATCATCCAATACTTCTCTGGGGATACCTGCTGCTTGATCATCTGGTAGGCTGTGTTGTCCTTCTCCAGCCAGATGGTTGATTGTCAATTCCGCCCTTGCCTCATTATTAGCACAGTCTGCTATTAATTGATTTAGTAAACACTTCCATCCCCCTTCCCACAGGGTGTATTCTGTAGGTGACAACAACATGGTCATAATATATTTTAAATCATAGGGGGTTAAGACATGTGCTGTAAATATGGCCCTCATTAGGCCATTAAAACAAGGTAAGTCCCTCCTATGGTCTTTAGCTGCCCTACACAGATCCTTCATTTCCCCATAAACCAATGGCTGACACCTGGGATTCTGCCCCCTTCTTTCATACAGGGGCAATGAGGAGTTTCGAGACTATTTGCCAGTCTCCTTCCTTAACTGGAGGCATGGCCCAGGGTGAAGGTGGAATGATTGACAGTGGGGGCGTGACCCACAGTTCTGGGGGTGGAGTCTGGAGGTTCATTCAGGGCAGAAGAGAAGGCTGTGGTAGCAGGAAGTGGAGGAGCCAAGATGGAGGGAGGATGGTTGGAATCCTGAGCCACATTCGGGCTCCTTCCATCTTGAGTCTCCAGGGCATGATGCTCCAAGACAGCGTGGCCATTGCCATCTTGGACCATCGTGGAAGGTGTGAGAAAGGCAGGTTTGAGGGGAGGTCCCGAGTTACGAGCGACCAACGGATTGAGTTTTTGACACACTGCTTGCTGCTGAAGGGTCTCAAAGATGGTGTGGAAGATGGAGAGCATGTGGGATTCAATGGGGTCGAAAGGTTGTACAGTTTAATTCCTACGGAGTCCCAAAATTCAGTGGTATGGATTTTGTCAGAAGAGGTGTCTGGAAAATTTTTAATGATCCACTTCATGTTTGATTTTAATTTGTTCTTTGAAAATATTTTGTCATGATCAGTGAGAATTACTGAAAGCATCCATATATGCTCCTTTCTAATTTGGACATCTGGCTGCCCATTTTTCTCTTTCTCTGCCTTATGGGGAAGAGCCACCAGAACACCCCAAATCAATTATGGGACATGGGTGCATATTGTAAAAACACAGTGGCAAAATGGGCAATAAATGTCTTGCATTTCCCCAAACCCACCTGCAATCCTATGCAGGTGAAACCGTCATTGTCCCTGCTGATCCTGGGCAAGGTCCCTCGAAGCAACGATGAATCCGCTGGGCCCGGCACAATCCAAAATCCCCGGGAGCCCTGGCCTATCCATCAGCCAACCCCAGCTGAGGTGACTGACACAGGGAGCCCTGAGTGTCATGGTCCCTGTTCGGGCGCCAAAGGTCACAATGAGGGTGGCTGTGTCAAACCTCTCTGGTTCCCTGACTTCAGGGCGAGAGTGGCAAAAATGAAAAGGAGCAGGATCAATGGAGTTGTTTAAAAGGAACTTTAATAACAGGGTGAAAAACAATAAACATGGAGAAGGCGAGCACAGTATGAGGGGCAGGATCCAAAGACCCAAGACAAAGGGGAGCAACGACATGTACACTTGAGGGTAGAACACTCTAGAACAATAACCAAATAGGGGAAACAAGTAACCAATAGGGGAGGAGAACTTGGACAAGTTAGCATAACAACACTAAAGGCTTTTTGGAGAACTTTCAAGCTCACCCTAAGTTAAACAAATGATTCCCAGGGCTTGAAACTCACGCCCAATTCTTTCGGAGTAAAATCTGGCTGGCTCTGAGTTACAGCTGGGCTAACTCCCACACCGCTGCTTCACACTGGTCCCTTGGGACCATCCGGCCCAGCAGAACCACAATGATGTCCTTGGTTCCACGAGGCCCCACAGTGTCACAATGGTCCCTTGGATCCATGGTGCTCTGCAGTGTCACAATGGCCCCTTCATTTCACAAGGCTCCCA
The DNA here is from genome assembly GCF_023055355.1 of Agelaius tricolor. Taxonomy (NCBI): domain Eukaryota; kingdom Metazoa; phylum Chordata; class Aves; order Passeriformes; family Icteridae; genus Agelaius; species Agelaius tricolor. The sequence goes on from NW_027269303.1 coordinate 1,509,819, forward strand.
ATGTCACATTGGTCTCCATAGGAAGGAAACCACGGAGCCCCCATGTTTCAGGAGCTGATGAACGGCAGCCACCAGAGGCCAAGGCAAGCCTGACCTGTCTGTCCTGGCAGGTTTGCTTGGAGCAACCCTTGGATATTTGAAATTATGAATGTGGAATCCTAATTTCAGACATTTGTGCCTGGAGAAGGATGATTTTTTCCATACAAGAAAAGCAGACAGCCCTTTCCAGTGTTTGGAAAACAGGTGAGTTCTGGCACTCAGGAGTTAAAGACCAGCCAGACCTGTCTGTCCTGGCAGATTTTGTCTGGGAGCAATCCTTGGATACACAGAAATTTGGAGCTGGAATCCAAATTTTGGCCATGGATGCCTGGAAAAGATGGACAGTTCTTTTCCATACAAAGGAAAGCCCAGAGCCCCAGTGTTTCAGGGGCAGATGGGAGTGGCCTTCCACATTCCAAGGTCAGCCAGACCTGCCAGGTGACCCCTGGGAGGCCAAGGCAGCCACACCTATTTCATGTTCCCTTGGTTCCACAGGGCCCTGCAGTGTCACAATGGTTCTCTGGCTTCCATGATGCCCTCAGGTGTCATAATGGCCCCTTGATTACACAAGTCCTTAAGGATCCTAATGGTCTCCATGGTTCCACAAGGCCCCACAGTGTCCTGATGGTCTATTGGTTCCATGAAGCCTGGCTGTGTCCAATGGCCCCTTGGTTCCATTGGGGCCCAGTAGTGCAACAATGATTCCCTTGGTTCCACAAGTTCCCATAGTGTCACAATGGCCCCTTCCTTCCATGGGGCCCAAAGTGTCACAAGGGTCTCCATGATTCCATGGGGCCTTGCAATGCCACAATGCTCTCCATGGATCCACGGTGCCCTGCAGGATCACAGTGGCCCTTTGGCTCCACGAGGCCCTGAAATGCAGCAATGGCCTCTGGGTTCCACAAAGCCCTGCTGCTTCACACTGGCCCCTTGGGACCATGCGGCCCAGCAGAGCCACAGTGATGTCCTTGGTTCCACGAGGCCCCACAGTGTCACAGTGGCCCCTTGGATCCATGGTACCCTGCAGGGTCACAATGTCCTCTGCATTTCAGAAGACCCCAAAGCTTCCCAATGGTCTCCACGGTTCCTCAAGACTCCACAGTGTCACAGTGGCCCCTTGGATCCATGGTACTCACAGTGTCACAATGATCCCTTTGGTTCCACAAGTTCCACCAGTGTCACCATGGCCCTTTGGCTCCACAACGCCATGCAGTGTCACAATGGTCTCCATAGTAAGGAAACAAGTGAGCCCCAGTGGTGCAAGATCAGATGAGAGGCAGTCACCAGAGGCCAAGGCTGGCCAGACTTGATTGTATTGGTAGATTGTTTTGGAGAGTAACCCTTGAATATACGGAATTTTAGAGGTGGAATCCTAATTTCAGCCATGTGAGCTTATACAAGAAAGACAGTTCTTTTCCATAGGAATAAAAGCACGGAGCCCCAGTGCTTCATGGTCAGATGGGAGTGGCCCTTGGCATGTCTAATTCAGTGGGACCTGTCAGACAGCCCCCAGGAGTCCAAACCAGGCAGACCTGTTCCATGTTCCATTGACTTCATGGGTCCTAACACTGTCACAATGGTCTCCTTGATTCCGTGAGCTCTGGCAATGTCACAATGGCTTCTTGGTTTCATGAGACCCAACAGAGTCACAAGGGTTCCCGTGGCTCCATGTGGCCCCGCTGTGTCACAATGGCTCCTTGTTTCTATGGGCCCCAATGTTTGATCATTGACCCTTGCTTCCATAGGGCCCCTGAGTTGCACAATGGTCTCCTTGATTCCATGAGGTTCCGTGGTGTCCTTGGACCTGCATTGTCACAACAGAGCCACAGCTCCATGAGGTTCCGTAGTGTCACCGTGGTCGCTGTCAGAGGCTGGATGAGATCCATGTCCCGAGACACCTTGGGATGCTCGGAATGCCCGTGTGGGGCCAGGGCCAGGTCAGGCCTTGGTTTGTGGTGGGACAGAGCCCCGCCCCCAGCCCTGGCAGAGCTGTCAATCACACAGCAGGGGCGGTGCTAACCCAGCTCCTATTGGCCCAGCTGTCAATCAATCAATCACACAGCAGCAGCTGGTGCTACCCTGGCTCTGATTGGACAAGCAACTGGCAGTCCCACCCCAGGGGCGGGGCCATGAAGTCCCAGGGGGTTAAAAGCCAGAGCAGGAGGCCAGCCCAGGGTCTGGATCCTGCCTTCTGCTGGGGTTCCTCTGTTGGTGATGCTGGAACTCCGGCTGTTGGTACCTATGTGTGTGTCTTTCTACAGATTTTCTGTCTTTCTGTTCTCTATTTCTTCTCCTTCTAATGCTACTTACCTGGCACATTTTTGGGTAGATTAACATCTTAAGGGTTAACGGTTTTTAGGTTAAATGGGCTGAGTTTATGAAGTTAATACTATGATAAGCATTTTCTGTTGAAGTGGATGTTGTATTAAACCCTTTGCAAAAGTTCCTTGATTGTCTATATTTTGCCAGTAAAATTTGGTGTCATTTTGACCTCCTAGCTCAGTTGCTCAGAGCATGGTGCTGGTATCACTGAGGTTGTGGGTTCAATCCCTGTGTGGGCCATTCACTTAAGAGCTGGACTTGATGATCCTTGTGGGTCCCTTTCTAAAAAGAAGAATATTCTTTGCATCTGTTCATGTTGAGAATATCTGGTGGGTGTTTCTCTTGTGCACCAAACTCAAGGAGAGGAACCTTTGGTAACCCCCAGCATTTTAGTGTTCTGGGGTGTTCCAGCCCTGCAGGCTCACAATGGCCTCTTGTTTCCATGAGGCCCCACAGTGTCACACTGGCCCCTTGGTTCCATGGCCCCAACAGTGCCACAATGATCCCCTTGGTCCCACAACTTCCCACAGTGTCCCACTGGCCCCTTGGTTCCATGAGGGTCTGCAGTGTCACACAGGTTTATGGCATTTGTCCTTGCTGCCCCTCACATCCCAGTGCTCCACAAACAGCCCCGAGGCACCCGTGAGGGACTGGCCCTGCTGTCCCAGGCTGGGCTCAGGGCTTGGCCTTTCTGCTTCCCCCAGGCAGCCCAGGCCTTGCTCAGCATTGCAGTTCCCTGCTCAGAGCCTTGGGCTCCCTGCAATCCTGGCCTCAAGGATCTGCTCTCAGCACTCCCTGGGGAGCCCTTGGCCCTCCCTGCCCTCAGTGGGGCCCAGTGATGCTCCAAGGGACTTGGAGTTTCGCTTCTGATTCCTTGAGCAGCTTCTTCAGACTTCTCTCAGTGCCTGAGGGTCCTGGACTCAGCCCCAAATCCCTTGTGGGGCTCAATAAAATACAGAAAACTCTTGGGGGTGCTTTGTCTTCCTTCAGTGGTCTTCAAGTCTCCAGGGCTTGTGCAGCTGATTGGAATGAAGTTGGGATTCTTGTAAGGAGGAAATTTAACGTGCACCTCATGACTTTTCTTCTTTAATCAAGTGTTTATTTTTTTTAATTTTTCAGGTCAGAGAAGAGCAGATAGAAGCATTCCCCAGGTGATCTTGATGCTTGTCCTAGGGTGACGTTATGATGCTTGTATCCCCATTCATGTGTTCTGTTAATGTTGGCTATTATGTTCTGTACCTTTAAGACCGGCTCTGAAGAGGGAAAGTTTTGTTTTGGTTTTCTTATCAGCCTGGTGGGACACAGACACTGCAGCTTTTGTTTTTTCTGCTTTTGCTTTTCGCTTTGCTCTCTCTCTCGCTCTTGCTTGCTTCGCTTCTGCTTGCTTTTGCTCATTAGCTAGTTTAGCTAAACTGTCCAATTTCTTCCTGGACTGTTTCTCCTTTCCTTTTTCTGACCATTTTGAACCTGCTCCGGACTGGGACCTGGGAAACACCAAGATCCTGCACCTTGTGGCCTGCAGCAGCTGCCCCAGCGCCGGAGGGACTGAGAACAGAGTGACCACCCCCCAAAGAGAGACTTTCTTGATTTGTCTTTTTTTTTTTTTCAGAGCGGTGTCATCTGGTATTGTTCATTTTGTGTGCTGGGGGTGCTGTGCCTGTTAAATAAACAGGTTCTTTCCACTCCTCTACGAGGAATCCTTCCCGAACTGGTTGGGGGGAGGGGCTGTGTGGGTTTGCGTTCTGGAGGTGCCCTAATTTTGAAATTCTCCTCCAAATTTGCCCTAAACCACGACAATGTTGAATGTCTCCTTAGGCGGTCTGGGCATGGAGAAGAATGAGCCCCTTGAGGGCTGACCCTGTTTGGACCAGCTGCTCCTCACCCCCAGCCTCACCGTGTCTGACATGGCCCACCTGGCACTGACATCCCTGTGCCCTGCAGCAGAACCTTGTCCCCTGAGCTCTGCAGCTCCATGTCCCAGCCCATTGCACCGTGTCCCACCTGCTCTCCTCAGGGCTCTGCCTGCACACAGACCCAGGAGAAGTTTTCCTGTTGGTGAGGAAAGAGTGGAAAAGCCTGAGCAGGTTTCCTGAACAACAAACCCCACTCAGGAGCCACCTGCTCAGTCCAGGCTGCCTGGAATGGTGTCACCTTTCTCCAAGGGACAGTGTGAGCAGAAATGATCTCTGGAAGCAGAATTCTCTGAGTCTTGCAGCTGAATTCTCTGTCCCTGTCCTTTCCCTGGATCTCTGTTGCAGATGGAAGCTGCTGGTGCCATCCTCACCTTTAACCTCTCTTTGGAATGCAAACAGATGTTCCCAGGTGTGTTAAGCAGGATCTTCTCAATGTTTCTACAAAACTTTTGTATTTTTCATGGAATGAAGGTGCCATTTTGGGGTGACATGGAAACAAGGTGTCAATTGTGACCCTGGGGTGCCATGGAACCAAGGGGCCATGGTGATACAGCAGGGCCATGTGGATCCAGTGGTCCATTGTGACACTGTGGACCCAAGGAGACCATGGAGACACCCCCAGACCCTCATGGAACCAAGGAGTCCATGGTGACCCAGCGGGGCTGCCTGGAGCCAATGGTCCATGGTGACACTGCCCATCCAAGGAGGCCATTGTGACACTGAAGAACTTCATGGCACCAAATATCCATGGTGACACAGCAGCAGGGCATCATGGGAACCAAGGAACCGCTGTTGGCAGTAGGGAAACTCATGGAACCAGGGGCCCTTGTGGCACTGCAGAACCAACAGAGCTGCTGGCCCTTGTCCCCTGGCCCTGCACAGCTCCTTGGGAGGCACGGCAGGAGCAGCACCCTGGCAGCCTTGGGAATGCCCCTCTGGGATCCATGGCACACACTGCCAGGGGCTGGAATTCCAGTTCCCAGCCAGGAAAAGATGTTCCTGCCCTGGAAGGCAAAGCTCTCAAGAAGGAGCCAAAAGCCAAGTGGAGCAAGATCCTACAGTGACATTTCACTGCCAGCCTTCATAACTTCACCCATGGTTGTTGTAGCTCCTGGATGGGGAATTAAATCAGGGCAGGGTCTTTGGTGGGAGCTGCCCTGGGTCAAGGGAGACACTGAGAGAAAAACAGAGCAGGCAAAGAGAAGCAGGAGAGAAAGGACACAAACACAATCAGCTGAGAAGGTGGCGCTCTGAAAAACAAACCAGAACTGATGGAAAATGAATGGGACAGAAATCAGTAATTCTGAAAGTTTTATTTACTGTCAAAACACATCCCACACACCCAGTACCATACAATCCCCAAGCTACACCCTCAAATTTGGATCCCACTTCTCCCCATCTCCTTCCAACCCCATCTCACTTAGGAGGCTCTGGAATAGAGTAAATATAACATGGAACTGAATTCTTTTCAGGTGGGAACATAGCAATTTGATGACAGATTGAGCCCTTTGAGGCTAAGATTCATTTGTTTTTCAGTGGGATTGAGTCATGTTGAGGTGACAGATCAATCCATCTTGAGTTGTGGAGTGCAAAGGTATGGAGAACACTTCCTGAAATCCCTCAAGAACACTTAAATCCCCTAGAATATGTCCCCAAACCTGAAATGCCCCCACTAATACCTGTTAAATGGTGAGACTTTAGACATCTTTGATAGAAAATTTATTTTTAGTCCTCTTTCAGGTGTTTCTAAACAATAAAGATAAATCAGAAGAAAATTAGGGCCAAACCAAAACAAGACACAGCCATGTGTCTTCCCAACATGGGTAACAGGGACAGTAGGTCACCAGGGCTTTGCCCAGTGTGGGTCCTCCTGTGGAGAATGGAGCTGGAACAGTGCAGGAAGCTCTTCCTGCAGTCAGAGCATTTGCAGGGCTTCCCTTACCGGTGCCTCCATTGGTGTTTGGACAAGTAAGAGCTCATGGAGGAGCTCTTCCCACTCTGGGGACACTTGTAGGGCCTCTCCCCAGTGTGGATGTGCCAGTGGGTGATGAGGGTAGAGCTGTGCTTGAAGCTCCTCCCAGAGTTGGGACAGAGAAAGGGCCTCTCATCCCTGTGAACCTGCTGGTGCTGGAGGAGATTGGAGCTGCTCTGAAACCTCTTCCCACACTGGGGACACTCGAAGGGCCTCTCCCCAGTGTGGATGCACTGGTGGATGATGAGGGCAGAGCTGCAGCTGAAGCCCTTCCCACACTCCCCACACTCCCCACACTCGTAGGGCCATTCCCCAGTGTGGATCATCTGGTGGCTGATCAGGGTGCTGCTCTGCCTGAAGCTCTTCCCACACTCCAAGCACTTGTGGGGCTTCTCTCCATTGTGAAGCTGCCCATGGACCACCAGCTCTGAGCTCTGGCTGAAGCTCTGTCCACCTTCCTGGCTCAGGGTGGGTCTTTCCTCCTCAGAGCACCCTGGGCTGGGTTTGGAGCCCCTTCTCCTGTGGGATCTCTGGGGCTTTTCCTCTCCATTGGATTCCTGTGCTATGGAGTCACTCAAAACAGCCTCTTCCATGAGGTTCTGCTGTAGGGATTTGTCCTCCCTGGTCTCCATCCTCAGCTTCTTCCCTGGGGGAGGAAGGCCAAGGAGAGGATGGGATTTGCCTCCATGCCAGAGGGAAGGGGAAGGAGATCCCCCCAGTGCATCCCCAGCAGGACGGGGTTGGCAGCAGGGTTGTCCTGCAGCCGGGGGCTGTGCTGGGCTGGGAGATGGAGCAGGAGAGAGGGGGAAAGGGGCACTGACTTCCTCCTCATCTGCCTGGGTATCCCAGGGCTCCTTCCTCGTTCTCACAGCCTCCTCCTCTTCTGAGTCAAGGTTTGGCAACGGGAAATCCTGTTTTGGGAGGAAAAGAAGGGGTGAGCACATTGAGTTTTGTACTGGATTGAAGGCAAACCTGGGGGAGAGTCTAAACCAGAATTACAATTTAATAAGAAAATGAAGATCAAGGCAATGCTACAGAAACGCTGCCTTAAACTGACAGAGTCAGGATATAACCTGACACCCTGTTGCTGGTCAGGGTGGTGGCAGCAGTCCCATTAAATGGTGGCTGCAGTCCTGTTGGAGTGATGAACGTGATTCTGTCGAGGCAGTGATCCTGTAGAAGGGTCTGGTCTTCCTCTGGAGGTCCAGTGGTGGTTCTGGAGCTCTTGTCCTCTGGGAATCCAGTAGGCAAGCTGCTCCTGGTGTTGCAAGGCTCAGCTTATATGCAGGTAGGAATGCTTGGATCCTCCCCCTGGGCGGAGCATCCCACAATGGGAGGATGGAATTTTATCAGTCCTGCAGTGACACTCAATGGCCCATTCCCAGAAGATATCTCCCCTGGAGGGCGTTATCAGGGCTGAGTCATGGAAGAGATCAAGAACACTGCCCCACCTGTTTCTAGCAGTTGATGAAGATGGGCATTGAAAACATGCATTTGGTTCCATCTTACACTGCAGCCTGAAACAGTGGGGGAATCCCTGCTCAGGGGGTGAACACCACCCCCCTTACCCAAACTGGCTCAGGTGTAAAACCCCCACCCCGGGAAGGCCACACACACAGGGGACAATGTCACACTTGCCCTGCCCCAGGGGAGGTCTCTGTCCCTGTCACTCCCTTGCTGGGCCCCCTATTCTCTTTCTTTCCCTCTCTCTACCTCACATTTACTGTTCAATTAAAATCCACCTTGGATTTGGTCTCATTAGCACCTTAATTGAGGCGGAGGCATCTGTCTGGAAATTTTCTTATCCAGATTGCGAGACTATTTTGGCACAGTGAGTTTAGGCCACCCTTCTCTGACCCCAAGTGCCTTTGACAACATCATGGTTCCCTCTGAGGAGGTTGTGGTTTTTTCTGGAGGAACTCTTGGAAACTTGGACACAGTCTCTCCTTCCTCCTGTGGAACTTATGGGAGAAATGATGAGGAAAATGGCTGTTGTGGGTGGCCAGTGAAAAAGAAAATATTTTGTTGTCCTTCTGTGAAAAGTTTGTTAAAATCACTGGAGGAAAGGGAGCAAATGATACCAGCGTGACTGATAAAGTTCATTTACTCAGGGCTGTGTAACACAAGGCTGCTGAAACTCCTGGAAGAAGCCCAGCTCAAGTAGCTAAATTCCCAAATAACTCCAGCCAGGGGTGTCCGGGAGGATTTTTTTGGAGAGTGTTCGGAGCCGGCAGATCCCGGACTCGAGCCCCGGGTATCTCCGGGCTCCCTAAGAGGAGCTTTTTCGGGGGCAGAGGAGCCGCGATCGCCCCTCGGGAGGGTCCCGGGGGGTCCACGTGGGGATGGCCCGGTACCGACGGGGCGGGACATTGGTTTTGGGGATCCCCGTGAGAGCCGGGGCTGTGGAACGGGGGACCCCCGGGGCGGGGAGAGGGGAAGGGGCGATACCGGAGCTGGGGCACCCCCGGCAGCCCGGAGATGAGGCGGGGACGGGACCCCCTGACCCTGACAGGGGCGCGTCCTGGGGTGACTTCATGATGCTCGTGCCCCATCGGTCCCTTTAGCCCAGAAATGAGTTCTGCACCTTTAAGGCTGGCTCTGAGAGCCAAGGGGAGGAGGAAGAAGCTGCAGTTTGTTTTCAGGCACTGCACTCACTCCTCCACATTCCAGCTCCTGGATGGACAGAGGGCGGGACAGAGGTCTCCTTTGCTTTTAGTTAGTTTTTAGCTCTCTGAGGCAGAGAAGTTCCCTGGACTGTGATTTTTCTTTTTCTTTGGAGCTGTTTAAACTTTCTTTGGGGTGAACACCCAGTACTGCACTGGCAGCTCCCACCTGTGGCCCACCTGGCGGGGCCTGGGCCATGGCATTTCCAGCACTGGAGGGACTGATAAGAGACTGATAAGAGACTGATAAGAGACTGAGTGAGCCCAGCTACAGTGCACGGAAGAACTGTGAGTTTGTCATCTCTTTTGGAGCAGCAAGAGTTTTTATTGTTTAATATTGTTCATTTGTTTTGCTGGTGAATGCTTTGCCTGCTAAATAAACAGAGTTTTTACAATTTTCTCCAAGGAAATATTTTACTGAATCAGCTGCGGAAGAATCTGCTTGAATCTCCTGTCTAGAGGAAACCCCTTTTGGGGATATTCTCCCAAATTTGCCCTAAATCAGGGTAGGGTGGTGGGGAGTGGGGGGAGCCCCAAGTGACTGGATTGAGGGGGCTGGAGAGCGGGACCCCTAAACCCCGCAGCATCCCTAAGCAGGATCCTGGAGAGGGGGGGATCCCCAGGACTCATGGGATCCCCAGCAGCCCTGAGATGGGGGACCACCAGAACCCCAGAGGGATGAGACTGGAAATGGGACACTCCTGGTGGTGCTTTTTTATGCACTCTTGATTTTTGGACATCAGGTGACTTCTAGAAATGGACTTGGGTGGGAGGAATCCCCAACCCAAGGCATTCACACCTTGTTTTTCCCCAAAACAGGATTTTCCCCAAACCTTCCCACACTGACATCCCCCCTTTCTCGCTCTGAGTGAGCTCAGTCCCAAACCTGACCCTGATCCTGGTTTCAGTCTCACTCCACATTAAGACACACTCACAGTTCTGAATTTAATCCCATCCCAGTGCCAGACTCGTCTAGCCCCAGACCTGATCCCAACCCCAGCCCTAAAGCCAATCCCATCTCTAGCCTTAACCCCAATCCCAGCTCTAATCCAAATCTCAGCCCCAACTCCAAGCCCAGACCCAATTCCAGCCCCTTCCTAAATCCTCAGCCCCAAACCAAATCCCAGGCTCAGCCCTTCTGGGGCTTTGGGGGTGTCTCTGTCCCTGTGACCCCGATGATGTTTGGGTGGGGTCCCAGCAGGGCTGAGAGGGACAGAGACACCCCCGGCCTCCCCAGGGGTGAGAAGGTGGCAGAGCCCCCCCAGCCCCGAGCAGCCTCAGCGGTGAGAGGGACACAGAGCCCCTGGTGCCCAGCCCTGCACAGGCATTGCCTGAGGCCAGAGGGATGGAGACCCCCCGAGCATCCCCCAGGGCCAGGGGACAGAGAGCCCCGAGCATCCCCTGGGCTGAGAGGGACAGAGACTGCCCCGAGCACCCCCTGGCACAGGGGAGAGAGGGAGGGAGACCCCCCAGGCATTCCCTGGGTGAGAATGATGGAGACCCCTGGGGAATGGCCTGGGGTGACAGGGACAGGGACACCCCTGGGGAATGGCCTGGGGTGACAGGGACAGGGACACCCCTGGGGAATGGCCTGGGGTGACACGGACAGGGACAACCCCCTAAACCCCTCCCAAGCATCCCCAGGGCGAGAGGCTCAGAGACCCCTCGAGCATCCACTGGGCACCGGACAAAGTAAACTTGTTTCTTTTCAGAAATCAAACTTAACCCTACATAAAATGCCTTGAAGTTGCTCTTCCCTAAAGAGAATTGTGATGGAAATGGAAACAAATCCCAAACATGAATAAACGGACAGTACAACCAATTTTGTGGCAATTCCAATTCCCATTGGTTCGTGCACAGCTCCAGCTCATCTGCTGGTGCATTCTGATGAAAGAAAAGTGGAAATTCAGCCCAATATAGATTATGAAAAGGAAGGAAAAGCTCTGTGTAGCTGTCACATAGGTGACAGGGACAATGAGAAAAATGATTCTCACATTTGGCAAAGCACACCAGACTGTGAATTTGGGAGTTATTTGGGAATTTAGCTACTTGAGCTGGGCTTCTTGTGAGACTTTCAGCAGCCCTGTGTTCCTCACCTTGGGGTGAATGAACCTTGTCAGTCTCAATGGTAGCATTTGCTCCCTTTCATCCAATGATTTTAACAAACTTTTCAAGGAAGGACATCAAAATATTTTCTTTACACTGGCCACCCACAACAGCCATTTTCCTCATCATTTCTCCCATAAGTCGTTCAGACGAAGCTGCACCCAAGTTTCCAAGATTTCCTCCAGAAAGAACCACAACCTCCTCAGAGGAGGGAACCATGCTGTTGTCAAAGGCACTTGGGGTCAGAGAACAGTGCCCTGAACTCACTGTGCAAAAATAATGTTGCAGTCTGGTTAAGAAAATGGTTAGAGAGATGCCTTTGCTCCAATTAAGGTGCTAACGAGACCAAATCCAAAGTGGATTTTATTGAACAGTAAATGTGAGGTAGAGAGAGGGAAAGAAAGAGAATAGGGGGCCCAGCAAGGGAGTGACAGGGACAGAGACCTCCCCTGGGGCAGGGCAAGTGTGACATTGTCCCCTGTGTGTGTGGCCTTCCCGGGGTGGGGGTTTTACACCTGAGCCAGTTTGGGTAAGGGGGGTGGTGTTCACCCCCTGAGCAGGGATTCCCCCACTGTTTCAGGCTGCAGTGTAAGATGGAACCAAATGCATGTTTTCAATGCCCATCTTCATCAACTGCTATAAACAGGTGGGGCAGTGTTCTTGATCTCTTCCATGACTCAGCCCTGATAACGCCCTCCAGGGGAGAGATCTTCTGGGAATGGGCCATTGAGTGTCACTGCAGGGCTGATAAAATTCCATCCTCCCATTGTGGCATGCTCCGCCCAGGGGGAGGATCCAAGCATTCCTACCTGCATATAAGGTGAGCCTTGCAACACCAGGAGCAGCTTGCCTACTGGATTCCCAGAGGACAAGAGCTCCAGAACCACCACTGGACCTTCAGAGGAAGACCAGACCCTTCTACAGGATCACTGCCTCGACAGAATCACGTTCATCACTCCAACAGGACTGCAGCCACCATTTAATGGGACTGCTGCCACCACCCTGACCAGCAACAGGGTGTCAGGTTATATCCTGACTCTGTCAGTTCAAGGCAGTGTTTCTGTATCATTGCCTTGATCTTCATTTTCTTATTAAATTGTAATTCTGGCTTAGACTCTCCCCCAGGTTTGCCTTCAATCCAGTACAAAACTCAATGTGCTCACCCCTTCTTTTCCTCCCAAAACAGGATTTCCCATTCCCAAACGTAGACTCAATGGAAGAGGAGTCTGCGAGGAAGAGGAAGATGCCCCAGGAGCCCCAGGGAGGTGAGGAGGAATTCAGTGCCCCTTTCCCCCTCTCTCCTGCTCCATCTCCCAGCCCAGCACAGCCCCCGGCTGCAGGACAACCCTGCTGCCAACCCCATCCTGCTGGGGATGCACTGGGGGGATCTCCTTCCCCTTCCCTCTGGCACGGAGGCAAATCCCATCCTCTCCTTGGCCTTCCTCCCCCAGGGAAGAAGCTGAGGATGGAGACCAGGGAGGAAAAATCTCCATAGCAGAGCCTCCTGGTAGAGGCCATTTTGAGTGGCTCCACAGTGCAGAATTCCAACGTGGAGGACAAGTCCCAGAGATCCCACAGGAGAAGGGGCTGCAAACCCAGCCCAGGGTGCTCTGAGGAGGAAAGACCCACCCTGAGCCAGGAAGGTGGACAGAGCTTCAGCCAGAGCTCAGAACTGGTGGTCCATGAGCAGCTTCACAATGGGGAGAAGCCCCACAAGTGCTTGGAGTGTGGGAAGAGCTTCAGGCAGAGCAGCACCCTGATCAGCCACCAGATGATCCACTCTGGGGAATGGCCCTACGAGTGTGGGGAGTGTGGGAAGGGCTTCAGCTGCAGCTCCACCCTCATCAACCACCAGCAGATTCACAATGAGAAGAGGCCCTTCCGCTGCCCTGAGTCTGGGAAAAGCTTCAACTGCAACTCCAAGCTTGTCATCCACCTGCACATCCTCACTGGGGAGAGAACCCACAAGTGTCCCCAGTGTCAGAAGAGTTTTCAGAACAGCTCTAAACTCCTCCATCATCAGCAGATTCACACAGAGGAGAGGCCGTTCCACTGTCCTGATTGCAGGAAGGGCTTCAAGCACAATTCCAACCTCGTCAGGCACCGGCACATCCACACTGGGGAGAGGGCCTGTGGGAAGAGCTTCACACAGAGCAATGACTTGATCAGACACCAGCAGATCCACCAGTAAGGGAAGTCCTGCAAATGCCTCGATTGCAGGAACAGCTTCGTGCACTGCTCCAGCTTCATCCCCCATGGGAGAACGCACATTGGGAAGAGCCCTGGTGATCCATGTTCCCTGTGATCCATGCTGGCAAGACACCTGTCCCTTTTCCTGCCCGTGCTGATGACATGATGTGGGATGGAAGAACATGAGGGTCTGTCCATGGCCGTGTCATTACATTCACTCCCACCTCAGGTCATTGCAAGGGGCCGGAAAGGGACTCTCTCTCTCTCTCTCTCTCCACGAGGAGAAGGGTGTCCTTTCCAGGTGGGGGAAATATGTTGCTGGGAAGAGCCAGTGAGTTGTATTGTAGTTTTCCCTGTAAATAGATTTTCTTATCTGTTCTGTTGTCAATATTTTTTCTGTTCCTGTTTGTTCCTTATCCCGTTGCTGTTCCCAATAAATTGTTCTTATCCCAGCCCGGGATCTTTGCCTTTTGTGCTTTCTATGGGAGGTAGGAGGGCAGCGAGGGCAGCGCGGTTTTAGCGGGAGCAGGAAATTGGGGAATCCCATTCCTGAAGCCTGGCCCGTGGAAACCGAGCATCCCAGCTGGTGCCAGCCCTGGTGGCCATGGCAACCACCCCTGGCATGGGGTCTCCATGGAGCTGCCAAGGGACTGAGCATAGCAACAGGGGGCTGGTACTGGTTGCCATGGAAACTGCCCATAGCAACAGGGGGCTGGTGATGGTTGCCTGCTCAGGACCAGATTTGTCACAGCCCCTCAGAGGAGTTCCATGGGGACTTCCCAAGAGTCTCCAGGCTGTTCCAGAGCTGGAATGTCACACACAGAGCCAGGGGCTCCATGGAGACCTCCCAGGGCTTTCTGGGATGGTAAAGAGCCCTGTGGTCAGAGGCAGTCACAGCCATTCCATGGTGACATCCCAGGGCACCTTGGGCTGCAAAGGCACCCATCTGTCACAGGCACTCACAGGGGCTCCACGGTGACATCCCAGGAGTGCCCAGGCTGCCAAAGAGCCGGGATGGCCCAGACACTCACAGGGGTTCCTGTCATGGGCACAGTGGGAGCTTCAGGCAAAGTTTATTAGAGAAGCTCCTGTTGGGTCACAAGGTGCAGAAAGGATCCCCAATAGCCCCCACAGACCCCCAAATGTCACCTTTGAGTCAGAGATGACACAAACACAGATCAGAAGGCTAAGGGCCAAAAGTCACCTGTTTTTTCAATGCTCTTCTATTGTATCTTGGTTTGCTACAGGTGGACCTCATTGGTCATTTAATCAACGCATTTCACATGATTGGCCAATTAAGACAACACCCTTCAGTAAACAACTTTATGGAAAAAAGCCAACCTATTTCAAACATTTTTGGAGCACCAGTTATTGATGATTGTTTTACGTTGGGCCTTTCTGGGGGCTCCCTTGATGGGGTAAACCCTCTGTAGCAGTTCTGTGCCAGGCAAAAGGAGATGCATGGGACTTTTTTGGTCTTCAGCTTCTTGTTTATGGTTATCGTATCTAAATTGCTGCATCTTGCTTCCTATCTACACCGTACTAAAAATCTCAAAACCTAAATTTCTCACCCAAATGACATGCTATGCTACCCTCTAATCTATTTCACACTTGGGTAAATTTTAATCTAGCTCAAAGTCTTGGAAGTCTTCTCCATTGGCGAAGGTTAAAGGCAGTGTTTCTCTGGGGGTCAGGATTACTCAGAGCAGACAGAGAAATATTCCCTGTACCCTGGATTCCCACACATTTAACCTAAAAAACTTTAACCTTTAAGATTTTAAGTTACCCAGAAATGTTCCAGGTAAGTAGGATTAGAAGGAGAAGAAATAGAGACCAACAGAAAGACAGAAGATCCATAGAAAGACACACACATGGGCACCAACTGCTCAGGTTCCAGCATCACCAACAGAGGAACCCCAGCAGAAGGCAGGATCCAGACCCTGGGCTGGCCTCGTGCTCCGGCTTTTAACCCCCTGGGCCTTCATGGCCCCGCCCCTGGGTTGGGACTGCCAGTTGCTCGTCCAATCAGAGACAGGGTAGCACCAGCTGCTGCTGTGTGATTGATTGATTGACAGCTGGGCCAATCAGAGCTGGGTTAGCACCACCCCCTGCTGTGTGATTGACAGCTCTGCCAGGCCAGCGCTGGGGGCGGGGCTCTGTCCCACCACAAACCAAGGCCTGACCCGGCCCTGGCCCCACACGGGCATTCCGAGCATCCCAAGGTGTCTCGGGACATGGATCTCATCCAGCCTCTGACAGCGACCACGGTGACACTGCGGAACCTCATGGAGCCTTGGGTCAGTTGTGACAATGGAGATCCAAGGAAACGATGGTGAGACTGTGGAATCCAGGAATCATGGAATCAAGGAGACCATTGTGCAAATCATGGCCCCTATGGAAGCAAGGATCAATGATCAAACTGTGGTTTGATTGTGATTGATTTAAAATAGAAACAAGGAGCCATTGTTTGACAGCGGGGCTGTGTGGGGCCAATGGACCCTTGTGACTCTGTTGGGGCTCCTGAAACCAAGAAGCCATTGTGACATTGCCAGAGCTCATGGAATCAAGGAGACCATTGTGACAGTGTGGGCACCCATGAAGTCCATGGAACATGGAACAGGTCTGCCTGGTTTGGCCTCCTGGGGGCTGTCTGACAGGTCCCACTGAATTTGGCATGTCAAGGGCCACTTCCCATCTGACCATGAAGCACTGGGGCTCTGTGCTTTTATTCCTATGGGAAAGAACTGCCTTTCTTGTCTAGGCACCCATGGCCAAAATTCGGATTCTGTGTCTAAAATTCCCTATATCCAAGGGTTATTCCCAGAAAGAATCTGCCAATACAGTCAAGTCTGGCCAGCCTTGGCCTCTGGTGGCTGCCTCTCATCTGCCCCTGCACCACTGGGGCTCACTTCTTTCCTTCCTATGGAGACCATTGTGACACTGGGGAGCATTGTGGAACCAATGGGCCATGGTGACACTGCAGGCCCTTGTGGATCCTGTTACACTCTAGGAACTTGTGGAACCAAGGGGAACATTGTGACCCTGCAGGGTACCGTGGATCCAAGAGACCACTGTGACACTGTGGGGCCTTGTGGAACCAAGGACATCTTTGTGGCTCTGTTGGGCCGCATGGTCCCAAGGGGCCAGTGTGAAGCAGCAGGGCTTTGTGGAACCCAGAGGCCATTGCTGCATTTCCGGGCCTCGTGGAGCCAAAGGGCCGTTGTGATCCTGCAGGGCACCGTGGATCCATGGAGAGCATTGCGGCATTGCAAGGCCCCATGGAATCATGGAGACCACTGTGACACTGCAGGGCCTCATGGAAGGAAGAGGCCATTGTGACACTATGGGAACTTGTGGAACCAAGGGAATCATTGTTGCACTACTGGGCCCCAATGGAACCAAGGGGCCATTGGACACAGCCAGGCTTCATGGAACCAATAGACCATCAGGACACTGTGGGGCCTTGTGGAACCATGGAGACCTTCAAGATCCTTAAGGACCTGTGTAACCAAGGGGCCATTATGACACCTGAGGGCCTCATGGGAGCAAGGAGCCATTGTGACACTGCAGGGCCCTGTGGAAGCAAGGGAACATGAAACAGGTGTGGCTGCCTTGGCCTCCCAGGGGTCACCTGACAGGTCTGGCTGACCTTGGAATGTGGAAGGCCACTCCCATCTGCCCTTGAAACACTGGAGGCTCTGGGCTCTTCTTTTTATGGAAAAGAACTGTCCATTTTTTTCTGGCATCCATGGCCAAAATTAGGATTCCACCTCCAAATTTCTGTGTATCCAAAGATTGCTGCCAGGCAAAAGTTGCCAGGACAGACAGGTCTGGCTGGTCTTTAACTCCTGAGTGCCAGAACTCACCTGTTTTCCAAACACTGTAAAGTGCTCTCTGCTTTTCTGTGTATGGAAAAAATCATCCTTCTCCAGGCACAAATGTCTGAACTTAGTACTCCGCATTCATAATTTCGAATATCCAAGGGTTGCTCCAAGCAAACCTGCCAGGACAGACAGGTCAGGCTTGCCTTGGCCTCTGGTGGTTGCTGTTCATCAGCTCCTGAAACATGGGGGCTCCGTGGTTTCCTTCGTATGGAGACCAATGTGACACTTGGGAGCCTTGTGAAATGAAGGGGCCATTGTGACACTGCAGAGCACCATGGAACCAAGGGACCATTGTGACACTGTGGGGCCTCGTGGAACCAAGGACATCATTGTGGCTCTGTTGGTCCGCATAGTCCCAAGGGCCAGAGCAAAGCAGCGGCGTGGGAGTTAGCCCAGCTATAACTCAGAGTCAGACAGATTTTACCCCAAAAGAATTGGGCATGAGTTTCAAGCCCTGGGAATCATTTGTTTAACTTAGGGTGTGCTTGAGAGTTCCCCCATAAACCTTTAGTGGTGTTATGCTAACTTGTCCCAGTTCTACTCCCCTACTGGCTACTTGTTTCCCCTATAGGGCTATTGTTCTAGAGTGTTCTACCCCCAAGTGTACATGTTGTCGCTTCCCCTTTGTCTCGGTTCTTTGGATCCTGCCCCTCATACTGTTCTTGATTTCTCCATGTTTATTGTTTTTCACCCTGTTATTAAAGTTCCTTTTAAGCAACTCCATCGAATCCACTCCTTTTCATTTCCGCAACCCTTGTCCTGAAGTCAGGGAACCAGAGAGGTTTGTTGCAGCCATCTTCACTGTGACCTTTGGCGCCCGAACAGGGACCATGATGTTCAGGGCTCCCTGTGTCAGTCACATCAGCTGGGGTTAGCTGATGGATAGGCCAGCGCTCCCTGGGATTGTGGATTGTGCCGTGTTGTTGTTCTATTTCTGGAGTCCCATACTGTTGTTATCAGATTTCTAAAGTCCATACCTGCTTGGCGTGTTCTTATGGCTGCAGATCTTCACAGCACGGACTCCTTCTTCTGCATGTTGTTCTCTCTTAGATTAGGGCTCCTTCAAGGCTCTCCCGGACTGGCTAACCTGCCCCCTTTTATCCCAGTTATCCTCACTGGTCACAGCTGCAGCCCAATTAAGGACATCGCAGCTGCAGCCCATCAAGGACAGCCGGGACCTCCCAGGGCAAAGCCTCCATACAGATAATCAAGTACAATACATTTCCTCTACTATAGTGCCAGGCCAAGCGGATTCATCGTTGCTTCAAAGGACCTTACACAGGATCAGCAGGGACAACAATGGTTTCACCGGCATAGAATTGCAGGTGGGTTTGGGGAAATGCAAGACATTTATTGCCCATTTTGCCACTGTGTTTTTACAATATGAACCCAAGTCCCATTATTGATTTGATGTGTTATGGTGGCTGTTCCCCCTAAGACGGAGAAAGAGAAAAATGGGCAGCCAGATGTCCAAAGTAGAAAGGAGTGCATATGGATACTTTAAGTTAATTCTCACTGATCAAGACAAAATATTTTCAAAGAACCAATTAAAATCAATCATGAGGTGGATCATTAAAAATTTTCCAGATGCTTCTGCTGATGAAATCCATACCACTGAAGTTTGGGACTCAGTGAGAGTTAAACTGTACAACCTTTTGATTAAAATGGACCCCATTGCACCCTGCATGCTCCCCATCTTCCACACCATCCTTGAGACCCTTCACTAGCAAGCAGTGTGTCAAAAACTCAATCCATTGGTCACTCCTAACTCGGGACCTCCCCTCAAACCTGCCTTTCTCAGACCTTCCATGATGGTCCAAGATGGCAATGGCCAGGCTGTCTTGGAGCATCATGGCCTGGAGACTCAAGACGGAAGGAGCCCGAATGTGGCTCAGAAACCCGACAATCCTCCCTCCATCTTGGCTCCTCCACTTCCTGCTACCACAGCCTTCTCTTCCGCCCTGAACGAACCTCCAGACTCCACCCCCACAACTGCGGGTCACGCCCCCACTGTCAATCATTCCACCTCCACCCTGGGCAATGCCTCCAGTTAAGGAAGGAGACTGGCAAATAACCTGGAAACTCCTTGTTGCCCTCATATTAAAGAAGGGGGCAGAATCCCAGGTATCAACCATTGGTTTACAGGGAAATCAAGGATCTGTGTAGGGCAGCTAAAGACCATAGGAAGGACTTACCTTGTTTTAATGGCCTAATGAGGGCCATGTTTACAGCACATGTCTTAACTCCCTACGATTCAAAATATATTATGACCATGTTGTTGTCACCTACAGAATACACCCTGTGGGAAGGGGGATGGAAGTGTTTACTAAATCAATTAATAGCAGACTATGCTAATAATGAGGCAAGGGCAGAACTGACAATCAACCATCTAGCTGGAGAAGGACAACACAGCCTACCAGATGATCAAGCAGCAGGTATCCCCAGAGAAGTATTGGATGATATCAAAGAGATGGCTTTGCAAGCTTTAATCCAGGTATTGGATGGTAGCACCCCCAATTTGGACTACCTTGGGTGGCTGCAGCTAAAGCTTTAGGGCAATCAGACCATCCTGGGTGCCTGTTAAGTAAGCAAACCAATGCTGCCTCCCTCACATTGAGTGGCTGCTCTCAGACACAGAGACCATCAGACACGCCACCTTGCAGAACAGTGATAGAGTTTTTACTCCGGGCACATGGGCATGGCTGTGTAGACTCTGAGGGCATGTGCTGCATGAACCTCTCCAGCCACAGCCAGTCAATCCACAAGAGCATTCAGGTACTGAAGGAAGGGTTCAAGAAGCTTCAAGTGGAAAACAAAGACTGGGTCAATAAACTCTTCCAATCTAAGGGACTAAAGGGTTGGATGATATCTAGCTAAAAGAGGACTATTAATTCTCTTAGTGTTTGTTGTTGTATTGTTAATTGTCCCATGTTTGTTTGGATGCTTTTAGAAAGTCTTACAAAATTCTTTCAGTTCCATCTTTGTTGTAAAACAGAAAGGGGGAAGATACCCAACACAGGCTCCTCATGTACTCCTTGGAGGAGAGAACTGGAGGCCAGGATGGCACAAAAACCTCTCAGAGACACAGTGTGGGAAGGAAAATCCTTAGAAGTATTTAAAGTATTCTTAAATCCATAAAGTACCTTAAAAACCTTGAGTATCTCAAGGCATTAATGAGCCCCACTGAGTGTCAGTACAAAGCTCTCCAGGGACTCGTTAAAGCAGATAATTGGGGCCATGATTGCACAAACCTCTCACAGAGTCTGTATCAAAAGGGAAACCCCAAGTACCTCCAAATAACTGAAGTACCCTGAAGTATTAATGAGCCCCACTGAGTGTTGTTACTGACAAAGCCTCTCCAGGGACTAATTATGGCAGATAATTGGAGGCCATGATTGCACAAACCTCTCAGAGACTGCAAGGCAAAAGCCAAAGCCAAAGTCCTTTGAAAAACCTGCAGTCCCTGCAGGGAGCATGAAGGAGCCCCCAGGGCCATTGCTGAGCAAGGCTCCCCAGGGACTCCTTGCAGCAGATCCTTGAGGCCACTGGGATGTGGGCTAGGGGGGGATGCTGAGGGCAGCACAAGGGGCTGACAGTGCCCAGCCTGGCTGGGGCTGTGCCAGGAGGCCCCAGGGCCTCAGCACAAGGTGTCTCCTCCCAGCCCTTGCTGGCACAGACCCTGCTGAGCGCCAGGGCACCAAGACTTGGCTTCTCTTTGTCCCCACCTGTCAGCACTGCCTGCAGTTCCCTGCTCTGCCTGGGGCCTGGGGACACTTGCTCAGTCCTGTCCCTCTCTGGGACCCATTAAAAGTCCAAGAAACTTTGGAGTTGGATTCTGCCTTGGAGTTCCCGAGAGGTTTCTTCATCTCCCTCTCAGGGACTGATGCTCAGGGCCTGAGCACAAAGGCCCAGAGGCTGATTAAAGTCCTTGTGCTGTGTCTGTGCTGCTGAGCTGGGCTGGGCTCCTGGCACAGAGGCAGCTCCTGGTCACCAAGAAGAGCTTCAAAAGCACATTTCTCTTGATGAGCAGCTCTTGTGCCAGCCCAGCAGGGCTGGGGCACTGCCTGCAGCCAGCCCGGGCACAGCCCAGAGGCACAGAGGGCTTCAATCAGTCAGGGCTGGGAAGGGGCTGAGAAGTGCCTGGGGCACAATCACTGCCAGCCCTTGGCACAGGAACCTCTGGCTGCAGGACAGTGCAGCTGCAGCTCCTGGAGCCATCTCCTGCAGCTGGAACATCCCAATGCCTGCAGAGCCTGTGAGTACATTCTCTGCTTGTCTCTTGTGCAGGGCAGCCAGGGGTGCCCAGGGCTGTCCTGCAGAGCAGGGTCCTGCAGCCCAGGGCGCTGTGCTGGGGCAGGGACTCTGCTGCCTGCCAGGGACAGCTCTCAGCCAGCCCTGGCAGCTGCTCCCAGCACTGGGGGACAAGATCTGGGGGGAAGGAGCCGCCCTGAGCAGGGCAGGGGCTGCTGCTGAGAGGGGCTGGGTGGGGCAGGGCTGCTCCCAGCTCCAGACCAGCCTGGGCACAGCTCCACAGGGCACTTCCCAAAGAAGGTAAGCCTGGGATTGCTGGAAAGATCAGGAGCTTTCCTGAGAGTGTTTTCAATTTCATTCTTGTAGAAGGATGGGAAAGTTGGGGTGATGAAAAAAAGATTTTTGCATTTTACACATTTTTCATATATTCATAGCTCTGTAACTTACTATTATATAGTTATAAATCTACAATCCTTACCTAACACTACTAAATTCCTAATTAACTATAATAAACTAATATTACATACTTATATAATTATAATAATTAACTCTAGTACGTTTCCTAAACTTTCTGTTATATTTTAGAACAATAAGCTCACTGTCTAAATACCTTCCTGAAATACTGTCTTATTATCAGGAAGAGAACCTACAAAAACATTTTTTTAATTGACCAGAATGTGAGCAGTCATAACAAAAATTTTTGGCAAAGAAGCCTTTGGACCTATTCCAACAGGTTGAGCAGGGGGTTTGTAACCAGGGACACTGAAACTCCTATTGGATATTCCTGTTAAATATCCTAATAATCAACCTTAATAAATTGCTGAAATCAGGGGTCGGGTTTTCCCATCCCCACTGGGACACCTGGAAGCTTCCAATTAATGTCTGGTTTTTACATTACTGTTCTAACACTGTTGCAAGGGTTTTTTTGTTTTCTTTTTTGATTATAGACAACAAGGGGATGAGAGGAGCAGAACAGGAATTGTAATCAGATACTCACAGAACATTCTGAGTTGAAAGGGACACACAGGGTCACCAAAGGAATGTTTGAGCATTTACAGAGAGGTCAGAACTGTAAGTTTGGGTGGTCAGTGTCTCTGCTGGGAGCCTCCCAAAGGGCCCTCAGCCACTCCTCAGCCCTGCACAGCAGCAGCAGCACCTTTGCAGGGCCCAGCAGGGCTCTCCTGAGCTGCCCTTGCCCAGCTGCACACAGAGCCTGCCCCAGCCAGGGCCCTGCACACAGGCAGGTTTCTGTAGGGCCCCTGCCAGGGCACACAGGCTGGCATGGGCTCTGTGAGTGCTGGCAGGGACAAGGCTCCTCTCAGGAGGGAATGTCCAGGCCCAGGGAGATGCTCAGGGAAGGAGAGGGGGCTGGAGAGAGCAGGGCTGGGGCAGGAGGGCACTGTTGGTGTGTGGGAGGTGCCGGGCACAGCTGGGCACGGGAACACTGTCCTGAGTGCCCGGCTGTCTCTGCCCTGCCCTCTCAGGCACAGCACCACAACATCTGCTCTTGGTTCTGCACTGCCCTGACATTGGCACTGTTATCTGCTGCTCTCAGGGAGGCTCTGGCATCTGCAGCAGCTGAGTCAGGCACTGCCCTTGGCATTCCTGCCAGGCAGGGCTGTCCATGGCAATGGGGTGTCCAAGCTTCCCTGGCACCTGTGGGGCTGTGGGCAAAGCAGTCCATGGCAAAGGGGAATGAGCTGAGCCCCCTCCCTGAGATCCCATCATGGGCACAGCCAGGGATCTCCTTGCTGTGCCCTGCCAGGCTCTGAGCTGCCCTCCTGGGTGCAGATTTGTGCCTGGATCTCTTGGAGTTCCAGCCTCTTGGAGTATCCCAGGGTGATCCAGGAGTGTGATTGTGCTCTGATTGCAGCCCAAGGTGCAAAGCCAGGACAGTTGGGAACAAGCCCGTCCAGCCCCTCACCTTCCCTCAGCCACGGGGAATCCTTTGCCTCTCCCATCTCTCAGTGGCAAACTCTGAGTGCAGCAGAAATGCTGGGGATTTGTGACCTCAGAGAGCCAGGAATGATGTGTGAGTAGGAAAAAAATTCCTTAAACCAGCTCCTGACATCCATGTCCTATAGGACTGTGAGTGCAGATGCTACCAAGACTTTCTGCATTAGGAGTGATTCTCCTGACAAATCTTGAATATCCAGCCTTGTCCCTCTGCCAAATGGCCACAAACCCAGGACAGCAGGGCAGGGATGGCTCCTCGAGAGCCCCCACGCACAGGCCTGGCTGCTCCTGGCACACTCAGCCAGCACAACTGGAGCTCAGGCAGGGACCTGGGTGAAGGTTTTCCCAGAGCAGGAACAAGGCTGGGTGAGTCCCAGCGGGGCAGTCTGCAGGGAATGGCCCAGGTTTGGCTCCAAGCAGCCTCTGCTGACTTGTCACTGTCCTTTCTCCATGAACAGGTGCCCATGTGCAGCCCCAGCAAATGTCCAACAGCAGCTCCATCAGGCACTTCCTGCTGCTCGCATTGGCAGACACGCGGCAGCTGCAGCTCCTGCACTTCTGCCTCTTGCTGGGCATCTCCCTGGCTGCCCTCCTGGGCAACGGCCTCATCATCAGCGCCGTAGCCTGCGGCCACCACCTGCACACGCCCATGTTCTTCTTCCTGCTCAACCTGGCCCTCGCTGACCTGGGCTCCATCTGCACCACTGTCCCCAAAGCCATGCACAATTCCCTCTGGGACACCAGCAACATCTCCTACACTGCATGTGCTGCTCAAGTCTTTCTGATTTTCTTCTTCCTTGGAGCAGAGTATTTCCTCCTGACCATCATGTGCTACGACCGCTACGTGTCCATCTGCAAACCCCTGCACTACGGGACCCTCCTGGGCAGCAGAGCTTGTGCCCACATGGCAGCAGCTGCCTGGGCCAGTGCCTTTCTCAATGCTCTCATGCACACAGCCAATACATTTTCCCTGCCCCTGTGCCATGGCAATGCCCTGGGCCAGTTCTTCTGTGAAGTACCCCAGATCCTCAAGCTCTCCTGTGCAAACTCCTATCTCAGGGAACTTGGGCTTCTTGCTGTTACTGTCTGTTTAGATTGTGGCTGTTTTGTGTTCATTGTTTTCTCCTATGTGCAGATCTTCAGGGCTGTGCTGAGGATCCCCTCTGAGCAGGGACGGCACAAAGCCTTTTCCACCTGCCTCCCTCACCTGGCTGTGGTCTCTCTGTTCCTAAGCACGGGTATATTTTACTACCTGAAGTCCCCCTCCATGTCCTCCCCATCCCTGGATCTGTCCCTGTCAGTTCTGTACTCGGTGGTGCCTCCAGCCCTGAACCCCCTCATCTACAGCCTGAGGAACCAGGAGCTCAAGGCTGCTGTGTGGAGACTGATGACTGGATGCTTTCAGAAACATTAAACTGCTGGAATTTTCTGCAAATCACTTGCAATAAAAGTCAACTTTGATACTTGCTGGTTTCATTTTGGAGGTTCTTCTTCTTTGTTTTACTTTTTTCATATTGTCCACAAAGAAATGTCATTGTTTTTGCCATTTCTCATTTTGTTTCTCTCCACCTTCCCCGTGGCCACACACTGTGTAAATGAGGGGCTGCGCTCTCGGTGGTTTTAAAGGAACTAAAGGATCTCCCAGCAGAGTTTTCTGCAGAGATCCCCTTGTGTTGCCTTCTCTGGAGCTGCAGCAGCAATGTCTGTGTGCAGAGCTGGGGCAGCTCAGTGCTGGCCCAGCAGCTGTGCCCAGCAGCAGCAGCAGCAGCACTTGGTGTTGCCAGTGCTGCTGCCGTGGCCCTGCCCCGCTGCCCTGGTGGCCCTGGTGTTGCTGCAGGGCCTGAGTGCTCTCGGGGCCGGGCACAGCCCTGGGGGTGGCAGTGCCGGGGCTGCAGCAGGGCCAGGCCATGGGCACTGCTGGGGCAGCGCTGACGCCTCAGGCCAGGCCCTGGGGGCTCCAGGCTCCTTGCCCAGGCTCTCTCAAGAACACGGCCAGGCCAATGCTCAGCACAGAAACCCCCGTCAGCAGCCCCAGGCTGGCCGTGGGCAGGCTGGGGGCAAACAGCATGGCTGGGGCTCTGCAAGGGCCCTGGGCCAGATGGGAAGGAGCAGCAGAGCAGGGGCTGATCCATGCCCAGTGCGCTGCACAGCCCAGGGCAGCGTCCCAGAGCGTCCTCATGCAGCTGCCAACAACATCCCCCCTCTGCAGCCCTGGCCTCTCCCCCAGCTCACACAGGTGCCCCATCCTTGCAGGCACAGACACGGCAGCACTGCCTCAGCAGCCCCTGTTTGCATTGCACACAGCAGGGCCAGCACCCCCATGCTGTTGCTGTGGGGACATGAACCTGAGGGAGCACAAATGCCATCAGCCCCTGGGGCCAGCAAGGCCTGCGGGACACCAGGGAAACCACTCAGCTTTGTCCTGGCCTCTGCACTCAGCCAGAAAGTTTGTTCCCATCAGCTGGGAGTTTCCTGTGCCACTGCAGACGCTGCTGCTCAGAGCCAGGGCTGCTTGGCAGCCACCCCCAAACTGCCCTCAGCATTTCCTTGGCTTCTCCTTTGCTTTCTTACCATTCCTGCTACAAATTTCTTTCAATTGCCCACTCCATGGGGCCTAGAACTGGACAGCCCTCGAGGTGCTCCCCAATTAGTACCCAGCACAGGGGAAGAATCACTGCCCTGGTCCTGCTGGCCACATCATTTCTTGAACCATAGGATTGCCAGGCATTGGATTAGGGAAATGGTGGGCAGAGGGTGAGGGTAAAGTGTTATTCACTGTCAGCCATAGGGGGACTTGATTTTCTTATCTATTCAGACTGTATTAAAAGGTGCTGGAGATCTGTACCAGTTAGACATTGCTGATATAAATTTATATTCAGGAAATGAAAACTTAACAGGAGAAAACAGTTCTCTGCATTTTTTTCAATACAGTATATTCATTTTGAATACATTTGTGAAATGTGTCTAATAAACCAAAGGAATTAAAAACTTTAATTATTCCCAGGGGCTTTTCTTTTTCAGGTGTTTTGCATAAATATTTGTGAGCTTTTGTCACTGAATTCTTGAACTGAAGAGCTCAAGAAAGAAGATGCCTCTGGAACAGTAAAATTCATCAGCAACCTCCAAGTGGCTGAGGATCCATCCCCATCAGAGCAGCAATGAACAGAAATGGGCACAGCTTTGTGGCTGACCCAGCTTTGGCATGGGCCCTGAGCCTGGAGCAGGAGCAGCTCTTGAGGGCCCCAAGGCCAGGGCTCTTGTGCTGCCCTGGGCAGATGGGATGGCAGCAGGGGCTGCAGAGCTCTCAGCACCTCAGGCCGAGGGGAGCAGGGCAGCCAGGGAGCCTCCTTTGGCCTTGGCCAAGCACCTTCCCCCATGGCTGGGGCTGAGTCCTGTGGCAGCTGCAGCTGCTGCTGTGGCCTTGGCAGGGGCTGAGGCCGTGGGGCCAGTGCCCAGAGCAGCCTGGCCTGAGCAGAGCTGTGGGGCCAGAGCCGGCTGGGCTGGGCTGGGCTCAGAGAGGCCCTTGGTGCTGCCCAGAGCTCAGGGCAGCTGGCAGAGCTTGCAGGGAGCTGGGCTGGGCTCCGAGAGCCTGGCCCAGAAACCATCAGTGTCCATCTCAGCCTGGCTGAGCGTGCAGGGGCAGGACTCAGGCCAGGCCTTGTGGGGCAGGGCCAGCGCCTGTGCAAGGCATTGCAAACAGGCAAGTGGCCCAGAGAGGAGGCTGCTCTGTGCCCTTGGTGGCATGGACAGAGCAGGGAGGGGGCCCAGGACATTTGTCAGCGCCAGCCTCTGTGCCCATGCGTTGGCAGCCCTGGCTGCTGAGCCCAGCTTTGGCCTGGGCTGAGTTTGGCTGTGGCCCAGCTCCATCCTCCTGCAGGGCTCAGGGCCTGTTCCCGGCCATGGCCAGCCCTGGCTGCCTCTCTGCTGGCCCAGAGGCCGGCAGAGCCCGGGGCAGGGCTGTCTGTGCAGCCCCACAGGAGCCACGGGCTCTGCAGGAGCTGGCAGAGGCTGCCCAGCAGGGAGGCCATGGGGCACAGAGCCCCAAGGCTGCTGTGGGCACCACGGCACAGGGGCCGTTCCCAGCCGCAATGCTCCTGGCCTGGGCTGGGCCTGCACAGGGGCTGGGCCACCATGGCTGGGCCCGCACCCGGCCACAAAGGGGCCACGCAGCCGCTGCCGGGGCTGACAGCAAGGCCAGGCACACACAAGCAATTGCTGAGCATGGCCTGCGCTGGCCAGGCCTGACTGTGCCAAAGGCAGAGCTCAGCTGCCCTTGGGGGCTGCAGCAACACTCCTGAGCCCAAAGAGCCTCCATGGCTGGGCTGGAGGCCAAGGCTGCAGCAGGGAAATGCAGGGCTGCTGTGGGATGGGGAGGCCATTGAATTCCAGCACACACCTCAGCTCTCTGATGATCCCGGCACCATGCTGGGCCCTCTTTCAGACTGGAGCAGAGCAGATGTTGATGGGGCAGGAGCCCTGCAGGGCTGTCAGGGACCTGCAGCTTGCAAGGTGCTCTGGTCTCCCTCAGGTGCTCTCAGAGAGATCCAATCCCAGCTCAGCCCCTCAGGGCACAAGTGGCACTGCCTGTTCATGGGCACACAGCTGATGTCTGCTTTGAAAGGGGCACAGGTGTTAATACCTGTTAGTTTCATAAGTTACAAGCAAATCATTATTATCTGGCTCATTTGAGTCCTTTTAAGAAATGGCAATGTTTTCCCATCAGGAACAGGAATTTCCTGGATCTACTGGATTCTTCTAATAATGGCAAAAGAAGAAATACTGATTCCCCCCTCTACTTGTGTAGATATTCACCAATACTCATTCTAATATTT
Source organism: Agelaius tricolor (assembly GCF_023055355.1). Taxonomy (NCBI): domain Eukaryota; kingdom Metazoa; phylum Chordata; class Aves; order Passeriformes; family Icteridae; genus Agelaius; species Agelaius tricolor. Next base: position 1,537,947 of record NW_027269303.1, read on the forward strand.
CCTGTCGCTCTTCCTTCACGTGTTTGCAGCTCTCTTGTTTAAATGGCCATGTCTAAGGGCATCTCTTCACTAGGCTCTCTGGAACTTTATTCTTCCCATTCCTTCCAGATTTTCTCCTCCAGATGCTCTCTGGTCATTCAAGTGCCTCTCAACTGACTGATTTCATGCTTTGAGCATCAGGGAGTTATCCAGTCTTTCTAAAGTTCAAATAAATACCACACTAGTCAACATCTTAATTGTGTTTTTATCTATCACAGAATTACCATTTCTTATGTCTTTGTCTGTAACTGTTCCTGTACAGAAATCCCTTGAGGATGGGGGACATGTCAGATGCTGCTGGGACATCCCAGAGAGCTGAGGGAAGAGCTGTGATGGTTATTAAACTGTTCAAATGTTCAACTTGTGTTTGTTGGCAAGAAACCATTCTGTACCTCTGAGTGTCACCAGGCCCTGAGCCCAAAGGACACAAACCTGATGAGTTGTGGTTCCCACTGCAGGGGCTGCACTTGGACCTTGGCTCTGCACAGGAGAGCTCTTCATCCCCTTTCTCTCTTTTCCTCCCTCTGGGCATGGAGGGAGCTCCTGACTTTAGCCTGTGACTTGTGTGTGCAAAGAGCAAATCTGGGCAGAATCGGGGCAGGGAGGGTTTGGGGGGACCTTGGGATCTGTGCTGGGCACAGAAGGTGTTTTCCATTGCTCTGAGACTGTCTGATGTGCAAAGTGGATTTAATATCCAGCAGAGGAATGACTTTTGCATTTGATGGAGCTATGCCTTCCCTTGGCTTTGTTGGCTGACAAGAAATGAATGAACATCCCTCTGTGTCTCGGGCAGCTCCTTCTCCAAGGAAAGCAGGTGGGAGTGGGAGCCAAGGAGCTGAAAGCTGCAGGTGCAGCCTGGGCTGGAGGGAGCTCAGATTTGCACAAGGCTGCTCTGAGTGCCAGGGCTTGGATGGGGGAAATGGTGGGGTGGGGGTAGGGACAGAGTCTGATTGATTGTCAGCCATGAAGGGTCTTGATTTTCATATCTATTCCAACTGCATGAGGAGGTACTTGGATTCAGTGTCAATTGGAGATTGCTATTAACAGGGAAAAGAAAAACCTAAACACGACCTAAAATAATGTTTTCTCCCTGTCTTTTTAAATAGAACATATTCAGTTTGAATACACTTCTGAAATCTGTTGAATTAACCACAAAAGATTTGAAAACTGAAATCAAATGATTCCCAGAGGCTTGGCTTGTTAAGGTGTTCTGAATGTTCATGAGCCCTGGGACACTGAATTCCTGCACTGAAGAGCTGAAGGCTGAACAAGCCTCTGGAGCAGTGAAAATTCAGCAGCAGCCTCCAAGTTGCTGAGGATGTCAGCAGCCCCCAGTGAGGCCATCCCTGCCCAGAGACCGTGGGGGAATGGGCAGACAAGGAGAGCGTCCCTGGGGCTGGGGCAGCACAACTCAGAGGCACCAGCGGCTCCAGCTGGGCAATGGAGTGTGGAATGTGGCTGGGAAAGCCCTGCCTGGGCTGGGCCAAGCAGCACAGACAAGCCCTGACTCCCATCCTGGAAACAACTCTCTCAAGGAGACATTAAAAAGGAATTACAATTGTTTCTGTACCCTGAGTTGGATGCACTGGAGAAATCCTGAGAAGAAATCCTCAAGAGGTCAAAACAACAAAAGAGTCTTTGCTGGCAACTTCAGAAAATAAGAGAAACTTGGCAAATGGTTTAATGCCACATTCATTCAGCAGAAAACACTTCTCAAAGCATTACCTTGGCCCATTCAATTTCAGAAACTCTAAGCCTGTTCAATTTTAAGTTACTCAAAATTTGCAAGAGGACAGAAATAGAAGAAGACACAGAGAGAGTGAAAGACAAAAAAGATGCAGAGAAGCACACACACAGGTACCAAGCTCTGGATTCCAGCATTGTTCAGATGGAAATTCCAAGAGGATGCAGGGTCAAGATGTGTGCTTGCCTTGTGGTCAGCCTTCAATACCCCTTGGTCTCCCTGGGCTCTTCCCCCAGGGGGGGCTTGGGCTCATTTGGTCCCTCAGGAGCTGGGCTGGGGGCTGCAGAGGTGGCTGTGGAGCATTGCCTGTGCTGGGCCAGGGACTGGCAGCCACTGCTGGACTGGGATAGAGGCTCTGGGGGGATTGGGGTTCCAGGGCAGGGCAGGGCTGGGTTTCCAGGGCAGGGCAAGTCTGGACCTGCCCCTTCCTCCCCCATGCATGAAATGTTTCCAGCCAACAATGTCCTCCAGTCTGTCAAAATAGGGAATGTTGGAGGTGGAACTCCCAATTCTGGCCATGGGCACCTGGAGGAGAAGGACAGTTCTTTTCCACAGGAAGGAAGGCACAGATCTCCTGTTTTTCAGTAGCAGATGAGAAGAGACCCTCCTCATGCCACGGTCAGCTGGACCAGTCAGGTGGCCTCCGGGATGACAAACAAGCCACACCTGTGCTGTGTTCTCCTGGTTCCATTGGGCCCTGTAGTGTCTCAATGGTCTCTGTGGTTCCACAGGCCCCACAATGTCACAATGGTCCCCTTGGTCCTGTGGATCCCCCCAGTGTCACTATGGTGCCCTTGGTTCCATGAGGCCCCGTGGTATCACAATGGGTCCTTGGTTCCATGGTGCCACACAATGTCAGAATGCTCTGCTTGGTTTCGTGGGACCTCATTGTGTCACAATGGTCTCACTGGTTCCATGTGGCCCTGCAGTGTCAGAACATCCTCTTGGTTTCTGCGGCTCACAAGGGTATCCATGATTCCATGGTATCCCACAGTGTCACAATGGCTCCTTGTTTCCATGACACCCCAAAGTGTCATAATGTTCTCTATGATTCCATGGGGCCCTTCAGGGTCACAATGGTCCCATGCTCTCCCAAGGCCCCACAATGTCACAGTGTTCCCTTGGTCTCACAGGGCCCCACAGTGTCACAATTGTCCCTTGGTCTCACAGGGCCCCACAGTGTCACAATGGTCCCTTGGTTCCATGGGCCCTGTGCTGCTGCATTCCCCCCTCCCCTTCTCAGGCCACCCTGCCAGCTGAGAAATGCTCCTTGGGGCTCGGCCTTGGCCAACAGCCCTTGGGCTCAGCTCCTCTGCAGCTCATCACAAACACTGTCTGCTCCAGGCACTGCTGCTGCCCAACCAGCTCCTGCTTTCTGGAGGAGCAGCCCTGGGAACTGCTTTTGTTCCCTCAGTGGCAAAACATCCCTGTTCTCACCCTGCCAAAGAAAGCTGTTGGTGCCAAGTGTGGCCAGGATGAACCATTGCTGGGACTGAAGCCCCTCTCTTGGGGCCCTGCAAACAGCGCTCCAAAAGGAGCCCTTGGAGCTCTCCTGGGCCAGCGACTCCCTCTGAGTGGGGCCTCTCCCAGCCGGGAACTCTCCCGTTTGCTGCACTCGGGGATCCCCAACAACGACGGAGCCTGGGCCGATCCCCCCACTCCTCCAGGCTCAACCCTTCACCCGCTGGGGAGATGCCAAAGGATCCAAAGTTAGCATTTCCTGCCCTCAGGGGAATTTCTCCCAGGTGCCTTGCACTGACTCTTTGTGTCTGTTTGCACACAGGAGTGCCTGTGCTGGGGAAATGTGGCAGAAATGCTGCTCTCTGAGGGGTTTGAGTGCCTTGGATAGCTGAGTCAGTCAGGCCTGTAAGTGAGGTTACATCACGAGGAGTAAGTTAAATGGTGTTAAGAGCTTTTTTTTGCTAAGTAAAGTTTAATATGTTATAATCTAAGTTGAATATTGTTTCATTTTTATTCCACCATTAAATCATTAAGTCATAGGTTGTGACTTAGGTTAAGGACTGTTAAGTGCTGTTCATTTGCTAAATTGTGAAGTTGAAGGTATCAGTTAAGGTTAAGGTATAAGTTCAGTCCTGTTGAGTTTTAGCTCTTTTAAGCTTTTAAGCCGTATTCCTTTTATCCCTGCCCTCACTGTCTTTTTGTCAAACACACACACAGGGACAGTTCTCGGCTCATTTCTGGTTCGATTGCCTGGATTCTGTTTGGTTTTGTTGTTGCTTTGTTTCCTTGGTGTGCCTAAAGTGTCCAGTCAGGAGCAGAGTGACTCTTGCCAAGGAACTTTGTGCTGCTGTCCCTTAATATTAAATCTGGTTTTTGCTGCTCCCTTGCTGGGGATTTTTTCAGCGCTCTCAAGGCCTCGTTGGTACCAGGGTGAAGGAGCCCTGGCCCAGGCTCTGGCCCTGGGGGACACGGGGACGCTGCCGGGGGGTCCCTGTCCCCCTGTGCCACCCCCCAGGGCCCTGGCCCCCTGTCCCCGTGTCAGGCTCTGGGGTCGATCTCGTGGAACATCCTCTGGGGGAGGCTGCGGCACCGGGGACGGGGGGACCCGGGGGGACAGGGGACCCCGCTGTGCACGAGCAGGGTTGGACTGCTCTGGGGGGAACTGTGAGGGGGCCGGGGCAGAGTGACCTCCCCAATGACCTCACAGCCCCTGTGATGTCACACAGCCCCTGTGATGTCACACAGTCCCCTGTGATGTCACACAGCCATCTCTGTGACGTCACACAGTCCCTGTGATGTCACACAACATCCTGTGATGTTACACAGCCTCCTGAGATGTCACTCTGTGATTTCATACAGCTTCTCTGTGATGTCGCAGAAGACACTATGATGTCACAAAGTCACCATGTGATGTCACTGTCTTTTCTGTGATGTCACGACCTGCTCTATGATGTCACACAGCCACACAGTGATGTCATAACCCTCCCTCTGATGTCACAGAGCCACCCTCTATGATGGCAGTCTGGTCTATGGCCACACAACCTATTATATGATGTGACAGCCAGCTCTGTGATGTCACAATCCTTTCAGTGATGTCACAAAACCCTCTCTGTGATGTCATAATGACACTATGTGATGTCACAGCACACACTTTGACCTCACAGCCTGCTTTATGATGCCATACAGCCATGCCATGATGTCAAAGCCTGCTCTGTGGTGTCACAGAATCCCCGCTATGATGCTGTAGCTGCTCAATGACCTCACACAACAAACTCTGTGATGTCATAGCCCAATCTGTGACCTCACATAGCCCCCTCTGTGCTGTCACACAGCCCCTTGCTGACATCACAGCTGCTCTGTGCCTCCATGACACAGCCACAGAGGAGCTGCTGTGACACAGCCCCCTCTGGGACATGCCACAGCCCCTGCCAGTGCTGAGCCCCTGGGAGCTCTGTCTGTGCCCTGCTGGTGTCCCTGAGGGGCCCTGGCAGTGCCCCAGCCCTGCTGGGCTGTGCACAGGAGCTGCTCCTGGCCAGAGCTGTCTCTCTGCAGCTCTGCTGCCCTTGCCAGGAGCTGCCTCTGGGCCAGGAGCCCGGCCCAGCTCAGCAGCACAGACACAGCACAAGGGCTTTAATGACCCTCTGGGGCTTTGGTGCTCTTTGCATCAGACTCAGTCCTTCAGAGTGTGCTCGAAGAACTTCTCAAAAACTCAAAGTGAGATTAAAATCCAAACTTTTAATGTGTCCCACTCAGGGACTCAACTCACGTGAAAGTGTCCCCAGGTTCCAGGTGGAGCAGAACACTGGTGGCAGTGATGACAGGTGGGGACAAGCAAGGCAAAGGTGGCTCTGGTGCTGAGCAAACCTGGATGTGTTCCAGGAATGCAAAGGGCCAAGGCCTGAGCCCCAGCCCCTGGCAAGGTAGATCCTGTCCCTCCCTCCTTGCTCAAGGCTGTTCCCAGGATGGGCACTGGCATGTGGGGATGGGCAATGCCAAGGGCAGGAGCATGGGGCAGCCCCTGCCAGGCTGCTGAGCAGGGACAAGGAGGCAATGAGGCCCCAGGCCTGCAAGGGTCACTTGTCCCCTCGTGGCCTCAGGCCCAGGGCCAGCAGCCATGGCCAAAGTGCTGCCCAAGTTGGCTCTGTCAGGGCTGTCTTGCAGCTGCTGCCCATCCCTGTGCCCTGTGCAGCCCAGGCTGTCCTACAGTGTTCCTGCCCTGCGCCTCTGTCCCTGCAGGCTGTGGGCATCCCCCGGCTGCCCCACCTGGCTGGGCCCTTCCTTTGCTGACAGCTCTGCCTCCTGCCTGCCTCTGCCTGCCCACACAAAGCCGTGGGCCTGATATCAAAAGGGTTAATTCAATTTTCACTGTGCCTGTGAACTTTTAGTACAGGAATAAGGCATTCAGGTGCTGCTTTCTCACCAAGGATGGTTGGAAGACAAGAAGAAGACATTTGGCTCAAGATTGCAGTGACAGAAAATCGAAGGACTGAGTCTGGGAACTTGAGGTGGGTTTTATGGGTAAATTGTAATATGCATTTAGTGATGCTGGTAGAATTACATGTCCACATAAGGTTACGAGTTATATCTTACTAGACCTCAGACCCAAATAAATGATATCCTCTTAAATAGGAAATTAGTGTTAAGGAGTCTTAATCTGATATTTTTGATATTTGGTGGTGGTGGGGCCTCCTAGAACAAGGAGTCAGCTGTGACACTGAGCAAAGTCAGGGCACAAAGGGTCCTTTGTGAGTCTGCAGAACCCCATGGAACCAAAATCCGTTTTGGTATATCGGGGTCACATTGAACCAATGGTCCATTGTGATACTGCAGCTCCAAGGAGACCATTGTGACTCTGAGAAACCTCTTGGAACCAAGGGGCCATTGTGACACAGCAAGGCCTGGTGGAACCATGAATCCATTGTGACACAGTGTGGCCACATGGAGCCAAGGGGCTACTGTGACACTGCAGATCCAAGGAGACCATTGTGACTTAAGAACCTCATGGAACCAGGAGTCCATTGTTCCACTGTGGGGCCCTGTCCAACCAAGGGAATGACAGTGACTTATTGGGGCCTTATGGAACAATGGAGACTATTCTCACACTTTGGGACCCAATGGAACCAAAGGGCCATTACAGCATGGCAGGGCCTCATGGAACCAAGGGGTCTCCAGTGAACCCTGTGGGTCTCCAGGGGATGAAGGGTCCAGTGGAACCAAGGATACCATTGTGACACTCTGCGGCCTCATGGAACCAAAGGTCCATTGTGACACAACAGGGCCTCATGGAACCATGGAGGCCATTTTTACACTTTGAGGCCTTGTGGAACCAAAGGTCTTTTGTGGCACTTCAGAGCCTTGTGGAGCCAAGGGGACCACAGAGACACTGTGGGGCTCAGTGAAACCAATAGTGTGTTGTGACACTGCAGGGCCTTATGCAATCACGTAGACCATGGTGACACCAAAGGCCTCAATGAACCAGGGGGCTAGTGTGACACTACAAAGTCTCATGGAAGCAAGGAACCATTGTGACACTATTGAGTCTTGGCAGGCCAAGGGGCAGTTGTCACACTCTGTGGCACGAAGGAGTCCATTGTGACACTACAGGACCCCATGGAAATAAGGATCCATGTAACAGTGTGGGACCCCATGGAACAAAAGTTCCTTGTGACACTTCAAGGCCTCATGGAATCCTGGAGGCCATTATGACACTTCGAGGCTTCGTTGAATCAAGGGGCTCTGCAGGGCCTCATGGAACCAAGGAGCCCCTTCTGACACTGTGAGTCCCAATAAAACCAAGGGTCCAGTGTGACACCGTGGAACCAAGGAGACTGTTGTTCTCTGGTTGTTGGCAGTACAAAAGCTCATGGAATTAAAAGTCCATTGTGATATTGTAGGGCCTCATAGAACAAATGAGACTGATATGATACTTAGGGACCCACTGGAACCAAGGGGCCACTGTGACACCACAGGGCCTCATAGAACCAAGGAGCCATTGTAGCACAGCAGGGCCTCATGGAATCAAGAGGATCACAGTGACCCTGTGGGGCTCCACAAGGGGCTGTGGGGCTCCATAAGGGGCTGTGGGGCTCCATGAGACCATGGGGCCATTCTAACTGTGGAACCAAGGATACCATTGTTACACTATGGGGCATCATGGAACCAAGGAGAGCACTGTGACACTGCAGGGCTCCGTGGAACTGAGAACTTGTGTGGCAGGGAGGAGCCCAATGGAACCAAGGTGCCATTGTGATACTGTGGAACCAAAAGAGATTTGTGACACTGCGGGGCTTCATGGAACCAATGAGACCATTCTGACACTCTGAGTCCCCATGGAACCAAGGGGCCATTGTGACACCACAGGGCCTCACAGAACAGAGGCAGCCACTGTGACACTGCAGGGTCTCAGGAAAGCAAGGGGCCATTGTGTCACTGTGGGTCCCCATGGAAGCAAGGGGACATTGTCACACATCCAGGCCTGCTGGAACCAACAGGACCATTGTGACCCTGAGGAACCCAATAGAATCAAGGGGCCAGTTTGAGACTCTGCCACGATGGAACCAATGGGCCATTGTGGCATTGCACAATCCCATGGAAACAAGGAAACCATTTTGACACTGCAAGGCCTCATGGAAGCAAGGGGCCATTGTGCCACTGTGGAGCCAAGGAGACCATTGTTATATCACTGGGCCTCATGGAAACAAAGATCTGTTGTGATCCTACAGAGCCTCATGGAACCAAGGGGTCATTGTGATGCTGCAGGGCCCCAAGGATCCAAGAACATGGAACAGGTCTGGCTGGCTGGGCCTCCTGGGGGCTGCCCGACTGGTCCAGCTGACCTTGGCATGTTGAGGATTGCTTCTCATCAGCCCCTGAAACCCTGGAGTTGTGTGCTTTCCTTCCTGTGGGAAAGAACTGTCCTTCTCCTCCAGGGGTTCATGGCTGAAATTGGGATCCCTCCTCCAAATCTGATTATATCCAAGGATTATTCCCATATGAAACCTACCAGGACAGACAGCTCTGGCTGGCCTTGGCCTCTTGGGGACCACCTCTCATCTTCCTTCAAAACACTGGGTGCCTGTGCTTTTCTTGCCACAGAAAAAACCCATCTTTCAAGTCCAGGTGTCCATGGCCAAAATTGGGAATCTGCCTCTAAAATTCCTTATATCCAAGGATGGCTCCCAGACAAACCTGCCAGGACTGTCCAGGTTCCCTTGGCTTCTTAAGGGCCAGCTCTCATCATCCTTTGAAACACTGGGGCTCTGTACTTTCCTTCCTATGGAAAAGAACTGTCTTTCTTGTCCACATGCCCATAGACAAAAGTGGGGTTTGGCCTCCCAAATTCTGTCTATCCAAGGATTCTTCCCTGACAACAGGTCTGGCTTCCCTTGGCCTCCTTGGGGCTGCCTCTAATCAGCCTTTGAAACACTGGGATCCAACCTTCCTTCCAGGAACCCATGGCTGAAATGGAATTCCACCCCTAATACTCCCCAAATATCCAAGGGTTGCTTTCAGACTAAAGCTGCAAGGACAGGCAATTTGAGGTGTCATGGGACCAAGGGTCCATTGTGAAACTGCGAGACCCCATGGAGCCAAAGATCCATTGTGACTTTGCAAGGCCTCATGGAATCATGGAGACACAATTAAGACATGTCACAGCCTCATGGAACCAAGGAGACCAATGTGACACTAACAGGACTCATGGAATCACGGAGACCATTGTGACACTGTGAGGCCTCATGGAACCGGTGAAACAATTGTGACCCTGGGTGTTGCAGTGTGATTTCCTGTTTCACCTATCCCAATACCCTCAGGTGTGCCAACCTTTCCCATCCCCCTTTTGCCCTCCTGCCTAAGAGCTGTCCATCAATCTTAACATTCCAGCAAGGGCGTCATGTGGTTGGAAGAAGTTCAAAAGATGCTCTTCAGGTCTGGGCTCATTGGCCTGTCCAAGCATCTATATCCTTTGAGCCTTCCCCTCCTCCCACCTAGTTGGCCCTCACCTGTCCCTTTCCCTCCCCCTGTCCCCGGGGCTTAAAAGGGGATGAGACCATGTGGCCTGGAGTTCTATTGTGAGCTGTTACCAGATTCAGAGGTCTACCATCCTGAAATAAAACTCTGGATTAAGACTCTACGATAGAACCTGCTCCTTTTTCTCTTCACCGTCGCCTGAACCTTTTCCACCAGAGGTAAACTGAGTTCCTACTTTTCCTGGATTTGTTTCGAGTGCCTAGCTGCAGCACCCAGCCGGCCAGAGGTATCTCTGGGGTGAAAACACCACAGCTTCAGGCTTTGGTCTAGCAGTGAGAGTTAGACAAAGCCGGGCACGACAGACCCGGAAACATCGGGATTAATATTCTATAGCTGGGGGTCCCCACAGAACCAAGAGGATCATTGTGATACTGTGGGGCCTCCTGAAACCAAGAGGCCTTTGTGACATTGCAGGGCTGCATGGAACCAAAGCTCCAGGGTGACACAGAGGGGCCTCCTGACATCATTGGTCCATTGTGACACTGTGGAGCCAAAGGAGACAATTGTGACACTGCAAATCGCCAGGGTCCAAAGGTCCATTGTGACACTGCAAGGCCTCATGGAATCATTGGGACCATTGTGACACTGCGGGGCCTTCTGGAACCTAGGGGCCATTGTGACATTGCTGGATCCCATGGAAACAAGGGTCCATCGTGACACTGCTGGATCCCATGGGATCAAGCCACCATTATGGCATGGCAGGGCCCGTTGGATCAAGGCACCATTGTGGCACTGTAGGGCCCCACAAAACCAAGGGAACACAGAACAGGTCTGGCTGGTTTGGCCTCCCAGGGGCCACATGACTGGTCCAGCTGACCCTGGCATGTTGAGGGTCTCGTCTCATTTGCTCCTGAAGCACTGGGGCGCTGTGCTTTTCTTCCCATGGAAAAGAACTCTCCTCCTCCTCCAGGCACCCATGGCCAGAACTGGGATTCCACCTCCAAATTTCCTTATTATAACAGAGGAAATGTATTGTATTTGAATATCTGTATATAGGCTTTGCCCTGGGAGGTCCCGGTTGTCCTTGATGGGCTGCAGCTGTGATGTTCTTAATTGGGCTGCAGCTGTGACCAATGAAGATATCTGGGATAAAAGGGGGTGGGTTAGCCAGTCAGGGAGAGCCTTGGAACTGCTCTGAACTGAGAAAGAACAAGATGCAGAAGGTGTCTGTGCTGTGAAGATCTGCAGCTATAAGAACACACCAAGGAGGTATGGACTTTAGAAATTTGATAACAACAGTATGGGACTCCAGAAATAGAACAACAACACCTTATATCCCGTGATTGTTCCAATAGGAATATTCCCAGGACAAGTCTGTCTTGCAGTGGTTTTACAAGGGTCACTTTGCATCTGTCTCAAAAAACACTGGGGAAGGCTGGTGATTTCCTTCCTATGGGGAAGAACTGTCCTGCTTCTCCAGGTGCCCATGGCTGAGATTGGGGTTACACCTCTAATATTCCCTATATCCAAAGTCTGGTCCCAGACAAAATCTTCCATTCCTGATAAGTCTGGCTGGCCTTGGCCTTGTGAGGCTCTTCATACGCTGGGGCTCTGTGCTTTCCTTCCTATGGAAAAGAACTGTCCTTCTCGGCCAGGTGCCCATGGCCAGAATTTGAGTTCCACCTCCAATATTGCCTGTTGTGACAAATTGGAGGAGATTGTTGGCTGGAAACATTTCGTGTATGGGGGAGGAAGGGGCAGGTCCAGCCTTGCCCTGCCCTGGAACCCCAGCCCTGCCCTGGAACCCCAATCCCCCCAGAGCCTCTATCCCAGCCCAGCAGTGGCTGCCAGTCCCTGGCACAGCACAGGCAATGCTCCACAGCCACCTCTGCAGCCCCAGCCCAGCTCCTGAGGGACCAAATGAGCCCAAGCCCCACCTGGGGGAAGGGCCCAGGGAGACCAAGGGGTATTGAAGGCTGACCACAAGGCAAGCACACATCTTGACCCTGCATCCTCTTGGAATTTCCATCTGAACAGTGCTGGAATCCAGGAGTTGGTAGCTGTGTGTGTGCTTCTCTGTATCTTTTTTGTCTTTCTCTCTTTCTGTGTCTTCTTCTGTCTCTGTGCTCCTGTAAATTTTGATTATCATTAAATTGAACAGGCTTAGAGTTTGTGAAGTTGAATAGGCCAAGTTAATACTTTGAGAAGTGTTGTTTTGTTGATTAAATATCTGTTGTAATTGCACATTAGAAGAATTTTAAAAAGTAATACAAAACGTTTTGTGTAACTGACAATCTGTTAAACCACTGAGATACTGAACACGCCTCTGTGAAATACAAATGTTAAAGATGAAAAAACCCAGGAACCTCCTCTTTCTTTTCCAGTCAACAAAGAAGCAGCGGCCCTGACCCTGGCGCCCATCTCAACCAAACCAAACCAAACCAAACCAAGCAACCCTGCCATGGGCTGAGCCCCTTCCCCCCTCCCCAGGCTGCCCCCCTCCCCATTGGCCCCATTCTGACCAAACCAAACCCCAACAACTCCCAAACAGGAAAACAAAAGAGGCTACAAAACCCCAACCAGAACAAAGCCAGCCACAGCTATTAAAATCTCACAATCAAGTCCCCTCTCCCCAACACAACTCAAACCAAAAACTCCTACAACCCACAACCCATACAAAATAACCCTACAACTAAAAACTTAAAAACAAAAAAACCCCCAAAACCAACCATAAAACCAATCCTAACACAACCCAACCACAACTTCCACCACAAGTTACTGGCAGGTCAGGTGTTAATCCTTTCAATACTTCATTGCTCCATCGAGTAAATGAAAAAAGCAAAGTACCAGAATATAAAAAAATATATAAAACCATTAAAGTCAGTAAAGGAGAAATTAAATCCCAAATAAAAAAAGAAAAAATACCTTAATCTTAAAACTAAAATCCTCTTGTAAACTATAATGAAAAAAACTCTTTTTCTTTTTAACACAAAAAACTTTTTAAAAAAATTACAAATAATATCAAAAAAAACCCGCCATACTAAAATAAACAAATGTTAAAATAACTGTAATTTCATCAAAAGTTTAAACAGGAGGGAAAAAATCCAAGTAATCCAGTATCCACAAGAGGAAATCTCTATTCCCAGAGATAAAAATAATTTTAAAAGCAAAAAATAGAACTTTTACCCTTAAAGAACTCATCTTTAAAACAATACCCCATAAGTTGACATGGCCCATCTACAAGCTGTGAAAAAGCTTGTAGCAATAAAAACAACTTCACAAGAACAAAGTTCCCCAGACAACTGATATCCATGACAGAATTAAGAACAACAACAAAAAAATTTTTCTTCTTGTAAAAAAATCTCCATAACCTTAACAAGAAAAACTTCTCTCCTAAAGTAAACTAAAAAAAGACTGTTCTTGAAATAGTAAACGAACTAGAAATTTTAAGTTTACTTACTTTACATTGTCAGTACAAAGAAAAAGTTATCAAGAAAAAAAACTGTTCTAAAGGGTTTATTTTAATTCTTACTACTTTTTTCTTTTTCAATTTACTTTTAATAAAAATTTCTCTATACCCTTTTAAACTGTTAGGACTACTTTACCTTTCCCATAATCCTATCTCACAACAAAATAAATACATAAATAATTAACTGACACTAAAACTGAACAAACTCATCAATACATTAATTAGGAAATCTCAATATTAGAAAAATCTTAAATTAACAAACTAAAACCACTACAATGTCATAATAACCTATTTGCCAAAGTTTCTGTGATTTTCTAAAGCTCCCAGTAGTGCCTGTTTTGTTCTTTTCAGCTCCTGAGAATCTTTGTTGGTATTTCTCCAGGGAGTCAAACTCAGAGCACACAGACAATTGTAATTCCTTTTAAAGGTCTCCTTGAGAGAGTTTTTTAGTGGATGGCAGTCAGGGCTTGTGTGTCCTGCTTGGCCCAGCCCAGGCAGGGCTTTCCCAGCCACATTCCACACTCCATTGCCCAGCTGGAGCCGCTGGTGCCTCTGAGTTGTGCTGCCCCAGCCCCAGGGACACTCTCCTTGTCTGCCCATTCCCCCACGGTCTCTGGGCAGGGATGGCCTCACTGGGGGCTGCTGACATCCTCAGCAACTTGGAGGCTGCTGCTGAATTTCACTGCTCCAGAGGCTTGTTCAGCCTTCAGCTCTTCAGTGCAGGAATTCAGTGTCCCAGGGCTCATGAACATTCAGAACACCTGAACAAGCCAAGCCTCTGGGAATCATTTGATTTTAATTTCCAAATCTTTTGTGGTTAATTAGACAGATCTCAGTAGTATATCCACAGTGAATGCAATATATTTAAAAAGACAGTGAGAAAAAGATTTTTCAGGACCTGTTTAGTTTTTTTCCCCTGTTACTTAAATGATATGTGCAATCTGCAATTGACACTGAGTCCAAGTACCTCCTCATGCCCTTTGAATAGATATGAAAATTAAACCCTTCATGGCTGACAATCAATCAGACTCTGTCCCTACCCCCACCCCACCATTTCCCCCATCCAAGCCCTGGCACTCAGAGCAGCCTTGTGCAAATCTCAGCTCCCTCCAGCCCAGGCTGCACCTGCAGCTTTCAGCTCCATGGCTCCAACTCCCACCTGCTTTCCTTGGAGAAGGAGCTGCCTGAGACACAGAGGGATGTTCATTTCTTGTCAGCCAACAAAGCCAAGGGAAGGCACAGCTCCATCAAATGCAAAAGTCATTCCTCTGCTGGATATTAAATGCCTTGCACAGGCGCTGGCCCTGCCCCACAAGGCCTGGCCTGAGTTCTGCCCCTGCACACTCAGCCAGGCTGAGATGGACACTGATGGTTTCTGGGCCAGGCTCTCTGAGCCCAGCCCAGCTCCCTGCAAGCTCTGCCAGCTGCCCTGAGCTCTGGGCAGCACCAAGGGCCTCTCTGAGCCCAGCCCAGCCCAGCCGGCTCTGGCCCCACAGCTCTGCTCAGCCCAGGCTGCTCTGGGCACTGGCCCCACGGCCTCAGCCCCTGCCAAGGCCACAGCAGCAGCTGCAGCTGCCACAGGACTCAGCCCCAGCCATGGGGGAAGGTGCTTGGCCAAGGCCAAAGGAGGCTCCCTGGCTGCCCTGCTCCCCTCGGCCTGAGGTGCTGAGAGCTCTGCAGCCCCTGCTGCCATCCCATCTGCCTAGGGCAGCACCAGAGCCCCGGCCTTGGGGCCCTCAAGAGCTGCTCCTGCTCCAGGCCCAGGGCCCATGCCAAAGCTGGGACAGCAGCCACAAAGCTGTGCCCATTTCTGTTCATTGCTGCTCTCATGGGGATGGATCTGCAGCCACTTGGAGGTTGCTGATGAATTCACTACTCCAGAGGCATCTTCTTTCTTGAACTCTTCAGTTCAGGAATTCACTGAAAAAGGAACGTAAACATTTGTTCCAAAACACCTGAACAGGAAAAACCCCTGGGAATCATATAAATGTTCAACCTTCTGTGGTTAATTGAACAGATTTCAGACATTTATTAAAGGTGAATATACTATATTGAAAAGAATGCAGAGAGAAGTGAATTGTCCTGTTTTCTCTTCCTGTTTATAGATTCATATCAGCAATGTCCAGTTGATATTGATCCCCAGTACCTTCTATTGCAGTCTAAATAGATATGAAAATCAAGACCCTTCATGGCTGACAATCAATAACACTTTGTCCCCACCTTCTCCCCACCATTTCCCTCATCCAATCACTGGATCTCCTATGGATCAGGAATGGTGTGGCCAGCAGGAGCAGGGCAGTGATTCTTCCCCTGTGCTCAGCACTGGTGGGGCAGCATGCCAAGGTCTGTGTCCAGTTCTGGGCCCCCCAATTTAGGAAGGACATGGAGGGGCTGGAGCGTGTCCAGAGAAGGGCAACAAGGCTGCTGAGGGCTCTGGAGCACAAGTCCAGGGAGGAGTGGCTGAGGGAGCTGGGGTTTTTTATCCTGGAGAAGAGGAGGCTCAGGGGAGACCTCATCACTCTCTACAACTCCCTGACAGGAGGGTGCAGCCAGGTGGGGGTCAGGCTCTTCTCCCAGGGAACAGGGACAGGACAAGAGGACACAGCCTTCAGCTGCACCAGGGGATGCTTAGGCTGGACATTAGAAGATATTCTCCACACAAAGGGTGATTGGGCATTGGAATGGGCTGCCCAGGGAGGTGGTTAAGTCACCGTCCCTAGAAGTGTTTAAGGAAAGACTGGATGTGGCACTCAGTGCCATGGTCTGGGTGACAAGGTGGTGTTGGGTCCCAGGTTGGACTTGATGCTCTCCAAGGTCTTTTCCAGCCTGGCTGATTCTCTCATGATTGTGACTCTGCAGGGTCCTGGGGAAGCAAGGGGCCATTGTGACACTGCGGGGCCTGGTGGCACTAAGAGGACCATGGTGACACTGTGTACAACATGGCAGCACAGAGCCAAGGGGCCATGGTGACACTGTGGGGCTGGATGGAAGCAAGGAGTCCATGGTGACAGTCTGGATCCTGCTGGAACCACAGAGGCCACTGTGACACTGCAGGGCCTTGTGGAACCAAGGGGCCATTGTGACACTGCGGAACCAAGGAGACCCTTGGGAGAGCCTGGGGACAATGGAATCAAGGGGCCATTGCTCCATTGCAAGGACTCTGGGAACTGAGAGAACAATTGTGACACTGTGGTGCCCCATGGAACCAAGGGTCCCTGGTAACACTGCAGGATCTTGTGTCACCAGGGCTCCATTGTGACACTGCAGCACCAAGGAATTCATTGTGGCACTTTGAGGCCTCATGGAGCCAAGAGGCCACTGTGACCCTGCAGGGCCTTGTGGAACCATGCAGAGCATTGTGACAGAGCAGGACCTGGTGTCACGATGGGGCCACTGTGACACTGCAGGGCCCCATGGAACCAAGGCACCAGGGCTGCTCCTCAGGGACTCGTGGAATGAATGAAACATGTTTGAAACCGTGGTGGCCCTTGGGACCAAGAGGCCATTGTGACCCTGTGGAACCAAGGAGAGCATTGCTGCACTGCCAGACCTCATGGAACCAAGGATCCATTGTGACACTGCAGGGCCCAAGGATCCAAGGGACTTTGTGACACCAAGGGGTCCCATGGAACTAAAGGGAGATTGTGACACTGTGAAGCCTCATGGAATCATGGAGACCATTGTGACACTCTGGGGCCTCATGGAACCCTGGTGACAGCAAGTTGTCTGGGAGTGTGGATCTGCTGGAGGGTAGGTGGGCTCTGCACAGGGCCCTGGACAGGCTGGATCCAGGGCCCAAATCCAGCAAGGTGAGGTTTAACAAGTCCCAGTGCTGGGTCCTGCACTTTGGCCACAACAACCCCTGAAGCCCTACAGGCTGGGGACAGAGTGTCTGGAGAGCAGCCAGGCAGAAAGGGACCTGCAGGGACTGATGGACAGCAGGTTGGACATGAGCCAGCAGTGTGCCCAGGTGGCCAAGAAGGCCAATGGCTCCTGGCCTGGATCAGGAATGGTGTGGCCAGCAGGAGCAGGGCAGGGATTCTTCCCCTGTGCTCAGCACTGGTTGGGCAGAAGTGCTGTGTCCAGTTCTGGGACCCCAATTTAGGAAGGACATGGAGAGGCTGGAGTGTGGGGCTGGGGAGAGGTCTGGAACACAAGTCCTGTCAGGAGGGGCTGAGGGAGCTGGGGTTGTTTATCCTGGAGAAGAGGAGGCTCAGGGGAGACAAGGCAGTGTCAGGGCACAGGTTGGACTTGATGATCTCCAAGGACTTTTCCAACCTTGCTGATCCTGGGATTCTCTGAAACCACCCTTGGAGCAGTTGCAGGATGAGCCCTGGGTCTCCTCCTCAGAAGCTCCAGCAGCCCAGGTCCCTCAGCTTCTCCTGGCAGCCCCAAAGCCCATCCTGTCAGTCCTGCAGAGCCTCTGCAGCTCCTCCTCATTGCCCAGAACAGGGAGCCCCAGAGGCAGACACAGCAGCCCAGATGTGCCCCCCTGGCCTGGGGTGTCTCTGGCAAGGGAGCAGCAGCAGGCACTGCAGGAGCCTGCAGACAATTCCTGCAGCACTTGTAGGATGATCCTGCTGCCCAAGGGACGTTCCCATGGGGCCAAGTCAGGAACTGCAATGGGGAGTGGGGCCAGAGAGGAAAGGCCAAACAGGGATGGGCTGTTTGCAGGGGAAGGAACAGGGCTGGGCAAGAGGAAGAGATTTGTACAAGGGAAGAGTAAAGAAAACAAAAGTGAAGCCAAGGAAATGCCCAGGGCAGTTTGGGGGTGGCTGCCAGCCAGCCCTGGCTCTGAGCAACAGCGTCTGCAGTGGCACAGGAAACTCCCAGCTGATGGGAACAAACTTTCTGGCTGAGTGCAGAGGCCAGGACAAAGCTGAGTGGTTTCCCTGGTGTCCCGCAGGCCTTGCTGGCCCCAGGGGCTGATGGCATTTGTGCTCCCTCAGGTTCATGTCCCCACAGCAACAGCATGGGGGTGCTGGCCCTGCTGTGGGCAATGCAAACAGGGGCTGCTGAGGCAGTGCTGCCGTGTCTGTGCCTGCAAGGATGGGGCACCTGTGTGAGCTGGGGGAGAGGCCAGGGCTGCAGAGGGGGGATGTTGTTGGCAGCTGCATGAGGACGCTCTGGGACGCTGCCCTGGGCTGTGCAGCGCACTGGGCATGGATCAGCCCCTGCTCTGCTGCTCCTTCCCGTCTGCCCCAGGGCCCTTGCAGAGCCCCAGCCATGCTGTTTGCCCCCAGCCTGCCCACGGCCAGCCTGGGGCTGCTCACGGGGGTTTCTGTGCTGAGCATTGGCCTGGCCGTGTTCTTGAGAGAGCCTGGGCAAGGAGCCTGGAGCCCCCAGGGCCTGGCCTGAGGCGTCAGCGCTGCCCCAGCAGTGCCCATGGCCTGTCCCTGCTGCAGCCCCGGCACTGCTACCCCCAGGGCTGTGCCCAGCCCCGAGAGCACTCAGGCCCTGCAGCAACACCAGGGCCACCAGGGCAGCGGGGCAGGGCCACGGCAGCAGCAATGGCAACACCAAGTGCTGCTGCTGCTGCTGCTGCTGCTGGGCACAGCTGCTGGGCCAGCACTGATCTGCCCCAGCTCTGCACACAGACATTGCTGCTGCAGCTCCAGAGAAGGCAACAAAAGGGCATCTCTGCAGAAAACTCTGCTGGGAAAGATCCTTTAGCTCATTTAAAGCCACCAAGAGCACAACCACTTATTGACACAGTCTATGGTCACAGGGAAGGTGGAGGCAAACAAAATGAGAAATGGCACATACAATGACATTTATTTGTGGACAATATGAAAAAAGTAAAACAATGAAAAGCAACCCCCAAAATAAAATGAACAAGAAGGATCTAAGATTACTTTCATTACAAGTGATTTGCAGAAGCTGGCTAACAGTTTAATGTTTCTGAAAGCATCCAGTCATCAGTCTCCACACTGCAGCCTTGAGCTCCTGGTTCCTCAGGCTGTAGATGAGGGGGTTCAGGGCTGGGGGCACCACCGAGTACAGAACTGACAGGGCCAGATCCAGGGATGGAGAGGAGATGGAGGGAGGCTTCACGTAGGAAAACATTGCAGTGCTGAGGAACAGGGAGACCACAGCCAGGTGAGGGAGGCAGGTGGAAAAGGCTTTGTGCTGTCCGTGCTCAGAGGGGATCCTCAGCACAGCCCTGAAGATCTGCACATAGGAGAAAACAATGAACACAAAACAACCAAGTACCAAACAGACACTAACAGCAATGAGCCCCACTTCCCTGAGGTGGGATTTGGAGCAGGAGAGCTTGAGGATCTGTGGAATTTCACAGAAGAACTGGCCCAGGGCATTGCCATGGCACAGGGGCAGGGAAAATGTATTGGCCGTGTGCAGCAGTGAATAGAGAAAGGCACTGGCCCAGGCAGCTGCTGCCATGTGGGCACAAGCTCTGCTGCCCAGGAGGGTCCCGTAGTGCAGGGGTTTGCAGATGGACACGTAGCGGTCATAGCACATCACGGTCAGGAGGAAATACTCTGCTGTAGCGCAGAAAACAAAGAAAAAGAGCTGAGCAGCACATCCAGTGTAGGAGATGTTGCTGGTGTCCCAGAGGGAATTGTGCATGGCTTTGGGGACAGTGGTGCAGATGGAGCCCAGGTCGCTGAGGGCCAGGTTGAGCAGGAAGAAGAACAAGGGTGTGTGCAGGTGGTGGCCGCAGGCTACGGCGCTGATGATGAGGCCGTTGCCCAGGAGGGCAGCCAGGGAGATGCCCAGCAAGAGGCAGAAGTGCAGGAGCTGCAGCTGCCGCGTGTCTGCCAATGCCAGCAGCAGGAAGTGCCTGATGGAGCTGCTGTTCGACATTTGTGGTGCCTTGGCAAAACGATCTGTAAACAAATAATCATGGAATAGTTGGGTTTGGAGAGGACTTGAAATATCCCAGCACAGGCTGGGGACACTTTCCCCCACTGCCTGCCCAGGGCTCTGCTGCCTGGAGCTGTCCCTGCCAGCAGCTGCTTCCCTGTGCCCAGGGCTGAGCCCTGCCAGTGCTGCCAAAGCCCAGCCCAGCCCTGGGGGCTCAGCTCTGCCCTTCAGAGCCCTCCCAGCTCTGGCACTGCCCAGGGGCAGCTCTGGCTCTGCAGGCTCTGATGGCAACGTCAGAGCAACCCTGAGGAGGCTGGAAAAGTGAAACTGATGCTGCCTCTAAAGGGCTCTTTGCTGATTTTTGTAACTGTCTGCTTTATTCAGATCGGAGAGAAATTTGCTTTTTTTCCACCTGAATGGAGAGATGAATATCTATGTGCAATTTCCCAACCATGCAACCTAGAGAAGTAGATTAAAAAAGCAGATTTTCCCTTTTATTCAGGTTCTCCCTTGCTGTGCTCCCTGTATAATCTACTTGGAAATGTTCTGCAGTTAAATGTCATTCTGGGAGCAGCCCTGAACAATGCAGCATCCTCCCCACACAAGGAGAACACTTCCAAGCCTCACCAGCTGTCTCCTGCCACCCAGATCTTGTCCCCAGCGCTGGGAGCAGCTGCCAGGGCTGGCTGAGAGCTGTCCCTGGCAGGCAGCAGAGTCCCTGCCCCAGCACAGTGCCCTGGGCTGCAGGACCCTGCTCTGCAGGACAGCCCTGGGCACCCCTGGCTGCTCTGCACAAGAGACAAGCAGAGAATGTACTCACAGGCTCTGCAGGCATTGGCATGTTCCAGCTTGAGGAGATGGCTCCAGGAGCTGCAGCTGCATTGTCCTGCAGCCAGAGGTTCCTGTGCCAAGGGCTGGCTGTGATTGTGCCCCAGGCACTTCTCAGCCCCTTCCCAGCCCTGACTGATTGAAGCTCTCTGTGCCTCTGGGCTGTGCCCGCGCTGGCTGCAGGCAGTGCCCCAGCCCTGCTGGGCTGGCACAAGAGCTGCTCATCCAGAGAAATGTGCTTTTGAAGCTCTTCTTGGTGACCAGGAGCTGCCTCTGTGCCAGGAGCCCAGCCCAGCTCAGCAGCACAGACACAGCACAAGGACTTTAATCAGCCTCTGGGGCTTTGTGCTCAGGCCCTGAACATCAGTCCCTGAGAGGGAGCTGAAGAAACCTCTGCAGAACTCCAAGGCAGAATCCAACTCCAAAGTTTCTTGGACTTTTAATGGGTCCCAGTGAGGGACACGACTGAGCAAGTGTCCCCAGGCCCCAGGCAGAGCAGAGAACTTCAGGCAGTGCTGACAGGTGGGGACAAAGAGAAGCCAAGTCTTGGTGCCCTGGGGCACAGCAGGGTCTGTGCCAGCAAGGGCTGGGAGGAGACACCTTGTGCTGAGGCCCTGGGGCCTCCTGGCACAGCCCCAGCCAGGCTGGGCACTGTCAGCCCCTTGTGCTGCCCTCAGCATCCCCCCCTAGCCCACATCCCAGTGGCCTCAAGGATCTGCTGCAAGGAGTCCCTGGGGAGCCTTGCTCAGCAATGGCCCTGGGGGCTCCTTCATGCTCCCTGCAGGGACTGCAGGTTTTTCAAAGGACTTGGGGTTTGGCTTTTGCCTTGGAGTCTCTGAGAGGTTTGTGCAATCATGGCCTCCAATTATCTGCTGTAATTAGTCCCTGGTGAGGCTTTGTCAGTAACAACACTGAGTGGGGCTCATTAATGCTTCAGGGTACTTCAGTTATTTTAAGGTACTTGGTGTTTCCCTTTTGATACAGACTCTATGAGAAGGATTGTGCAGTTGCAGCCCCCAATTATCTACTGTAATTAGTCCCTCTAGAGCCTTTATCAGTAATGACACTCAGTGGGGCTCATTAATGCTTCAAGGTACTTCAGTTATTTTAAGGTATTTGGTGTTGCCCTTTTGATACAGACTCTGTGAGAGGTTTGTGCAATCATGGTCTCAATTATCTGCTTTAATGAGTCCCTTGAGAGCTTTGTACTGACACTCAGTGGGGCTCAGTAATGCTTTCAGATACTCAAGGTTTTTAAGGTACTCTGGATGTTCCTTTCCACTCTGAATCTCTGAGAGGTGTTTTTTCCAATTCTGGCCTCCAATTCTCCCCCCCCCCCCCCCCAAGGAGTCCATGAGGAGCCTGTGTTGGGGATTGACCCCAGAGGGACCCATTCATGCTCTGAGATGCTCTGAGTTTTTCCTCTGACTTTGACTCCTGGAAAAGTTTGTGCAATCTCCTCTCAGGCCCTGAGGTTCCCAGGGCTCAGCTCCAAATGCACCACGGGGCTCATTAGGGTCAAGCAAGTCCTGACACACCATGGCTCTGCCTTGATTTCCCTCGGCTCTGGAGCATTTATTAGGCAGATTTCCTTCTACATTTGTGAAGAAATATTTCAATGAGCTTCTAAGCAATAAGTAATCCTATTTTAAAGAGTGTATTTTATTACTGTTCTCTTTAGAGAAGAGCTGATTGCAGCTTTCTGTGATTTATATTGATGTAGGGCCACTCCTAAGGAGGTCTAACCAGGTCAGAGAAGTTTTACCTTGAGAGTTGACCCAGTGTGGACAACCTTGCCCCACATTCCCCAACCTCATGTGAGAAACAATTTTCACTTTCAAAACTTTAAAATATTAAGAGCTTATCAAAATACAACAGAAGACTGAATAAAGAAAATAACACAGTGCCAGGAGCAAAGGATTCAGTCACCATGTGCTCATCTACAAAATGGATGTTCTGTCTTTTATACCTCTGGCCCCTCCCAAAGTCTTGTCAATCGACTCCTTCTTCACTGTCCAGTGGTGGAGATCACTGTCTCACACCTTGATTGGAGGTCAGGTGTCACAGACATCTTCGCATGAAAAATCCTTTCTTTAGGATTTTTCCTCCTGAGAAGGTGACAGGCCTCAGGAATAAAATGTAAACAATGGTTATCTCCTGCTGTGGAATGCAACAGGTGGATCTGTGATTGGTCTCATAGAGTTGTTTCTAATGAATGGCCAATCACAGTCAGCTGGCTTGGACTCTCTGTCAGAGACAGAAGCTTTTGTTATCATTCCATTCTATTCTTAGCTTAGCTAGCCTTCTGATGAAACCTTTTCTTCTATTCTTTTAGTATAGTTTTAATGTAATATAAATCATAAAATAATAAATAAACTTTCTGAAACATGGAGTCAACATTCTCATCTCTTCCCTCATCCAAGAACCCCTGTGAACATCAGAATTAGAACCCAAACCCAAACACCACAGTCAGGTGCTGCCATAGGAACAAGCCAACCCTCCCAAATGCCCCAGCTACTGAGGCCATCCTGTGATAACAATGCAAGGGGGAGGGGAAGGATAACTATACATCTACAAAACTTCTCTTAACATGTATTTAATATCCAGCCCTTAATTGTGAGAGTCAACCATAGGATTACACATCTATAACAAACCCCCTTTTTCTTTTTCTATAAGTCATTTTGCTCAAACAGTTAAGTAAAAAATTTTCCTGTTTCTTGAATGAGTCATATCAGCATCTGTTGATGTGGGCAAGGACAGTGGGAACAGGAGAAAAAAATCTCAGGTTTTCCTTAGACACACTCATTAGGAATGGACAAAAGGGCATCCCAGAGGTCCAGTATGGCTTTGACTCCCATCTACCGTGCCTGTGTGGCTGCTACCCATAGTTGGTGCATCTTAGGGGTGAGTACAGAGGCCAACTCGGTCCTGCCCTCCAGTCCCTGTTGAATTAAAAGACAACTGAGGAATTACAGAGGTCTGGAATGGCCTTTTGTCCCTACCTTACCATGGCTACAGGGTTGCTACCCACAGCAGGGCTATGGGGCCTTCTTGGTAGCAAACAAAGGGGCCAACCCGGCCTTGCCCTCCTTCCTTTGTCTTATTTTCTTGAAGAAGCTGTCCCATTGCCTTTTACAGTCCCTTGTGTACTTCTCCTCAACAGATGCTGGTAATTCTCACCCATGAAAACAGGAAGACAGTTCTCGAGCTGGTTGGTGGAAGCTTGACTCTACTTTTTGGGCGTCTTGGTGTTTTTCTGGTTGTCTCAGTCTCTGCTTGAGAGTCAATCTTGTTTCACCCAGCCTGGATGTTACAGTCCACTCTTTGGGTTCTTCTCCTGGGCCTTTGACTCTGCTGCCATGAGTCCATCCCCGCTCTGCAGCTCACACGGCCGATTCGGTGCTGAGCAGTGCCTGAAAGGGACCTTCCCACTGAGGAGTTAGAGGCTGATCTCTCCATGGCTTAATCATCACCCAGTTCCCGGGATTAATATTATGGATTCTGAAATCCAGGGTGGTAGTTTGAGGAATTGCCGCTTTATGTCTTAGCCCTTCTAAGGTTTGTGCTATAGACATCACTTATTTCTTGGCATTGGCTTCCCCTTCCTCATAGGTGGCAGCCTTCTGGGGTGAGGTCAGGAAGGGAAACCCAAACATCATTTCATAGGGTGACACCCCCAGATCTGACTGGGGTTGAGTTCTAATTCTTAATAAGGCCAAAGGGCGACATTTTATCCATGACATTTGGGTTTCAATCATTAGCTTAACTAGAGCTCTTTTAAGAGGTTGATTCATTCTCTCAACCCAATGGGAACTCTGTGGATGCCATGGAGTGTGTAATTCCCATTTTACTCCCAGGACCTGAACAACTTTCTGCAATATCTTCAATGTGAAGTGAGTTCCCCAGTCAGAATCAATCCTGTTTTTCCATCCCACACTGGGGAATGATTGATTCTAGAAGTGTTTTACTCACAACATTGGCATTGGCTTTCACAGTGGGTACCACCTCTACCCAATGAGTCAAGTGATCTACTATCACTGGCAAAAACTTCCACCATTGTACCTGGGAAGCTCAGTAAAGTCTACCTGGATGTTTTGAAAAGGCTGTAAGGTTAGTTCTCACCCTCCTCTGGGTGTTTTCCTCATGATCTTCTGATTTACTTGTTGACATATCACACACCATTCAGTCACCTGCTTAGCTATCCCAAAAATTCCTATGCATCCCACATCCCTCAGAAATTGATCACTTAGCACTTGTGTACCCCAATGTGTTGTTCCATGTATGCCTTCTAGCATTTTCTTGGCCAGGGGTTTATTCAACATTTGCCTCCCATTTACTAATCTCCACTTCCCTTCATTATCTTTCTTGGCTCCTATTTTAAGGAGTTCTTCCTCTTCTGTCCCACTGAATACAGGGACTTTTTGCATTTCCCTCATGAATGTTAATACTATTATTAGTTTTTCTGTCTCTGATTCAGTTGCATTTTTAGCCTCTAAATCAGCTAAATTGTTCCCTTGTGCCCCTTTTTGATGTCCTTCAACATATACCACCACTACATCCTCTGGTAATTGTAAGGTTTCTAACTCTTCTAAAAGAAATTTTTCACGAATCGGTCATTTTCCCGTTGAATTTAATAGCCCCCTCTCTTCCCAAATTTTTCCAAAGCTATGCACTACTCCAAAAGTGCATTTTGATTCCTGTATATATTGTTCCCCATTTTCTGTGCCAATATTTCCAGAGCTCGTTTTAGGGCATACAACTCACACCTTGGGCTGACCAGTTGGAAGGTAACTTTCCCTTTTCTATGGCTACCAACCCTTCATCCACTATAGCGTACCCCGATACCCTGTGCCCCTTTATTACCTGTGAAGATCCATCGATGTTCAGTCGTTTCACTCAACCTTGGAGTGGTTGATCTGTTAGGTCCTCTCTTCCTTTAGTTTGATGGTTTATAACCTCTAGGCAATTATTTATTAGTTCCTCATCTGGTTCTCCATACAAAAACTGGGCAGGGTTGAGTTGGTTACCCACTATTAGCTCTAAACCATTATCTATTAAGATGGCTTTGTACTTTAGCACTCAGGAATCAGTGAGCCATTTGTCAGCCTTTTTGGCTTAGGATACTTCTGAGTGTGGGGTATATATATTCAATTTTCCCCCAATTTTTTGCTCTCCTCTATGAGTACAGCAGTCGCTGCCCCTGCCTGAATGCAGGTTGGCCACTGTTGCTGGCCAGGGGTCCATGTACAAATCACGAATGGGACAGGACTGCTAGGAACGTGCCTTGAGCTATTTTATTTTCCAGCATCACTCTCATTACATGGTTATGACAATGGGAAGATGCTATCAGCTCACATCCCAGGAAGCAGTCCAAGAACTTAATGTTAAAACTTTCTTTATCAGTTTTTTGACCAATCACATAAAGCAAAAGCATATTGACAGTAGTTCCATCCAACCACTATAAGCACACGCACCTTTGGTTAAAACAATGCTTGCTTATATCGAATACAATACCTGCTGGTAAGCCTCAAGATACAATGCACAGAGCTCCATTATCAAGCTTAGAACTTCCTAATAGGTAGGTAAATTTTTCTGTAGCTTAGGGAGTTATTCTAGGCAAGTGTTAATACACAGACCATTGTTCTATTTGTCCTTATTATTCTACTTCTTACATAATTTTTCTGCTGACCAATCTTACGGCTACTGCTTAGCTCTAATCACAGTTCTGCTGTCTGTGGGGCCTGCCTTGTGCAGCTTTCCCAAAACCCTCTGATTTTAAGGATTCCCAGAGCAGGTGAACCCCAAGGGTGGCAGAATCCTGGCCGAGCTGGCCCGGCCCGGGGCTGCTCCTGGGGCCCGGCGGATCCTGGCTGGGCCCGGGCTGGCGGCGGGGCAGGGCTCAGCAGGGCCCAGATGTTCCCAACTGCAGCCATGGCCCGGCCCGGCCTCGGCCCCGCGGCCTCCCCTGCCCTGCCTGGCAGCCGATGGGGCCTGGCGGGGTCCCTGGGAAGGGGCCCGGCCCCACGGCAGGAGCTGCCCGGCCTTGCTGGAACCCTGGATGCTGAGAAATTTAAACTTTCTCTGCTGAAAGGCACAGACCTGCAAGAGAACACGGCATTTGACCTGAGGCTGTGGAGAAGGCTTCCAAAATTGATCAATAGCATTAGGATTATGGGTGTGTAGTTGGTTAGAAGTGTATAATATCACAGAAAAATCCTAAGACTACGGGGTTTTAGAAGATAATAATAAATATGAAGCCAGATGGAGATTTTAGGGTGGAGACAGCTTGTTCTTCTTTACCTTCTTCTTTCTTCTTCACCTTCTTCTTCCTTCTTCTTCATGGGTTTGGGTGGTAGTTTGTAATTGGACATAAAAGTCTGCATTGCAGGCTTCAAATGATCAGTTATTGGGTTAAAAGGGAAAATAATTTGGGTATCTTTTCTTAATTGGATAGTTTAGCCTTAAAAGACCTTGTAACAAGAGATAGTTAGCCATTTTGTGCCCTGCTAATGAAAGAGTGCAGACCTCATGGCCTTAAGAATGTAACAGGGGTAAGAAACAATAAACACCTGAGTCTGAACACGTACTGTCATCTCAAGTGCCTTCAATCCTGAGCCCAAGAGAAGTAGAAAAAGCAAGCAGAGAACCCACATGGCCCGCCCTGGCTGAGATGGGGAGCTGGGCTGGCCTTGTTATGTCTGTGCCAGCCAGAAGGGAAAGAGACCCTCCCAGGCTTTCCCATCTTTAACATGTGTCTTCACAGAGGCGTGTTCAGTTTCCTTAGTGGTTTAACAGATTGTCAATTCTCAAAGCTAATTACTCATTGGTTTTTTGTCAGATATGGAGGAAACTGCTAGCAGCTTTTCTTAGAACATCACTTCCATGATGCAAAACCACCACAACTGCACAGAGCACAGAGCTCCTTTGTCCATATGTAGTGCTCATGTGCCCGAGGCCTCAAAACCCCTCCTTGGGAGATCTCTGGGCCCTCTCCAAGGTGTTTTCAAATGAAAACATTCAGCTCAGAGTCTAAGAAAATCACCAGAGGACAGGGCCAGCCTGACCTGTCTCTCCTGTCTACTTTTGTCTGGGAGAAATCCTTGGATATATGGAATTTGGGAGGCCAAATGCTAATTTTTGTCCATGGCCCTTGGACATGAAATCCGGTTCTTTTCCGTAGGAATGAAGGAACAGAGCCCCAGTGTTTCAGGGGCAGATGAGAGGTGGCCACCAGAGGCCAAGGCCAGCCAGAGCTGGCACGTTTTTTTCTGGGAGATACCATTGCATTAAGGAAATTGTTTAGGGAGAGTACCAAGTTTGGCAATGGGCATCTGTCACAATCTGCTCATACAAGTGGGGGTCGTGATGGTTCGTTAACTGATCTCGGAGTGCAAAAGACAACACGAAGGGGATTTCAGTATTAATCAAATAAATGCACCTTTTATTGAGTGCCCACAGCAAATGCAATAGAGAGATTTAGAAAGGAGATAAAGGATAGAGAGAGAAAGAGAGGGGGTGGATATAGCTACCAAACAGAGAGACTAAATCCTCATGTGGTCCAGCCAATAGATCTGTCTTGTCAGGTCAGGGAGAATCTCAAAGTCTTGGTTAACTCAGGGGTCTATTATAGTCCTCTGCTGAGGAGGGAACAGGTAAAAGACAATGAAGAATAAGTTTATTGAAAATGGGTACAGACAGTCCATGTTCCAAAACAGGATAAGTCAATCTCAGCAGTGAGTGAGAGCAATTGTTTTCTTGGTCCAATGACCACACCTGGGCAAACATGTCACTTCAATCAGGCCAACCCCTCCCCATGTCAGGGTTATAAGGGTCTCAGTCTCAGTCCTTGGGAGGGGGCTTCAATCTCCATCCATCACGGTGGTCATGAAGCAGATGAAGAATTTTCCATGGGGGACCACTAAAGTTACCCCAGAAAGTTCATTTGGCCGAGAGGTGGGGAAATTCATGGGCTATTGTCATGAAGCAGGTGCCAGCATATAGGGCGAGCTGCTCCTTTGCCAGCCCTCTGCTCGAAGCAGCGACCATGGCAGCACTGCAAACACACCTGCAAACAATCCCTTGGTGAGCATCCACCGCAGCCAGGCCAGAGCTCCAGTCAGGGTCCTCAGGGTCCCGGTCTCTGTCCTTGTGACGATCGTGAGACAAATGAGGGAAACTTCAGACCGTCTCTTACAGCATCTGAAAAGCCAGATGGTTCTTTCCATAGCAAGGAGAGCATGGAGCCCCAGTGCTCCAGGAGCTGATGAGAGGCAGCCCTTGACATCAGCCAGACCTTTCAGGTGGCCCCTGGGAGGCCAAACCAGCCAGGCCTGTTCCATGTTCCCTCAGTTCCATGGGGCCCCACAGTGTCCCAATGGTCCCTTGCTTCCCTGAGGCCCTGAGGTGTCATAATGCCCCCTTGGTGACACCAGGCCCTGAAGGGTCCCGATGGTCTCCATGGTTCCATCAGGCCCCACAGAGCCATAATGGTCTCTGGGTTCCATGAAGCCCCGCTGGGTCACCACAGCCCCTTGGTTCCATGGGCTCCAGTGGTGCCACAATGATACCCTTGGTTCCATGAGGTCCCACAGTGTCCCAGTGATCTCCATGGGAAGGGAAGAACCGAGCCCCAGTGTTGCAGGAGCAGCCACCAGAGGCCAAGGGCAGCCAGGCTTGATGGTACTGGAAGATTGTGCCTGGGAGCAACCCTTGGATATCCAGAATTTTAGAGGTGGAATCCCAATTTCAGACATTGACACCTGGAAGAGAAGGATGGTTGTTTTCCATAGGAAAGAAAGCATGGAACACTGATTCCACAGTGACATTTGGGGATCTATGGGGGCTATTGGGGATCGTTTCTGCACCTCGTGACCCAACAGGAGCTTCTCTGATAAACGTTGCCTGAAGCTCCCACTGTGCCCATGACAGGAACCCCTGTGAGTGTCTGGGACATCCCAGCTCTCTGGCAGCCTGGGGACTCCTGGGATGTCACCGTGGAGCCCCCGTGAGTGCCTGTGACAGATGGGTGCCTTTGCAGCCCAAGGTGCCCTGGGATGTCACCATGGAATGGCTGTGACTGCCTCTGACCACAGGGCTCTTTACCATCCCCAGAAAGCCCTGGGAGGTCTCCATGGAGCCCCCGTCTCTACATGTGACATTCCAGCTCTGGAACAGCCTGGAGATTCTTGGAATGTCCCCATGGAACCCCTCTGAGGGCCTGTGACAAATCTGATCCTTAGCAGGCAACCATCCCCAGACCCCTGTTGCTATGGTCAGTTTCCATGGCAACCATCACCAGGCCCCTGTTGCTATGCTCAGTCCCTTGGCAGCTCCATGGAGACCCCATGCCAGGGGTGGTTGCCATGGACACCAGCTCAGGCCTGCAGCCAGAGCCCGTTGCCATGGCAACCATTGGCAGCCCCATCCCCAGGCTCATGGGATCCCAGAAGCACAGAATGGGCTGAGCTGGGAGTGACCCATCAGGATCCTCCAGTCCAACTGCTGGCCCTGCACAGGACACCCCAACAATGCCAGCCTGGGCCTGGCAGCGCTGGCCAAACACTGCTGCAGCTCAGAGAGCCCTGGAGCTGGGACCCTGCCCTGGGGAGCCTGGCCAGGGCCCCAGCAGCCTCTGGCCAAAAACCTTTTCCTGACATCCAACCTGAGCCTGCCCCGACTCAGCTGCAGCCGCTCCCTCCACTCCTGTCCCTGGGCACCAGAGGGAAGAGGTTCCCACAGCCCCAGCCAGGGACCCGCTCCCAAGGCTGCTGCCATGGCCACCAGGGCTGCCACCAGCTGGGATGCTCGCTTTCCACGGGCCAGGCTTCAGGAATGGGATTCCCCAATTTCCTGCTCCCGCTAAAACCGCGCTGCCCTCGCTGCCCTCCCGCCTCCCATGGAAAGCACAAAAGGCAAAGATCCCGGGCTGGGATAAGAACAATTTATTGGGAACAGCAACGGGATATGGAACAAAAAGGAGCAGAAACAATACTGATAACACAAGTGATAAGAAAAAGGGAAAACTACAACACAACTGACTGTCTCTTCCCGGCTACAATTTCCCCCTGCCTGGAAAGGACACCCTTCTTGTCAGGAGGGAGAGAGAGAGAGTTCCTTTCCTGCCAATGGCAATGACCTGAGGTGGGAGCGAATGTAATGTCACAGCCATAGCCAGACCCGCATGTTCTTCCATCCCACATCAGGTCATTGGCAGGGGCAGCAAAAGGGACTGGTGTCTTCCTACCATGGATCACAGGGAAAATGGATCCCCAGGGCTCTTCCCAACATGGGACCCCCAATGGGGAAAGAAGCTGGAGTGGTGCATGAAGCTCTTCCTGCAGCTGGGGCACTCGCAGAACTTCCCTTACTGGCGACTCCATTGGTGTCTGATCAAGTGAAAGCTCATGGACGAGCTCTTCCCATGATGTGGAGAACTCATCGGGCCTCTCCCCAGTATGGATGCGCTGGTGCATGACGAGGGTGAATTTTTTCTTGAAGTCCTTCCCACAATCAGAGCAGCGGAAGGGCCTCTCATCCGTGTGAATGCGCTCATGCAGGTAGAGATTGGAGCTGGTCTGAAATCTCTTCCCACAGGTGGGGCACGCGTAGGGCCTCTCCCCAGTGTGGATGCGCTGGTGCCTGATGAGGAGGGAGTTGCGCTTGAAGCCCTTCCCACAGTCAGGGCAGAGGAAGGGCCTCTCCTCTGAGTGAATTCGCTGGTGCTTGTAGAGATTGGAGCTGGTCCTAAACCTCTTTTGACACTGGGGACACTCATAGGGCCTCTCCCCAGTGTGGATGCGTTGGTGGATTACGAGGGTGGATCTGTGGCTGAAGCCCTTCCCACACTCCCCACACTCGTAGGGCCATTCCCCGGTGTGGATCATCTGGTGCCGGATCAGGTGGTTACTCTTGCTGAAGCTCTTCCCACACTCCAAGCACTTGTGGGGCTTCTCCCCATTGTGAAGCTGCCCATGGGCCACCAGCTCTGAGCTCTGGCTGAAGCTCTGTCCACCTTCCTGGCTCAGGGTGGGTCTTTCCTCTTCAGAGCACACTGGGCTGGGTTTGGAGCCCATCCTCATGAAGGATTTCTGGGGATTTTCCTCCCCATTGGAATTCTGCACTGTGGAGTCACTCAAAACTGCCACTTCCACAAGGGTCTGCCATGGAGATTTTTCCTCCATGGTCTCCATGCTCAGCTCCTTCTCTGGAGGAGGAAGGACAAGGAGAGGATGGGATTTGCCTCCGTGCCAGAGGGAAGGGGAAGGAGATCCCCCCAGTGCATCCCCAGCAGGATGGGGTTGGCAGCAGGGTTGTCCTGCAGCCGGGGGCTGTGCTGGGCTGGGAGATGGAGCAGGAGAGAGGGGGAAAGGGGCACTGACTTCCTCCTCACCTGCCTGGGTGTCCCATGGCTCCCTCCTGTTTCTCGCAGCCTCCTCCTCCATCCTATCAAGGTTTGGGAATGGGAAATCCTGTTCTGGGAACCAAACAAAGGGTGCGCACATTGTCTTTTTTTCTGGTTAGAAGGCAAACCTGGGGGAGAGTCTAAGTCAGATATACAATTTTATAAGAAATTGAAGATCAAGGCAATGATATAGAAACACTGCCTTAAACTGACAGAGTCAGGATATAACCTGACACCCTGTTGCTGGTCAGGGTGGTGGCTGCAGTCCCATTAAATGGTGGCTGCAGTCCTGTTGGAGGGATGAACGTGATTCTGTCCAAGCAGTGATCCTGTAGAAGGGTCTGGTCTTCCTCTGAAGGTCCAGGGGTGGTTCTGGAGCTCTTGTCCTCTGGGAATCCAGTAGGCAAGCTGCTCCTGGTGTTGCAAGGCTCAGCTTATATGCAGGTAGGAATGCTTGGATCCTCCCCCTGGGCGGAGCATCCCACAATGGGAGGATGGAATTTGATCAGTCCTGCAGTGACACTCAATGGCTCATTCACACAAGATATCTCCCCTGGAGGGTGTTATCAGGGCTGAGTCATGGAAGAGATCAAGAACAGTGCCCCGCCTGTTTATAGCAGTTGATGAAGATGGGCATTGAAAACATGCATTTGGTTCCATCTTACATTGCAACCTGAAACAGTGGGGGAATCCCTGCTCAGGGGGTGAGCACCACCCCCCTTACCCAAACTGGCTCAGGTGTAAAACCCCCACCCCGGGAAGGCCACACACACAGGGGACAATGTCACACTTGCCCTGCTCCAGGGCAAATGGCATCTCTCTAATATTTTCTTAACCAGATTGCAAAATTATTTTGGCACCGTGAGTTCAGGGCACTGTTCTTTGACCCCTGTTGCCTTTGACAACAGCATGGTTCCTTCCTCTGAGGAGGTTGTGGGTCTCTCTGGAGGAACTCTTGGAAACTTGGATGCAGCTTCGTCTGAGCGACCTATGGGAGAACTGATGAGGAAAATGGCTGTTGTGGGACTGGAGTGTAAAGAAAATACTTTGTTGTCCCTCCTTGAAAAGTTTGTTAAAATCACTGGAGGAAATGGAGCAAATGATACCAGCAGACTGACAAGGTTCATTCACCACATGGTGAGGAACACGAGGCTGCTAAAAGTCCCACAAGAAGCCCAGCTCAAGTAGCTAAATTCCCAAATAACTACTGAATTCCCAGGCTTGGGTTTTTTCCAAATGTGAGAATCATTATTCTCTTCATCCCTGTCACCTTTGTGACAGCTACACAGAGCTTCCACTGCCTTTTAATAATATCTGTATTGGGCCAAATTTGCACTTTTCTTTAATTGTAACCTGCCAGGAGCTGAGCTGGAGCTGTGCAGGAACCAAGGAAACTTGGAATTGCCCCAGAATTGCTTCTATTGTCAGCCGGTGCTGCGGTGGCCGTGGGGCAGAGGGGTGGGAAAGGGGGCTCCGGGGTGGCAGTGGAGGAAATGCCGGGCCCGGGGGCTGAGCACAGGGCTGAGCACGCAGAGATGGTTTTGTTCTTGCTGAGCTCGCACTGAACCAAGGCCTGTCCTGCCCCTCATTCGGCCACGCTGGGGAGGGGCTGAGGGTGTGGGGGAGCTTGGGAGGGGACACAGCCAGGACAGGAGATTCCAGCTGACCCCAGGGATACCCCAGACCATAGGACATCATGATCAGTGCATGAAGTGTGGGGAACAAGGAGGAAGGGGGCACATTTGCAGTGAGGGTTTTGTCTCCCCAGGTAACACTTAGGCAGGATTGGGCCCTGTTTCGCCAGTGGGCAGGGCCCGCACCAAAGACACAGACACCAAACTTAACTTAAGGAACAGTGTAATTTAGATAATGCAAATTTGCAAAAAATTACAAAAATATTAGGTAGGCAAAGCAAATAATCATTAGTCAATAATTCCGAAAGAGAAGATGTTGAAATGAGTATCACACAACTGTCCATTTCTGGCTGCAGGCTCTGGAGATTCTATCTCTGCCTTCAATCAGGGTTGCATTCCCTAAAGAATCCTGGTACCAAATCCTGCTTTCCAAGGCTGGAACAGTGTCTCAGGTTTAGCTGGGTGTGTATTCAATTACCCTCTGTTAAAGTTGGGGCAATTATCATCTGTTAATTGAGCAGTTTACTTTATCTCTTCCACATGAATCCTCCCTCCAGGGAGATATCTTCTGTTAATGGGCCATTGAGTGTCACTGATAAAAATTCCATCATCCCATTGTGAGAAGATCTGCCCAGAGGGAGGAGCCAAGCATTCCTACCTGGAGATAATCTGAGAATGTGAACAACAGAGTCAGCCTTCTCCCACAAGATTCCCAGAAGAGCAGCTTTCAGCTCCACTGGATCCCAGAGGAAGACCAGGCCGATCGACGCCACAACTGGACCTTCAGAGGAAAACTCCACCCTTCTACAGGATCACTGCTCCAACAGAACCACACCTGTCCCTGCAGGAGCACTGCAGCCACCATTTAACAGGAGTGCTACCAACACTCTGACCCACATGGTGTCAGATTGTATTCTTACTCTGTAAGTAGTTTTTAGTACTACTGCATTTGTATTTTTAATTTTTCTTCTGAAGGACTGTTATTCCTATTCCCATAGATTTGCTTGAAAGCCTCTTGTTTTGAAAATTATAATTCCAAGTGAAGGGATTAACATTTTCCATTTCAAGGGAGTCTCCTGCCTTCCTTAGCAGACACCTGTCTTTTCAAACTGACACAATGCCCTAGGACACCCAGGCAGGTGAGGAGGAAGTCAGTGCCCCTTTCCCCCTCTCTCCTGCTCCATCTCCCAGCCCAGCACAGCCCCTGGCTGCAGGACAACCCTGCTGCCAACCCCGTCCTGCTGGGGATGCACTGGGGGGATCTCCTTCCCCTTCCCTCTGGCACGGAGGCAAATCCCATCCTCTCCTTGTCCTTCCTCCCCCAGGGAAGAAGCTGAGCATGGAGACCATGGAGGACAAATCCCCAAAGCAGAACATCGTGGAAGAGGCCATTTTGCGTGATTCCAGGGCACAGGAATCCAATGGTGAGGAAAATCCCCAGAGATTCCACAAGAGGAGGGGCTCCAAACCCAGCCCAGGGTGCTCTGAGGAGGAAAGACCCACCCTGAGCCAGGAAGGTGGACAGAGCTTCAGCCAGAGCTCAGAGCTGGTGGCCCATGGGCAGCTTCACAATGGGGAGAAGCCCCACAAGTGCTTGGAGTGTGGGAAGAGCATCAGGCAGAGCAGCACCCTGATCAGCCACCAGATGATCCACACTGGGGAATGGCCCTACGAGTGTGGGGAGTGTGGGAAGGGCTTCAGCTGCAGCTCTGCCCTCATCACCCACCAACGCATCCACACTGGGGAGAGGCCCTACGAGTGTCCCCAGTGCCAGAAGAGGTTTCAGACCAGCTCCAGTCTCCTCCAGCACCAGCAGATTCACACTGATGAGAGGCCCTTCCACTGCCCTGACTGTGGGAGGGGCTTCAAGCGCAACTCCACCCTCATCACCGACCAGCGCATCCACGCTGGGGAGAGGGAGAGGCCCTGCGAGTGTCCCCAGTGTCAGAAGAGGTTTTACACCAGCTCTGATCTCCTCCTGCATGAGCGGATTCACATGGATGAGAGGCCCTTCCGCTGCCCTGACTGTGGGATGGGCTTCAAGCGCAACTCCCACCTCATCAGGCACCAGCGGATCCACACCGGGGAGAAGCCCTACGAGTGTGGGGAATGTGGGATGAGCTTCAGCCAGAACTCTAACCTGATCTCCCACCAGAAGACCCACACCAGGGAACGGCCCTATGAATGTGGGGAATGTGGGAAGAACTTTAGGCAGAAGTCTCTCTTGATCTGCCACCAGAGGATCCACACTGGGGAAAGGCCATACAACTGTGGGGAATGTGGGATGACCTTTAGTAGGAAGACCCAAATGATCATCCACCAAATGATCCACACAGGGGAGAGGCCCTACCAGTGCCCCGAGTGTGGGAAGAGGTTTCACACCAGCTCTCAGCTCCTCCAGCACCAGCGCATTCACACGGATGAGAGGCCCTTCCTCTGCCCTGACTGCGGGAAGGGCTTCAAGCACAACTCCCTCCTCATCAGGCACCAGCGCATCCACACTGGGGAGAGGCCCTACGAGTGTCCCCAGTGTGGGAAGAGCTTCACCAGCAGCTCTCATTTGACTAGACACCAATGGAGGCACCGGTAAGGGAAGCCCTGCACATGCCCCGGCTGCAGGAAGAGCTTCATGCACTGCTCCAGCTTAATCCCCCATTGGAGACACCACGTTGGTCAGAGGCCTGGTGATCCATGTTCCCTATAATCCATGCTGGGAAGACACCTGTACCTTTTGTTGCCCCGCCAATGACTTTATGTGGGATTGGAGAACATGAGGGTCTGGCCATGGCCCTGTCATTACATTCACTCCCACCTCAGGTCATTGCCAGGGGCAGGAAAGGGACTCTCTCTCTCTCCCTGAGGAAAAGGGTGTCCTTTCCAGACAGGAGGAAATATATTGCCAGGAAGAACTAGTTGTTGATGTTGTAGTTTTCTCTGTAAATAGTTTTACTTATCCCTTCTGTTATCAATATTGTTTCTGTTCCTTTTGCTCCTTATCTGGTTGCTGTTCCCAATAAATTGTTCTTATCCCAGCCCGGGATCTTTGCCTTTTGTGCTTTCCATGGGAGGCGGGAGGGCAGCGAGGGCAGCACGGTTTTAGCGGGAGCAGGAAATTGGGGAATCCCATTCCTGAAGCCCGGCCCGTGGAAACCGAGCATCCCAGCTGGTGGCAGCCCTGGTGGCCATGGCAACCACCCCTGGCATGGGGTCTCCATGGAGCTGCCAAGGGACTGAGCATAGCAACAGGGGGCTGGTGATGGTTGCTATGGAAACTGCCCATAGCAACAGTGGACTGGTGATGGTTGCCTACTAAGGATCAGATTTGTCACAGGCCCTCAGAAGGGTTCCATGGGGACATTCCAAGAATCTCCAGGCTGTTCCAGAGCTGGAATGTCACATGTAGAGACGGGGGCTCCATGGAGACCTCCCAGGGCTTTCTGGGGATGGTAAAGAGCCCTGTGGTCAGAGGCAGTCACAGCCATTCCATGGTGACATCCCAGGAGTCCCCAGGCTGCCAAAGAACTGGGATGTCCCAGACACTCACATGGGTTCCTGTCATGAGCACAGTGGGAGCTTCAGGCAACATTTATTAGAAAAGCTCCTGTTGGGTCACGAGGTGCAGAAACGATCCCCATGCTCCCCATAGATCCCCAAATGTCACTGTGGAATCAGTGTTCCATGCTTTCTTTCCTATGGAAAACAACCATCCTTCTCTTCCAGGTGTCCATGTCTGAAATTGGGATTCCACCTCCAAAATTCTGGATATCCAAGGGTTACTCCCAGGCACAATCTTCCAGTACCATCAAGCCTGGCTGGCCTTGACCTCTGGTGACTGCCCCTGCAACACTGGGGCTGGGTTCTTTCCTTCCCATGGAGAACACTGGGACACTGTGGAGACCTCATGGAACCAAGGGGATCATTGTGGCACCACTGGAGCCCATGGAACCAAGGGGCCATGGTGACCCAGTGGGGCTTCATGGAACCCAGAGACCATTATGGCTCTGTGGGGCCTGATGGAACCATGGAGACCATTGGGACCCTTCAGGGCCTGGTGTCACCAAGGGGGCATTATGGCACCTCAGGGCCTCAGGGAAGCAAGGGACCATTGGGACACTGTGGGGCCCCATGGAACTGAGGGTACATGGAACAGACCTGGCTGGCTTGGCCTCCCAGGGCCACCTGACAGGTCTGGCTGATGTGGGGATGTCAAGTGCTGCCTCTCATCAGCTCCTGGAACACTGGGGCTCCGTGCTTTCCTTGCTATAGAAAAGAACCCTCCCTCTTTTTAAATGTCCATTGCCAAAATTGTTATTCTCTCTAAAAATTTTCCTATATGCAAGAGTTTCTCTCAGAAAAAAACCTGCCACTTCTGGCTGGCCTTGTCCTCTGGTGGTCACCTCTCTTCTGCCTGGCAAACACTGGGGCTCTGTTCCTTCCTTCCTATGGAAAAGAACCAACCTTCATGTCCAGGGTCCATGGCCAAAATTAGAATTTTGCCTCCCAAATTCCATATATCCAAAGATTGGTCCCAGACAACAGTAGCAAGGACAGACAGGTCAGGCTGGCCGTGTCCTCTGGTGATTTTCTTAGACTCTGAGCTGAATGCTTTCAGTTGAAAAAAACTTGGAAAGGGCCCAGAGATCTCCCAAGAAGCGTTTTTGAGGACTTGGGCACATATGCACTATATATGGACAAAGGAGCTCTTGGCTCTGTGCTGTTGTGAGGGTTTGGCATCATAGAAGTGATGTTCTAAGAGAAGCTGCTAGCAGTTTCCTCCACGTCTGACAAAAAACCAATGAGTAATTATCTTTGAGAATTGACAATCTGTTAAACCAGTAAGGAAACTGTACACGCCTCTGTGAAGACACATGTTAAAGATGGGAAAGCCTGGGAGGGTCTCTTTCCCTTCTGGCTGGCACAGAGGTAACAAGGCCAGCCCAGCTCCCCATCTCAGCCAGGGCGGGCCATGTGGGTTCTCTGCTTGCTTTTTCTACTTCTCTTGGACTTGGGATTGAAGGCACTTGAGATGACAGTACGTGTTCAGACTCAGGTGTTTATTGTTTCTTACCCATGTTACATTCTTAAGGCCGTGAGTTCTGCACTCTTTCATTAGCAGGGCACAAAATGGCTAACTATCTCTTGTTACAAGGTCTTTTAAGGCTAAACTATCCAATTAAGAAAAGATACCTAAATTATTTTCCCTTTTAACCCAATAGTTGATCATTTGAAGCCTGCAATGCAGACTTTTATGTCCAATTACAAACTACCACCCAAACCCATGAAGAAGAAGGAAGAAGAAGGTGAAGAAGAAGGAAGAAGGTAAAGAAGAACAAGCTGTCTTCACCCTAAAACCTCCATCTGGCTTCATATTTATTATTATCTTCTAAAACCCCGAAGTCTTAAGATTTTTCTGTGATATTATACACTTCTAACCAACTACACACCCATAATCCCAATGCTATTGATCAATTTTGGAAGCCTTCTCCACAGCCTCAGGTCAAATGCAGAGTTCTCTTGCAGGTCTGTGCCATTCAGCAGAGAAAGTTTAAATTTCTCAGCATCCAGGGTTCCAGCAAGGCCGGGCAGCTCCTGCCGTGGGGCCGGGCCCCTTCCCAGGGACCCCGCCAGGCCCCATCGGCTGCCGGGCAGGGCAGGGGAGGCCGCGGGGCCGAGGCCGGGCCGGGCCATGGCTGCAGTTGGGAACATCTGGGCCCTGCTGAGCCCTGCCCCGCCGCCAGCCCGGGCCCAGCCAGGATCCGCCGGGCCCCAGGAGCAGCCCCGGGCCGGGCCGGCTCGGCCAAGATTCTGCCACCCTTGGGCTTCAGCCGCAAGCCCCGGGCAGGGGCAGGAGAAGCCATCGGCCCCCGGCCGTGCTGCTGCTGTGCTCTGGCCTGGCTGCTGAGATCCTGGCCCTGCCCCAGCGCGGCCCATCCTGACACAGCCCCAGCGCAGCCGCTGCAGAAACCTCCATCGTAAAACAGCTCCGGCCGCAAGCACCGAGCCCGGCCAGGGGCACGGAACCATCTGCAGGCCCCGGGTGAGATATGAACTCTTTCAGTGCTTCCATCCTCCCTCCAGTGAGAGAAAAGGACAAAGTGCAGGCACACAGAGGAGCAACATGAAGACACCCAGGTCACTGAAGGGGAAGTTGAGCCCCAGATGGGAGGGATGAGGAGATGCCTTGATCTTGGGGCTGAAATCCTCTTGTAAAGCTATGGGGAAGGATGTAATTATTATATCAGACTCTCTTTTTCCCTATAACTAATTGAA
This sequence comes from Agelaius tricolor, assembly GCF_023055355.1. Classification (NCBI taxonomy): domain Eukaryota; kingdom Metazoa; phylum Chordata; class Aves; order Passeriformes; family Icteridae; genus Agelaius; species Agelaius tricolor. The sequence continues at coordinate 1,578,086 of NW_027269303.1, forward strand.
AATATGGGAGATGACTTGTTCAGCAAAGGCCTCCATGGTAAAGTAAGCAAATGTTGAAGTAGCTGTGATCCCATCAGAGGTTTAAAAAGAGAAAGAGAAGAGTGGTGAGACCCTGTGTCCTCAGGGAGAGAAGAAGAAGATCTCTGTTCCCAGAGAGGAAGATTATTTCAGAAATAGATGAAGAGAATCTTTGCTCTTGAACAGCTCATCTTTAAACTCATACCCCATAAGCTGACATGGCCAAAAACACAGCTGTGGGAAAAGCTGTGAAAAATGGGAGGGACTTCACGATTGCAGATTTTCTGGGCAGCTGCTCTTGGTGGGAATTGAGAGCCACGAGCAAATGTTTTTCTTATGGAGAAGTCTCCATAGCATGAAAGAGAGACACCTCTGCCTAAGTGAACTGAAGAAAGACTGTTCTAGATGGTGTAAACTGACTGAAACTTTCAGGTTTTGTCTCCTTGCATTGTCAGTAAGAAAGAAAAGGTTGTAGGGAGTGGAGAAGTGTTCATATTCTTATTACTCTTTCTTCTTTTTACTGGTAATAAACTTTTCTATATACCCTTTTAAAATTTTGAGCCTACTTTGCCTTTCTCCTAATCCTATCTCACAGCAGGAAATGAGTAAATATATTCCAGTGAGTGCAATGGTAATTAGCCAACACTGATCCCACTGCACTGATAGATGCATTGGCTGAGAAATCTCAAAGTGGCAAACCAAAATCACTCCAGATACATCCCTGATAAAATGCATTAGAGCAGAGGGAAATCAAGGCAGAGCCATGGTTTGTCAGGACTTGTTGCATCCTGATGAGCCCTGTGGTGCATTTGGAGCTGAGCCCTTGAACCTCAAGGCCTGAGAGGAGATTGCACAAACCTTTCCAGGAGTCAAAGTCAGAAGAAAACCCCAAAGTGTCTCAAAGCATGAATGGGTCCCACTGAGGTCCATCCCCAACACAGGCTCCTCCTGGACTCCTTGGAAGAGAGAATTGGAGGCCAGGATTGACCAAAAAACTCTCAGAGTCTCAATGTAGAAAGGAAATTCCAAACTACCTTAAAATTTTTGAGAACCTCAAAGCATTACTGAGCCCCACTGAGTGTCAGTACAAAGCTCTCAAGGGACTCATTAAAGCAGATAATTGGGGCCATGATTGCACAAACTCTCACAGAATCTGTATCAAAAGGGAAACACCAAGTACCTTAAAATAACTGAAGTACCTTGAAGCATTAATGAGCCCACTGAATGTTGTTACTGATAACGGCTCTCCAGGGACTCATTAAGCAGATAATTGTAACCTGTAAATGCACAATCTTTCTCATAGAGTCTGTATCAAAAGGGAAAGAGGAAGTGCCTTAAAAAACTTAAGTACCCTGAAGTATTAATGAGTCACAATCAAAGCTGCAACAGGCAGAGAATCTCTAGGGACTAATTACAGCAGATAATTGGAGGCCATGATTGCACAAACCTCTCAGAGTCTCCAAGGCAAAAGCCAAAGCCAAAGTCCTTTGAAAAACCTGCAGTCCCTGCAGGGAGCATTCAGGAGCCCCCAGGGCCATTGCTGAGCAAGGCTCCCCAGGGACTCCTTGCAGCAGATCCTTGAGGCCACTGGGATGTGGGCTAGGGGGGGATGCTGAGGGCAGCACAAGGGGCTGACAGTGCCCAGCCTGGCTGGGGCTGTGCCAGGAGGCCCCAGGGCCTCAGGACAAGGTGTCTCCTCCCAGCCCTTGCTGGCACAGACCCTGCTGTGCCCCAGGGCACCAAGACTTGGCTTCTCTTTGTCCCCACCTGTCAGCACTGCCTGCAGTTCTCTGCTCTGCCTGGGGCCTGGGGACACTTGCTCAGTTGTGTCCCTCAGTGGGACCCATTAAAGTCCAAGAAACTTTGGAGTTGGATTCTGCCTTGGAGTTCTGGAGAGGTTTCTTCAGCTCCCTCTCAGGGACTGATGTTCAGGGCCTGAGCACAAAGCCCCAGAGGCTGATTAAAGTCCTTGTGCTGTGTCTGTGCTGCTGAGCTGGGCTGGGCTCCTGGCACAGAGGCAGCTCCTGGTCACCAAGAAGAGCTTCAAAAGCACATTTCTCTGGATGAGCAGCTCTTGTGCCAGCCCAGCAGGGCTGGGGCACTGCCTGCAGCCAGCCTGGGCACATCCCAGAGGCACAGAGAGCTTCAATCAGTCAGGGCTGGGAAGGGGCTGAGAAGTGCCTGGGGCACAATCACTGCCAGCCCTTGGCACAGGAACCTCTGGCTGCAGGACAATGCAGCTGCAGCTCCTGGAGCCATCTCCTCAAGCTGGAACATGCCAATGCCTGCAGAGCCTGTGAGTGCATTCTCTGCTTGTCTCTTGTGCAGAGCAGCCAGGGGTGCCCAGGGCTGTCTTGCAGAGCAGGGTCCTGCAGCCCAGGGCGCTGTGCTGGGGCAGGGACTCTGCTGCCTGCCAGGGACAGCTCTCAGCCAGCCCTGGCAGCTGCTCCCAGCACTGGGGGACAAGATCTGGCTGGGAGGAGACAGCTGGTGAGGCTTGGAAGTGTTCTCCATGTGTGGGGAGGATGCTGCATTGTTCAGGACTGCTCCCAGCATGGCATTGAACTGCAGAACATTTCCAAGTAGATTATACAGGGTGCACAGTGAGGCAGGGGCTGCATAAAGGGGAAAATCCTGCTTTTTTATTCTACTGCTCTGGGTTGCTGGGATGGGAAACTGCACATAGATATTCTTCTCCCAGTTCAGGTTAATAAAAAAAAAATTTATTTCTCAGATCTTACAAAACAACAGTTATAGAAATCACCACAGGGCCCCTCACAGGCAGCATCAGTGTTGCTTTTCCAGCCTCCTCAGGGTTGCTCTGATGGCAACAGAGCCAGAGCTGCACCTGGGCAGTGCCTGAGCTGGGAGGGCTCTGCAGGGCAGAGCTGAGCCCCCAGGGCTGGGCTGGGCTCTGGCAGCACTGGCAGGGCCCAGCCCTGGGCACAGGGAAGCAGCTGCTGGCAGGGACAGCTCCAGGCAGCAGAGCCCTGGGCAGGCAGTGGGGGCAAAGTGCCCCCAGGCTCTGCTGGGATATTTCAAGTCCTCTCCACACCCAACTATTCCATGATTACTTTTCTTACAGATCCCCATGTGCAGCCCCAGCAAATGTCGAACAGCAGCTCCATCAGGCACTTCCTGCTGCTGGCATTGGCAGACACGCGGCAGCTGCAGCTCCTGCACTTCTGCCTCTTGCTGGGCATCTCCCTGGCTGCCCTCATGGGCAACGGCCTCATCATCAGCGCCGTAGCCTGCAGCCACCACCTGCACACGCCCATGTTCTTCTTCCTGCTCAACCTGGCCCTCGCTGACCTGGGCTCCCTCTGCACCACTGTCCCCAAAGCCATGCACAATTCCCTCTGGGACACCAGCAACATCTCCTACACTGGATGTGCTGCTCAGCTCTTTTTCTTTACGTTCTTCATCTCAGCAGAGCTTTCCCTGCTGACCATCATGTGCTACGACCGCTATGTGTCCATCTGCAAACCCCTGCACTACGGGACCCTCCTGGGCAGCAGAGCTTGTGCCCACATGGCAGCAGCTGCCTGGGCCAGTGCCTTTCTCTATTCACTGCTGCACACGGCCAATACATTTTCCCTGCCCCTGTGCCATGGCAATGCCCTGGGCCAGTTCTTCTGTGAAATCCCACAGATCCTGAAGCTCTCCTGTGCCAAATCCTACCTCAGGGAACTTCGGCTTCTTGCTGTTAGTGCCTGTTTATTTTCTGGATGTTTTGCATTCATTGTTTTCTCCTATGTGCAGATCTTCAGGGCTGTGCTGAGGATCCCCTCTGAGCAGGGACGGCACAAAGCCTTTTCCACCTGCCTCCCTCACCTGGCCGTGCTCTCTCTGTTCCTCAGCACTGGTATATTTTCCTACCTGAAGCCCCCCTCCATGTCCTCCCCATCCCTGGATCTGACCCTGTCAGTTCTGTACTCGGTGGTGCCTCCAGCCCTGAACCCCCTCATCTACAGCCTGAGGAACCAGGAGCTCAAGGCTGCAGTGTGGAGACTGATGACTGGATGCTTTCAGAAACATTGAACTGTTGGCCAATTTCTGCAAATCACTTGTAATAAAAGTCATCTTTGATCCTTCTTGTTCATTTAATTTTGGAGGTTCTTTTCCTTTGTTTTAGTATTTTCATATTGTCAACAAAGAAATGTCAATCTTGGTGCCATTTCTCATTTCATTTCTGTCCACCTTACCTGTGGCCACAGACTGTGTCAGTGAGGGGTTGTGCTCTTGGTGGCTTTAGAGGAACTAATGGATCTCCCAGCAGAGTTTTCTGCAGAGATGCCCTTTTGTTGCCTTCTCTGGAGCTGCAGCAGCAATGTCTGTGTGCAGAGCTGGGGCAGATCAGTGCTGGCCCAGCAGCTGTGCCCAGCAGCAGCAGCAGCAGCACTTGGTGTTGCCAGTGCTGCTGCCGTGGCCCTGCCCCGCTGCCCTGGTGGCCCTGGTGTTGCTGCAGGGCCTGAGTGCTCTCGGGGCCGGGCACAGCCCTGGGGGTGGCAGTGCCGGGGCTGCAGCAGGGACAGGCCATGGGCACTGCTGGGGCAGCGCTGACGCCTCAGGCCAGGCCCTGGGGGCTCCAGGCTCCTTGCCCAGGCTCTCTCAAGAACACGGCCAGGCCAATGCTCAGCACAGAAACCCCCGTCAGCAGCCCCAGGCTGGCCGTGGGCAGGCTGGGGGCAAACAGCATGGCTGGGGCTCTGCAAGGGCCCTGGGGCAGACGGGAAGGAGCAGCAGAGCAGGGGCTGATCCATGCCCAGTGCGCTGCACAGCCCAGGGCAGCGTCCCAGAGCGTCCTCATGCAGCTGCCAACAACATCCCCCCTCTGCAGCCCTGGCCTCTCCCCCAGCTCACACAGGTGCCCCATCCTTGCAGGCACAGACACGGCAGCACTGCCTCAGCAGCCCCTGTTTGCATTGCACACAGCAGGGCCAGCACACCCATGCTGTTGCTGTGGGGACATGAACCTGAGGGAGCACAAATGCCATCAGCCCCTGGGGCCAGCAAGGCCTGCGGGACACCAGGGAAACCACTCAGCTTTGTCCTGGCCTCTGCACTCAGCCAGAAAGTTTGTTCCCATCAGCTGGGAGTTTCCTGTGCCATTGCAGATGTTGTTGCTCAGAGCCAGGGCTGCCTGGCAGCACCCCCACACTGCCCTGAGCATTTCCTTGGCTTCACCTTTGCTTTCTTTACTCTTCCCTTGTACAAATTTCTTCCTCTTGCCCAGCCCTGTTTCCTTCCCTGCAAACAGCCCATCCCTGTTTGCCCTTTCCCCTCTGGCCCCACTCCCCATTGCAGTTCCTGACTTGGCCCCATGGGAACGTCCCTTGGGGAGCAGGATCATCCTACAAGTGCTGCAGGAATTGTCTGCAGGCTCCTGCAGTGCCTGCTGCTGCTCCCTTGCCAGAGGCACCCCAGGCCAGGGGGGCATATCTGGGCTGCTGTGTCTGCCTCTGGGGCTCCCTGTTCTGGGCAGTGAGGAGGAGCTGCAGAGGCTCTGCAGGACTGACAGGATGGGCTTTGGGGCTGCCAGGAGAAGCTGAGGGACCTGGGCTGCTGGAGCTTCTCAAGAGGAGGCCCAGGGCTCATCCTGAAACTGCTCCAAGGGTGGTTTCAGAGAATCCCAGAATCAGCAAGGTTGGAAAAGACCTTGGAGATCATCAAGTCCAACCTGTGCCCTGACACTGCCTTGTCTCCCCTGAGCCTCCTCTTCTCCAGGATAAACAATCCCAGCTCCCTCAGCCGCTCCTCACAGGACTTGTGTTCCACAGCCCTCCCCAGCCTTGTTGCCCTTCTCTGGACACGCTCCAGCCCCTCCATGTCCTTCCTAAATTGAGGAGCCCAGAACTGGACACAGCACTGGAGGTGCTGCCCAACCAGTGCTGAGCACAGGGGAAGAATCCCTGCCCTGCTCCTGCTGGCCACACCATTCCTGATCCAGGCCAGGAGCCATTGGCCTTCTTGGCCCCCTGGGCACTCTGCTGCCTCATGTCCATCCTGCTGTCCATCAGTCCCTGCAGGTCCCTTTCTGCCTGGCTGCTCTCCAGCCATTCTGTCCCCAGCCTGTAGAGCTGCAGGGGTTGTTGTGGCCAAAGTGCAGGACCTGGCGCTGGGACTGGTTAAACCTCACCTTGTTGGATTTGGGCCCTGGATCCAGCCTGTCCAGGGCCCTGTGCAGAGCCCTCCTACCCTCCAGCAGATCCACTCTCACACCCAGCTTGGTGTCATCTGCAAATTTGCTGATGCTGGACTCAATCCCCTCATCCAGACCATCAATGCAGATATTGAAATCCACGCTGGCTGGCTCTGATCCCTGGGCCATCCTGTGGGTGCCCTGTGATGGCACTCAAGGTGATCTGTTCCATAACCTTGCCGGGCACCCAGGTCAGGCTGACAGGCCTGGAGTTCCCCAGCTCCTCCTTCCAGCCCTTCCTGGGGATGGGCTCACACTGGCACCTCCAGTGCTCTGGGCCCTCCCTGCTGAGCCAGGACTGATGGTAAATGATGGAAGCAGCTTGGGGAGCTCATCCACAGCTCCCTCATCCCCCTAGGATGGATCCCATCTGATCCCACACACCTGTGAGCATCTGAGTGGCTCAGTAGGTCAGCAGCTGCTTCCTCCTGGATTCCAGGGGGCTGTTCTGCTCCCTGTGCCCATCCACCAGCTCAGGAGAACACTTGTCCTGAGGGCAACCTGCCCTAATATTGAAAAGTGAGGCAAACAAGTGTAAAGTAGCTTTGCCTTTTCCTTATCTTTAGTTACTGTATTCCCCACTGCACTCAAAAAAGAGTAGAGGTTCTTCTTACCTTATCATTTGATATTAATTTATTTATAGAAATATTTTCTATTGCGTTTCACAGAAGTGGCCAGGTTAAGCTCTAATTGAGCTTTCACATCTCAACTTTTCTTTCTGCATAACCTAACAACATCCTTAAACACTTCCTAAGTTGCCTGACCTTCTGTCAAAGTTCATGCATCCTTTTCTTTCCCGAGTTCCCACAAAAGCACCATGTGGAGCCAGGCCAGTCCTTTTCCTCACCAGCTCATCGTTTGCCACACTGGGACAGGCTGCTCTTCCCCCTTAAGATTACTTTGTTGAAATGTGTCCATCCTTCCTGGACCCCTTTGTTTTAAAGGGCTCTTTCTCTCTAAAAAAGTCAGTACCTGATTTGGTACTCCCCAAATCTGCATCCTAAACAGGCCAAAGTCTGCCCTTCCTAATTCCAGTGTAGAAGTTTTGTTGCTGCCCCTCCTTCTTTCACAGAACATGGAAAACTTGATGATTTCATGGTCACTGTGCCCCAGGCAGCCTCTGAGCCCCACATCTGCCCCCAGCCCTTCTCTGTCTGTGAACAGCAGCAGACAGAGCTTTCCTTGACAGTGGGAGTGTTACCAAAAATTCAGTGAAAGAGAAAACTCCTTAACCCCAGTGTAGCATTAAGAAGCAGCATTCTTTATTCAGCTGGATGCACGGGGGAGAGCTCCTCCCAAAGCCCTGCATGCTGAGTACAGGAAAGTTTCTGTTTATATTCTGTATTTTGCACACATATTCATTGATTGTCCTGGACTTAAAATGCATATGATAATCATTTCCCCAAAATCATTGACAGATTTCCCCTCCCCTTTACCCATGTGTTCTTCTGTCCTGGGGGTCTCTCTGGTGGTCCCTGGTGGTCGTGGACCCCACTGTTCCAGTGGGCCTGGCTGAGCTGGCAGGACCCTGAGGCTGCTGAACTTCCAGTTCCCCTTCTCACACAATGGGCATTGTGTGGTTTCCATAGGCCTGGGGATGCGGAGAACAAGCTCCAGGTGTCAGCTCACCTGGTGTAGGCAATTGATCATCTGGTAACATGAGGTCACAGAGTGGGCTATGACATCAGAGAGTGGGGGATGTGAGGTCATTGATCAGTTATGACATCACAGAGCCAACTGTGCCATCACAGAGCCAGCTGTGACATCACAGAGCAGACTATGACATCACAGACTTGGCTGTGACATCAGAGACCAGCTGTGTGACATTAGAGAAGAGACTGTTACATCCCAGAGGGGCTGTGTGCCATCCCAGCAGGGCTGTGTCAGGTCACTGGGTTGGTCACTCGGCCCCAGCTCCCCCTCACAGTTTCTCCCAACAAGTCCAATGCTGTCCATGCCCAGCGGGGTCCCTGTCCCCCGGGATCCCCCCGGCCCACCTGGAGCCACAGCCTCCACCAAAGGATGTTCCACAGGATCCACCCCAGAGCCTGACATGGGGACAAGGGGCCAGGGCTGTGTGACCAGGACATCAAGGACGTGGATTATCCAGGTCACTGTGGCCTGGGTTGGGTTGCCCAGGGCAGGAAAGATGTCTGGCAGCTGGAGCAGGGTCTGGGAAGGGCCTCCAAGGTGGGGCTGGAGCCCCTGGGCTGTGAGCAGAGGCTGAGGGAGCTGGGCTTGTCCAGCCCAGAGCAGGGAAGGCTGAGGGGCTCCTCATCCCAGCCTGGCAGTGCCAGCGAGGAGGGGATGGAGAACACAGAGCCAGGCTCTTCACCGGGGGCCTGGTGGGAGACAAAAGCCAATGGGTGGAAGGGGAAAGAGGGGAGATCAGCCAGGACAGGAGGAGATGAAATGAGTCAGGCTGGTTTGAGCATTTCCTCAGCACCAAGAGCAGCCTGACCTCCCTTCTCCATCCACCACTGACAGCTTTGCAAATCAGGAATTGTTGAAGCTGTTTTGCACCCACTCCAAGACGAACATCCTGATCAAGAACTAAATTGTGTTTATATCTATCACAGAACCATGTTAGTCAAAAATCAATTTTAGTATGAAAATCACTTGTGGGTGGTGGACTCATTAGGAACTGCTGGGAAGTTGCACATAGCTCAAGGAAGAGCGAGATTGTTATTAAATTGTGTCCTGTTCAACCATGGTCTGTTTGCCATGAAGAGAAACTTTCTGTGCCTCTGAGTCTCACCAGTTCCTGACCCCCAAAGGACACAAACCTGATGAGTTGTTGTTCCCACTCCAGTGGCTGCACTTGGACCTCGCTCCATAGCCAGAGCAGAGCTCCCTTGTCCCAGAAAGTGCCTGGCAATGCAGGGATGAAGGAAACAGGACAGGCTGTGGGGATCAGGAGCAGAGCCAGGGAGAAGAATGACTTTGGCATTTGATGGAGCTGTGCCTTCCCTTGGCTTTGTTGGCTGACAAGAAATGAACATCCCTCTGTGTCTCGGGCAGCTCCTTCTGCAAGGAAAGCAGGTGGGAGTTGGAGCCAAGGAGCTGAAAGCTGCAGGTGCAGCCTGGGCTGGAGGGAGCTCAGATTTGCACAAGGCTGCTCTGAGTGCCAGGGCTTGGATGGGGGAAATGGTGGGGTGGGGGTAGGGACAGAGTCTGATTGATTGTCAGCCATGAAGGGTCTTGATTTTCATATCTATTCCAACTGCATGAGGAGGTACTTGGATTCAGTGTCAATTGGAGATTGCACATATCGATTTATCTAACAGGAAAACAAAACTAAACAGGACCTGAGAAATCTTTTCTCGCTGTCTTTTTAAATATCAGGTATTCAGTTTGAATACACTACTGAGATCTACTTAACCACAAAGGATTTGAAAATTAAATCAAATGATTCCCAGAGGCTTGGCTTGTTCAGGTGTTCTGAATGTTCATGAGCCCTGGGACACTGAATTCCTGCACTGAAGAGCTGAAGGCTGAACAAGCCTCTGGAGCAGTGAAATTCAGCAGCAGCATCCAAGTTGCTGAGGATGTCAGCAGCCCCCAGTGAGGCCATCCCTGCCCAGAGAGCGTGGGGGAATGGGCAGACAAGGAGAGCGTCCCTGGGGCTGGGGCAGCACAACTCAGAGGCACCAGCGGCTCCAGCTGGGCAATGGAGTGTGGAATGTGGCTGGGAAAGCCCTGCCTGGGCTGGGCCAAGCAGCACAGACAAGCCCTGACCGCCATCCCCCAAACAACTCTCGCAAGGAGACATTTAAAAGGAATTACATTTGTTTCTGTACCCTGAGTTGAACTCCCTGGAGAAATGCCAACAAGAGATTCTCGGGAGCTCCAAACTATAAAACAGCCTTTACTGGGAACTTTAGAAAATCAGGGAAACTTTGGCAAAAGTTTTATTAGGACATTGTAGTGGTTTTGGGTTGTTAATTTAAGATTTTTCTTCTCTTGAGATTTCTTAACCAATGATTTGATGAGTATGGTGGGTTTTAGCGTTGGTTAATTATTTATGTATTTATTTTGTTGTGAGATTGGATTACAAAAAAGGTAAAGTGGGTTCAAAATTTTAAAAGTATAAAGAAATTTTTTTTAACAGTAAATTAAGAAAGAAAAAAAGGAGTAAGAATTAAATTCTTGGAACACTTTATTTTTCTTTATAACTTTTTCTTTTATACTGACAATATAAAGAAAGTAAAAATTCAATTTCTAGTTAGGTTACTATTTCTAGAATAGTCCTTTTTTAGTTTCCTTAGGGAGTGAAGTTTTTCTTGTTAAGGTTATGGAGATTTTTTTTCAAAAGGAAAAAATTGGGTTTTTGTGGTTCTTAATTTTGTCATGGATATCAGTTCTGTGGAACTTTGGTATTGTTAAGTTGTTTTTATTGCCAGAAGCTTTTCTACAGCTTGTTGATGGGCCATGTCAACTTATGGGATATTGTTTTAATGATGAGTTATTTAAAGGTAAAAACTTTTATTATTTTCTTTTGAAATTATTTTTATCTCTGGGAATATAGATCTTCTCTTGGGGGTACTGGATTATGTTTTTATCTTCTCCTGTTTAAATTTTTATGAAATTACAGTTATTTTAACATTTGTTTTTTTTTAGTATGCAAGTTTTTTGTTTGAAACTAATTTGAATATTTTTATTTTTTTTAAATTTTATGTGCTATAAAAAAAGAGTTTTTTCTCTATAGTTTATAAGAGGGTTTTATTTTTAAGATTAATGTACTTTTTCTTTTTTTTTATTTGGAATTTCATGTCTTCTTCACTGTCTTTGATGGTTTTATAATATTTTTATGTTTGTATTTTGTTTTTCCCTTTTACTTGAGGGAGGATTGAAGTATTGAAAGGGTTGGCCCCTGACCTGCCAGTAACTTGTGGTGGAAGTTAAGGTTGGGTTGAGTTAGGATTGGTTTTATGGTTAATTTTTGTGGGGTTTTTTGTTTAATTTTAGTTGTAGGGTTATTTTGTATGGGTTGTAGGCTGTAGGGGTTTCTGGTTTTAGTTGTGTAGAGGGAGGGCACTTGATGGTGAGATTTTAATAGCTGTGGCTGGCTTTGTTCTGGTTGGGGTTTTGTAGCCTCTTTTGTTTTCCTGTTTGGGAGTTGTTGGGGTTTGGTTTGGTCAGAATGGGGCCGATGGGGAGAGGGTGGCCTGGGGAGGGGGGAAGGGGCTCAGCCCATGGCAGGGTTGCTTGGTTTGGTTTGGTTTGGTTTGGTTTGGTTTGGTTTGGTTTGGTTTGGTTTGGTTTGCTTGAGATGGGGCTGGGACCAGGGCCTGCTGCTTCTTTGTTGTCTGGAAAAGAAAGAGGAGGTTCCTGGGGTTTTTTGTCTTTTACATTTGTGTTTAACAGAGGCATGTTCAGTATCTCAGTGGTTTAACAGATTGTCAGTTACACAAAAACTTTTATATTACTTTTAAAAAATCTTCTCATGTCAAACTATGACAGACATTCAATCAACAAAACAACACTTCTCAAAGCAATGACTTGGCCCATTCACCTCCAGAAGCTCTAAGACTGTTCAATGAAATATTAATCAAAATTTGGAAGAGAAACAGAAGAATAAGACACAGAAAGAGAGAAACAAAAAAAGAAACAGAGAAGCACACACACAGCTACAAAGCCCTGGGTTCCAGCACTGTTCAAATGGAAATTCCAAGAGGAGGTAGGGTCAAGATGTGTGCTTGACTTGTGGTCAGCCTTCAATACCCCTTGGTCTCCCTGGGCCCTTCCCCCAGGTGGGGCTTGGGCTCATTTGGTCCCTCAGGAGCTGGGCTGGGGCTGCAGAGGTGGCTGTGGAGCATTGCCTGTGCTGTGCCAGGGACTGGCAGCCACTGCTGGGCTGGGATAGAGGCTCTGGGGGCATTGGGGTTCCAGGGCAGGGCAGGGCTGGGCTTCCAGGGCAGGGCAAGGCTGGACCTGCCCCTTCCTCCCCCACACACAAAAGGTTTTGATCCAAAAATCTCCTCCAGTCTTTCAAAACAGTCAATATTGCAGGTGAAATCCCAATTCTGGCCATGGGCACCTGGACTAGGACAGTTCTTTTCCATAGGAAGAAAAGCCCCAGTTCTTGCCCTATTTCTGGTTTGATTGCCTGGATCTTGTTTGGTTTTGTTGTTGCTTTGTTTCCCTGCTGTGCCTGAAGTGACCAGTAAGGAGCAGAGTGACTCTTGCCAAGGAACTTTGTGCTGCTGTCCCTTGATATTAAATCTGGTTTATTATTACTATTTATTATCCCCTTGCTGGGGATTTTTTCAGTGCTCTCAAGGCCTCGTTGGTACCAGGGTGAAGGAGCCCTGGCCCAGGCTCTGGCCCTGGGGGACACGGGGACGCTGCCGGGGGGTCCCTGTCCCCCTGTGCCACCCCCAGGGCCCCGGCCCCCCGTCCCCGTGTCAGGCTCTGGGGTCGATCTCGTGGAACATCCTCTGGGGGAGGCTGCGGCGCCGGGGGCGGGGGGACCCGGGGGGACAGGGGACCCCGCTGTGCACGAGCAGGGTTGGACTGCTCTGGGGGGAACTGTGAGGGGGGCCGGGGCAGAGTGACCTCCCCAGGGACCTCACACAGCCCCTGTGATGTCACACAGCCCCTGTGATGTCACACTGCCCCTGTGAGGTCACACAGTCCCCTGTGGTGTTACACAGCTGCTCGATGATGTCACAGAATACTCTGGTGTCAAAGCATCACACTGCGATGTCACAGTTTGTTCGGTGATGTCACAGGCTGCTCTATGGTGTTACACAGCCACCTGGTGATGTCACAACCCACTCCCTCATGTCACAGAGCCACACTCTATGATGGCAAGATCTGCTCTATGGCCTCACACTATGATGTCACAAACAGCTGGGTGATGTCACAACCCCCTCAGTGATGTCACAAAACCCTCTGTGATGTCATAGTGACACTCTGTAATGTCACAGCACACACTTTGACCTCACACCTGGCTCTATGATGTCATACAGCCATGCCATGATCTTTCAGCCTGCTCTGTGATGTCACAGAATCCCCTCTATGATGCTGTAGCTGCTCAGTGACCTCACACAGCCCACTCTGTGCTGTCACACAGCCCCTTGCTGACATCACAGCTGCTCTGTGCCTCCATGACAGAGCCACAGAGGAGCTGCTGTGACACAGCCCCCTCTGGGACATGCCACAGCCCCTGCCAGTGCTGAGCCCCTGGGAGCTCTGTCTGTGCCCTGCTGGTGTCCCTGAGGGGCCCTGGCAGTGCCCCAGCCCTGCTGGGCTGTGCACAGGAGCTGCTCCTGGCCAGAGCTGTCTCTCTGCAGCTCTGCTGCCCTTGCCAGGAGCTGCCTCTGGGCCAGGAGCCCGGCCCAGCTCAGCAGCACAGACACAGCACAAGGACTGTAATGACCCTCTGGGGCTTTGGTGATCTTTGCATCGAACTCAGTCCCTCAGAGTGTGCTCAAAGGACTTCTCAGGGACTCAAAAAGAGGGTGAAACACCTATGTTTCTCATACTTTAAATAGATCCATGTGAGGGACAGGACTGAGAAAGTGTCCCCAGGTTCCAGGTAGAGCAGAACACTGGTGGCAGTGATGACAGGTGGGGACAAGCAAGGCAAAGGTGTCTCTGGTGCTGAGCAAACCTGCGCCTCTGTCCCTGCAGGCTGTGGGCATCCCCCGGCTGCCCCACCTGGCTGGCCCCTTCCTTTGCTGACAGCTCTGCCTCCTGCCTGCCTCTGCCTGCCCACACAAAGCCTTGGGCTGCTCCAGGCTCCTGCTGGGGGATGTGCTGCACCACAGCCCTGCCCTGGCAGGGAAATTCCTTTCTCCTTGTGTCCACTCTGGGCCTCCCCAGCTGCCCTTGGTGCTATTATGTCTTCTTCAGGCTCATTCCCACTATGAACAAAAGCTCCAGCCCCTCTGAAACCACCCTCCAATCCCTCCCAGGCTACTCCTGTTCTGTCCTCAGTCTCCACCCAACTGACCCCAGAGCCTGCAGACTCTCCCTGCTGGTTTTATGATGAGGCCTCCAAACCCAATCTTGGGAGATTTTTGGGTCCTCTCCAAGGTCTGTGAAAATGGAAAAATAGTGATCAAAGTTATTTTCTCCCAAATCTTGAAGTGACAAAACAAGGGTCAATATCTCTAAGCTTAATGAGGAAAGATTTACATTCGTTAGAAGAGGAAATATTTCACAATTATGGAAGTGACATGAAACTGCAACTGTTTTTCCACAGAAGTGGATGCCCCATCCCAGGAATTGTCCAAGAACAGGAGCTTTGTGCAACCTGACCCAGTGAAACCCTCTCATCCCCAGTGACAGAATTCCTGTAGTGTGGGTTCTCTGATGTGCTGGGTGCCCTCACAACGCTTCTGTCCAGAATGTCTGCTGAGGGCAGCCAGGCTGCTGCAGGGGCACTGACCTCACAGCCATCACCATGGCAGCCCTGTCCCCTGGGCCTGGCTCTGCCCTTTTCTCTGCCCCTGCCTTGGCTCTGCTGGCATGAAGAGTTTTGTCATTGATATCTTGTCCCCAAGGTGCTGGGGCCAACGGCTTCCCAGTCAGGCTCCTGGAGCAGAAGTGGCTTTTCAGAGGCCAGCCAGGAATGAGCCCTGAGGCAGCAGCTCTGCAGTGGTGGCCACCAGGCCGGGCTGCCAAGGGAGGCTTCTGGCCATGGCCTGCAAGCAGCTGCTGCTGCCAAGGTGCCTTTGGTGCCTCAGGCTCTCCCTGGCACAGCTCCCAGCACGGCACTCTGCCCTTGTGCCCGAGGCCTTCCCTGTGCTGGGGCTGGCCTGGGGCTTTTCCTGCAGCGGCACCTGCCCTGCTGATGGCACAGGAAAGGCAGTTCCTGCTGGAGCAGGAGGCTCTGCCTGCAATGGGCTCCAACAACTCCAGCAAGGCCCTGTTTGCAAAGGCCGCAATGGGAAATGAAGGAGGGGGGGTCACGCTGCTTTTGGGGTGAATAATGCAGAAACCAGCCTGACTCCTCCATCCCAAAGTTGAACATCCTCAGAGGGAGCTGAAGCTGTGACAGTGCTGGAAAATCCCCAGAGAAAGGAACAACCAAGTGACACCAGTGAGAGCTTCTGCAGAGCTGCTGAGCCAGCCCAGCCTGGGCACACCTGACTGACAGAGCAGAACCTCAGACTAGAAAAGCCCCATCCCAAATTTTAAAGGCAGCATCCCCTGACATTTCCCTTCCTGGGGGGTGTGGAGATTCCTCCCTGCAGTAGGGACACCCCTCAAGGTCACTGCTTCAGGCTGAGCCAAAGGGATTTGCCCATGGTCATTGGTCTGTGGGAGTGACATCAATCTCTCCTTAAAAACAGCTTCTTTTCCTTTAATAAAATTGCTTTGAAATCCCTTCTGAGTGCTTTCTATAAATTAGTATAATATAATATAATATGGTACAGCTCTTATACCTTGGAGTAAACAATTCTGATTAAGATAAGATAATTTTTTCTAATCGTTACCATAATAGATAATATAATTTTTTTTATAAATATATATGCTTTGTCATCCTTAATCCTGTGGGACAAATGCTAAAGGTTAAATTTCACCTTGATAATTCTTTACCCATGAACTCTGTAAAAGTCTGAGGCTGGGATTGGAGCCAGCTGCTCCAAGGCTCCTCTCACAGAAGGAGATTACAAAGCCTGGAGGTCCTTGGGGGTATTTTTCTGTGGATATGAGAGTCTGGTCAGAGACAGAGAAAGCAAGAGAGTTTTCCCATTAATTAGATTGGGAACCATTAGGAAGCTGGAGAGAAAGAATTGTAAATTATCGACAAGTGGTGTCTGTAATAGGTTGTTTTTTCCATAAAGTTGTTTACTGAAGGGGGTTGTCTTTATCAGCCAATCATGTGAAATGTGTTGATTAAATCACCAATGAGATCCACCTGTAGAAAACCAAGGTCAAAAGGAAGAGGATTGAAAAACTGGGTGGCTTTTAGCCCTTAGCCTTCTGATCTGAGTCTGTGTCATCTCTGACTCAACGGTGACATTTGGGGATCTGTGGGGACTATTGGGGCTCGTTTCTGCACCTCATGACTCAACAGGAGCTTCTCTAATAAACTGGGCCTGAAGCTCCCACTGTGCCCATGACAGGAACCCCTGTGAGTGTCTGGGACATCCCGGCTCTTTGGCAGCCTGGGCACTCCTGGGATGTCACCGTGGAGCCCCCGTGAGTGCCTGGGACAGATGGGTGCCTTTGCAGCCCAAGGTGCCCTGGGATGTCACCATGGAATGGCTGTGACTGCCTCTGACCACAGGGCTCTTTACCATCCCCAGAAAGCCCTGGGAGGTCTCCATGGAGCCCCTGTCTCTGTGTGTGACATTCCAGCTCTGGAACAGCCTGGAGACTCTTGGAATGTCCCCATGGAACCCCTCTGAGGTCCTGTGACAAATCTGATCCTTAGCAGGCAACCATCACCAGCAACCCTGTTGCTATGGTCAGTTTCCATGGCAACCATCACCAGCCCCCTGTTCTATAGTCAGTTTCCATGGAAACCATTACCAGCCCCCTGTTGCTGTGTTCAGTCCCTTGGCAACTCCATGGAGACCCCATGCCAGGGGTGGTTGCCATGAACACCAGGGCTGCCACCAGCTGGGATGCTCGCTTTCCACGGGCCGGGCTTCAGCAATGGGATTCCCCAATTTCCTGCTCCTGCTAAAACCGCGCTGCCCTCGCTGCCCTCCCGCCTCCCATGGAAAGCACAAAAGGCAAAGATCCCGGGCTGGGAGAAGAACAATTTATTGGGAACAGCAATGAGATAAGGAAAAATTTGAACAGAAACAATATTGATAACAGAAGGGATAAATAAAACTTTGACAGGGAAAACTACAACACAACTGACTGTCTCTTTCCAGCCACAATTTCCCCTGTCTGGAAAGGACACCCTTCTCCTCTGGGAGAGAGAGAGAAGGTCCCTTTCCTGCCCCTGGCAATAGCCTGAGGTGGGAGTGAATGTAATGAAAGGGCCATGGCCAGACCATCATGTTCTTCAATCCCACATCATGTCACGGGCAGGAAAAGGGAGAGGTGTCTTCCCAGCATGGATCATGGGCAACACGGATCCCCAGGACTCTTCCCAATGCGGGTCCTCTAAAGGGGGATGAAGCTGGAGCGGTGCATGAAGCTGTTCCTGCAGCTGGGGCATTTGCAGGGCTTTCCTTACTGGCGGCTCCGTGGGTGTCTGGTCAAGTGAGAGCTGCTGGTGAAGCTCTTCCCACACTGGGGACATTCGTAGGGGCTCTCCCCAGCGTGGCTGCACCAGTGGGTGACGACGGTGGAGTTGTGCTTGAAGCCCTTCCCACAGTCAGGGCAGCAGAAGGGCCTCTCCCCAGTGTGAATCTGCTGGTGGCAGAGGAGACTGGAGCTGGTCTGAAACCTCTTCTGACACCGGGGACACTCGTAGGGCCTCTCCCCAGTGTGGATGCGTTGGTGGATGATGAGGGCAGAGCTGCAGCTGAAGCCCTTCCCACACTCCCCACACTCGTATGGCCATTCCCCAGTGTGGATCATCTGGTGGCTGATCAGGCTGCTGCTCTGCCTGAAGCTCTTCCCAAACTCCAAGCACTTGTGGGGCTTTTTCCCTTCATGAAGCTGCTCATGGGCCACCAGCTCTGAGCTCTGTCCACCTTCCTGTCTCAGGGTGGGTCTTTCCTCCTCAGAGCACCCTGGGCTGGGTTTGGAGTCCCTCCTCCTGTGGAATCTCTGGGACTTGTCCTCCACGTTGGAATTCTGCACCGTGGAGCCACTTAAAATGGCCTCTTCCACGATGTTCTGCCACAGGGATTTGTCCTCCGTGGTCTCCATCCTCAGCTTCTTCTCTGGGGGAGGAAAGACAAGGAGAGGATGGGATTTGCCTCCGTGCCAGAGGGAAGGGGAAGGAGATCCCCCCAGTTCATCCCCAGCAGGACGGGGTTGGCAGCAGGGTTGTCCTGCAGCCGGGAGCCGTGCTGGGCTGGGAGATGGAGCAGGAGAGAGGGGGAAAGGGACACTGACTTCCTCCTCACCTGCCTGGCTGTCCCAGGGTATTGTGTCAGTTTGAAAAGACAGGTGTCTGCTAAGGAAGGCAGGAGACTCCCCTGAAATGGAAAATGTTAATCCCTTCACTTGGAATTATAATTTTCAAAACAAGGGGCTGTCAAGCAAAGTCTATGGGAATAGGAATAACAATTCTTCAGAAGGAAAATTAAAAATACAAATGCAGTAGTACTAAAAACTACTTACAGAGTAGGAATACGACCTGACACCCTGTGGGTCAGAGTGTTGGTAGCACTCCTGTTAAATGGTGGCTGCAGTGCTCCTGCAGGGACAGGTGTGGTTCTGTTGGAGCAGTGATCCTTAGAAGATTGGAGTTTTCCTCTGAAGGTCCAGTTGTGGCGTCGATTGGCCTGGTCTTCCTCTGGGATCCAGTGGAGCTGAAAGCTGCTCTTCTGGGAATCTTGTGGGAGAAGGCTGACTCTGTTGTTCACATTCTCAGATTATCTCCAGGTAGGAATGCTTGGCTCCTCCCTCTGGGCAGATCTTCTCACAATGGGATGATGGAATTTTTATCAGTGACACTCAATGGCCCATTAACAGAAGATATCTCCCTGGAGGGAGGATTCATGTGGAAGAGATAAAGTAAACTGCTCAATTAACAGATGATAATTGCCCCAACTTTAACAGAGGGTAATTGAATACACACCCAGCTAAACCTGAGACACTGTTCCAGCCTTGGAAAGCAGGATTTGGTACCAGGATTCTTTAGGGAATGCAACCCTGATTGAAGGCAGAGATAGAATCTCCAGAGCCTGCAGCCAGAAATGGACAGTTGTTTGATACTCATTTCAACATCTTCTCTTTTGGAATTATTGACTAATGATTATTTGCTTTGCCTACCTAATATTTTTGTAATTTTTTGCAAATTTGCATTATCTAAATTACACTGTTCCTTAAGTTAAGTTGGTGTCTGTGTCTTTGGTGCGGGCCCTGCCCACTGGTGAAAAAGGGCCCAATCCTGCCTAAGTGTTACCTGGAAAGACAAAACCCTCACTGCAAATGTGCCCCCTTCCTCCTTGTTCCCCACACTTCATGCACTGATCATGATGTCCTATGGTCTGGGGTATCCCTGGAGTCAGCTGGGATCTCCTGTCCTGGTTGTGTCCCCTCCCAAGCTCCCCCACACCCTCAGCCCCTCCCCAGCGTGGCCGAATGAGGGGCAGGACAGGCCTTGGCTCAGTGCGAGCTCAGCAAGAACAAAACCATCTCTGCGTGCTCAGCCCTGTGCTCAGCCCCCGGGCCCGGCATTTCCTCCACTGCCACCCCAGACCCCCTTTCCCACCCCTCTGCCCCACGGCCGCCGCAGCACCGGCTGACAATAGAAGCAATTCTGGGGCAATTCCAAGTTTCCTTGGTTCCTGCACAGCTCCAGCTCAGCTGCTGGCAGGTTACAATTAAAGAAAAGTGCAAATTCGGCCCAATACAGATATTATTAAAAGGAAGGGAAAGCTCTGTGTAGCTGTCACAAAGGTGACAGGGATGAAGAGAATAATGATTCTCACATTTGGAAAAAAACCAAGCCTGGGAATTCAGTAGTTATTTGGGAATTTAGCTACTTGAGCTGGGCTTCTTGTGGGACTTTTAGCAGCCTTGTGTTCCTCGCCATGTGGTGAATGAACCTTGTCAGTCTTGCTGGTATCATTTGCTCCATTTCCTCCAGTGATTTTAACAAACTTTTCAAGGAGGGACAACAAAGTATTTTCTTTACACTCCAGTCCCACAACAGCCATTTTCCTCATCAGATCTCCCATAGGTCGCTCAGACGAAGCTGCATCCAAGTTTCCAAGAGTTCCTTCAGAGAGACCCACAACCTCCTCAGAGGAAGGAACCATGCTGTTGTCAAAGGCAACTGGGGTCAAAGAACAGTGCCCTGAACTCACTGTGCCAAAATAATTTTGCAATCTGGTTAAGAAAATATTAGAGAGATGCCATTTGCCCTGGAGCAGGGCAAGTGTGACATTGTCCCCTGTGTGTGTGTGGCCTTCCCAGGGTGGGGGATTTACACCTGAGCCAGTTTGGGTAAGGGGGGTGGTGTTCACCCCCTGAGCACGGATTCCCCCACTGTTTCAGGCTGCAATGTAAGATGGAACCAAATGCATGTTTTCAATGCCCATCTTCATCAACTGCTATAAACAGGTGGGGCAGTGTTCTTGATCTCTTCCATGACTCAGCCCTGATAACGCCCTCCAGGGGAGATATCTTCTGGGAATGGGCCATTGAGTGTCACTGCAGGACTGATAAAATTCCATCCTCCCATTGTGGGATGCTCCGCCCAGGGGGAGGATCCAAGCATTCCTACCTGGATATAAGCTGAGCCTTGCAACACCAGGAGCAGCTTGCCTACTGGATTCCCAGAGGACAAGAGCTCCAGAACCACAACTGGACCTTCAGAGGAAGACCTGACCCTTCTACAGGATCACTGCTTGGACAGAATCACGTTCATCACTCCCACAGGACTGCAGCCACCATTTAATGGGACTGCTGCCACCAGCCTGACCAGCAGGGTGTCGGGTTATATCCTGACTCTGTCAGTTTAAGGCAGTGATTCTGCATCATTGCCTTGATCTTCATTTTCTTATTAAATTGTAATCCTGGTTTAGACCCTCCCCAGGTTTGCCTTCAAACAAGTACAAAATTCAATGTACTTATCCCTTGTTTTCTTCTCAAAACAGGATTTTCCATCCCATAAACTTGGCCAGATGGAGGAGGAGGCTGTGAGGAAGAAGAAGGTGCCCCAGGAGCCCCAGGCCGGTGAGGAGGAAGTCAGTGCCCCTTTCCCCCTCTCTCCTGCTCCATCTCCCAGCCCAGCACGGCTCCCGGCTGCAGGACAACCCTGCTGCCAACCCCGTCCTGCTGGGGATGCACTGGGGGGATCTCCTTCCCCTTCCCTCTGGCACGGAGGCAAATCCCATCCTCTCCTTGTCTTTCCTCCCCCAGAGAAGAAGCTGAGGATGGAGACCAGGGAGGGCAAATCCCTGTGGCAGAACCTCGTGGAAGAGGCCATTTTGAGTGGCTCCACAGTGCAGAATTCCAACGTGGAGGAAAAGCCCCAGAGATCCCACAGGAGAAGGGGCTCCAAACCCAGCCCAGGGTGCTCTGAGGAGGAAAGACCCACCCTGAGGCAGGAAGGTGGACAGAGCTTCAGCCAGAGCTCGGAGCTGGTGGCCCATGAGCAGCTTCATGATGGGAAAAAGCCCCACAAGTGCTTGGAGTGTGGGAAGAGCTTCAGGCAGAGCAGCACCCTGATCAGCCACCAGATGATCCACACCAGGGAATGGCCCTATGAGTGTGGGGAGTGTGGGAAGGGCTTCAGCTGCAGCTCCACCCTTTTGACCCACCAGTGCATCCACACTGGGGAGAGGCCCTACGAGTGTCCCCAGTGCCAGAAGAGGTTTCACACCAGCCCTGATCTCGCCAGGCACTGGCAGATTCACACAGAAGAAAGGCCCTTCCCCTGCCCTGATTGCAGGATGGGCTTCAAGCGCAAGTACCACCTCATCAGGCACCAGCTCATCCACACTGGGGAGAGACCCTACGAGTGCCGCACGTGTGGGAAGAGGTTTCGGACCAGCTCAAATCTCTGCCTGCATGAGCGCATTCACACGGATGAGAGGCCCTTCTACTGCCCTGACTGCGGGAAGAGCTTCAAGCACAATTCCACCCTCATCAGGCACCAGCGCATCCACACTGGGAAGAGGCCCTACGAGTGTTCCCAGTGTGGGAAGAGCTTCACCAGCAGCTCTCATTTGACAAGACACCAACGGAGCCACCAGTGAATGAAGCCCTGCAAGTGCCTCGATTGCAGGAACAGCTTGATGCACCACTCCAGCTTCATCCCCCATGGGAGAAGCCAGACTGGAAAGAGCCCTGGTGATCCATGTTCCCTTTAATCCATGCTGGGAAGACACCTGTACCTTTTCCTGCCCTTTGACAATGACCTGATGTGGCATTGAAAAACATGAGGGTCTGGCCATGGCCCTGTCATTACATTCAGTCCCACCTCAGATCATTGCCAGGGACAGGAAAGGGACTCTCTCTCTCTCCCTGAGGAGAAGGGTGTCCTTTCCAGGCAAGAAATATTGTAGCCAGGCAGACCCTGTGAGTTGTGTTGTAGTTTTCCCTGTAAACAGTTTTATTTATCCCTTCTGTTATCAATATTGTTTCTGTTCCTGTTTGTTCTTTATCTCGTTGCTGTTCCCAATAAATTGTTCTTCTCCCAGCCCGGGATCTTTGCCTTTTGTGCTTTCCATGGGAGGCGGGAGGGCAGCGAGGGCAGCGCGGTTTTAGCGGGAGCAGGAAATTGGGGAATCCCATTGCTGAAGCCCGGCCCGTGGAAAGCGAGCATCCCAGCTGGTGCCAGCCCTGGTGGCCATGGCAGCAGCCTTGGGATCGGGTCCCTGGCTGGGGCTGTGGGAACCTCTTCCCTCTGGTGCCCAGGGACAGGAGTGGAGGGAGCGGCTGCAGCTGAGTCGGGGCAGGCTCAGGTTGGATGTCAGGAAAAGGTTTTTGGCCAGAGGCTGCTGGGGCCCTGGCCAGGCTCCCCAGGGAAGGGTCCCAGCTCCAGGGCTCTCTGAGCTGCAGCAGCGTTTGGCCAGCGCTGCCAGGCCCAGCCTGGCATTGTTGGGGTGTCCTGTGCAGGGCCAGCAGTTGGACTGGAGGATCCTGATGGGTCACTCCCAGCTCAGCCCATTCTGTGCTTCTGGGATCCCATGAGCCTGGGGATGGGGCTGCCAATGGTTGCCATGGCAACGGGCTCTGGCTGCAGGCCTGAGCTGGTGTCCATGGCAACCACCCCTGGCATGGGGTCCCCATGGAGCTGCCAAGGGACTGAGCATAGCAACAGGGGGCTGGTGATGGTTGCCATGGAAACTGACCATAGCAACAGGGTTGCTGGTGATGGTTGCCTGCTAAGGATCAGATTTGTCACAGGCCCTCAGAGGGGTTCCATGGGGACTTTCCAAGAGTCTCCAGGCTGTTCCAGAGCTGGAATGTCACAGGCAGAGACAGGGGCTCCATGGAGACCTCCCAGGGCTTTCTGGGGATGGTAAAGGGCCCTGGGGTCAGAGGCAGTCACAGCCATCCCATGGTGACATCACAGGAGTCCCCAGGCTGCCAAAGAGCTGGGATGTCCCAGACACTCACAGGGGCTCCTGTCATGACCACAGTGGGAGCTTCAGGCCCAGTTTATTAGAGAAGCTCCTGTTGGGTCACGAGGTGCAGAAACAATCCCCAATGCTCCCCATAGATCCCCAAATGTCACTGTGTAATCAGTGTTCCGTTCTTTCTTTCCAATGGAAAACAAGCATCCTTATCCTCCAGGTGTCCATGTCTGAAATTGGGATTCCACCTCCAAAATTCTGGATATCCAAGGGTTGCTCCCAGGCACAATCTGCTACTACCATCAAGCCTGGGTGGCCTTGACCTCTGGTGACTGCCCCTGCAACACTGGGGCTGGGTTCTTCCCTTCCCATGGAGATCCCTGGGACACTGTGGGACCTCATGGAACCAAGGGGATCCTTGTGGCACCACTGGAGCCCATGGAACCAAGGGGCCATGGTGACACAGTGGGGCTTCATGGAACCCAGAGACCATTATGGCTCTGTGGGGCCTGATGGAACCATGGAGACCATAGGGACCCTTCAGGGCCTGGTGTCACCAAGGGGGCATTATGACTCCTCAGGGCCTCAGGGAAGCAAGGGACCATTGGGACACTGTGGGGCCCCATGGAACTGAGGGAACATTGAACAGGCCTGGCTGGTTTGGCTTCCCAGGGGTCCCCTGACAGGTCTGGCTGATGTTGCAATGTCAAGGGCCGCCTCTCATCAGCTCCTGGAAAACTGGGGCTCCGTGCTTTTCTTGCTATGGGAAAGAACCGCCCCCCTTTTCAGATGCCCATTGCCAAAATTGAAACTCTCCCTAAAGCAATTCCTATATGCAAGGATATCACTCAGAACAAAATCCTGCTTGCTCTGGCTGGCCTTGGCCTCTGGTGGCCATTTCTCATCTGCCCCTGAAACACTGGGGCTTTGTTCCTTCCTTCCTATGGAAAGGAACCGGCTTTCAGGTCCAGGGACCATGGCCAAAATTGGAATTTGGCCTCTTAATTCTGTTTATCCAAGGACTGATCTCAGACAAAAGTAGCCAGGACAGACAGGTCAGGCTGGCCCTGTCCTCTGGTGATTTTCTTAGACTCTGAGCTGAATGTTTTCATTTGAAAACACCTTGGAGAGGGCCCAGAGATCTCCCAGGGAGGTATTTTGAAACCTCGGGCACATGAGCACTATATATGGACAAAGGAGCTCTGTGCTCTGTGCAGTTGTGGTGGTTTGGCATCACGAAAGTGATGTTCTAAGAGAAGCTGCTAGCAGTTTCCTCCATGTCTGACAAAAAAAAATAATCAGTAATTATCTTTGAGAATTGACAATCTGTTAAACTATGAAGGAAACTGTACACGCCTCTGTGAAGAAACATGTTAAAGATGGGAAAGCCTGGGAGGGTCTCTTTCCCTTCTGGCTGGCACAGAGGTAACAAGGCTGACCCGGCCCCGTCTCAGCCAGGCCGGGCCGGGCGGCTCCTGCCGTGGGGCTGGGCCCCTTCCCAGGGACCCCGCCAGGCCCCATCGGCTGCCGGGCAGGGCAGGGGAGGCCGCGGGGCCGAGGCCGGGCCGGGCCATGGCTGCAGTTGGGAACATCTGGGCCCTGCTGAGCCCTGCCCCGCCGCCAGCCCGGGCCCAGCCAGGATCCGCCGGGCCCCAGGAGCAGCCCCGGGCCGGGCCGGCTCGGCCAAGATTCTGCCACCCTTGGGCTTCAGCCGCAAGCCCCGGGCAGGGGCAGGAGAAGCCATCGGCCCCCGGCCGTGCTGCTGCTGTGCTCTGGCCTGGCTGCTGAGATCCTGGCCCTGCCCCAGCGCGGCCCATCCTGACACAGCCCCAGCGCAGCCGCTGCAGAAACCTCCATCGTAAAACAGCTCCGGCCGCAAGCACCGAGCCCGGCCGGGGGCACGGAACCATCGGCAGGCCCCGGGTGAGATATGAACTCTTTCAGTGCTTCCAGCCTCCCTCCAGTGAGAGAAAAGGACAAAGTGCAGGCACACAGAGGAGCAACATGAAGACACCCAGGTCAGTGAAGGGGAAGTTGAGTCCCAGATGGAAGGGATGAGGAGATGCCTTGATCTTGGGGCTGAAATCCTCTTGAAAAGCTATGGAGAATGATGTAATTAATATATCAGACTCTCTTTTTCCCTATAACTATTTGAAAATATGGGGAGATGACTTGTTCAGCAAAAACCTCCATGGTAAAGTCGGCAAATGCTGAAGTAGCTGTGATCCTATGAGAAGTTTAAACAGAGAAAGAGAGAAGAGTGGTGAGATCCTGTGCCCTCAGGGAGTGAAGAAGAAGATCTCTGTTCTCAGAGATGAAGATGATTTCAGAAATAGATGAAGAGAATCTTTGCTCTTGAACAGCTCATCTTTAAACTCATACCCCATTAGTTGACATGGCCCATAAAAACAGCTGTGGGAAAAGCTATGAAAAATGGGAGGGACTTGACAATTGCAGATTTTCTGGGCAGCTGCTATTTGTGGGAATTGAGAGCCACGAGCAAATGTTTTTCTTATGGAGAAGTCTCCATAGCATGAAAGAGAGACTCCTCTCCCTAAGTGAACTGAAGAAAGACTGTTCTAGATGGTATAAACTGACTGAAACTTTCAGGTTTTGTCTCCTTGCATTGTCAGTAAGAAAGAAAAGGTTGTAGGGAGAGGAGAAGTGTTCAGATTCTTATTACTCTTTCTTCTATTTACTGGTAATAAACTTTTCTATATACCCTTTTAAAATTTTAAGCCTACTTTGCCTTTCTCCTAATCCTATCTCACAGCAGGAAATGAGTAAATATATTCCAGTGAGTGCAATGGTAATTAGCCAACACTGATCCCACTGCACTGATAGGTGCATTGGCTGAGAAATCTCAAATTAGCAAACCAAAAATCACTCCAGATACATTCCTGATAAACTGCATTAGAGCAGAGGGAAATCAAGGCAGAGCCATGGTTTGTCAGGACTTGCTGCATCCTGATGAGCCCTGTGGTGCATTTGGAGCTGAGCCCTGGAACCTCAAGGCCTGAGAGGAGATTGCACAAACCTTTCCAGGAGTCAAAGCCAGAAGAAAACCCCAAAGTGTCTCAAAGCATGAATGGGTCTCAGTGAGGTCCATCCCCAACACAGGCTCCGCATGGATCCCTTGGAGGAGACAACTGGAGGCCAGGATTAGCCAAAAACATCTCAGAGACTCAGAGTAGAAAGGAAATTCCAAACTACCTTAAAAATTTTTAGAAGCTCAAAGCTTCTGAGCCCCACTGAGTGTCAGTACAAAGCTCTCCAGGGGCTCATTAAAGCAGATAATTGGGGCCATGATTGCACAAACCTCTCACAGAGTCTGTATCAAAAGGGAAACACCAAGTACCTTAAAATAACTAAAGTACCTTAAAGCATTAATGAGCGCACTGAATGTTGTTACTGATAACGGCTCTCCAGAGACTCATTAAGCAGATAATTGGAGCCTGTAAATGCACAATCTTTCTCATAGAGTCTGTATCAAAAGGGAAAGGGGAAGTAGCTTAAAAAACTTAAGTACCCTGAAGTATTAATGAGTCCCAATCAATGCTGCAACAGGCAGAGAATCTCCAGGGACTAATTACAGCAGATAATTGGAGGCCATGATTGCACAAACCTCTCAGAGACTCCAAGGCAAAAGCCAAAGCCAAAGTCCTTTGAAAAACCTGCAGTCCCTGCAGGGAGCATTCAGGAGCCCCCAGGGCCATTGCTGAGCAAGGCTCCCCAGGGACTCCTTGCAGCAGATCCTTGAGGCCACTGGGATGTGGGCTAGGGGGGGATGCTGAGGGCAGCACAAGGGGCTGACAGTGCCCAGCCTGGCTGGGGCTGTGCCAGGAGGCCCCAGGGCCTCAGCACAAGGTGTCTCCTCCCAGCCCTTGCTGGCACAGACCCTGCTGTGCCCCAGGGCACCAAGACTTGGCTTCTCTTTGTCCCCACCTGTCAGCACTGCCTGCAGTTCTCTGCTCTGCCTGGGGCCTGGGGACACTTGCTCAGTCGTGTCCCTCTCTGGGACCCATTAAAAGTCCAAGAAACTTTGGAGTTGGATTCTGCCTTGGAGTTCTGCAGAGGTTTCTTCAGCTCCCTCTCAGGGACTGATGTTCAGGGCCTGAGCACAAAGCCCCAGAGGCTGATTAAAGTCCTTGTGCTGTGTCTGTGCTGCTGAGCTGGGCTGGGCTCCTGGCACAGAGGCAGCTCCTGGTCACCAAGAAGAGCTTCAAAAGCACATTTCTCTTGATGAGCAGCTCTTCTGCCAGCCCAGCAGGGCTGGGGCACTGCCTGCAGCCAGCCCGGGCACAGCCCAGAGGCACAGAGAGCTTCAATCAGTCAGGGCTGGGAAGGGGCTGAGAAGTGCCTGGGGCACAATCACTGCCAGCCCTTGGCACAGGAACCTCTGGCTGCAGGACAATGCAGCTGCAGCTCCTGGAGCCATCTCCTCAAGCTGGAACATGCCAATGCCTGCAGAGCCTGTGAGTACATTCTCTGCTTGTCTCTTGTGCAGAGCAGCCAGGGGTGCCCAGGGCTGTCCTGCAGAGCAGGGTCCTGCAGCCCAGGGCGCTGTGCTGGGGCAGGGACTCTGCTGCCTGCCAGGGACAGCTCTCAGCCAGCCCTGGCAGCTGCTCCCAGCGCTGGGGGACAAGATCTGGCTGGGAGGAGACAGCTGGTGAGGCTTGGAAGTGTTCTCCATGTGTGGGGAGGATGCTGCATTGTTCAGGACTGCTCCCAGCATGGCATTGAACTGCAGAACATTTCCAAGTAGATTATACAGGGAGCACAGCAAGGCAGGGGGTGCATAAAGGGGATAATCCTGCTTTTTTAATCTACTGCTCTGGGTTGCCTGGATAAGAAACTGCCCATAGATATTCATCTCTCAGTTCAGGCTGAGAAAAATAAATAAAAAAATTCTCTTAGATCTGAAACAACTGGGCAGTTACAGAGATCAGCACAGGTCCCCTCAGAGTCACCATCAGTGTTTCTTTTTCAGCCTCCTCAGGGTTGCTCTGATGTTGCCCTCAGAGCCTGCAGAGCCAGAGCTGCCCCTGGGCAGTGCCTGAGCTGGGAGGGCTCTGCAGGGCAGAGCTGAGCCCCCAGGGCTGGGCTGGGCTCTGGCAGCACTGGCAGGGCCCAGCCCTGGGCACAGGGAAGCAGCTGCTGGCAGGGACAGCTCCAGGCAGCAGAGCCCTGGGCAGGCAGTGGGGGGAAAGTGCCCCCAGGCTGTGCTGGGATATTTCAAGTCCTCTCCAAACCCAAATATTCCATGATTATTTTTCTTACAGATCCCCATGCCAAGGCACCAAAAATGTCCAACAGCAGCTCCATCAGGCACTTCCTCCTGCTGGCACTGGCAGACACGCGGCAGCTGCAGCTCCTGCACTTCTGCCTCTTGCTGGGCATCTCCCTGGCTGCCCTCCTGGGCAACGGCCTCATCATCAGCGCCGTAGCCTGCGGCCACCACCTGCACACGCCCATGTTCTTCTTCCTGCTCAACCTGGCCCTCGCTGACCTGGGCTCCATCTGCACCACTGTCCCCAAAGCCATGCACAATTCCCTCTGGGACACCAGCAACATCTCCTACACAGGATGTGCTGCTCAGCTCTTTTTCTTTGTGTTCTTCATCTCAGCAGAGTTTTGCCTCCTGACCATCATGTGCTACGACCGCTACGTGTCCATCTGCAAACCCCTGCACTACGGGACCCTCCTGGGCAGCAGAGCTTGTGCCCACATGGCAGCAGCTGCCTGGGCCAGTGCCTTTCTCTATTCACTGCTGCACACGGCCAATACATTTTCCCTGCCCCTGTGCCATGGCAATGCCCTGGGCCAGTTCTTCTGTGAAATCCCCCAGATCCTCAAGCTCTCCTGTTCACACTCCTACCTCAGGGAACTTGGGCTTCTTACTGTTAGTGTGTGTTTAGCATTTGGCTGTTTTGTGTTCATTGTTTTCTCCTATGTGCAGATCTTCAGGGCTGTGCTGAGGATCCCCTCTGAGCAGGGACGGCACAAAGCCTTTTTCACCTGCCTCCCTCACCTGGCTGTGGTGTTCTTGTATATCAGCACTGGCACATTTGCTCATCTGAAGCCCCCCTCCATGTCCTCCCCATCCCTGGATCTGACCCTGTCAGTTCTGTACTCGGTGGTGCCTCCAGCCCTGAACCCCCTCATCTACAGCCTGAGGAACCAGGAGCTCAAGGCTGCAGTGTGGACACTGATGACTGGAAAATTTCAGAAGCATTAAATTGCTGGACAGTGTTTGCAAATCACTCGTAATAAAAGTTGTATTTGATACTTCTTGTTGGTTTCATTTTAGAGTTTCTTTACCTTTGCTTTACTTTTTTCTTATTGTCCACAAAGAAATGTCATTGTTTGTGTCTTTGGTAATTTTGTTTCTCTCCACCTTCCCTGTGGCCACACACTGTGTCAGTGAGGGGCTCTGCTCGTGGCGGCTTCAAAGGAACTAAAGGATCTCTCCCAGCAGAGTTTTCTGCAGAGATGCCCTTTTGTTGCCTTCTCTGGAGCTGCAGCAGCAATGTCTGTGTGCAGAGCTGGGGCAGATCAGTGCTGGCCCAGCAGCTGTGCCCAGCAGCAGCAGCAGCAGCAGCACTTGGTGTTGCCAGTGCTGCTGCCGTGGCCCTGCCCCGCTGCCCTGGTGGCCCTGGTGTTGCTGCAGGGCCTGAGTGCTCTCGGGGCCGGGCACAGCCCTGGGGGTGGCAGTGCCGGGGCTGCAGCAGGGACAGGCCATGG
Source organism: Agelaius tricolor (assembly GCF_023055355.1). NCBI lineage: Eukaryota > Metazoa > Chordata > Aves > Passeriformes > Icteridae > Agelaius > Agelaius tricolor. The sequence goes on from NW_027269303.1 coordinate 1,608,173, forward strand.
GCACTGCTGGGGCAGCGCTGACGCCTCAGGCCAGGCCCTGGGGGCTCCAGGCTCCTTGCCCAGGCTCTCTCAAGAACACGGCCAGGCCAATGCTCAGCACAGAAACCCCCGTCAGCAGCCCCAGGCTGGCCGTGGGCAGGCTGGGGGCAAACAGCATGGCTGGGGCTCTGCAAGGGCCCTGGGGCAGACGGGAAGGAGCAGCAGAGCAGGGGCTGATCCATGCCCAGTGCGCTGCACAGCCCAGGGCAGCGTCCCAGAGCGTCCTCATGCAGCTGCCAACAACATCCCCCCTCTGCAGCCCTGGCCTCTCCCCCAGCTCACACAGGTGCCCCATCCTTGCAGGCACAGACACGGCAGCACTGCCTCAGCAGCCCCTGTTTGCATTGCACACAGCAGGGCCAGCACCCCCATGCTGTTGCTGTGGGGACATGAACCTGAGGGAGCACAAATGCCATCAGCCCCTGGGGCCAGCAAGGCCTGCGGGACACCAGGGAAACCACTCAGCTTTGTCCTGGCCTCTGCACTCAGCCAGAAAGTTTGTTCCCATCAGCTGGGAGTTTCCTGTGCCACTGCAGACGCTGTTGCTCAGAGCCAGGGCTGCCTGGCAGCCACCCCCAAACTGCCCTCAGCATTTCCTGTGTGCCACCTTTGCTTTCTTTACTCTTCCTTGGTACAGATTTCTTCCTCTTGCCCAGCCCTGTCCCCTGCCCTGCAAACAGCCCATCCCTGTTTGCTCTTTCCTCTCTGGCCCCACTCCCATTGCAGTTCCTGACTTGGCACCATGGGAATGTCCCTTGGGCAGCAGGATCATCCTACAAGTGCTGCAGGAATTGTCTGCAGGCTCCTGCAGTGCCTGCTGCTGCTCCCTTGCCAGAGGCACCCCAGGCCAGGGGGGCACATCTGGGCTGCTGTGTCTGCCTCGGGGGCTCCCTGTTCTGGGCAATGAGGAGGAGCTGCAGAGGCTCTGCAGGACTGACAGGATGGGCTTTGGGGCTGCCAGGAGAAGCTGAGGGACCTGGGCTGCTGGAGCTTCTGAAGAGGAGGCCCAGGGCTCATCCTGCACCTGCTCCTAGGGTGGTTTCAGAGAATCCCAGAATCAGCAAGGCTGGAAAAGACCTTGGAGATCATCAAGTCCAACCTGTGCCCTGACACTGCCTTGTCTCCCTTGAGCCTCCTCTTCTCCAGGATAAACAACCCCAGCTCCCTCAGCCACTCCTCACAGGACTTGTGTTCCAGACCCCTCCCCAGCCCTGTTGCCCTTCTCTGGACACGCTCCAGCCCCTCCATGTCCTTCCTAAATTGAGGAGCCCAGAATTGGACACAGCACTCGAGGTGCTGCCCAAGCAGTGCTGAGCACAGGGGAAGAATCCCTGCCCTGCTCCTGCTGGCCACACCATTCCTGATCCAGGCCAGGAGCCATTGGCCTTCTTGGCCACCTGGGCACACTGCTGCCTCATGTCCAGCCTGCTGTCCATCAGTCCCTGCAGGTCCCTTTCTGCCGGGCTGCTCTCCAGCCACTCTGTCCCCAGCCTGTAGAGCTGCAGGAGTTGTTGTAGCCAAAGTGTAGGACCCAGCACTTGCACTTGTTAAACCTCACCTTGTTGGATTTGGGCCCTGGATCCTGCCTGTCCAGGGCCCTGTGCAGAGCCCTCCTACCCTCCAGCAGATCCACACTCACACCCAGCTTGGTGTCATCCGCAAATTTGCTGATGATGGACTCAATCCCCTCATCCAGATCATCAATGCAGATATTGAAATCCACGCTGGCTGGCTCTGATCCCTGGGCCATCCTGTGGGTGCCCTGTGATGGCACTCAAGGTGATCTGTTCCATAACCTTGCCGGGCACCCAGGTCAGGCTGACAGGCCTGGAGTTCCCCAGCTCCTCCTTCCAGCCCTTCCTGGGGATGGGCTCACACTGGCACCTCCAGTGCTCTGGGCCCTCCCTGCTGAGCCAGGACTGATGGTAAATGATGGAGAGCAGCCTGGGGAGCTCATCCACAGCTCCCTCATCCCCCTAGCATGGATCCCATCTGCTCCCAGAGACACCTGTGAGCATCTGAGTGGCTCAGCAGGTCAGCAGCTGCTTCCTCCTGGATTCCAGGGGGCTGTTCTGCTCCCTGTGCCCATCTACCAGCTCAGGAGAACACTTGTCCTGAGGACAGCCTGTCCTAATATTGAAAATTGACAAACAAGATATTAAGTAGCTTTGTCTTTTACTTATCTTCAGTTGCTCTATTTTTAACTGCATCCAATAAAGAGTAGAGGTTCTCCTTCTCCCTCCTTTTGCTATAATTTTTTTTATAAAAACATTTTTTATTCTTTTTACAAGCCGCCAGTTTAAATTCTAATTGAGCTTTCATTTCTTCACATCACTTTCTTCATAACCTAACAACATCCTTAAACACTTTCTGCATTGCTGGTCCTTTTTTCCCCTGAGTTCCCAGAAAAGCTCCATCGGCAGCCAGGACAGTCCTTTTCCTCTCTAGATCATGTTTTGGCACACTGGGACAGGTTGCTCCTTCCCCCTTAAGATTACGTTCTTGAAATTTGTCCATCCTTCCTGGATCCCTTTGTTTTAAAGGGCTCTTTCCTTTCAAAAAATCAGTACCAGATTTGGTACTCCCCAAAGTCTGGGGAGGGCCAAAGTCTGCCCTTCCTAATTCCAGTGTAGAAGTTTTGTTGCTGCCCCTCCTTCTTTCATAGAACATTGAAAACTTGATTATTTCATGGTCACTGGGCCCCAGGCAGCCTCCGTGTGAACAGCAGCAGACAGAGCTTTCCTTGGGAGTGTCACCAAAAATCCAGCAAAACAGAAAACTCCTTAACCCCAATGTAGCATTAAGAAGCAGCATTCTTTATTCAGCTGGATGCACAGGGGAGAGCTCCTCCCAAAGCTGTGCATGCTGAGTACAGGAAAGTTTCTGTTTATTTTCTGTATTTTGCTCACATATTCATTGATTGTCTTGGACTAAACACACATCTGATAATCATTTCCCCAAAATCATTAGCATATTTCCTCGCCCCTTTACCCATGTGTTCTTCTTTCCTGGGGGGTCTCTCTGGTGGTCCCTGGTGGTCGTGGACCCCAATGTTCCAGTGGGCCTGGCTGAGCTGGCAGGACCCTGAGGCTGCTGAACGTCCAGTTCCCCTTCTCACACAATGGGCCTTGTGTGGTTTCCATAGGCCTGGGGATGTGGAGAACAAGCTCCAGGTGTGAGCTCACCTGGTGTAGGCAATTGATCATCTGGTAACATGAGGTCACAGAGTGGGCTATGACATCACAGAGTGGGTCATGTGACATCATTGAGTAGCAATGACATCATAGAGTGCCTCTGTGACATCACAGAGCCAGCTGTGACATCACAGGGCAGATGTCTGACATCACAGAGCAGACTATGACATCACTGAGTTGGCTGACATCAGAGACCAGCAGTGTGACATTAGAGAATGGGCTGTGACATCCCAGAGGGGCTGTGACATCCCAGAGGGGCTGTGTGACATCCCAGCAGGGCTGTGTCAGGTCACTGGGTTGGTCACTCGGCCCCAGCTCCCCCTCACAGTTTCTCCCAACAAGTCCAATGCTGTCCATGCCCAGCAGGGTCCCTGTCCCCCGGGATCCCCCCGGCCCACCTGGAGCCACAGCCTCCACCAAAGGATGTTCCACAGGATCCACCCCAGAGCCTGACATGGGGACAAGGGGCCAGGGCTGTGTGACCAGGACATCAAGGACGGGGATTCTCCAGGTCACTGTGGCCTGGGTTGGGTTGCCCAGGGCAGGAAAGATGTCTGGCAGCTGGAGCAGGGTCTGGGAAGGGCCTCCAAGGTGGGGCTGGAGCCCTTGGGCTGTGAGCAGAGGCTGAGGGAGCTGGGCTTGTCCAGCCCAGAGCAGGGAAGGCCGAGGGGCTCCTCATCCCAGCCTGGCAGTGCCAGCGAGGAGGGGATGGAGAACACAGAGCCAGGCTCTTCACCGGGGGCCTGGTGGGAGAAAAAAGCCAATGGGTGGAAGGGGAAAGAGGGGAGATCAGCCAGGACCAGAGGAGATGAAATGAGTCAGGCTGGTTTGAGCATTTCCTCAGCACCAAGAGCAGCCTGACCTCCCTTCTCCATCCACCACTGACAGCTTTGCAAATCAGGAATTGTTGGAGCTGTTTTGTCCCCACTCCAGGACGAGCATCCTGATACAAGAACATAATTGTGTTTATATCTATTACAGGATCATGTTTGTCTAAAATTAATTCTAGTATAGAAATCCCTTGTGGATGTTGGACTCATCAGGCACTGCTGGGACATTGCACATAGCTCAGGGAAGAGTGAGATTGTAATTAAATTGTGTCCTGTTCAACTGTGGTCTGTTGGCCATGAGGAGAAACTTTCTGTGCCTCTGAGTCTCACCAGTTCCTGACCCCCAAAGGATACAAACCTGATGAGTTGTGGTTCCCACTCCAGTGGCTGCACTTGGACTTCCCTCCATAGCCAGAGCAGAGCTCCCTTGTCCCAGAGAGTCCCTGGCAATGCAGGGATGAAGGAAACAGGACAGGCTGGGGGGATCAGGGGCAGGGCAGAGCCAGGGAGAAGAATGACTTTTGCATTGGATGGAGCTGTGCCTTCCCTTGGCTTTGTTGGCTGACAAGAAATGAACATCCCTCTGTGTCTCGGGCAGCTCCTTCTGCAAGGAAAGCAGGTGGGAGTTGGAGCCAAGGAGCTGAAAGCTGCAGGTGCAGCCTGGGCTGGAGGGAGCTCAGATTTGCACAAGGCTGCTCTGAGTGCCAGGGCTTGGATGGGGGAAATGGTGGGCTGGGGGTAGGGACAGAGTCTGATTGATTATCAGCCATGAAGGGTCTTGATTTTCATATCTGTTCAAACTGCATGAGGAGGTACTTGGATTCAATGTCAATCGGAGATTGCACATATCGATTTATCTAACAGGAAAACAAAACTAAACAGGACCTGAGAAATCTTTTCTCGCTGTCTTTTCAAATATCAGGTATTCAGTTTGAATACACTACTGAGATCTACGTAACCACAGAGGATTTGAAAATTAAAATCAAATGATTCCCAGAGGCTTGGCTTGTTCAGGTGTTCTGAATGTCAATGAGCCCTGGGACACTGAATTCCTGCACTGAAGAGCTGAAGGCTGAACAAGCCTCTGGAGCAGGGAAATTCAGCAGCAGCCTCCAAGTTGCTGAGGATGTCAGCAGCCCCCAGTGAGGCCATCCCTGCCCAGAGACCGTGGGGGAATGGGCAGACAAGGAGAGCGTCCCTGGGGCTGGGGCAGCACAACTCAGAGGCACCAGCGGCTCCAGCTGGGCAATGGAGTGTGGAATGTGGCTGGGAAAGCCCTGCCTGGGCTGGGCCAAGCAGCACAGACAAGCCCTGAAACCCATCCCCCAAACAATTCTCTCAAGGAGACATTTGAAAGGAATTACAATTGTTTGTGTCCTTTCAGTTGGGCTCCCTGGAGAAATACCAACAAGAGATTGTCAGGAGCTCAAAAGAACTAAACAGCCTTTACTGGTAACTTTAGAAAATCAGAGAAATTTTGGGAAACGGTTTTTTACGATATTGTACTTGTTTTGGTTTGTGAATTTAAATTTTTTCTAGTATTGAGATTTCTTAATTAATGTATTGATGAATGTGGTGGGTTTTAGTGTCGGTTAAGTATTTATGTATTTATTTTGTTGTGAGATAGGATTAGCAGAAAGGTAAAGTAGGCTTAAAATTCCAAAAGGGAAAAGGAAATTTTTTTTAAAAGTAATTAAAGAAAAAAAGTAGTAAGAATTAAAATAAACTCTTTAGAACACTTTATTTTTCTTTACAACTTTTTCTTTTTATGACAATGTAAAGAAACTAAATCTAAAATTTCTAGTTAGTTTACTATTTCTAGAATAGTCTTTTTTTAGTTGACTTAGGGAGAGAAGTTTTTCTTGTTAACATTACGGAGATTTTTTTACAAGAGGAAAAAAATAGGAATTTGTGGTTCTAAATTTTGTCATGGATCACAGTTATCTGGGGAACTTTGTTTTTCTGAAGTTGGTTTTTGTGCTACAAGCTGTTTAACAGCTTGTTGATGGGCCATGTCGACTTATGGGGTATTGTTTTAAAGATGAATTCTTTAAAGGTATAAGTTTTTATTATTTACTTTACAAACTGTTTTTATCTCTGGGAATAGAGATCTACTCTAGGGGGTAGTGGATTAAGTTGGGTTTTTTTCTGTTTAAACTTTTTATGAAATTACAGGTTTTTTTAAGTTGTTTATTTTAGTATGCAGGTTTTTGTTTGATATTATTTTGAATACTTTTATTTTTTTATAGTTTTACGTGTTATAAAGTAAAAGAGTTTTTCATTATAGTTTATAAGGGGAATTTTAATTTTAAAATTAAGAGTTTTTCCTTCTTTTTTAATAAGAATTTAGATTCTTACTTACTTTGATGGTTTTATGGGTATTTATATGCTTATATTTTCTTTTTTTCTTTTACTCGATGGAGCAATGAAGTATTGAAAGGATTAACACCTAAACTGCCAGTAACTTGTGGTGGAAGTTGTGGTTGGGTTGTGTTAGGATTGGCTTTATGGTTGATTTTGGGTTTTTCTTTGTGTTTAATTTTAGTTGTAGGGTTACTTTGTATGGGTGGTAGGTTGTAGGGGTTTTTGGTTTGAGTTGTGTTGGGGGAAGGGGACTTGATGGTGAGATTTTAATGGCTGTGGCTGGCTTTGTTCTGGTTGGGGTCTTGTAGCCTCTTTTGTTTTCCTGTTTGGGAGTTGTTGGGGTTTGGTTTGGTCAGAATGGGGCCAATGGGGGGGGGGGGGGGGGGGGCAGCCTGGGGAGGGGGGAAGGGGCTCGGCCAAGGGTTGCTTGGTTTGGTTTGGTTTGCTTTGCTTTGCTATACTTTGCTTTGCTTTGGTTTGTTTCAGATGATGGCTGGGGCCCGCTGCTTCTTTGTTGACTGGAAAAGAAAGAGGAGGTTCCTGGGTTTTTTTGTCTTTAACATTTGTATTTCACAGAGGCATGTTCAGTATCTCAGTGGTTTAAAAGATTGTCAGTTACACAAAAAGTTATGTATCACTTTTTAAAATTCTTCTAATGTCAAATTACAACAGATATTCAATCAACTAAACAACATTTCTCAAAGCATTGACTTGGCCCATTCAACTTCACAAACTCCAAACCTGTTCAATTTAATGTTAATCAAAATTTACAGGAGCACAGAGACAGAAGAAGACGCAGAAAGAGATAAAAGACAAAAAAGATGCAGAGAGGGACACACACAGCTACCAACTCCTGGATTCCAGCAGTGTTCAGATGGAAATTCCAAAAGGATCCAGGGTCAAGAACTCTGCTTGCCTTGTGGTCAGCCTTCAATACCCCTTGGTCTCCCTGGGCCCTTCCCCCAGGTGGGGCTTGGGCTCATTTGGTCCCTCAGGAGCTGGGCTGGGGGCTGCAGAGGTGGCTGTGGAGCATTGCCTGTGCTGTGCCAGGGACTGGCAGCCACTGCTGGGCTGGGATAGAGGCTCTGGGGGGATTGGGGTACCAGGGCAGGGCAGGGCTGGGCTTCCAGGGCAGGGCAAGGCTGGACCTGCCCCTTCCTCCCCCACACATGAAATGTTTCCAGCCAACAATCTCCTCCAATTTGTCACAACAGGCAATATCGGAGGTGGAACTCAAATTCTGGCCATGGGCACCTGGCCGAGAAGGACAGGACAGTTCTTTTCCATAGGAAGGAAAGTACAGAGCCCCAGTGTTTGGAGAGCCTCACTTGGCCAAGGCCAGCCAGACTTGCCAGGAATGGCAGATTTTGTCTGGGAGCAGTCTTTGGATAAAGGGAATATTAGAGGTGGAACCCCAATCTCAGCCATGGGCACCTGGAGAAGCAGGACACGTCTTTTCCATAGGAAGGAAATCACAGAGCCTTCCCCAGTGTTTTTTGAGACAGATGCAAAGTGACCCTTGTGAAACCACTGCAAGACAGACTTGTCCTGGGAATATTCCTATTGGAACAATCACTGGATGTAAGGTGTTGTTGTTCCATTTCTGGAGTCCCATACTGTTGTTATCAAATTTCTAAAGTCCCATACCTCCTTGGTGTGATCTTATGGCTGCAGATCTTCACAGCACAGACACCTTCTTCTGCATCTTGCTGCTGCTCCTCCTCACTTCAGGGCTCCTCCAAGACTCTCTCTGACTGGCTAACCCACACCCTTTTATCCCAGTCATCTTCATTAGCCACAGCTGCAGCCCAATTAAGGACATCGCAGCTGCAGCCCATCAAGGACAGCCGGGACCTCCCGGGGCAAAGCCTATATACAGATATTCAAATACAATACATTTCCTCTACTATAATAAGGAAATTTGGAGGTGAAATCCCAGTTCTGGCCATGGGTGCCTGGAGGAGGAGGAGAGTTCTTTTCCATAGGAAGAAAAGCACAGAGCTCCAGTGCTTCAGCAGCAGATGAGAAGAGACCCTCAACCTGCCAGGGTCAGCTGGACCAGTCAGGCAGCCCCTGGGAGGCCAAACCAGCCAGATCTGTTCTGTGTTCCCTTGGTTTTGTGGGGCCCTACAGTGCCACAATGGTGCCTTGGATCCATGGGGCCCTGCCATGCCATAATGGTGGCTTGATCCCATGGGGTCCAGCAATGTCATGATGGACCCTTGTTTCCATGGGGTCCAGCAGTGTCACAATGGCCCCTAGGTTCCAGAAGACCCCGCAGTGTCACAATGGTCCCAATGACTCCATGAGCCCCTGCAATGTCACAATGGACCTTTGGACCCTGGGGGTTTGCAGTGTCACAATGGTCTCCTTGGGCTCCACAGTGTCACAATGGACCATTGATGACAGGAGGCCCCTCTGTGTCACCCTGGAGCTTTGGTTCCATGCAGCCCTGCAGTGTCACAAAGGCCTCTTGGTTTCAGGAGGCCCCACAGTATCACAATGATCCTCTTGGTTCTGTGGGGACCCCCAGGGTCACAATGGTCTCACCGGTTCCATGAGGCCTCACAGTGTCACAATGGTCTCCGTGATTCCATGAGTCCCTTTAGTGTCACATTGGTCTCCTTGGTTCCATGAGGCTGTGACATGTCTTAATTGTGTCTCCATGATTCCATGAGGCCTTGCAAAGTCACAATGGACCTTTGGCTCCATGGGGTCTCGCAGTTTCACAATGGACCCTTGGTCCCATGACACCTCAAATTGCCTGTCCTTGCAGCTTTAGTCTGAAAGCAACCCTTTAATATTTGGGGAGTATTAGGGGTGGAATTCCATTTCAGCCATTTGTTCCTGGAAGGAAGGTTGGATCCCAGTGTTCCAAAGGCTGATTAGAGGCGGCCCCAAGGAGGCCAAGGCAAGCCAGACCTGTTGTCAGGGAAGAATCCTTGGATAGACAGAATTTGGGAGGCCAAACCACACTTTTGTCTATGGGCATGTGGACAAGAAAGACAGTTCTTTTCCATAGGAAGGAAAGTACAGAGCCCGAGTGTTTCAAAGGATGATGAGAGCTGGCCCTCAGGAAGCCAAGGGAACCTGGACAGTCCTAGCAGCTTTTGTCTGGGAGCCATCCTTGGATATAAGGAATTTTGGAGGTAGATCCTCAATTTTGGCCATGGATGCCTGGACATAAAAGATGTTTTTTTGCATGGGAAGAAAATGACAGGCCCCCTCTTTTTTGAAGGCAGATGAGAGTTGGCCCCCAAAAAACCAAGACCAGCCGGAGCTGTCTGTCCTGACAGGTGACATATGGGAATAATCCTTGGATATAATCAAATTTGGAGGAGGAATCCCAATTTCAGCCATGAACCCCTGGAGGAGAAGGACAATTCTTTCCCACAGGAAGGAAAGCACACAACTCCAGGGCTTCAGTGTCTGATGAGTAGTGGTCCTCAACATGCCAAGGTCAGCTGGACCAGTCAGGCAGCCCCCAGGAGGCCCAGCCACCCGGACCTGTTCCATGTTCTTGGATCCTTGGGGCCCTGCAGCATCACAATGGCCCCTTGGTTCCATGAGGCTCTGTAGGATCACAACAGATCTTTGTTTCCATGAGGCCCAGCAATATAACAATGGTCTCCTTGGCTCCACAGTCGCACAATGGCCCCTTGCTTCCATGAGGCCTTGCAGTGTCCATGAGGCCTTGCTTGTTTCCATGGGACTGTGCAATGCCACAATGGCCCCTTGGTTCCATGAGGTTGCAGAGTCTCAAAATGGCCCCTTGGTTCTTTTGGGTTCCTGAGGATCACAATGGCCCCTTGGTTCCAGCAGGCCTGGATGTGTTACACTGGCCCCTTGCTTCCATGGGGACCCGCAGTGTCACAATGGTCCCTTGCTTCCATGAGACCTTGCAGTGTCACAGTGGCTGCCTTGGTTCTATGAGGCCCTGTGGTGTCACAATGGCCCCTTGGTTCCATGGGGACTCAGAGTGCCAGAATGGTCTCATTGGCTCCATGAAGCCCCTCAGTGTCACAATGGTCTCTTTTGGTTCCACAGTATCACAATGGCACCTTGGTTCCGTGAAGCCCTGAAGTACGGAATGGCCCCTTGGTTCCATTGGGCTCCTCCCTGCCACACGAGTTCTCAGTTCCACAGAGCCCTGCAGTGTCACAGTGCTCTCCTTGGTTCCATGGTGCCACACAGGGTCACAAGGGCCCCTCAGCTCTACAAGGCCCCATAGTGTCACAATGGCCCCTTGCTCCCATGAGGCCGTGCCATGTCACAATGGTCTCATTGGTTCCATGAGGCCCTGCAGCTCCACAATGACCCTTGAAGTGCCACAATAGTCTCAGCAGGTTCGCCTGCTTATTCACAATGGCCTCCTTGGTTCCATGAAGCCCCGCTGTGTCACCATGGCCCCTTGGTTCCATGGGCTCCAGTGGTGCCACAAGCATCCCCTTGGTTTCATGAGGTCTCCACAGTGTCCCAGGGATCTCCATGGGAAGGAAAGAACCCAGCCCCAGTGTTGCAGGGGCAGTCACCAGAGGCCAAGGCCAGCCAGACTTGATGGTCCTGGCAGATTTTGTCTGAAAGCAACCCTTGGATATAGGGAATTTTGGAGGTGCAGCCCCAATTTTGGCCATTTCTGTGTAGATAATAAGGACAGTTCTTCTCCAAAGGAAGGAAAGCACAGAGCCCAAGTGTTTCAAAGGCAGATGAGGAGAGAGGTGGCTCCTGGGAGGCCAAGTCAGCCTGACCTGTTTTTCTTGGTAGCTTTTGTCATAGAAGGATCCTTGGATATATGGAATTTTGGAGGAGAAATCTCAATTTGTACAACACACCCTGTGTGTGACCGTGTTCACAGGGGTTCTTGGATGAGGGAAAAGACGAGAATGTTGACTCCATGTTGAGAAGGTTTGATTTATTATTTTATGATATATATATATATTACATTATAACTATACTAAAAAGAAAAAGAAGGACAGGTTTTCTCAGAAGCTAGCTATGCTAAGAATAGAAAAGAATGAATAACAAAGATCTGCGTCTCGGACAGAGAGTCCAAGCTATCTGGTCTGTGGTTGGCCATTAATTGTAAACATTCAAGATGGCCCAATCACAGATGGACCTGTTGCATTCCACAGCAGCAGATAACCATTGTTTACATTTGTTGCTGAAATTTCTCAGCTTCAGCAGGAAAAATCCTAAGAAAGATTTTCACAAAAAGATGTCTGCGACACCCATGAGAAGAAAGAAGGTTTTTTTCCATAGGAAGGAAAGCACTGAGCCCCAGTGTTTGGAAAGCAGGTGAGAGGCAGCCCCCAAGAGGTCAAGGGCAGCCAGACCTGTCTGTCCTGGCTGCTTTCACTTGGGAGCAATCCTTGGATGTCTGGAGTTTTGGAGGTGGAATCCCAGGTTTGGCCATGGGCACATGGTCATGGTGGACGGCTTTCTCCTATAGGACAGAAAAGCACAAAGTCCAAGTGTTTTGGTAGAAGATGATGAGAGGTTGCCACCCTTAGGCCAAGCCAGCCAGCCCTGTCTCTCCTGGCACCTTTCATCTAGGGGCTATCCTTGGACATAGGGCATTTTGGAGGTGGAATATCAGTTTTTGCCATTGGGACCTGGACAAGAAGAAGAGTTCTTTTTATTAGTGTAATATATGTTATGAAATAATTCATGCTATAGAGAGAATGTATTTTATAAAAATTGTGAAATCCGAACAAGTCTCTGACCACAAGCAGCCCAAAGGCAGACAAATACTCAAATTCTGAGATTCCTGGAGGTGGCAGGAGAACAATCCGCAGTTAGCTTGCCCAGCACGATGATCACCACTATCCCGAGCCATCAGAAGATGCCTAAGAGTGATCATCACCCTATTGATAACATCAATCAAGATAGCCAGAGTCACCAGAAAGATACATCTGAATACGCAACTTCCCCGGACTCGATTAACACCACCTATTGACCAGGAAACAGCAATTGTCCACCTCTGCACAGTGAAAGAACCAGCTTTGAATATGCAGAGTTACAAAAGAAACTGGGACTCCTCTGCCTCAGGAGTAATAAACTGTATAAAACAACACCGCAGGAAGCGGCTCTCGTGAACGGGGAAGGGTCCAATGCGATAGAGGTCGGATCCAGGTTCACCCAGCGCCAAACCCAGGCTCGACGCTGTCTCTTTGGCTGTGGTGATTTTGAGGACCATATTTTGGTCGCAGAAAAAGATAAATAAAATATTTTCTCATTTTTGATAATCTGCCTTCTTGATTGATTATTTATAACATCTATGAAACCATACTTGCCCTTCTGGACAAGCATGACTCCCCCATCCTAAAGGAGGACCTTAAGTCACCTTTAGTCCCATCCTGGAGAATACTTTTTAAGATGTTGAAAAAGCGAGAGCAGCCAGATGCTGCCGGCCCCCTACCCTACTCTGGCTGTCCTCAATCTGACTCTCCCTGCCCGCTTGAAACTGGCACCTCTCATACTGAAGAGCGGCCACAGCCATTAACCTTGCCCCTGCCCTGACAAAGGAGGGGAAGGCATCCTTTCTCACAGTCATTAGCAGTTTATATCACTGACCGAGGCTCTAGCAGGCAGGAGGGGGAGCCCTTTGACCCAGGGCCAATAGACTCAGAGTATGAGACTGATCCATTCCCTCCTGACCCTTCCCTTAGGATGCAACTAAAGAAAAATGGAGCGGGACCCCCAAATTTGTGGGAAATCTCAGCATTTGAAAAAGGACTGTTTTGAAAAGAGGGAAGCCAGATCCAAAACTCCTGGTATTTGCCCTTGGTGCTGTTATCAATGTCTGTCAAGTATGATTTTGAAGGGTGTCCGATATCGGGAAACCGGAGCAGAAGCGCTGAGCCGCGCCGTGTGAGACACAGATGCCCCAGCCGATGCCTCGGAGGGACCACGCAAGCCTCAGCCCGGTCTCCCCAAGCAGCCTTCGCCGGACCACAGGCAGCCCTGGCCGGACCATCCCTGAGCAGCCACCCCAGTGCAGGGATGGACCTGGCAACCTCCAACACAGTAACGTTGCTTGATTCATCTGTTCATGTGCTTCCCACAGGAGTCTTCAGACCACCTAGACAGTGTATGCATACTTTGTTTGCTCTCCCTTGGCTATGGACTCTGATTCCCTTGGAGAAATAAAGATCATGGCTTGGACTCCCCAGCTGCCCTGTACAATCCTGGCCATGAGCCATATAACACAACTCTTTCCAGCAGTACCCCTATCTGCATCCCCAATAACTGAACAGAAGGAAGGGGATTTTTAGTTCCACAGAAGTCCCACAGATTTTATAGACACGGCATATTACATCTGAGTGTCCAACATGCCCATGCAAGGTGACTCTGAAAGGCAGAGACACTCCTAACACACTCATTGATACAGGAGCCAATGTGACTGTTATCTCAAGGAGCCAATGTCCCAATGAGTGGCCATTAACGACTCAGGAACTCTCTGGCTTAAGTGGAAGGAGAGAAAGCCTGAAAAGCCAACGCTTGGTGCAAATAACAGGAGCCTGATAAGCAGATCGCCACAGTTAAACTTTTTGTGCTGTCTGTCCCCCTAGTTTTGTGGGGGAGAGATTTGTTAACACAGTGGGGAATTTTTATGCATTCAGATTTTGTACAGGAGTCATTGGGGACACTCGACACCCCCACAATGGTCCCTGGCTGAAGTGCCCCAGACACTTTCAAGCATTGGAAGGAGCAGACCAGCTATCAAAAGCCACAGTTCACACAGATCTAAAGCCCTGAGAGACACCTAGCCTTGGTCAAATTTCCAGTTACTTGCCTTTTTTTAAACAATGTATTTGTTGTGAATTTTTTGGTACAGCTATTTAGTACTATATAACTACATCTCTTTTTGGTTTAGCCTTCAATGCTTATATCCCATTGCTCTTATTAAGCCAAACCTAAATCTATCCTACAAGCAATCTTTAAAGCTGCTGCAGGGGGTGCACCTGCCCCCCCCCCCCCCCCCCCCCCCGCCCCGTCTGGCACCAGCCAGTGTTGAGATTCACCTTCTAACTTGTGATTTGTGATTTTTAACAAGATTGTTACTAGAAAAATTCACAAGTGTTTGTATAGAAGTAGTGTATTTTACCTATTAATAACATCGGAAAAAATACATTGTTCACTAAGAGGAATTAGATAAGTTTGAAATTCAAAATTCTTTAGCTCCCATTCAAGACAAACCTTGAACTTTATCTGTACTGATTATTTGAGACTTAATTCCACTGTCAGCTTTGTTAAGTGCTTGCTTTTTACTCCATAGTTCTAACAAGGTAATTTTATTGTAAAGATTTCAGTACAGTTGTTTACTTGCATGTTGTTTACTCTGATGTTTAACTGCTATATGACAAATTTCCAGTAACCTTTTTGTAATAATAGAGTTTAAATAAGTTAATTCTTGTTAAGATTGATTTTGTTTAGTCTCAGTGATGTTAACTTTAGGTTCTTTTAGAGATACTTTATTAAAGCTAAGTTTTAGTGAAGCTGATTTTAAGTTTTGTTGAAGTATACCTGTTTGAGTTTAAGATAATTCCTTTGCCATACAAATGTATGACATAAAGTCTGAATGAATTTTTGTCAAAATTTGCTCATTTAAATTACAAGATAATGCTATTTTGCTATAGAAATAAGAACAATTTTTGCTATTTTATTTTTTATAAGTAGTATTGAAGAATGAGTCTCCATATTATGACCGTAATTAGTTATGAGTTGTTGGATGCTTTCTTTTACTTTTTTGCTTTAATGTCATATATGTCTAGGGAAATAAAGCTCAATTTCTTAAGACAATTTCTACTGATATATTAAGTAACCCTGATTATGTTGTTAATCTTACAATGTGAATTCACTAACTTTTTATAACAAGCATTACTTTCTTCATTTGCAATTTGTTTATGGTACCATTGACTAACTAACAATAAATGAGAAAGCCAACTACTTTACAAACCTTCACTTATTGTTGTGAAACTATTTATAAGACATACATTATTTTTCTAAGTACTATTACTAAGAGGTTTCTAAAATATATTAAAAAGATTCTTCCAGTTAAAAGCCTGTACCGTGGCCAAGTCCTGGCCTTAACTAGTAGAGAAAATATTCTGTGCCAAAATTATATTGAAGTAATTTTGACTTACCAAAATTGGACCTATAACAGCTAAACCTCCTTTTAAGGTAAACTTAGAAATCTTACCTGGGAATGATTTTCCAAACCCTCACTTTAAAAAATAAAGCTTGCCGATTACTACAGACTCTAAGTAATAGTGCAATATTAAAGAAATTGATAAGGCATTGTTTTAAATCACCATTCTATTTTTCACATGCTACTAATTGTATCTATT
Source organism: Agelaius tricolor (assembly GCF_023055355.1). Taxonomy (NCBI): domain Eukaryota; kingdom Metazoa; phylum Chordata; class Aves; order Passeriformes; family Icteridae; genus Agelaius; species Agelaius tricolor. The sequence continues at coordinate 1,623,950 of NW_027269303.1, forward strand.
ATCTGATTTATTTTTACATAATATAAGTTTATTGTTATGTTACATGTTGTTTTGCTTTGATATTACCTTCATGTTCATAATGAGAAACACACGTGTTATTAAAAACCAAAAAATTAGGGGGGAATATTGCTCCTCCAGAACTTTACACTAAAAAAATTAATTTTTTTGAAAGCAGATCAAATCACATCAAATTGGATCCCTTACCCTCCTGAAACACCACTATGGAACCCCAAGAATTAGAATTCCTGAGTTCTGTGAAATTGGATTTTTGTGTTCATTTTAAATACATGGAAAGGAATCAGTCTAAAAATGTTTCTCCCTATCACCCTGTGTATAAGAATCAAAACTTTTTGTAAAATTACACTTCTGGTAGCCTTTCTAAATCCAGTAATGCAGCTGCCATCAGGAATGTTTTTAGTCTATAAAAATCAAGCCTGAACATTTTAGTGGCTACAGTTTTTAACTAAAAGATTCTTTTTAAGATAGGTACGTATGTGATGATTTTGATAATAATTGTATTAATCATGATACCTTTCAATGTGTGCAGAGATTAATTATTACGGTCATTAAAGAGTATTTTTAGTCAAAAGGACGGGGGGAAATGTTGGAATGTTGAGGGACACAAGACAGATGATGGACTTTGAACCTGGTTAAATAAGAGATTTGATAACAGGATGCCTTAGCAAAAGCAAATGGAACTTTGAAAATTAGACCTGGATTGTAAGAAGATTAAATCAGACAGGTTTACCAGAAAAAGAAAATCCCATTAAACTCTGCAAGCAAGAGATGTTGTTATATGGATAAGTTTGTGTATGTGATTTTAACCTAATCATTGTAGTACACATTACCAGTCTTCCTGAAATAGTATATAAGCATTTGTATCCCACAATAAAATCGGATTCTGATCACCAAGTCAGGCTGCCTGTCTCTCTCCATCGCCGACAAGAGTGGGCTGTGTGAGGTCACAGGTTGGGCTATGACATCACAGAGTTTGTTGTGAGAGGTCACTAAGCACCCACAGCATCATAGAGGGGATTCTGTGACATCACAGAGCAGGCTGTGACATCATGGCATGGCTGTCTGGCATCATAGAGCTGGCTGTGAGGTCAGAGTGTGTGCTGTGACATTACAGAGTGGGAGTATGACATCACAGAGAGGGTTTTGTGACATCACTGAGGGGCTTGTGACATCAAAGAGCTGTCTGTGTCATCACAGAGTAGGGTGTGAGGCCATAGAGCAGATTCTGCCATCATAGAGGGTGGCTCTGTGACATCAGAGAGTGGGTTGTGACATCACTGGGTGGCTGTGTAACATCATAGAGCAGGCTGTGACATCACAGAAAAGATTCTGACATCACATGGTGGCTTTCTGACATCAGAAAGTCTTCTGGGACATCACAGTACAGCTCTATGACATCACAGGATGACATCACAGAATTGGCTCTGTGACAGCAGAAGGGTGTTGTGTGATATCCCAGAGTGGGCAGTGACATAACACTAGGTTGTGTGACATCACAGGGGCTGTGTGACATCACAGGGGCTGTGTTACATCACAGGGGCTGTGTGAGGTCACTGGGGAGGTCACTCTGCCCCGGCCCCCCTCACAGTTCCCCCCAGAGCAGTCCAACCCTGCTCGTGCACAGCCGGGTCCCCTGTCCCCCCGGGTCCCCCCGCCCCCGGCGCCGCAGCCTCCCCCAGAGGATGTTCCACGAGATCGACCCCAGAGCCTGACACGGGGACGGGGGGCCGAGGCCCTGGGGGTGGCACAGGGGGACAGGGACCCCCCGGCAGCGTCCCCGTGTCCCCCAGGGCCAGAGCCTGGGCCAGGGCTCCTTCACCCTGGTACCAACGAGGCCTTGAGAGCGCTGAAAAAATCCCCAGCAAGGGAGCAGCAAAAACCAGATTGAATATTAAGGGACAGCCCCACAAAGTTCCTTGGCAAGAGTCACTCTGCTCCTGACTGGACACTTCAGGCACACCAAGGAAACAAAGCAACAACAAAACCAAACAGAATCCAGGCAATCGAACCAGAAATGAACTGAGAACTGTCCGTGTGTGTGTGTGTAACACAAGGACTATGAGGGCAAGGATAACAGGAATACAGCCCAAAAGGTTAACTGAGGTGAAATTTAAAAGGACTTAACCTTAACTGATACAGTCAACTTCGCAATTTAGCAAAAGAACAGCACTTAACAGTACTTAACCTAACTTAAAACCAATGACTCAATAATTTTACACAGGAATAACACTTAACAAAACTAAGCTAATAACTAGAATTAAACTTAACAAGTTAGCAAAAGAACAACTCTTAGGAGCATTTAAATTAGCTTAGATCTCCTGACTTAACCTTACTTACTGATATCTGGATATCTTACTGACTCAGCTATCCAAGGCACTCAAACCCCTTAGAGAGCAGCATTTCTGCCACATTTCCCCAGCACAGGCACTCCTGTGTGCACACAGACACAAAGAGTCAGTGCAAGGCACCTGGGAGAAATTCCCCTGAGGGCAGGAAATGCTCCCTGTGGATCCTTTGGCATCTCCCCAGCGGGTGAAGGGTTGAGCCTGGAGGAGTGGGGGGATCGGCCCAGGCTCCGTCGTTGTTGGGGATCCCCGAGTGCAGCAAACGGGAGAGTTCCCGGCTGGGAGAGGCCCCACTCAGAGGGAGTCGCTGGCCCAGGAGAGCTCCAAGGGCTCCTTTTGGAGCGCTGTTTGCAAGGCCCCAAGAGAGGGGCTTCAGTCCCTGCAATGGTTCATCCTTGCCGCACTTGGCATCAACAGCTTTCTTTGGCAGTGTGAGAACAGGGATGTTGTGCCACTGAGGGAACAAAACCAGTTCCCAGGGCTGCTCCTACAGAAAGCAGGAGCTGGTTGGGCAGCAGCAGTGCCTGGAGCAGACAGTGTTTGTGATGAGCTGCAGAGGAGCTGAGCCCAGGGGCTGTTGGCCAAGGGTGAGCCCCAAGGAGCATTTCTCAGCTGGCAGGGCGGGCTGAGAAGGGGAGGGGGGAATGCAGCAGCACAGGGCCCATGGGACCAAGGGAGCATTGTGACACTGTGGGGCCCTGTGAGACCAAGGGACCATTGTGACACTGTGGGGCCCCATGGAATCATGGAGAGCACTGTGACATGTCTGGACCTCATGGAACCATGGGGACCATACTGACGCTGTGGGCCTCCATGGAATGTAGGGATCATTGTGACACTGAGAGGCCGAAGGACAACCAAGGGTCCATTGTGACACTGTGGGGCCTCCTGAAACATTGGAGACCATTGTGACACTTGGGGCTGTCAGGGAAACAAGGAGCCATTGTGACACTGTGAGACCCCATGGAGCCAAAGGTCCATTGTGACATTGTAGGGCCTCATGGAACCAAGGGGCCATTGTGACACTGTGGGGCACCATGGAACCACGGAGACCATTGTGACACTGAGGGGACTCATGGGATCATGGAGACTATTGTGATGATATGTGGGTTAATGGAATAAGCAAAGCATTGGAACACTGTCAGGCTACATGTAACCAGTGAGACCATGGTGACCCTGGGGATTCCCACAGAACCAAGAGGACCATTGTGATACTGTGGGGCCTCGTGAAACCAAGAGGCCTTTGTGACACTGCAGGGATGCATGGAACCAAAGGGCCATTGTGACATTGCAGGGCCTGGTGTCATCAATGGTGCATTGTGACACCGTGGAGCCAAAGGAGACCATTGTGACACTGCAAACCCCCAGGGTCCAAAGGTCCATTGTGACATTGCAGGGCTCCTGGAACAGAGGAGTCCTGTGACATTGTGGGGCCTGGGGAACCAGGAAGACCACTGTGACACCTTGGGGCCTTCTGGAACCTGGGAGCCATTGTGACACTCTGGGACCCCATTGAACCAAGGGTCTATTCTGACACTGCTGGACCCCATGGAATCAAAGTACCATTAGGACACTGCGGGGCCCATGGAACAAAGGGGACCATGGTGATACTGCAGGGCATCATAAAAGTGGGGGAACATGGAACAGGTCAGGCTGGTTTGGCCTGCCCTTGACTGCCTGACTGATCCAAATGACCTTGGCATGTTGAGGGTCTCTTCTCATCTGCTATTGAAACATTGGGGCTCTCTGCTTTCCTTCCCAATGGAACAGGTCTCTCCTTCTCCTCCAGGCACCCATGGCCAGAATTGGGATTTCATCCCCAAATTTCCTTCTATCCAGGGATTGTTTGCATAGGAATATTGCCAGGACAAGTCTCGCTTGTCTTCATGCAATGACTTCCTGGCAATGACTTCATGCGGGTCACCTCCCATCTATCCCTAAAACACTGGGGAAGTCTCTGTGCTTTCCTTCGCATGGGAAAGAACTGTCCTGCTTTTCCAGGTGGCCATGGCTGAGACTGGGTTTCCACCTCCAAAATTCCCTATATCCAAGGACTGCTCCCAGACAAAATCTGCCATTCCTGACAAGTCTGACTGGACTTGGCCCAGGCTCTCACCTGCCTTCCAAACACTGGGGCTCTGTGCTTTCCTTCCTATGGAAAAGAACTGCCCTTCTCAGCCAGGTGCCCATGGCCTGATATGGGATTTCACCTCCAACATTCCCTGTTGTGACAGACTGGAGGAGATTGTTGGCTCAAAACATTTCATGTGTGGGGGAGGAAGGGGCAGGTCCAGCCTTGCCCTGCCCTGGAAGCCCAGTCCTGCCCTGCCCTGGTACCCCAATCCCCCCAGAGCCTCTATCCCAGACCAGCAGTGGCTGCCAGTCCCTGGCACAGCACAGGCAATGCTCCACAGCCACCTCTGCAGCCCCCAGCCCAGCTCCTGAGGGACCAAATGAGCCCAAGCCCCACCTGGGGGAAGGGCCCAGGGAGACCAAGGGGTATTGAAGGCTGACCACAAGGCAAGCACACATCTTGACCCTGGATCCTCTTGGAATTTCCATTGGAACAGTGCTGGAATCCAGGAGTTGGTAGCTGTGTGTGTGCTTCTCTGAATCTTATTTGTCTTTTTCTTATTCCCTCTTCTTGCAAAACGTGAGCAACTTAAAATGGAACAGGCTTAGAGTTTGTGAAGTTGAATGAGAAAAGTTAATGCTTTGAAAAGTGTTTCTTGTTGATTGAATGTTGTATTAAACCTTTGGCCAAAGTTTCTCTGATATTCTAATGTTGCCAGTAAAGCTCCTGTTTTGTTGTTTTGGGCACCTGAGAATCTCTTGCTGATATTTCTCCAGCACATCCAACTCAGTGTACACAAACAATTGTAATTCCTTTTAAATGTCTCGTTGAGAGAGTTTTTTAGTGGATGTGGGTCAGGGCTTGTCTGTGCTGCTTGGCCCAGCCCAGGCAGGGCTTTCCCAGCCACATTCCACACTCCATTGCCCAGCTGGAGCCGCTGGTGCCTCTGAGTTGTGCTGCCCCAGCCCCAGGGACGCTCTCCTTGTCTGCCCATTCCCCCACGGTCTCTGGGCAGGGATGGCCTCAGTGGGGGCTGCTGACATCCACAGCAACTTGGAGGCTGCTGCTGAATTTCACTGCTCCAGAGGCTTGTTCAGCCTTCAGCTCTTCAGTGCAGGAATTCAGTGTCCCAGGGCTCATTAACATTCAGAACACCTGAACAGGCCAAGCCTCTGGGAATAATTAGATTTCAGTTTCCAAATCTTGTGTGGTTAATAAGAGAGATTTCAGAAGTGCATTCAACTGAATATATTCTATTTAAAAAGACAGTGAGAAAACATTTTTTAGGTCCTGTTTAGTTTTTTTTTTTTCCCTGTTAATAGCAATCTCCAATTGACATTGAATCCAAGTGCCTCCTCATGCAGTTTGAATGGATATGAAAATCAAGACCCTTCATGGCTGACAATCAATCAGACTCTGTCCCTATCCCCACCCCACCATTTCCTCCATCCAAGCCCTGGCACTCAGAGCAGCCTTGTGCAAATCTGAGCTCCCTCCAGCCCAGGCTGCACCTGCAGCTTTCAGCTCCTTGGCTCCAACTCCCACCTGCTTTCCTTGCAGAAGGAGCTGCCCGAGACACAGAGGGATGTTCATTTTTTGTCAGCCAACAAAGCCAAGGGAAGGCACAGCTCCATCAAATGCCAAAGTCTTTTTTCTCCCTGGCTGTGCCCTGCCCCTGATCCCCACAGCCTGTCCTGTTTCCTTCATCCCTGCATTGCCAGGGACTCTCTGGGACAAGGGAGCTCTGCTCTGGCTATGGAGGGAGGTCCAAGTGCCACCACTGGAGTGGGAACCACAACTCATCAGGTTTGTGTCCTTTGAGGGTCAGGAACTGGTGAGACTCAGAGGCACAGAAAGTTTCTCTTCATGGCCAACAGACCATAGTTGAAGAGGACACAATTTAATAACAATCTCGCTCTTCCCTGAGCTAAGTGCAATGTCCCAGCAGCATCTGATGAGTCCACCACCCCCAAGTGGTTTCCATCCTAAAAGTAGTTTTAGACAAATGTCGTTCTGTGATAGATATAAAAACAACTAGGTTCTTATATCCAGATGCTCGTCCTGGAGTGGGTGCAAAACAGCTCCAACAATTCCTGATTTGCAAAGCTGTCAGTGGTGGATGGAGAAGGGAGGTCAGGCTGCTCTGGTGCTGAGGAAATGCTGAAACCAGCCTGACTCATTTCATCTCCTCCTGTCCTGGCTGATCTCCCCTCTTTCCCCTTCCACCCAGTGGCTTTTGTCTCCCACCAGGCCCCCGGTGAAGAGCCTGGCTCTGTGTTCTCCATCCCCTCCTCGCTGGCACTGCCAGGCTGGGATGAGGAGCCCCTCAGCCTTCCCTGCTCTGGGCTGGACAAGCCCAGCTCCCTCAGCCTCTGCTCACAGCCCAGGGGCTCCAGCCCCACCTTGGAGGCCCTTCCCAGACCCTGCTCCAGCTGCCAGACATCTTTCCTGCCCTGGGCAACCCAACCCAGGCTACAGTGACCTGGATAATGCCCGTCCTTGATGTCCTGGTCACACAGCCCTGGCCCCTTGTCCCCATGTCAGGCTCTGGGGTGGATCCTGTGGAACATCCTTTGGTGGAGGCTGTGGCTCCAGGTGGGCCGGGGGGATCCCGGGGGACAGGGACCCCGCTGGGCATGGACAGCATTGGACTTGTTGGGAGAAACTGTGAGGGGGAGCTGGGGCCGAGTGACCAAGCCAGTGACCTGACACAGCCCTGCTGGGATGGCACACAGCCCTGCTGGGATGTCACACAGCCCCTCTGGGATGTCACAGCCTGCTCTGTGAGCTCACAGCCCATTCTCTAATGTCACACAGCTGGTTTCTGATGTCACAGCCTGCTCTGTGATGTCACAGAGGCAGTCAATGATGTCATAGATCTCGATGACCTCACATTTCCCACTCTGTGATGTCATATCCCACTCTGTGACCTCATGTTACCAGATGATCAATTGCCTACACCAGGTGAGCTGACACCTGGAGCTTGTTCTCCACATCCCCAGGCCTATGGAAACCACACAAGGCCCATTGTGTGAGAAGGGGAACTGGAAGTTCAGCAGCCTCAGTGTCCTGCCAGCTCAGCCAGACCCACTGGAACAGTGGGGTCCACGACCACCTGGGACAACCAGAGAGACCCCCAGGACAGAAGAACACATGGGTAAAGGGGAGGGGAAATATGTCAATGATTTTGGGGAAATGATTATCATATGTATGTTTAGTCCAGGACAATCAATGAATATGTGTGCAAAATACAGAATATAAACAGAAATTTTCCTGTACTCAGCCTGCACGGCTTTGGGAGGAGCTCTCCCCCGTGCAAGCCGCTGAATAAAGAATGCTGCTTCTTAGTGCTACACTGGGGTTAAGGAGTTTCCTGTTTTACTGAATTTTTGGTAACACTCCCACTGCCATGGAAAGCTCTGTCTGCTGCTGTTCACAGACAGAGAAGGGCTGGGGGCAGATGTGGGGCTCAGAGGCTGCCTGGGGCACAGTGACCATGAAATAATCAAGTTTTCAATGTTCTGTGAAAGAAGGAGGGGCAGCAACAAAACTTCTACACTGGAATTAGGAAGGGCAGACTTTGGCCTGTTCAGGATGCAGACCTGGGGAGTACCAAATTGGGTACTGATTTTTTAAGGGAAACAGCCCTTAAAAACAAGGAGGGCTGGGAAAGGTGGACACATTTCAAGAAAGTAATCTTAAGGGGGAAGGAGCAGCCTGTCCCAGTGTGGCAAAAGATGAGCTGGTAAGGAAAATGACTGGCCTGGCAGGGCATGGAGCTTTTGTGGGAAAAGGGGAAAATGGACTGACAACTCAGGAAGTGTTTAAGGATGTCATTAGGTTATGCAGAAAGAAAAGTTGAGAGTTGAAAACTCCATCAGAACTTAACCTATCAGCTTCTGTAAAAAAATAAAATTCTTTTTATAAAAAAATTTAATAGCAAAAGGAGGGAGAAGGAGAACCTCTACTGTTCATTGGATGCAGTGGGGAATACAGTAACTAAAGATAAGGCAAAGGCTGAGCTACTTAACACCTTGTTTCTCTCACTTTTCAATATTAGGACAGGCTGTCCTCAGGACAAGTGTTCTCCTGAGCTGGTAGATGGGCACAGGGAGCAGAACAGCCCCCTGGAATCCAGGAGGAAGCAGCTGCTGACCTGCTGAGCCACTCAGATGCTCACAGGTGTATGGGATCAGATGGGATCCATCCCAGGGGGATGAGGGAGCTGTGGATGAGCTCCCCAAGCTGCTCTCCATCATTTACCATCAGTCCTGGCTCAGCAGGGAGGTCCCAGAGCACTGGAGGTGCCAGGGTGAGCCCATCCCCAGGAAGGGCTGGAAGGAGGAGCTGGGGAACTCCAGGCCTGTCAGCCTGACCTGGGTGCCTGGCAAGGTTATGGAACAGATCACCTTGAGTGCCATCACAGGGCACCCACAGGATGGCCCAGGGATCAGAGCCAGCCTGCGTGGATTTAGGGGTGGCAGGTCCTGCCTGGCCAACCTGGTCTCCTTTTATGCCCAGGTGACCCACCTGTGGATGTGGGAAAGGCTGTGGATGTTGTGTGCCTGGACTCCAGCAGAGCCTTTGACTCTGTCTCTGACAGCATTCCCTGGAAAAGCTGCAGCCCACGGCTTGGGCAGGTTCCCTCCTGGCTGGGAGATTTAAGAGCTGGCTGGAGGCTGGGCCCAGAGAGTGGTGGGGATGGTGCTGCACCCAGCTGGTGTCCAGGCACTGGTGCTGTCCCCAGGGATCTGTGCTGGGCCCAGTCCTGTTTAATATCTTCACTGATGACCTGGGTGAGGGGATCGAGTCCAGCATTCACAAATTGCAGATGGCACCAAGCTGGGTGTGAGTGTGGATCTGCTGGAGGGCAGGACAAGAAGACCCAGCCTTAAGCTGCACCAGGGGAGGCTCAGGCTGGACAATAGGAAGGAGTTCCTCACAGAAAGGGTGAGTGGGAACTGGAATGGGCTGGCCAGGGGGGAGGTGGCAGAGTCACTGTCCCTCTCCAGTGACACTCAGTGGCATGGTCTGGGTGACAAGGCAGTATTAGGGCATTGGATGGACTTGATGATCCCAATGGTCTTTTCCAGCCTATTTGATTCTGTCATTCTGTGATGATTGGGACACTCTGGGACCATTGTGACACTGCAGGGCCTCGTGTAACCAAGGGGTTTCACCATTTTGACACTGCAAAACCAAGGAGACCATTGGGAGACTGCAGGGCCCAGTGGAACCAAGGGGCCGTTCTGACACTGCGGGGCCTCATGGCACCAAGGGGACATTGTGACACTGCAGGATCCTGTGTAACCAAGGGGCCACTGTGACACGATGGGGCCTCAAGGAATCTGGAAGAACGTTGTGACACTGTGTGGCCTCGTGGAAACAAGGAGTCCATTGTGACACTGAGGGGACTTGTGGAACCCCAGAGACCATGGTGACAGTGTGGGACCTCATGTGGCCATGGGGCCATTGTGACACCCTGGGGCCCCATGGAACCAAGGGGCCACTGTGAATCTGCAGCACCAATGAGAACATTGTGACACTGTGAAGCCCCATGGAACCAAGGAGTCCATTGTCACATTTTGAGGCCCCATGGAACCAAGGAGACCAGTGTGACAGTGCAGGGCCTGGTGTAACCAAAGGACCATTGTGACACTGAGGGGCCCCTTGGAACCAAGGACATCGTCACAAATGTCACCAAGCTGGATGTGAGTGTTCATCTGCTGGAGGGTTGGAGGGCTCTGCACAGTGACTTGGACAGGCAGGATCCAGAGGATGAATCCAACAAGGTGAGGTTTAACAAATTCAAGTGCCAGGCCCTGATATTTGGCCCCAGTGCTACAGGCTGGGGACAGAGTGGCTGGAGAGCAGCCAGGCAGAAAGGGACCTTCAGGGACTGATGGACAGCAGGCTGGACATGAGGCAGCAGTGTGCCCAGGTGGGCAAGAAGGCCAATGGCTCCTGGCCTGGATCAGGAATGGTGTGGCCAGCAGGAGCAGAGCTGCTGGGCCAGCACTGATCTGCCCCAGCTCTGCACACAGACATTGCTGCTGCAGCTCCACAGAAGGGAGAGCAAGGGCATCTCTGGAAAAAAATTTTCCTGGGAGATCCTTTAGTTCCTTTAAAGCCACACGGAGTGCAGCCCCTCACCAACACAGTCTGTGGCCACAGGGAAGATGGAGAGAAAGAAAATGAGAAATGGCAAAACCAATGGCTTTTCTTTGTGCACAATATTAAAAAACTGAAACATTTGGAAAAAAAGAACAAACCCACAACCAAACCGAAAGGAATCATCAAAGGTGCTTCATAATACCTGGCCTGTCCCTGCTGCAGCCCCGGCACTGCCACCCCCAGGGCTGTGCCCGGCCCCAAGAGCACTCAGGCCCTGCAGCAACACCAGGGCCACCAGGGCAGCGGGGCAGGGCCACGGCAGCAGCACTGGCAACACCAAGTGCTGCTGCTGCTGCTGCTGCTGGGCACAGCTGATGGGCCAGCACTGATCTGCCCCAGCTCTGCACACAGACATTGCTGCTGCAGCTCCAGAGAAGGCAACAAAAGGGCATCTTTGCAGAAAACTCTGCTGGGACATCCTTTAGTTCCTTTAAATACACCAAGAGCACAGCCCCACATTGACACAGTCTGTGGCCACCAGGAAGGTGGAGAGAAACAAAATGAGAAATGGCACAAAAAATGACATTTCTTTGTGGACAATATGAAAAACCTAAAAAAAAAAGGGGAAAAAACCAACAACCAAACCAACAAGAAATATCAAAAATTACTTTTATTACAAGTGATTTGCAAACACTGGCCAGCAGTTTAATGTTTCTGAAAGCATCCAGTCATCAGTCTCCACACTGCAGCCTTGAGCTCCTGGTTCCTCAGGCTGTAGATGAGGGGGTTCAGGGCTGGAGGCACCACCGAGTACAGAACTGACAGGGCCAGATCCAGGGATGGGGAGGACATGGAGGGGGGCTTGAAGTAGGCAAATGTGCCAGTAGTGAGAAACAGGGAGATGACAGCCAGGTGAGGGAGGCAGGTGGAAAAGGCTTTGTGCTGCCCCTGCTCAGAGGGGATCCTCAGCACAGCCCTGAAGATCTGCACATAGGAGAAAACAATGAACACAAAACAACCAAGTGCTAAACAGGCACTGACAGCAATGAGCCCAAGTTCCCTAAGGAGGGATTTGGAGCAGGAGAGCTTGAGGATCTGTGGGATTTCACAGAAGAACTGGCCCAGGGCATTGCCATGGCACAGGGGCAGGGAAAATGTATTGGCCATGTGCATGAGAGCATTGAGAAAGGCAGTGGCCCAGGCAGCTGCTGCCATGTGGGCACAAGCTCTGCTGCCCAGGAGGGTCCCGTAGTGCAGGGGTTTGCAGATGGACACGTAGCGGTCGTAGCACATGATGGTCAGGAGGCAAAGCTCTGCTGAGAGGAAGAACATAAAGAAAAAGAGCTGAGCAGCACATCCAGTGTAGGAGATGTTGCTGGTGTCCCAGAGGGAATTGTGCATGGCTTTGGGGACAGTGGTGCAGATGGAGCCCAGGTCAGCGAGGGCCAGGTTGAGCAGGAAGAAGAACATGGGCGTGTGCAGGTGGTGGCCGCAGGCTACGGCGCTGATGATGAGGCCGTTGCCCAGGAGGGCAGCCAGGGAGATGCCCAGCAAGAGGCAGAAGTGCAGGAGCTGCAGCTGCCGCGTGTCTGCCAATGCCAGCAGGAGGAAGTGCCTGATGGAGCTGCTGTTGGACATTTGCTGGGGCTGCACATGGGGACCTGTTCATGGAGAAAGGACAGTGAAGTGTTAGAGGAGATAGCTGCAGCCAAAATCAAAGCCATTTCCCATATACCATCCTCTATAACATACATGGACATGCTTTTGTGTTTAAGAGTTCTGAGGTTTTCTTTTTAATCTCCCTCCATGACTCTCCTCGTATTCTTGGATAGCAGAAACCCTCAGCAATTCCTCTGCCCTCTGGTAGAACAGAGTGGGTTCCCTGATGTAAGATGATGAGTGGAGAGTGAGGGGAGATGCTCTGTCCCTTTATTCTGTTTGGAGTTTCTGTGGGCTTTCACTTTTCTGAAATGGAGAATGTGCACAGTCACATGTTTCTCTTAAAAACCCCCAAGCACTGCTGAGAGCAGATGTTCACCACAGCCCAGCTCCACATTTGTAGCCAAGGACTCACATTGCTCATTTCACCAAACAAACAGCATTTTCAGGGTCACAACACCAATGCCTATTCCCATCAATCTTAGAGATTCTCTGGGACAGGTTTGCACCCTGGATTGAAGCTCCCAGCTTGGACTGAAATCTCAAGGAGACTTCCAAGTGTCCTTCTGATGGCATTGGCTGAAGGGAGATGCAGCTCCTTCCCTGGCTGCACTGACAGCATTGCCCAGAGCCGGGCCCTGGGGACAGCGTCACCCTGAGCCAGCTGTGCCCCTGCCAGAGCCCCCAGGGCCGGGCAGCTGCTCCCAGCCCTGTGCTCTGCAGAGGGAGCTGGGCCCGGGGCTGCAGAGCTGCCCCACAGCTCTGCTGCAGCTCTGCCTGCACAGGAGGGGCTGCACGCCTTGGAGCCCCGGCCCTGAGGGCAGAGGCTTGGCTGGGCCACAGGAGGGAGGGGGCTTCTTCAGAGGGAGGGGCTGCACTGCAGGGGCTCCTGTGGGCATCTCTAAACTCTCCCTGCCACAGCATTGCTGGGCTTTGTTTTCTCTCATTGCCTGATCGTCTCTCTGCTTCCTGCAGATTTCCCTCCTGCAGGTGTTTCCCTGTGCCTGATCTCTCCCTGACAGCACTCACAGAGCCCAAATCTCTGTGCACTTTCCTTGGCCCTACAGAACCCTGCCTGTTTGCAGGGCACTGGCTGGGGGCAGGTTCTGTTTGCAGCCTGGAGAAAGGACAGCTCAGACTGAGCCTGATGGCTCCAGCAAAGGTGATGCTGCTGCTGTCCATGGGCAGAGGGGCTGAAAGCACATTAGGGATCTCCTGTGAACCTATTGATCACTAAAAGCAACAGTTCAGATGTCTTGGGAACTTTCAAAATTTCATAAATAATAATTCATAAGCAAAATTTACCAGGTCAGATATTACAGGCAACTGTCAAAATTTATAATCATCCTTTAATATTTAGCACCACCACCCTACCATTCTTCAATAGTAGGAAACGGAATACAAAGTCTTAAGAAATTTCTTATATTTTATCAAAATCCTAGACTTGGAAATATTCTATGACTGACCAGAACCCTTGAGCATGTCAGAGCTTCATGAACCTTCCACCTCCCCTGCCCCAGAAATACTCAGAGTTGTACTCACAGGCTCTGCAGGCATTGGGATGTTCGAGCTTGAGGAGATGGCTCCAGGAGCTGCAGCTGCATTGTCCTGCAGCCAGAGGTTCCTGTGCCAAGGGCTGGCAGTGATTGTGCCCCAGGCACTTCTCAGCCCCTTCCCAGCCCTGACTGATTGAAGCTCTCTGTGCCTCTGGGCTGTGCCCGGGCTGGCTGCAGGCAGTGCCCCAGCCCTGCTGGGCTGGCACAAGAGCTGCTCATCCAGAGAAATGTGCTTTTGAAGCTCTTCTTGGTGACCAGGAGCTGCCTCTGTGCCAGGAGCCCAGCCCAGCTCAGCAGCACAGACACGGCACCAGGACTTTAATCAGCCTCTGGGCCTTTGTGCTCAGGCCCTGAATATCAGTCCCTGAGAGGAAGCTGAAGAAACCTCTGCAGAACTCCAAGGCAGAATCCAACTCCAAAGTTTCTTGGACGTTTAATGGGTCCCAGAGAGGGACACGACTGAGCAAGTGTCCCCAGGCCCCAGGCAGAGCAGAGAACTGCAGGCAGTGATGACAGGTGGGGACAAAGAGAAGCCAAGTCTTGGTGCCCTGGGGCACAGCAGGGTCTGTGCCAGCAAGGGCTGGGAGGAGACACCTTGTCCTGAGGCCCTGGGGCCTCCTGGCACAGCCCCAGCCAGGCTGGGCACTGTCAGCCCCTTGTGCTGCCCTCAGCATCCCCCCTAGCCCACATCCCAGTGGCCTCAAGGATCTGCTGCAAGGAGTCCCTGGGGAGCCTTGCTCAGCAATGGCCCTGGGGGCTCCTGCATGCTCCCTGCAGGGACTGCAGGTTTTTCAAAGGACTTTGGCTTTGGCTTTTGCCTTGGACTCTCTGAGAGGTTTGTGCAATCATGGCCTCCAATTATCTGCTGTAATTAGTCCCTGGAGAGGCTTTGTCAGGAACAACACTCAGTGGGGCTCATTAATACTTCAGGGTACTTCAGTTATTTTAAGGTACTTGGTGTTTCCCTTTTGATACAGACTCTGTGAGAGGTTTGTGCAATCATGGCCCCAATTATCTGCTGTAATTAGTCCCTTGAGAGCTTTGTACTGACAGTCAGTGGGGCTCATTAATGCCTTGAGATACTCAAAATTTTTAAGGTAGTTTGGAATTTCCTTTCCACATTGAGAGTCTCAGAGGTTTTTGGTCAATCCTGGCCTCCCATTGTCTCCTCCAAGGAGTCCATGAGGAACCTGTGTTGGAGATGGACCTCATCTGGACCCATTCATGCTTTGAGACACTTTTCTTCTGAGTTTCACTCCTGGAAACGTTTGTGCAATGTCCTCTCAGGCCTTGAGGTTCAAGGGCTCAGCTCCAAATGCACCACAGGGCTCATTAGGATCAAGCAAGTCCTGACGAACCATGGCTCTGCCTTGATTTCCCTCTTGTCTTGTTCAGTTCAGCAGGAAGATTTCCTTTTACAGTTATGGATGGTATAAATAAGAAGCTTGACTAGCCCAATATTCAAGCAGCAATCAAATTATTAATTAATATGGTAAAGTATGAGCAATACAGCGCTGGGTACAGGGGGGGGAAGTTTTCCCTGCAACTGCACACCGATAGTTGAAGGCTTCAGGTACTTAGAGGGGTACTCATAAGCTTTCTCAGCAGTTTCTATTCCAATTCTTACCATCAGCAGTTTCTATTCCCAATTTTTACATCACAATTCTATGTACTATTGTGATTTAGCTTTTCTCAGGATGTATCCCAAAAGGAGTATTCCCAGATGGTGGTGGTCCGGTTTCCAAAAGAAGAAAGACGAATCCCATCTGGTGAGCTCCAGCTCTCCAGATGTGGGTCCAGATTTTAATTGCAAAGACTATAAATCTTACAACAGTGATGTCCAGCTTCCCTTGGTTGAAACTATAAATCCTTGAGGCGATGTTCATCTTCCTTTCTCAAGCTGTTTTTCTCTGCTTTATTAAGGCATGAGATAAGCATGTTTCCTTTATATATATATTCCAAAGCTATAGTTTCAGGGATACAAGCAATGTTCTAAAATTATACTTCAAAAGGTTATTATTGCAGAACTCTTTAAGGATTAACTACAGGCAAGAAGCAACATTCTTAATGCTTTAATACCAATACTCCTAAATCAACTAAGGTTAATTGCAAACAAAAGATGGGTTCAAAGGACTTCTTCCATGCTTTACTTTCCTCAGTTATTATCAGAATTCACAACTGTCCCATTGTCTGTCTCCACACATATCGCAATCACAAATACACACATTGCCTGTGTGTACCTGACACGACACACAGCTTTGTATTTCACATCCCCCCGTGTCCCCCTGTGTTCCCCCGGGCAGGGAGCTGCTCTGGCCCGGGATGGCCGGGCCCAGCCGCGGGGCCTCGCCGGCAGCGGGCAGGAGCCGGCCCGGGCTGCGGGACACGGCGGGGGTGCCCGGCTGCAAAGCAGCTCTGGCTCCCGCCAGGGAGCTGTGGGCAAGGGGCTGCAGCCGTGTGGGAGGAAAGCCGCTGGGCCAGCCCCTAACGCTGCCCCGCAGAAAGGAAGGGCAGGAGGAAGCTGACAAATGAGCTCGGAATGTGGCAGTGCAGAGATGAAGGGACAAGTGCCCTTGCGGGCCGGGGGTCGGGGCCAGCCCTCGGGCAGGGCTCCGAGCGGCTCCTGAGCCGGCCTAAGGGCTGCCTGTAAGGATTGCAGGCGGCAGCCGAGAGCAGCAGCGCCGGCAGTGCCGGCCGGGCCCCACGGCCATCTGCCCGTGCCTTCGCAGCCCGTGAGGGCCGCAGGCTCTGCAGCGCCGCTCCTGCTCCCACAGCCGGCCCGGAGCCTCAGGGCTGCCCCGCAGGCGCCGCGGCAGCAGCAGCGGCCTCAGGGCCCGGCCCGGGGCTCCATCTGCTCAGCCCGGGGGCAGAGCCACAGCAGGGGGGAAGGAGCTGAAGGAGCACCAGGGAGCCCGGGGAGAGACAGGCTGGGAGACAAGGCTCTGCCTAGAATTTTAACAGTTTTTATTAACCTAATAACTTTATACAACTAACTTAATAACTATATACAAGTAAAAAGTCAAGTTTCTTATGACAATTGTCACAGGCGTTTCTCGCTTTGGACAAGATGTCCCAGGTCGAGCATTGGGCGCTGAGTCCTTTCCAGCTGGCCGGGGGCTGTTGATGTCTGGCGGGGCTGCAGAGGCTGCTCGAGCCCTGGGGCCCATGAGACCTGTCGAGGAGCTGTGCCTGGCCGTGCTCTCCTGAGGCGGCAGGGCCTGGGCGTGAAGGGCAAGGGTGAGCCGCCACAGGTGCTGGCCCCAGCGCACCAGGACTCAAGCTCTTGTCCCACACTGGGCATGGCCATTCTCCCACGTTACTCCAGCTCCAAGCTCAGTTGCCCCATGTGCCAGTCCTCCTGCTCCATTCTGCCCCTTCCTTCTTACCCCAGATGCAAAATACCAATGCCACATTACCCAGCTCTGTACACAGAGCCCTGCTCATCCCCCAGCCGGCACCCTGCAGATAATCAGCCCCTGTCATCACTGACCCCCTTGCCCTGACAGGGCCATACCTGACGCATCCTGTGTCCTGATCGCCGTACGATGCTGGTCATTACGGCCCCTCGAGATGTGTCCATCACCGTGCAGCAGGGTCACACTGGGCTGAAGAGGAGAGGGCAGCTGGCTGCAATGCAGGGCCCAATCCAGCACACCCCAATAATCCAACTCAGGTCCCTCTGGAGACTGAAGGCACAGATTCCCCCTGGATAGTCAGCAATGCCATCAAGCCTCAGTCACCATTCTGTGTCCCCACCTTCATCACACCTACCTTGTTGTGTACCAGGAGATACTGCAGCTGTGCACTTGTATGTGGGGAAGCCTTGATGTTCTGCATCATGGAGCTGCTGCTCTGATGGTCCCCAGAGCTCTGCAGCACTCGGGGACACTGGCACGGACCAGCGGCCTCCTGTGGGATGGGGCAGAGGACACTCAGTGCCCAGCCCTGTGGCATGCAGGGCACCACCCTGCTGTGCCAGGGAGGGCACTGGCAGTGCTGCCTGCAGGGGCATGTCCCTGCCAGCTCCTGTCCACCTGCTGCAGGAGCCCCAAGCCCATCCCACCAGGCTGCATCTGCTGGCTCTGTCCCCATGGCCACGTGTGCTGGCCATGGCACCAGGCAGGTCCCTGTGCACAGGACACCAACTGGCAGGAGCTGGGCTGTCCCAGCTGCAGGGATTGGTTTTGGGAACTCCTTTCACAGGAGGCACCCAATCCCCGTCTGTAGGATTGACGGGGGTAGCACGGTCGGGACGAACGGAGACGAGAGATCTCTGAAGCCAGGTCGTGGACGGTTTATTGCAAAGGGCGTGGGTGCAGGGCCCTGCTTGGAGCTGCCAGCCACAGCTCAGAGCAGGCCTGAGAGAAGAGAGGGGTAGAGAGGATGAGAGGGTAAGAGAGTAAAAGCATAAGAGAGTAAAAGGGGTATGAGGATAAAAGGCAAGAGCTAAGAGACAAGAGGTAAGAGTAAGAGCTAAGAGCTAAGAGCATAGAAAAGTAAGAGCTAAATTCACGTTACAATACAATAAATCATCTTCTGTGTTGAATATTTTGATTCTCACTTAACCAATCTAGTACAAGATACAAATCCTATAGCATTTCCATACAGCCTATAAGAATCACTACATTACCATACTGTGCTACATTTTAAACCCTAAAAACTCCTCTTTGGACCTCTTCTGCCAAGCTGGCAGGGTCTGCTCTGACCCTTGGAACTGCCTGCAAGCAGAGGGTCTTGTTTCATCAAAAGGGGATTACCTTCAGCCGGCCACACTGTTGTTTTCCCATTGTTCAGTAACTAAGGGATCTCAAAGCTTGCTTTCATTTCAATCTCACTTATAGTTTCCATATTCTCAAAATCTTTTGCCAGGCAATCATATTTATAAGGTTTTCCTGTTTCATCATCCCCAACAGCCCTCCAAGCCTGAGCTCAGACTGCAAACAGACACAGCTCTTGTTCTTCAATTAAGTGCTGCTCAAGTTCATTACTCAGAGCTATAATTTTAATTCCTTTTAAAACATGCCTAATTAGTTGCTATACTCTGTTCTTTATGAAATTCCCCTTTTTTCCTTGAGACTGTGTCTCTTTTCAGACAAGTCCCAGTACTCCATTTCCAGCACAAGGCGTCACAACAACTCCAACATGGAATCATAACACACCAAGTGCTCACAATGCAATGATTGCAGTGACTGCCACGAATGCATTTCACAGCAGCCTCCAATTTGGGAGCCAATCCCACCATGAGGAATTTTCTTCTTTCTGCCTCTCTTCTACTGATCTTTCTATTGAGGTGATTCCTGATTGTTGGACCTCAAACCCAGCACTGATAGACATTCCTGCAACATTCCTGTCCTGGAATAGCCCAGGAACCTCCCTGGCCAGCAAGCAGATAATCCAAGGCCGTGCAGTTCTGCAGAGCCCCATTTGTGTTTGTTGGAGCTCGCAGGATGTGCTGTTGGATATTTTAACAGCATCACTTCTTACTTCTTCTAATAATTGATTTAGTTCATTAATGTAAATTGGGTGCAGCCATGCACAGCCAGGGGTTTCCATTTCCCCATGGGCCATTGTTAAGGGCATGGAGCACATCTGGGAGATGGGTTCTCCATGGGCAAAGGTTCCCATCTCCTCATTTTGTCAGCTGCTCTTTTAACAACCCCTTCACCCATTCAACCAATGCTGCAGCCTGTGCATAGTCTGGTACATGAAAAGCCCTGCAGGCTTAATCACTGTATTTTTTACAGGAACAGACAAAGCACTCTGCATCACAGTACCAGAAAACCCTGGGAAAATAGCCAATTTCCTCCCTTCCTCCTTTTTTCATTGTATACAATCTCACAAAGTTGACCACTGACATTAGGGTCCTGGCCAATCCTGTTCTGTAGGGTATTTAGTGTTACATCCCTGAGCAGCCAAAGCTGACAAATTAGTATTGTCAGCACTACTTCACATTATTACAATTTTATATGTAGATATACATATTGATATAGATAGACAGACCTAGACATACATATAAAAATATATAAAAATATATATATGAAAGTCTTTTATCGTACTATAAATACATATATAGTTATTTATTATATTGATATTTCACTTGCAACAATGCATCTGAGCTCAAGATTAAAACCTTCTTCCCTTGCTCCATGTGGGAGCATTCCAACAATAATTGTTCCTTCTGAAGCTGCTGTTTCCAATGGACTCTTAACAAATTCATCTTTGTCTGCCCAAACCCACAAGTTCTTTTCCTTTTCCATGTGCAATTTTTGGATGCATTTGAAGCCATCCAGGGGTGCAGCCTCTTTTACCCGACTGCCCCACTGCTCCCACAGGGCTCCGACCTCAGCCCACTCCAGAGCCAGGGAACTCCAGGGAAGGGCTTCCTATCTGGGAATTTCTGATGGCACTGATTCCTCACATTTACACTGAACAAGTGACATTTTGTTGGGATCTGGCCAGACTGTGCCAGTTTTGTTTTACCAGTGGGCAGGGTCAGCACCAAAGACACAGACACCAACTGAAGGAATCAGTGTCACTTCCTGCAGCTCAAAGCAGCAAAGAATCACAACAGGAGCAGCTCAGCAATGCACCCAACTATCCCTACCAAAGATTGCCTGCAGTGATTGAGAAAGATCCAGCCCCAGTTACCCTCAGCCTTTACCATCCCCCAGACCCACACAGCAGCTGGGGAAGCTGTCACAGCCAAGGGCTGCAGAGCCACTCCTGGGCACTGGCAATTCCTGCAGGTGCCTCCAGCCCCAGCTGAGGCTCCAACCCCGCTGGGAGAGGGCCCAGCTCTGACAGTGCTGAATGAACAAACTGACAGCACTGCTAGTGTGGCAACATCTGGTTTCATCCTCCTCTTGGCTCCCTCCCAAAGCCTGGCCAGGGCTCCAGGAGGAACCAAAGGAGGTGACTTTGACCATTCAGCCCCAAACAAGGCCAGATGTCACATTTCATGGCCTGGTCTGGCTTCTAAATACACAAAGGTCCATCCATGTTTCACTAATGAGTGGCTACATCTATCACAGTGCTAATGACCATGCATATTTCATCAGGGAGCAGATACAAAGATAACCTTTGCTTGGAAGGTTCATCCAGAGGCCACCTTGGGCTCAGGGCCTGCTGTTCAGGCCTCACTCAGGGCTGCTGTCCAGGCCTTGGCACTTCAGGGACGTGGTTTAGGGCTGGGCTTGGCACTGCTGGGTGAGCGGCTGCACTGGGGGAGCTCAGAGGGCTTTTCCAACAGAAAGGATTCTGTGATTCCATGATTCTATCCACTGCATTCAGCTGGGTCCATGTTAGCAGCATTAATTTGCTCAGAAAGTCTCCTCTTGCCCAGCTCCTGTGGCCTGAGGCTTCAGCTCCTTCAGCTCCTGGTGCTGAGCTGCTCATGCTGAACGAGACGACTCGGAGAGAAGAGCACAGTCCATGCAATTCCTTCTGGGACACGGAGAGGGGAGGCTGTGCAAACAGGAACATTGTTTGCTGTGGCTCCTCTCTGCCCTTCACGCCTTTCAGCGCTTGGAACCAGCCAAGAGCTTTCTCCAAGAGTGCAATGGAGCAGCTGTTCCTGCTCCTGGCTCTGGCTCTCTCCAGTCTCTGCCCTTGCCTGCTTCTGTCCCTTGTGCTGTGCCCTCTGTTCCCCCAGGGCTGGCTGGCTGCTGCCCAGGACTGTGGCACTGGCACAGATCCAGTGCTCCAGAGCCTCCTTTCTGTGCCCTTGGAGCTGCCTGGGCACAGCAGCCTTTTCCATCTGCAAGCTCCCCATGGACAGGGAGTGCCCAGCTCCGTTCCTTGCACAGCCTCCAGGAGCCCAGGGCTGCCATCTCAAGTCCCTGCTGGCACTGGGGGCTCCCAGGTGCCTCAGGCTGCTGTGACACCGCTGCACACGGGAGGGAACAGGGGCAGGGCTGTGCTGAAAGTCAGCTCCAGCTGCTGCTGCTGCTGCTGCTGCTGCTGCTGTGGGGTCATTTGTGCAGCCCTGGCCCAGAGTCAGGGATCACATCCTGCCAGTCTCTTCCAGCCCTGGCTGCTCAGAGGTTGGGCCTTGGAGCCTCAGGTGGGCAAAGGCAGCTGCTCCTGGTCCCTCTGTGTGCCCGTGTTCAGCAGTGCTGCTCCATCAGTCTGTGCCCAGCAACGGGGAAAAGCCTCAGCCCTGCAGGGCCAGGAGCTGCCGGGCTCTGCCTGAGCAGCTCAGCCAGCAGGAAGGGAGCTGCTCCACACGGGAACCAGGAGCAAAGGACATTCCTTTGATAGGACATGTTTTCTATTTAAAAGAAAAAAAAAGAAAAAGGGAAAAAATAGGTAAATTGTAGAAGATAAGAATAAAATCCAAGTGTTAGTGAAAAAACTAACATAATGTTAGTGAAAAAAAACAAAACATAAATGCAAAGTTACATTCTTTGCATTAAGAGGTAAATGATCTTTTTAAAAAGAGAACTCAGTTATTTACATTGTAAATGTGCTGATGGCATGGATCCATCTTACTGACCTCAGCAGCCTTTTAAAAGATTTTGGGCTTTGTTTCCATCGTTGGTATTTGAAATTGTGGTCGAAGCAAGAAGAAATTGCTTTGTGCCCTTCCAGCTGCAAGCAGGACTGGGAATGGAAACTCTGTCAAAGCCCAAATCCTTTAGAAGATGCCCTTCCTTCTCAGCCTGGAAATGAGCTGCACATTCCCTTTGAAACTGTCAGGGGTTTCTTAAAGACACAAAGTGCCACTGACAGCTTTTTGCTCTGGTTTGGCAGTGCAGAAGGGCAATTCTCCATCCATCAGCTCCAGACTGCACTGCCTCAGGAGCACGGCCCACTCACCAGCTTTGGCCCACTCGTGGCACTGCTAGAGGAGGAAGAAAGTGCAACTGCACAATTCCAGCCAATCAAGAAGGAAGAATGGGACAGACAAAACAGCCTGTGCAGATGCAGGCGTTCAGCTGGGACTGTGGAGAGTTTGGGTCCTTGCCAATTGGATGTGTGTCCCCAGCTGCAATCTCTGGGCCTGCAGCAGAGTCTCACTCACCTGCCAAAGCAGAAAGCTCAGGCGCTGTGCTGGCAAGGGGCTCGTCTGATGCAGAGCTGTCAGAGCAATGTGAGGGCAGAGCCAGCCCAGCTGGGCCCAGGGCTGAGCCCAGCAGAGCCCTGGCAGAGCCCAGAGCAGCCTCAGCAGCCGCAGGGCCCGGCTGCAAGGAGAGAAAGCAGAAACCGCCCGTCAGCTGAGGGCTCCTGTGCCCTTGTGCCAAGGCCTGCGGTGCCCAGGCCATGCAGGCTGTGCCCAGAGCTGTGCCCAGAGCTGCCCATCCCTGCTGCCTTTGGCAGCAGAGCAGGAGGGCAGGACATGTGCCCAGCCTGCAGCCAGCCACGGCACATCCAGCCCTCAGCAGCTGCCCAGAGCAGGATGCTCCTGTGCTCGCTGCCATCTCCCAAAAGCTCTGATCCCACCCTGCCAAGCACACAGGGACCCACCTCACGCCAGCCACGGCTGCAAGAAAAGCTGCTCCCAAACCATGGCCTCAGCCTTCTCCAAGGGCATGGCCCATCCACGCCACAGCTGCTCCCAAGCACTTCCCCATGGACACTGGACCACCTAGAATGCTTCCTCTGGAAAAACAAACAACACATTCTTGAAAAGAGATTAGATGCAAAAGGGGAAAACAAGAAAAACAGTAAAAACTCTTATCTCTGTCAGGGCCTTGAGGAAGGCCCAACTCCTCCATGGTAGGGAAAAACCAGGACATGGCTGAGGGAAGCCCACACTTTCTCTCTTCCCCCCTGCACTGCCCCCCAAAATCACCGTGATCCCAAAGCACACAAGGGCAGTGAGGCAGCCCAAGCCCTTCCTTGCCTGCAGAGCAAAGCAGCCCCTGCACAGGTTCTGGAGTCCCACCTCTGCTCCCACCATGGGGCTTTGTTTGTGTCGGGCTGGCTGCCCCAGCCCCAGCCCCAGCCCCAGCCCGGGGCACGGTGGGTGCTGGGGGCTGTTGGCAGGGCCAGGAGCCCACTCCCATTTCGTACCCAGCCCAGCCCATGCCCCCAGCCATGCCAAAAAGCAGCTGGGCAGCGACTGAAGGATGAGTTGCATCTGCCCCAGCAAAGGGGGAACCTTTGCTTCCCAGCCAGGCTGGGCCATGCCCAAATCTGGCAGAATTTCCTCGGCTGGGGACTCGTCTGTAAATTCTCTGTGGAGTTTGGCTTTGAAGAAGGTGCCAGAATCAAAGTCCATCACCTTCAGCCTCCAGTGGCCCGGCTGAGGAAGAGCTTGTCCTCCTTGATGTCAGCCTGGCTGTCTCCAGCAGCAGCAGCAGAAGCAGCAGCAGCAGCAGCAGCAGCAGCAGCAGCAGCAGCATCCCCACCCAGTACAGCTTCTCCAGGGGCTCCTGCTCCTTCCCTGGGGGAAGACCAGGCTCTCAGGGCTCTGCCCAGGGCCCCAGCTATCAGAGAACCAGCACAAGCAAAACCAGCTTGGATGGCGGCCACCAGTGCTGGGCAGAGCAGCTCAGCTCCAGCACAAGGGCTGCGTGTGCCCATCCCATGGCCCCGGTGCAGTGACACAGGCAGCACAAAAAGGTCTGGCTTCCTCTGCTTCTCATTGCCAAGGCATGTGTGAAGCTGCAACTTACCAGGGCCCTGGATACTCCAGGGACCTGGAGAACCATTCCCAACAATTGGGAAAATCCTAGCTGCTCCATCCACCCATAGATGAGGTCTCCAAATTTGCCTCAAAACTGGGTCCAGCTTTTAGAGGCCAAAAAGAGCAAGTCCAAGTGACTTGATGATAGTTTTAGCCCAGAAAGCCCTGCAGCCGATGGCACACTTCACAATCAGCAGGGGACACAGCTCGGCCAAAGCCCAGACCTCTGCTGGGAGCCTTTCTCCTCAAATACTCTTCAAGCAAAACTCCATGCAAGTCAGTTGGGAAAGTTTCTTCAAATGATACATTTCTGGCACATAACTATACAGGCTTATGGGAAAGATCCTAAAGCAGCTGCTCTGGAGTCAAAGAGCCAGCACTAAGAGTCCTTGCCATGTGTTTGTAGCTAAATCCCACTTTGGGGGAGTTGAAGGAGTTTGGTATGAGCTAGAGAGCGGACCTCTGAGTTTTTTAGATGATGCCATTGCTTTTTCTTCTCTTCTACATAGACAGGAAGGGTGAGTTTGGCTCACGTCTCCACTGCACAGCTCACAGGGCCGCAAGACTTGTAGTTCCAAGAGCTTTGAAGGATTTCTTGGCCAAGAAGACACTGCCAACAAGGATATTTGTGTTTTGGAGCCAATCCTTCAATCTTTCATCTTATGGACTCATGCTCCAGTGCAAGCTTCCTTAGCCAATCATGTTATGACACACAAACCTACAGCACTGCATCCTAAACTTCTTCTTTACCATTGTAACTACTTTGATTTTTTCTACATCTTGAACTCTAAAACTCTAAACTTTCCTCCACTTCCATTTTCCTCCCCGTGTCTCTGCTAGAAACTAGAAATCTGCATTGTCGCTTCTAGCACCTAAGTTTGGAAGCCCTTTCCAAGGTCTCAGATCAAATCCTGGGTTTAATTCTAAGCTTTGCTGACAAGACCAAAGGTCTGGGATTTCCCTGCATTTGGGTTTCCAACAACACCGATGCTGTTAGTTCCACAGTGCCCAGGATCCCTCTTGCAAGTCAACTCTGGCAGGAACAAGGCGGCTGCCAGGGGGCTGCTTGTGGCCTCTGACAGCCCCATTGCTCAGGGCTTGCCAGCGCCCCAGCCCCTCAGGCCCTGCCCCAGCCCGGCCAAGCTGCCCGGCAGCAGCGCCGCAGCCCCACAGCAGCTCCAGAGCAGCCCCAGCCAGAGGCACCTGGGAGCCCTCAGCAAGGCAGCCAGCAGCAGACGGGCAGGAGGGCACGGATGGCGCTTCCTGCCTGGCACAGGGCTTGTGGCCATCTCCAGGCACCGCTCTGGCAGGGATCCCCGCAGCTCCGGCCCCTGCCCAGCTGCTCTGTGGGCAGCACAAAGGCTTCAGCAGAACCACCACAGGCCAAGGGGCTTCTGGCCATTTCCCCTTGCCCGCTGCACGCCCGGGCAGCTGGCTGAGCACAAGCACCCCTTTCCCCCTTCAGGGCCTCAGGACCCCTCAGCCTGCTGTGCTGCTGAGCACAAGCTCCCTTTTCACCCTTTCCTGCCTCTTGCCCCGCAGACCCTGGGCAGCAAAGAAAAGCTCCTGGCAGTCTGTGTATCATAACAAATTCTAGACTTATTTACAGTAACCTGTAATCTATAATAATATATATTATTCTATATACTCTATAATTTATTTATTTACAATATAGATAAAAAATGGAAAAGAAGAAAAATCTTAAAGAAAATTACCTCTGGCTCAGGTTGCCCCAGCACAGACAGCCTCCCAGATCAGCTCTCCTCCTAAGTCATCCGGCAGTGCAGGCAGCCGAACCCCGACAGGCGAGGCCGAGTCCTCCATGCCCTGCGCAGCTGATCTTGCAGCCTCTGGATGGTGGAATATCGCCCACGCTCTATTGCCCGGAGGACATGCAGTGTTTCAAGTGCCAGCTGTGACACGGCACTGCTCACGTCCTCCGTCAGGCGTTCCAGGGCTGCAAGAGAGAGGAACAGAGCCACGGTCAGAGCCGGATCTGCGGGGAGCCGAGGAGAGCCCCCTGCCAGGGCCATCCCAGGTGGCTCTGGCCATGGCCAGGAGGGAGCAAGGAGCAAGGGGATCAGCCCGAAGCTGCTGGCCTCCAATGGCCCACGTGGCCCTGAAAGCTCCATGTGCTCTGGCCACGGGAGCAGAGCCCCCCGCAGCCGGGGCAGGGCTTGCAGCTCTCCCCCCGGCAGCCCCCGCTGCCAGCCCACTGCCCTCACTCACCAGTGCAGATCAGCTGCAGCTCTCGCTGCTGCCCCCTCAGGCGCCGCCCGGCCATGCCTGTGAACACAGAGCCTGTCACGGCCCCAGCGGCACAGCTCCCTGCCGGCGGCGCTGCCGGCGCTGTGGCCACACGGGCTGCTGGCCCGGCAGGGCTCAGCCCGGCCTTTGGCGCACGTTGCCGCCCCAGGGCACGGCTGCCAGAGGCCGGCAGCAGCAATGCCCAGCCCAGGCGGGGCTCCACGGCGCCGGGCCCGGCTGGCGCTGCCGGGGCAGCAGGCGGGGCCGGGGCCGAGCTGCGGCGGGCCGGGGAGGGAGCCCGGGCTCGTGGCTCACCCGTGAACCTGATGGCCGCCTCTCGCAGGGGCTCCTGTGGGCTCTGCAGGTAGCGCAGGGCCCGGCGCAGGTGTTCGGCCGCTTGGCTCCTGTCCTCTGCCAGCTGCAGAGAGCGGCAGGAGGGAAGGGTTGGCGCGGGCTCAGCCCTGGGGCCGGGCGCTGCCTGCGCCCAGCCCTGGCCTCCCCTGCCCGCACAGCCCTGAGGCGGGGCCAGCAGCCGCTGGCCAAGGGCCCCCGAGGGCAGGGGGCAGAGGGCCGGCTGCTGCCCGGGGAGCCGCGGTGCCGGCCCGCAGCCCCGCCAGGCCGGGGCTCCATGGGCACCCGGCTCGGGCCCACAGGAGCCTGGAGAAGAGCCCACGCGGCCTCTGGCTGCAGCAGCGGGCAGGGGCACAGCTGCCAGCCCCGCACACTGAGCACCGCCCTCAGGGGCCTTCTCCAGCCTGAGGCTGGGGCTTGCAGGCCCTCCTTACCAGGAGCTCAGTGAACTTCCAGAGTTTCTCTTTCTTCACACTTTTTTCAAGATCTTTCCTTTTCAGGAACTTGACCGCACAAAGCAGCGTTTCCCGAGAAGTCTGGAGAGCAGCAGAGACGCGGAGATGGCCCCAGAGCCCAGGGCACAGGAGCCGCAGCCTGGAGGAGGCTGCGGTCCAGCAGGCGCAGGGCAGGAGGCAGCCGAGCCCCCTGCCAGGGGGACAGCAGCAGCCCACGAGTCCTCACCTGTGCCACACGCAGATTCTCATCGTGGCAGTGGAAGAGCAGTGGGAGCAGGCTCTGCCACACTTGTATCATCAGGGGCTTCTTTCCTTCTTCTTCTACAGCAGACATCAAGGTGTGAAAGACAATCATGGAGAGCTGCTGCACCTGGCTATCACCCTGTAGAACAGGAAGGCAGCAAGAGCTCAGCATCAGCTGATTCTGGCCCACACTGGTGCAGGTCTGCATCTCCACAGGGCACCGAGTGTCCGGGCAGCAGCCAGTGGCCATGGCTGGGGACACAGAGCCTTACGTAGTCAAAGAGTGGCAGGAACACGTTAGCCAAATGCAGGGCGATGGGGCTGGGTATGTGGGCACCATTATCCAGGAACAGATAGCCCAGTAGCATGGTGGTCATCCTGACCCGCAGGAGCTCCATGAGCCTTTCCGTCAGGCTCCACATTCTTTCAGCCTGTGCGGAAGGCAAGTTTGTGAAAGGCCACCCTGCTGCCATGGGGCCCAGAGGCCAAAGGCCTGTCCTGAAGCACTCGGGCAGCTGAAGCGGGAGGCAGGAGAGCTGGGAGCAGCTGCCCCAGCACCCAAAGGCCAGGCAAGGCCAAGCGACTGCGTTGCCCAGCCCCACGCTGCCTGCAGGGCTTCAGCCACTGCCCCTTCTCACCAGCGGGGAATGGTCCCTGAGCGGGAGGAGGGCCCTGAGAAGCTGGTTGCCAATGTCTGCGCGCTCCCTCTGCAGGTGCCATGACAAGACAAGATCCATGATGCTGTCCCTGCATTCCCTCAAGTCCAGGCACTCGAGGAGCTGAAAGGCACAGGCCAGTGACGGGGGAGCCGGCCGGCAGGAGCCCGGAACCACACAGGGCTGGGCCCAGGCAGCAGCACAGGGCACGGGCACCGTCCCAGGCGGCTGTGGCAAAGAGAGGGCAGAGAGCTGGGAGGCAGCTCAGCCAGGTCATGCTGGCCTTCAGGCTCACCTCCACAAGGAATGCCAGGGCAGGGAAATCCCAGTATGGCATCTCTTTGCTAAGCATCTCAAGGAGGCAGCATAAGATCCTTTTACACAAGGGCCTGGATGCATGGCGAATCTCCCTGGAAGGTGGAAAATGGCACTAAGACCCTGAGCCGGGGGAGGAGGGGAAGCCTCTCCCAGCACTGACTCACACGGTTCTTGTCTTTCCCCACCACCCTGCCAGGGGACCTGGGCCCTTTGTGATGTGGCCGCTCCTGGGCACCCTCCTTTCCCAGCCTTTCCCAGTCTGCTTGGCTGTCCCTCGTCCCTTTGGCCCACAGCCATGGTGACCGTGTGGGACAGCCTGGGCACAGGGCACAAATGCCAGGAGCAATGGGGACAAGGGGAGTCTCACCTGGCCAGCAGAGCCACGGCATAGTGGTGGGTATCAACGCAGAGCAGCGTGTCCCAGCCACCCTTGCCTTCCATTGACACCACCACGTGCTCACACTGGACAAGGCAGAGCAGGGACTTCAGGGTCTGCACTGCAAACCTGTGTGCACAGCAAAGCCCAGGTCACACTGGCAGCACTGGCTCCTTGGCAGGCCATGTGGCAGGGACAGGTGGACGGGGATGGAGCACCTGTTGGGGCTGGTGGCAAGGCCGTGCTCTTGCTGGCATCCCTTCCAGAAGGCATCGACCTCCTCTGGCATCTCTTCTGTGCTGAAGAACACTTGGAAGAGCAGATGCAAAAATAGGCGGGGGAAATACGGAGCCACTACACGTGGGACAGGGGGCTCCTGGAGGATCTTCCACATCACCATGGTTGCCTGCAAGGGACAAAGCCCCCGGAGACAGCGCTCAGTGCCGAGGTGTCCGTGTGGCAGGGCCCGAGCTTGGCAGGGAGAGGCCTGGAGAGACCTTGGCAGGGGGAGCACGGGGCCTGGTGGGCCTGAAGCTGCCCCTGGGCCGGGTTTCAGGCCAGTGCCTGAGGCAGGGAGATGCAGTGGGCGAAGGGGAATGGAGAGCTGCTGGAGAGGCGGCCTTGGGGCCAGCAAAGGCCAGTTGCAGAAACTCACAGCCAGGCCAAAGACACCCGTTTTGTCCCCATCAGAGGTGCACGTGCTGTGCTTGGGCCAGCTCTCCAGCACATCCAGGAGTATCAGCTGCACTGGCTCCGCAGTCCTGAGTGAGCACATGATGGTCTTCCACATGGAGATGGCAGCTCTGCGGGGTTAGAGCTGTCTCAGGGGGGTCTCAGACACGGCACCATGGCCTGGGCATCCCTAGGGGCCCGGGCTGACAGCCGGCTCTGCCTCTGCCCACTGGCCCTCGCCAGCAGCAGCCAGGCAGCCCAGCCCTGTGGGGACAGAGCCCTGAGGGGCGGCAAGGGAGCATGGCAGCAGGCTTGGGGGCTGACGTGCCAGGGCTGGAAAAGGCAGCAGCCAGAGGGCCCTGGAACTCTCTGTTGGTCAGACACCTTGGCCAGGCTGTACAGGCTGATGGGCTGGGGAGGCCTGAGCCCTCTGGGCAGGTGGGCCCCATACCTGTCACAGGACGGGGCCACACGCAGCAGCGTCACGACTGCATCACCCGGGTGTGCTTTGGTGAGAGTCAGCAGGGCCTCATCCAGCCTGTGCTCAGCAGAATCATTGGCCAGGAGCCATCGGTGAATGTACCTCACCATGGCGGGCACCTGGAGAAGGCACGGGGAGACTTGGAAAGCTGCCAGAGGGAGCAATGTCGCCAGGGTCCCCAGAGAATGCTTCCCTTGCCAGCGCACTGCCATGGTCTCAAAGGCTCCCAGGGACCAGCAGGCCTGGCTGGAGAAGCCACGGGACTCATGGGGGAATTGAAGCCTGGCCCCAGGCTGCTCACTTGTTCTGGCCTGGCAGCACCCTTCTCCAGGAGCAAATCCAGCAGGGCGGCACTGGTCTCATGATTGAGGAGCTCAGAGTGAGCTCTGAGCCCAGTGCCCATGGTGCTGATCTCTTCCTGCCGAATGCTCCGGATGAAGTTGCAAACGAGCTGTAGGAGAAGGGCAGGAAGCCGGGGATGTTGCATGGAGTGCT
Source organism: Agelaius tricolor (assembly GCF_023055355.1). Lineage (NCBI taxonomy): Eukaryota > Metazoa > Chordata > Aves > Passeriformes > Icteridae > Agelaius > Agelaius tricolor. The sequence goes on from NW_027269303.1 coordinate 1,654,640, forward strand.
GCACACACGGTGCTGGGCTGAGCAGGGACAGCAGGCCCAGCCCAGGTGGGGGTGGCTGCAGGTACCTGTGCTGTGCTGCGGAAGCGGCCACGGCTGGATTCCTGCTCTTGTGTGCGCTCCACGGCTGCATCTGGCAAAGAGCGAGCACAGCCAGAGCTGAGGGGCTGCGGGAGAGGCCGGAGAACACAGCCCAGCCCTGCGCTGCCCAGGCAGGGAGAGCCCCGGGATGCTCCAGGGGGATGGAGCACGGCCACTGCGGGGTGTCTGCCCGGCCCCTCTTCCGTCCTGTCCCTGGGCATTTCCCCAGGGGATGGGATGGGATGGGATGGGATGGGATGGGATGGGATGGGATGGGATGGGATGGGATGGGATGGGATGGGATGGGATGGGATGGGATGGGATGGGGCCAAGTTGGCTGCAGGCTCCAGCCCTGCAGCCCAGCTCTGCCACTCACCCTCCTGCGGTGGATGGACGGGCACCGCCTCGGTCCCCTGTGCTGGGGCAGCTCCAGGGCCTTCTTCCTCCTCCTCCTGATCCAGCCAGACCACCTTGCGCACTCTCGGCGCTCTCTGCTCCATGTTTGTGACTGGAGCGCGGCCCAGCAGCGAACCCAGCCGGCGCCGCTCCTGCAGGGCGTCGTGCGCCTTCCCTGCGGGCGGGACGCGGCTGTCAGAGCTCGGCCCGGGGCCAGCAACGGCCCCCGAGCGCCCCTCAGCCGCCCCGGGCCGGCCATGCCCAGGCGTTCGCTCTTTGGAACGCGGCACGGGAGGCTCGGGGCCGGCGGCCGCGCTGCTGAGCGGCGGAGCTCGGGCCGGGGAAGCCCCAGCGGAGGCGGCGGCAGCGGCCGCGCCGCCTGTGTCCTCTGAGGGCCCCGGGAGGAGCCGGGGCCGGGGCCGGGGCCGGGGCCGGGGTCGGGGCCGGGGCCGGGCTCGGACCCTGCGTCGGGTCCGGGGCCGGGCTCGGGCCAGGCGGAGCCGAAGGGCGGCGATGCCGCCCCCGCACCAGGCACTGACGCCCGCCCAGCAGCGCCACCGCCAGTACGGCCAGAGCCGGGCGGAGGCGAGAGCGCGGCGGGACGGCCGGGGCCGGGCACGGGGCAGCCCCGCCCGGGGCCGGGGGCGGGCCGGGGGCATGGCCCGGCCCAGCAGGGGAGAGGGAGGCGGGGAGAGGAGAGGGACGCCGGGCAAGGGACCCCGAGAGAAGGGTGACCGACCGAGGGAAAGGGAGAGAAATAAACAAAGGGAGAGAAAGAAAAAGAGAAAGAGAAAGAAAGAAAGAAAAAGTGATCTAAAATATCTGTTTTTCTGCTGTCGCTGCTGCTGCTGTCGCTGCTGCTGCTGCTGCCGCTGCTGCTGCCGCCGCTGCCGCCGCTGCAACTGAAGCACCGGGGCCGTTCGTCCCCGTGTCCGTTCCCCGCTCGCCCCACGAGCCCCACGTTCGAGCCCCGCGCGCCCCGGGCACAGCCCCTGAGTCTGTCCAAACACGGGAACTTTGCAGCGGTGAGCCCAGGTGCAGAGCCCTGACTCCTGCACACTGGCACAGCAATCCCCTCGCTTGCTGCTCTGCATTGGCCTGGCTGAGGCTCAAACACTGTCAGGCCACCTTCCCTTGCTGTAGGATTCCTACCTGAGCCCAGCACTGCACTTACATCTCCAGTCTTGCCTTCCAGTAAAACCAGGGGAAGGAAAACTCTGTGTGCCTCATGGTATTTTCAAGTGTCTAAAAATCACTAAGTCACCGATCTTAGAGGTGCGGTGCATCTGGAATTCCTGGGATGGAGAAGTAGTGCAATATGGAAAAGGGGAGCATAGAAATAAATAGAGGAAAAGATCTTGGATTGTTTCTTTCATTTTCATTTCACTTCTGGAAAGCTGTTTCAGTTTTCCAGGAATCTTCTCCTGTCTGTCTTCCCAAGAATGTCTCATGGAGAACAAGGTCAAGCTTCTGTCACAAGATTTGCCACCAGGAAATTATGCCACTGGTGAAATTTTCATGATGACTGTGCTGGCTTAGGGCAAATTTTGGGAGGAAACCTCCAAAAGGGGTGTGTTTTGCAGAGATAGCCAAAACCTCCACAACTTTGTGAAAGTTGTAAAGCCGGTATGTTTATTATTACAGCGCGGGATGCATGCAGAGATTACTCTCCTTAAAAGACATGCGTACCTCTGGGAACTTCAGGTCCCTTTTTATCCTCCTCTCAAATACATATCCATAAAATTTCACAATAGGTTCATACATATTCATTTTTACAAATTTTGTGTGACATTTGCCACTAGTTCTTCTTTATCAGAAAGAATTCTTAGGTGAGGTTGACCTGCTTTCACAGCAGTCTCTCTGTCTCTCTTTATCACCCTCTGTCCCGTCCCCCCCTTATCTCTGTCCTTCACTGAATCAGGTTCCCTGAGCCTAGGCTTTGCAGTCAGGCTACATAGCTATGTTTTCTAACCACAGACTCAAAGATGTACATTTCACCTAAATCAAAATGGATTTCTACTCTGGAAAATTTCTCCTCTGTCTCAGAAGCACTCCTCCCTCTGTCCCTCACACGCTGGCCCTGCCTAGTGTTCCTCATCCCTTTCCCCACTGCTTTCCCGCCCTTCCCCTCTGCTAGAAGGTGGACAAAGCTGCCTTGGACAGCAAAGTGGATTGCAGCCAGTGTGAAGAGAACATGGAGGAGCTGGATGAGAGGATGCAGGAGTTGCAGAGCCAGATTTCAGGCCAGGAGCAGCACTGGAACAGTACCCAGCAGCAGTTCAGCGATGCAATTGAAGACAAGGTGAGGGGTACCTCGTCCCCACCACGAGGAACTGGCACCTTTGGGACTTGACAGCCTGAGGCAGCACCCCTCTGAGGATCCCCCTCCAGGCTTTTCCCTGGAGAGCTCCACATCACATCCTGGAGCAGCTGGCTGAGGCTGTGCACCTGTTCACAGCTGGATCGCCTGGAGCTGAAGACTTTCCGTAAACACCGCGAGGACTCCTGGAACAGGAACATGGAGGAACTCGAGGATAGGCTGTTGCATGAAAACCCTGCTGGGATTAAGAAGTGAGTGCAATGGAGATTCTGATGGCTTTGGGGACAGCGATGGCAACTGCTCCTGCCAGGCAGGGCTGTCACACACCCTGCCCTGAGCTGGGTCGTGCCCTGCCCTCCTGGCCGTGCACACGGGGGAGCTTTGGTGCCAGAGAGGGGCTGAAAGCGCTGCAGGGGCTGCTTGGGATGGTGGCATGGGTGCCTGTGCCCTTCACCTGGCATCAGCCAGCACCTTGGGGATGGGGAGAAACAGGCTCAAGAGCCCACGGTTCACTCTGCAATGGCCGTGCCCCTGTGCAGTGAGCTGCCCAGCAGCTGGCTGCTGCAGGGAGCTGCTGCCTGTGTGCTGCAGGGCTGTGGCCCCAGGAGCTCAGCCAGCCCTCTTCCCTCCCCCTCCTTAGGCAGCTGCCAGTCCCTTTCTCGTGCCTGTCCTGTGACCGCATGCTCAGCGTGCAGGTTCCTGGCCAGTGAGTAGCACCAGTGCCTCGGGGGCAGCGGGGCTGGCATGGGGGGAGATGGGTGCCAGCAGTGACCCGCTGTGCTGGCACAGGGGGACAGTGTCTGCTTGGGAGGGGCTGATGTGGGGAGCCCCCTCGGCAGCCCTGCCCATCAGCAGGGGCTGTGGGGGCTCATCCCAAGGGCTACAGGCAGCGGGATGCCATGGGCTGAAATCCCATGGCTTTGGGGGTGCTGCCTCCAACAGGAACAGGTTCTTTGTCCCCTGTCACACACCTGTGACTCCTGCCCTCCCCAGGTACCCCGAGACACTCCTGTATTTGCAGCCCATGGCCCCCAGCATGGAGCCACCGCCCAGCCAAAGGTGAGGGCCCTGAGGACACATCCCCAGTGCCTGGGGTGCAGAGCAGCCCTGACACAGCAAGGAGGGCTCTGCACCTGGGCTGGGGCAGAGCAGCCAGGGGGGACGGGGCAGGGCAGGGGAGCAGAGGGCAGCTGTGGAGGGCCAGTGCTTGCCCCAGGGCTGGGGGCTTTTGCATTCCTTGCCTTGCACTGCCCTGTCTGGCCCATCTCTCTGTCCCAAGGCTGCTGAAAGCACATCTGATGAGCTGCGTCTGTTTGCAGTCTGAGCTCAGGCTTGGAGGGCTGTTGGGGAAGATGAAACAGGAAAGCCTTATAAATATGATTGCCTGGCAAAAGATTTTGAGAATATGGAAACTATAAGCGAGATTGAAATGAAAGCAAGCTTCGAGATCCCTTAGTTACTGAACAACGGGAAAACAACGGTGTGGCCGGCTGAAGGTAATCCCCTTTTGATGAAACAAGACCCTCTGCTTGCAGGCAGGTCCAAGGGTCAGAGCAGACCCTGCCAGCTTGGCAGAAGGAGTCCAAGGAGGAGTTTTTAGGGTTTAAAATGTAGCACAGTATGGTAATGTAGTGATTCTTATAGGCTGTATGGAAATGCTATAGGATTTGTATGTTGTACTAGATTGGTTAAGTGAGAATCAGAATATTCAACACAGAAGATGATTTATTGTATTGTAACGGGAACTTGGCTCTTACTTTTCTATGCTCTTGCCTCTTACCTCTTAGCTCTTACCTCTTGTCTCTTAGCTCTTGCCTTTTATCCTCATACCCCTTTTACTCTCTTATGCTTTTACTCTCTTACCCTCTCACCCTCTCTACCCCTCTCTTCTCTCAGGCCTGCTCTGAGCTGCAGCTGGCAGCTCCAAGCAGGGCCCTGCACCCACGCCCTTTGCAATAAACCGTCCATGACCTGGCTTCAGAGATCTCTCGTCTCCGTTTGTCCCGACCGTGCTACCCCCGTCAATCCTACAGACGGGGATTGGGTGCCTCCTGTGAAAGGAGTTCCCAAAACCAATCCCTGCAGCTGGGACAGCCCAGCTCCTGCCAGTTGGTGTCCTGTGCACAGGGACCTGCCTGGTGCCATGGCCAGCACACGTGGCCATGGGGACAGAGCCAGCAGATGCAGCCTGGTGGGATGGGCTTGGGGCTCCTGCAGCAGGTGGACAGGAGCTGGCAGGGACATGCCCCTGCAGGCAGCACTGCCAGTGCCCTCCCTGGCACAGCAGGGTGATGCCCTGCATGCCACAGGGCTGGCCCCATCCCACAGGAGGCCGCTGGTCTGTGCCAGTGTCCCCATGTGCCACAGAGCTCTGGGGACCATCAGAGCAGCAGCTCCACGATGCAGAACATCTGCCCTCTCCTCCTCAGCCCAGTGTGACCCTGCTGCACGGTGATGGACACATCTCGAGGGGCCGTAATGACCAGCATCGTACGGCGATCAGGACACAGGATGCGTCAGGTATGGCCCTGTCAGGGCAAGGGGGTCAATGATGACAGGGGCTGATTATCTGCAGGGTGCCAGCTGGGGGATGAGTAGGGCTCTGTGTACAGAGCTGGGTAATGTGGTGTGGGTATTTTGCGTCTGGGGTAAGAAGGAAGGGGCAGAATGGAGCAGGAAGACTGGCACATGGGGCAACTGAGCTTGGAGCTGGAGAGCTGGAGTAATGTGGGAGAATGGCCATGCCCAGTGTGGGACAAGAGCTTGAGTCCTGGTGTGCTGGGGCCAGCACCTGTGGCGGCTCACCCCTGCCCTTCACGCCCAGGCCCTGCCGCCTCAGGAGAGCACGGCCAGGCACAGCTCCTCGACAGGTCTCATGGGCCCCAGGGCTCGAGCAGCCTCTGCAGCCCCGCCAGACATCAACAGCCCCCTGCCAGCCGGAAAGGACTCAGCGCCCAGTGCTCGACCTGGGACATCTTGTCCAAAGTGAGAAACGCCTGTGACAATTGTCATAAGAAACTTTCTCACAGCCTGTCTCTCCCCGGGCTCCCTGGTGCTCCTTCAGCTCCTTTCCCCCTCCTGTGGCTCTGCCCCCGGGCTGAGCAGATGGAGCCCCGGGCCGGGCCCTGAGGCCGCTGCTGCTGCCGCGGCGCCTGCGGGGCAGCCCTGAGGCTCCGGGCCGGCTGTGGGAGCAGGAGCGGCGCTGCAGAGCCCGCGGCCCTCACGGGCTGCGAAGGCACGGGCAGATGGCCGTGGGGCCCGGCCGGCACTGCCGGCGCTGCTGCTCTCGGCTGCCGCCTGCAGTCCTTACAGGCAGCCCTTAGGCCGGCTCAGGAGCCGCTCGGAGCCGTGCCCGAGGGCTGGCCCCGAGCCCCGGCCCCCAAGGGCACTTGTCCCTTCATCTCTGCACTGGCACATTCCAAGCTCATTTGTCAGCTTCCTCCTGCCCTTCCTTTCTGCGGGGCAGCGTTAGGGGCTGGCCCAGCGGCTTTCCTCCCGCACGGCTGCAGCCCCTTGCCCACAGCTCCCTGGCGGGAGCCAGAGCTGCTTTGCAGCCGGGCACCCCCGCCGTGTCCCGCAGCCCGGGCCGGCTCCTGCCCGCTGCCGGCGAGGCCCCGCGGCTGGGCCCGGCCATCCCGGGCCAGAGCAGCTCCCTGCCCGGGGGAACACAGGGGGACACGGGGGGATGTGAAATACAAAGCTGTGTGTCGTGTCAGGTACACACAGGCAATGTGTGTATTTGTGATTGCAATATGTGTGGAGACCGACAATGGGAGAGCTGTGAATTCTAATAATAACTGAGGAAAGTAAAGCATGGAAGAAGTCCTTTGAACCCATCTTTTGTTTGCAATTGACCTTGGTTGATTTAGGAGCATTGGCATTAAAGCATTAAGGATGTTGCTTCTTGCTTGTAGTTAATCCTTTAAGAGTTCTGCAATAATAACCTTTTGAAATATAATTTTAGAACATTGCTCATGTCCTTGAAACTATAGCTTTGGAATATATATAAAGGAAACATGCTTATCTCACGCCTTATTGAAGCAGAGAAAATCAGCTTGAGAAAGGAAGATGAACACCACCTCAAGGATTTATAGTTTCAACGAAGGGAAGCTGGACATCACTGTTGTTAGATTTATAGTCTTTGCAATTAAAAGGAGGACCTACATCTGGAGAGCTGGACCTTACCAGATGGGATTCGTCTTTCTTCTTTTGGAAACCAGACCACCACCATCTGGGGATACTCCTTTTGGGATACATCCTGAGAAAAGCTAAATCACAATAGTACATAGAATTGTGATGTAAAAATTGGGAATAGAAACTGCTGATCAGTAAGAATTGGAATAGAAACTGCTGAGAAAGCTGATGAGTACCCCTATAAATACCCCTAAGCCTCAACTATCGGTGTGCAGTTGGAGAGAAAACTTCCCCCACTGTACCCAGCGCTGTATTGCTCATACTTTACCATATTACTTAATAAATTGATTGCTGCTTGAATATTGGCCTAGTCAAGCCTCTTACTTATACCATCCATAACTGTAAAAGGAAAACTTCCTGCTGAACTGAACAAGACTAGAGGGAAATCAAGGCAGGGCTATGGTATGTCAGGACTTGCTGCATCCTAATGAGCCTGTGGTGCTTTTGGAGCTGAGCCCTTGAACCTCAGGACCTGAGAGGAGATTGCACAAACCTTTTCAGGAGTCAAAGTCAGAAGAAAACCCCAAAGTGTCTCAAAGCATGAATGGGTCCAAGTGAGGTCCATCCCAAACACAGGATCCTCATGGACTCCTTGGAGAACAGATTGGAGGCCAGGATGGCACAAAAAACCTCTCAGAGATTCAGAGTGGAAAAGAAAATCCAAACTACCTTAAAAACTTTGAGTATCTCAAAGCATTTCTGAGCATGACTGTCAGTACAAAGCTCTCCAGGGACTCATTAAAGCAGATAATTGAGCAATGATTGCACAAACCTCTCACAGAGTCTGTATCAAAAGGGAAACACCAAGAACCTTAAAATAACTGAAGTACCCTGAAGCATTAATGAGCCCCACTGAATGTTGTTACTGACAAAGCCTCTCCAGGGACTAATTACAGCAGATAATTGGAGGCCATGATTGCACAAACCTCTCAGAGACTCCAAGGCAAAAGCCAAAGCCAAAGTCCTTTGAAAAAGCTGCAGTCCCTGCAGGGAGCATGAAGGAGCCCCCAGGGCCATTGCTGAGCAAGGCTCCCCAGGGACTCCTTGCAGCAGATCCTTGAGGCCACTGGGATGTGGGCTAGGGGGGGATGCTGAGGGCAGCACAAGGGGCTGACAGTGCCCAGCCTGGCTGGGGCTGTGCCAGGAGGCCCCAGGGCCTCAGGACAAGGTGTCTCCTCCCAGCCCTTGCTGGCACAGACCCTGCTGTGCCCCAGGGCACCAAGACTTGGCTTCTCTTTGTCCCCACCTGTCAGCACTGCCTGAAGTTCTCTGCTCTGCCTGGGGCCTGGGGACACTTGCTCAGTCGTGTCCCTCTCTGGGACCCATTAAAAGTCCAAGAACCTTTGGAGTTGGATTCTGCCTTGGAGTTCTGCAGAGGTTTCTTCAGCTGCCTCTCAGGGACTGATGTTCAGGGCCTGAGCACAAAGCCCCAGAGGCTGATTAAAGTCCTTGTGCTGTGTCTGTGCTGCTGAGCTGGGCTGGGCTCCTGGCACAGAGGCAGCTCCTGGTCACCAAGAAGAGCTTCAAAAGCACATTTCTCTGGATGAGCAGCTCTTGTGCCAGCCCAGCAGGGCTGGGGCACTGCCTGCAGCCAGCCTGGGCACAGCCCAGAGGCACAGAGAGCTTCAATCAGTCAGGGCTGGGAAGGGGCTGAGAAGTGCCTGGGGCACAATCACTGCCAGCCTTTGGCACAGGAACCTCTGGCTGCAGGACAATGCAGCTGCAGCTCCTGGAGCCATCTCCTGCAGCTGGAACATCCCAATGCCTGCAGAGCCTGTGAGTACATTCTCTGCTTGTCTCTTGTGCAGAGCAGCCAGGGGTGCCCAGGGCTGTCCTGCAGAGCAGGGTCCTGCAGCCCAGGGCGCTGTGCTGGGGCAGGGACTCTGCTGCCTGCCAGGGACAGCTCTCAGCCAGCCCTGGCAGCTGCTCCCAGCGCTGGGGGACAAGATCTGGGTGGCAGGAGACAGCTGGTGAGGCTTGGAAGTGTTCTCCTTGTGTGGGGAGGATGCTGCATTGTTCACGACTGCTCCCAGCATGGCATTTAACTGAAGAACATTTCCAAGTAGATTATACAGGGAGCACAGCAAGGCAGGGGCTGCATGAATGGGAAAATCCTAATTTTTAATCTACTGCTCTGGGTCGCCTGGATAAGAAACTGCTCATAGATATCCATCTCTCAGTTCACGTTGAGAAAAATAAATAAAAAAATTCTCTTAGATCTGAATAAATTGGGCCGTGACAGAAATCAGCCCTTAGAGCCAGCATCAGTGTTGCTTTTTCAGCCTCCTCAGGGTTGCTCTGATGTTGCCCTCAGAGCCTGCAGAGCCAGAGGTGCCCCTGGGCAGTGCCAGAGCTGGGAGGGCTCTGCAGGGCAGAGCTGAGCCCCCAGGGCTGGGCTGGGCTCTGGCAGCACTGGCAGGGCCCAGCCCTGGGCACAGGGAAGCAGCTGCTGGCAGGGACAGCTCCAGGCAGCAGAGCCCTGGGCAGGCAGTGGGGGGAAAGTTCCCCCAGGCTGTGCTGGGATATTTCAAGTCCTCTCCAAACCCAACTAATCCATGATTACTTTTCTTACAGATCCCCATGCTGAAGCAGCAGCAAATGTCGAACAGCAGCTCCATCAGGCACTTCCTCCTGCTGGCATTGGCAGACACGCGGCAGCTGCAGCTCCTGCACTTCTGCCTCTTGCTGGGCATCTCCCTGGCTGCCCTCCTGGGCAACGGCCTCATCATCAGCGCCGTAGCCTGCGGCCACCACCTGCACACGCCCATGTTCTTCTTCCTGCTCAACCTGGCCCTCGCTGACCTGGGCTCCATCTGCACCACTGTCCCCAAAGCCATGCACAATTCCCTCTGGGACACCAGCAACATCTCCTACACTGCATGTGCTGCTCAGCTCTTTTTCTTTATGTTCTTCATCTCAGCAGAATTTTCCCTCCTGACCGTCATGTGCTACGACCGCTACGTGTCCATCTGCAAACCCCTGCACTATGGGACCCTCCTGGGCAGCAGAGCTTGTGCCCACATGGCAGCAGCTGCCTGGGCCAGTGCCTTTCTCTATTCACTGCTGCACACGGCCAATACATTTTCCCTGCCCCTGTGCCATGGCAATGCCCTGGGCCAGTTCTTCTGTGAAATTCCCCCAGTCCTCAAGCTATCCTGCTCCAAATCCTACCTCAGGGAAATCGGGCTTATGGTTGTTAGTGTGTGTTTAGCATTTGGCTGTTTTGTGTTCATTGTTTTCTCCTATGTGCAGATCTTCAGGGCTGTGCTGAGGATCCCCTCTGAGCAGGGACGGCACAAAGCCTTTTCCACCTGCCTCCCTCACCTGGCCGTAGTCTCTCTGTTCTTCTTTCCCGCCTCATTTGCCTACCTGAAGCCCCCCTCCATGTCCTCCCCATCCCTGGATCTGGCCCTGTCAGTTCTGTACTCGGTGGTGCCTCCAGCCCTGAACCCCCTCATCTACAGCCTGAGGAATCAGGAGCTCAAGGTTGCAGTGTGGAGACTGATGACTGGATGCTTTCAGAAACATTAAACTGCTGGAGAATTTCTGTAAATCACTTATAATAATACTCATTTTTGATACTTCTAGTTGGTTTCATTTTGGAGATTTCTTTCCTTTGTTTTATTTTTTTCATATGGTCCACAACGAAAAGCCATTCCTTATGCCATTTCTCATTTTTTTTCTCTCTATCTTCCCTGTGGCCACAGACGGTGCCAATGAGGGGCTGTGCTTTTGGTGGTTTTAAAGGAACTAAAGGATCTCCCAGCAGAGTTTTCTGCAGAGATGCCCTTTTGTTGCCTTCTCTGGAGCTGCAGCAGCAATGTCTGTGTGCAGAGCTGGGGCAGATCAGCGCTGGCCCAGCAGCTGTGCCCAGCAGCAGCAGCAGCAGCAGCACTTGGTGTTGCCAGTGCTGCTGCCGTGGCCCTGCCCTGCTGCCCTGGTGGCCCTGGTGTTGCTGCAGGGCCTGAGTGCTCTCGGGGCCGGGCACAGCCCTGGGGGTGGCAGTGCCGGGGCTGCAGCAGGGACAGGCCATGGGCACTGCTGGGGCAGCGCTGACGCCTCAGGCCAGGCCCTGGGGGCTCCAGGCTCCTTGCCCAGGCTCTCTCAAGAACACGGCCAGGCCAATGCTCAGCACAGAAACCCCCGTGAGCAGCCCCAGGCTGGCCGTGGGCAGGCTGGGGGCAAACAGCATGGCTGGGGCTCTGCAAGGGCCTTGGGGCAGACGGGAAGGAGCAGCAGAGCAGGGGCTGATCCATGCCCAGGGCGCTGCACAGCCCAGGGCAGCGTCCCAGAGCGTCCTCACGCAGCTGCCAACAACATCCCCTCTCTGCAGCCCTGGCCTCTCCCCCAGCTCACACAGGTGCCCCATCCTTGCAGGCACACACACGGCAGCACTGCCTCAGCAGCCCCTGGTTGCATTGCACACAGCAGGGCCAGCACCCCCATGCTGTTGCTGTGGGGACATGAACCTGAGGGAGCACAAATGCCATCAGCCCCTGGGGCCAGCAAGGCCTGCGGGACACCAGGGAAACAGCTCAGCTTTGTCCTGGCCTCTGCACTCAGCCGGAAAGTTTGTTCCCATCAGCTGGGAGTTTCCTGTGCCACTGCAGACGCTGTTGCTCAGAGCCAGGGCTGCCTGGCAGCCACCCCCAAACTGCCCTGGGCATTTCCTTGGCTTCACCTTTGTTTTCTTTACTCTTCCCTTGTACAAATCTCTTCCTCTTGCCCAGCCCTGTTCCTTCCCCTGCAAACAGCCCATCCCTGTTTGGCCTTTCCTCTCTGGCCCCACTCCCCATTGCAGTTCCTGACTTGGCCCCATGGGAACGTCCCTTGGGCAGCAGGATCATCCTACAAGTGCTGCAGGAATTGTCTGCAGGCTCCTGCAGTGCCTGCTGCTGCTCCCTTGCCAGAGGCACCCCAGGCCAGGGGGGCACATCTGGGCTGCTGTGTCTGCCTCTGGGGCTCCCTGTTCTGGGCAATGAGGAGGAGCTGCAGAGGCTCTGCAGGACTGACAGGATGGGCTTTGGGGCTGGCAGGAGAAGCTGAGGGACCTGGGCTGCTGGAGCTGCTGAAGAGGAGGCCCAGGGCTCATCGTGCACCTGCTCCAGTGTTGGTTTCAGAGAATCCTAGAATCAGCAAGGTTGGAAAAGACCTTGGAGATCACCAAGTCCAACCTGTGCCCTGACACTGCCTTGTCTCCCCTGAGCCTCCTCTTCTCCAGGATAAACAACCCCAGCAGCTCTCTCAGCCGCTCCTCACAGGACTTGTGCTCCAGACCACTCCCCAGCCTTGTTGCCCTTCCTGGACACGCTCCAGCCCCTCCATGTCCTTCCTGAATTGGGGGGCCCAGAAATGGACACAGCACTCAAGGTGCTGCCCAACCAGTGCCCAGAACAGGGGAAGAATCCCTGCCCTGCTCCTGCTGGCCACACCATTCCTGATCCAGGCCAGGAGCCATTGGCCTTCTTGGCCACCTGGGCACACTGCTGCCTCATGTCCAGCCTGCTGTCCATCAGTCCCTGCAGGTCCCTTTCTGCCTGGCTGCTCTCCAGCCACTCTGTCCCCAGCCTGTAGAGCTGCAGGGGTTGTTGTGGCCAAAGTGCAGGACCTGGCACTGGGACTTGTTAAACCTCACCTTGTTGGATTTGGGCCCTGGATCCAGCCTGTCCAGGGCCCTGTGCAGAGCCCTCCTACCCTCCAGCAGATCCACACTCACATCCAGCTTGGTGTCATCTGAAAATTTGCTGATGCTCAACTCAATCCCCTCATCCAGACCATCAGCGCAGACATTGAAATCCACGCTGGCTGGCTCTGATCCCTGGGCCATCCTGTGGGTGCCCTGTGATGGCACTCAAGGTGATCTGTTCCATAACCTTGCCGGGCACCCAGGTCAGGCTGACAGGCCTGGAGTTCCCCAGCTCCTCCTTCCAGCCCTTCCTGGGGATGGGCTCACCCTGGCACCTCCAGTGCTCTGGGACCTCCCTGCTGAGCCAGGACTGATGGTAAATGATGGAGAGCAGCTTGGGGAGCTCATCCACAGCTCCCTCATCCCCCTGGGATGGATCCCATCCGATCCCATACACCTGTGAGCATCTGAGTGGCTCAGCAGGTTAGCACCTGCTTCCTCCTGGATTCCAGGGGGCTGTTGTGCTCCCTGTGCCCATCTACCAGCTCAGGAGAACACTTGTCCTGAGGACAACCTGTACTAATACTGAAAATTGACAACAAGATATTAAGTAGCTTAGTCTTTTACTTATCTTCAGTTACTCTATTCTCAACTGCAATCAATAAAAAAGAGTAGAGGTTCTCCTTCATCCTCTTTTTGCTATAAACTTTTTTATAAAAACGTTTTATTCTTTTTACAGAAACCGCCAGGTTAAGTTCTAATTGAGCTTTCACCTCTCAACTTTTCTTTCTGCATAGCGTGACTGCAGTCCTGTTGGAGAGATGAATGTGATTCTGTCCAAGCAGTGATCCTGTAGAAGGGTCTGGTCATCCTCTGGAGGTCCAGGGGTGGTTCTGGAGCTCTTGTCCTCTGGCAATCCAGTAGGCAAGCTGCTCCTGGTGTTGCAAGGCTCAGCTTATATGCAGGTAGGAATGCTTGGATCCTCCCCCTGGGCGGAGCATCCCACAATGGGATGATGGAATTTTATCACTCCTGCAGTGACACTCAATGGCCCATTCCCAGAAGATATCTCCCCTGGAGGGTGTTATCAGGGCTGAGTCATGGAAGAGATCAAGAACACTGCCCCACCTGTTTATAGCAGTTGATGAAGATGGGGATTGAAAACATGCATTTGGTTCCATCTTACACTGCAGCCTGCAATGTGGCAGAAATGCTGCTCTCTGAGGGGTTTGAGTGCCTTGGATAGCTGAGTCACTCAGATATCCAGATATCAGTAAGTAAGGTTAAGTCAGGAGATCTAAGCTAAGTTAAATGCTGCTAAGAGTTCTTCTTTTGCTAAGTTGTTAAGTTTCATTCAAGTTATTAGCTAAGTTTTGTTAAGTGTTATTCCTGTGTTAAATTATTGAGTCATTGGTTTTAAGTTAGGGTAAGTACTGTTAAGTGCTGTTCTTTTGCTAAATTGTGAAGTTGATGGTGTCAGTTAAGATTAAGTTAAGTCCTTTTAAATTTCACCTCAGTTAACCTTTTGAGCTGTATTCCTTTTATCCTTGCCCTCCCTGTCCTTATGTCACACACACACAAACAGGGACAGTTCTCAGCTCGTTTCAGGTTTGATTGCCTGGATTTTATTTGGTTTTGTTGTTGCTTTGTTTCCTTGGTGTGCCTGAAGTGTCCTGTCAGAAGGTGAGTGACTCTTGCCAAGGAACTTTGTGCTGCTGTCCCTTAATATTAAATCTGGTTTCTTGCTGCTCCCTTGCTGGGGATTTTTTCAGCGCTCTCAAGGCCTCGTTGGTACCAGGGTGAAGGAGCCCTGGCCCAGGCTCTGGCCCTGGGGGACACGGGGACGCTGCCGAGGGGTCCCTGTCCCCCTGTGCCACCCCCAGGGCCCCGGCCCCCCGTCCCCGTGTCAGGCTCTGGGGTCGATCTCGTGGAACATCCTCTGGGGGAGGCTGCGGCGCCAGGGGCGGGGGGACCCGGGGGGACAGGGGACCCCGCTGTGCACGAGCAGGGTTGGACTGCTCTGGGGGGAACTGTGAGGGGGGCCGGGGCAGAGTGACCTCCCCAGTGACCTCACACTGCCCCTGTGATGTCACATAGCCCCTGTGATGTCACACAGAACCCTGTGATGTCACACTGACATCTCTGTGACCTCACACAGCCCCCCGGATGTCACACAGCCCCTGTGATATCACACAGCCATTCTCTGTAACCTCACACAGCTCCTGTGATGTCACACAGCCCCCTCTGATGCCACAGATCTCTTTTTCAATGTCACACACCCACCAGTGATTTCACAGCCCACTTTGGGATGCCACATAGCACCCTTGTGATGTCACAGAGTCAACTCTTGGAAGTCACCCTGGAATGTCATGCAGCTGCACTGTGATGTCTCAGAAGACACTGTGATGTCGCAAAGTCACCATATCATGTCACTGTGTTTTCTGTGATGTCACAGCCAGCTCTATGATGTTGTGATGTGATGTCACAGCCAGCCAGTGATGTCACAACCTACTCTCTGATGTCACAGAGCCACCTTTTATGATGGCAGGATCTGCTCCATGGCCTCACACCCTACTCTATGATGTCACAGACAGCTGTGTGATGTCACAACACCCTCAGTGATGTCACAAAACCCTCTCTGATGCCACAAAACCCTCTCTGTGATGTCATACTGCCATTCTGTAATGTCACAGCACACACTTTGACCTCACAGCCCCCTCTATGATGTCATACAGCCATGCCATAATGTCAGAGCCTGCTCGGTGGTGTCACAGAGTTAACTCTATGATGCTGTAGCTGCTCAGTGACCTCACACAGCCCACTCTGTGCTGTCACACAGCCCCTTGCTGACATCACAGCTGCTCTGTGCCTCCATGACACAGCCACAGAGGCGCTGCTGTGACACAGCCCCCTCTGGGACATGCCACAGCCCCTGCCAGTGCTGAGCCCCTGGGAGCTCTGTCTGTGCCCTGCTGGTGTCCCTGAGGGGCCCTGGCAGTGCCCCAGCCCTGCTGGGCTGTGCACAGGAGCTGCTCCTGGCCAGAGCTGTCTCTCTGTAGCTCTGCTGCCCTTGCCAGGAGCTGCCTCTGGGCCAGGAGCCCGGCCCAGCTCAGCAGCAGAGACACAGCACAAGGACTTTAATGACCCTCTGGGGCTTTGGTGCTCTTTGTGTCTGCCATGGCCAAAGTGCTGCCCAAGTTGGCTCTGGCAGGGCTGTCTTGCAGCTGCTGCCCATCCCTGTGGCCTGTGCAGCCCAGGCTGTCCTACGGTGTCCCTGCCCTGCGCCTCTGTCCCTGCAGGCTGTGGGCATCCCCCGGCTGCCCCACCTGGCTGGGCCCTTCCTTTGCTGACAGCTCTGCCTCCTGCCTGCCTCTGCCTGCCCACACAAAGCCTTGGCCTTGATACCAAAAGGGTTCATTCAATTTTTACTGTGCCTGTGAACTTTTAGTACAGGAACAAGGCATGCAGGGGCTGCTTTCTCACCAAGCATGGTTGGAAGACAAGAAGAAGACATTTGGCTCAAGAATGCAGTGACAGAAAATCGAAGGACTGAATCTGGGAACTTGAGGTGGGTTTTATGGTAATGGGTAAATTGTAATATGCATTTAGTGACGCTGGTAGAAATTCATGTCCAGATAAGGTTAGGAGTTATCCCTCACTAGACCTCAGACCCGAATAAATGATATCCTCGTTAATAGGAAATTAGTGTTAAGGAGCCTTATTCTGATATTTTGGATATTTGGTGGTGGCAGGGCCTCACAGAACAAGGAGCCATCTGTGACACTGAGCAAAGTCAGGGCACAAAGGGTCCTTTGTGAGTCTGCAGAACCCCATGGAACCAAAATCCATTTTGGTACACTGGGGCCACATTGAACCAATGGTCCATTGTGATACTGCAGCTCCAAGGAGACCATTGTGACACTGAGAAACCTCTTGGAACCAAGGGGCCATTCTGACACAGCAAGGCCTGGTGGAACCATGAGTCCATTGAGACACTGCAGAATCTCACAGAACCAAGGTGACCGTGTTCTGCTATGGAACCTCATGGAACAAAGGGTCCATGGTGACCCTGCAGAACCAAGGAGACTGTTGTGGGCAGTGTGAAAGCTCATGGAACCAGGAGTCCATTGTGACACAGCAAGGCCTCGTAGAACCAAGGGTCCATTGTTAAACTCTGTGACCTCATGGAACCATGAGCCATTGTGACACAGCATGGCCACATGGAGCCAAGGGGCTACTGTGACACTGTGGATCCAAGGAGACCATTGTGACTGAGGAACCTCATGGAACCAGGAGTCCATTGTCACACTGTAGGGCCCTGTGGAACCCAGGGGAGCACAGTGACTTTGGGGGGCCTCATGGAACAATGGAGACTGTTCTGACACTTTGGGACCCAATGGAACCAAAGGGCCATTACAGCATGGCAGGGCCTCATGGAACCAAGGGGAATGCAGTGAACACTGTGGGTCTCCATGGGATGAAGGGTCCAGTGGAACCAAGGATACCATTGTGACACTCTGAGGCCTCCTGACACCATGGAGGCCATTTTTACACTTTGAGGCCTTGTGGAACCAAAGGGCTTTTGTGGCACTTCAGAGCCTTGTGGAGCCAAGAGGACCACAGAGACACTGTGGGGCTCAGTGAAACCAATGGTCTGTTGTGACACTGCAAGGCCTTATGGAATCATGGAGACCATTGTGACACCGAAGGCCTCAATGAACCAGGGGGCCATTGTGACACTACAAAGTCTCATGGAAGCAAGGAACCATTGGGACACTATGGAGTATTGGCAGGCCAAGGGGCAGTTGTAACACTCTGTGGCACCATGGAACCCAAGAGTCCATTGTGGATGACAGGACCCCATGGAATTAAGGATTCATGTAACAATGTGGGACCCCATGGAACCAAAGGTCCATTGTGACACTGCAAGGCCTCATGGAATCCTGGAGGCCACGATGACACTTTGAGGCCCTGTTGAATCAAGGGGCTCTGCAGGGCCTCATGGAACCAAGGAGACCCTTCTGACACTGTGAGTCCCAATAAAACCAAGGGTCCAATGTGACACCATGGAACCAAGGAGACTGTTGTTGGCTGTTGTTGGCAGTACAAAAGCTCATGGAATCAAAAGTCCATTGTGATATTGCGGGGCCTCACAGAACCAAGGAGACTGATATGACACTTCAGGACCCACTGGAACCAAGGGGCCACTGTGACACCACAGGGTCTTATATAACCAAGGCAACCACTGTGACACTGCAAGGTTTCATGGAAGCAAGGGGCCATTGTGACACTGTGGGTCCCCATGGAGGCAAGGGGCCAGTGTAACACATCCAGGCCTGGTGGAACCAAGGGGCCATTGTGTCCGTGAGGAACCCAATAGAACCAAGGAGCCATTTTGAGACTCTGTCACCTCATGGAACCAAAGGGCCATTGTGGCATTGCACAGTCCCATGGAAACAAGGAAACCACTGTGACACTGCAAGGCCTCATGGAAGCAAGGGGCCATTGTGCCACTGTGGAGCCAAGGAGACCATTGTTATATCACTGGGCCTCATGGAAACAAAGATCTGTTGTGATCCTACAGGACCTCATCATGGAACCAAGGGGCCACTGTGATGCTGTAGGGCCCCAAGGATCCAAGAACATAGAACAGGTCTGGCTGGCTGGGCCTGCTGGGGGCTGCCTGACTGGTCCAGCTGACCTTGACATGTTGAGGATCACTTCTTATCAGCCCCTGAAACCCTGGAGTTGTGTGCTTCCCTTCCTGTGAGAAAGGACTGGCCTTCTCTTCCAGGGCTTCATGGCTGAAATTGGGATTCCTCCTCCAAATTTGATTATATCCAAGGATTATTCCCATATGAAACCTACCAGGACAGACAGCTCTGGCTGGCCTTGGCCTCTTGGGGGCCACCTCTCATCTGCCTTCAAAATGCCGGGGGCCTGTGCTTTTCTTCTCATGGAAAAAAACATCTTTTATGTCCAGGCATCCATGGCCAAAACTGAGAATTCGCCTCCAGAATTCCTTAAATCCAAGGACAGCTCCAGACAAAAGCTTCCAGGACTATCTAGGTTCCCTCGGCTTCCTAAGGGCCAGCTCTCATCTCCCTTTGAAGCACTGGGGTTCTGCACTTTCCTTCCTATGGAAAAGAACTGTCCTTCTTGTCCAGAGCCCAATAGACAAAAGTGGGGTTTGGCCTCCCAAATTCTGTCTGTCCAAGGATTCTTCCCTGACAACAGATCTGGCTGCCTTGGCCTCCTTGGGGCTGCCTCTAATCAGCCTTTAAAACACTGGGGCTCTGCCCTTTCCTTCCTATGGAGAACTGTCATTCCAGTCCAGGAACCTGTGGCTGAAATGGAATTCCACACCCAAAATTCCCCATATATCCAAACACTGCTTTCAGTCAAAAGCTGCAAAGACAGACAGGTCTCGCTGGCCCTGGCCTCTGGTGACTGCTTCTCATCTGCCTTCAAAACCCTGGGGTTCTGTGGTTTCCTTCCTATAGAAAAGAACTCTGCCTCTTGTCCAGGTGCTCTTGGCCTCAAACACTTGACCACTCTATAGGGACACAGGAGCTCCGTGCTCAGTGGGGTGGAGACTGAGGACAGCAGAGGAGAGCTTTGGGAGGGATTGAAGGGTGGTTTCAGAGGTGGAGGATCCTTTTGATATAGTAGAGAACAGCAGGAGAAAGGAAGAATTAATTCCAAAGGGCTCAGGCCTTGGCCCTTTGCATTCCTGAACCACATCCAGGTTTGCTCAGCACCAGAGACACCTTTGCCTTGCTTGTCCCCACCTGTCATCACTGCCACCAGTGTTCTGCTCTGCTTGGAACCTGGGGACACTTTCTCAGTCCTGTCCCTCACATGGATCTCTCTAAAGTATGAGGGGAAACTTCATTGTTTCACCCTCTTTTTGAGTCCCTGAGAAGTTCTTTGAGCACACTCTGAGGGACTGAGTCTGATGCAAAGAGCACCAAAGCCCCAGAGGGTCATTAAAGCCCATGTGCTGTGTCTGTGCTGCTGAGCTGGGCTGGGCTCCTGGCCCAGAGGCAGCTCCTGGCAAGGGCAGCAGAGCTGCAGAGAGACAGCTCTGGCCAGGAGCAGCTCCTGTGCACAGCCCAGCCGGGCTGGGGCACTGCCAGGGCCCCTCAGGGACACCAGCAGGGCACAGACAGAGCTCCCAGGGGCTCAGCACTGGCAGGGGCTGTGGCATGTCCCAGAGGGGGCTGTGTCACAGCAGCTCCTCTGTGGCTGTGTCATGGAGGCACAGAGCAGCTGTGATGTCAGCAAGGGGCTGTGTGACAGCACAGAGTGGGCTGTGTGAGGTCACAGATTGGGCTATGACATCACAGAGTTTGTTTTGTGAGGACATCGAGCAGCTATTGCACCATAGAGGGGATTGCGTGACATTAGAGAGCAGGCTGTGACATCATGGCATGGCTGTGTGACACCACAGAGCAGGCTGTGAGGTCTTGTGTGCTGTGACATTACAGAGTGGCACCATGATAACACATAGAGGGCTTTGTGACATCACTGAGGGGGTCATGACATCACACAGCTGTCTGTGACATCATAGTGTGAGGACATAGAGCAGATCCTGCCATCATACAGGATGGAACTGTGACATCAGAGAGTGAGTTGTGACATCACTGGGGGGGGGAATCATAGAGTAGGCTGTGACATCACAGAAGAGACAGTGACATCACATGATGACTTTGTGATATCACAGTATCTTCTGTGACATCACAGAGCAGATGTATCACATCACAGGGTAACATCACTGGGGCTGTGTGACATCACATGAGTTTGTATGACATCACAGATGGTTGTGTGACATCACACGAAGTCTGTGTGTCATCACCGGATGTTGAATGACATCACAGGGGTTGTGACATCATAGGAAGATTGTGTGATGTCACACTGGGGGGTGTTTTAAATCACACGGGGGGCTGTGTGACATCACAGATGTCTGTGTGACATCACAGTTGGCTCTGTGACATCACAGGTTGCTGTGTGAGGTCACTGGGGAGGTCACTCTGCCCCGGCCCCCTCACAGTTCCCCCCAGAGCAGTCCAACCCTGCTCGTGCACACCGGGGTCCCCTGTCCCCCCGGGTCCCCCCGCCCCCGGCGCCACAGCCTCCCCCAGAGGATGTTCCATGAGATCGACCCCAGAGCCTGACACGGGGACGGGGGCCGGGGCCCTGGGGATGGCACAGGGGGACAGGGACCCCCCGGCAGCGTCCCCGTGTCCCCCAGGGCCAGAGCCTGGGCCAGGGCTCCTTCACCCTGGTACCAACGGAGGCCTTGAGAGCGCTGAAAAAATCCCCAGCAAGGCAGCAGCAAAAACCAGATTTAATTTTAAGGGACAGCAGCACAAAGTTCCTTGGCAAGAGTCACTCTGCTCCTGACTGGACACTTCAGGCACACCAAGGCAACAAAGCAACAACAAAACCAAACCAAATCCAGGCAATCAAACCAGAAATGAACCAAGACCTGTCCCTGTGTGTGTGTGACACAAGGACAGTGAGGGCAAGGATAAAAGGAATGCAGCCTAGAAGCTTAACAGAGCTCAAACTTAAAAGGACTTAACTTATACCTTAACTTTAACTGATACTGTCACCTTCACACTTTAGCAAAAGAACAGCACTTAACAGTATTTAATCTAACTTAAAACCTAAGTTAGCAATTTAACAGAGGAATAGCACTTAACAATATTCAACTTAGCCTATAAGTTATATTAAAGATAACAACTTAGCAAAAGAACAACTCTTAGCAGCATTTAAATTAGCTTAGACCTTGTGATTTAACCTTACCTACAGGCCTGACTGACTCAGCTATCAAAGGCACTCAAACCCCTCAGAGAGCAGCATTTCTGCCACATTTCCCCAGCACAGGCACTACTGTGTACACACAGACACAAAGAGTCAGTGCAAGGCACCTGGGAGAAATTCCCCTGAGGGCAGGAAATGCTCCCTGTGGATCCTTTGGCATCTCCCCAGAGGGTGAAGGGTTGAGCCTGGAGGAGTGGGGGGATCGGCCCAGGCTCCGTCGTTGTTGGGGATCCCCGAGTGCAGCAAACGGGAGAGTTCCCAGCTGGGAGAGGCCCCACTCAGAGGGAGTCGCTGGCCCAGGAGAGCTCCAAGGGCTCCTTTTGGAGCGCTGTTTGCAGGGCCCCAAGAGAGGGGCTTCAGTCCCAGCAATGGTTCATCCTGGCCACCCTTGGCACCAACAGCTTTCTTTGGCAGGGTGAGAACAGGGATGTTGTGCCACTGAGGGAACAAAAGCAGCTCCCAGGGCTGCTGCTACAGAAAGCAGGAGCTGGTTGGGCAGCAGCAGTGCCTGGAGCAGACAGTGTTTGTGATGAGCTGCAGAGGAGCTGAGCCCAGGGGCTGTTGGCCAAGGCCGAGCCCCAAGGAGCATTTCTCAGCTGGCAGGGTGGGCTGAGAAGGGGAGGGGGGAATGCAGCAGCACAGGGCCCATGGAACCAAGGGAGCATTGTGACACTGTAGGGCCCTGTGAGACCAAGGGACCATTGTGACACTGTGGGGCCCTGTGAGACCCGGGGACCATTGTGACGCTGTGGGGCCTCATGGAATCATGGAGACCATTGTGACATTGCCAGGCCTCATGGAACTAAGGGGACCGTACTGGCGCTGTGTGGCTCCATGGAATGCAGGAATCATTGTGACACTGGGAGGCCCCATCAAACCAAGGGTCCATTGTGTCACTGCGGGGCCTCATGGAGCCAAAGGTCCATTGTGACATTGCAAGGCCTCATGGAACCATAGAGAGACCATTAAAACACTTCACAGCCTCATGGAACAACTAAGGAGACCATTGTGACACTGAGGCAACTCATGGGATCATGGAGACCATTGTGACACTGTGAGCCCCAATGGAATAAGCAAAGCATTGTGACACTGTGAGGCCTCATGGAACAGGTGAGGCCATTGTGACCCTGGGGATCCCTACAGAACCAAGAGGACCATTGTGATACTGTGGGGCCTTGGGAAACCAAGAGACCCTTTTGTGACACTGCAGGGCTGCATGGAACCAAAGTTCCAGGGTGACATTGCAGGGACTTGTGTCATCAATGGTCCATTGTGACACTGTGGAGCCAATGGGGACCATTGTGACACTTCAAACCCCCAGGGTCCAAAGGTCCATTATGACATTGCAGGGCTCATGGAACAGAGGAGTCATGTGACATTGTGGAGGACTGGGGAACCATGGAGACCATCGTGACACCGTGGGGCCTAATGGCATCATTGGGACCATTGTGACACTGCGGGGCCTTATGAAACCTTGGGGCCACTGTGACACTGTGGAACCCAATTGAAAGAAGGGTCTATTGTGATACTGCTGGACCCCATGGAATCAAAGCACCATTATGACACTGAGAGGCCCCATGGGTCCAAGGAGCCCTTGTGACCTTATGGGGCGCCATAAAACCAAAAGAACACAGAACAGGTCTGGCCAGCTTGGCCTCCCAGGGACCACCTAACTGATCCAACTGACCTTGTCATGTTGAGGGTCTCTTCTCATCTGCTGCTGAAACACTGGGGTTCCATGCTTTCCTTCCCAATGGAAAAGAACTGTCCTGCTTCTCCAGATGCCCATGGCTGAGACTGGGCTTGCACCTGCAAAATTCCCTAAAAGCAAAGACTGCTCCCAGACAAAATCTGCCATTCCTGACAAGTCTGGCTGGCCTTGGCCAAGTGAGGCTCTCACCTGCCTTCTAAACATAGGAGGTGTGTGCTTCCCTTCCTATGGAAAATAATTTTCCTTCTCATCCAGATGCCCATGGCCAGAATTGGGATTTCACCTGCAACATTGCCTTACTGTGAGAGACCGGAGGAGAATGTTGGCTCAAAACATTTTATGGGTGGGCGAGGAAGGGTCAGGTCCAGCCTTGCCCTGCCCTGGAAGCCCAGCCCTGCCCTGCCCTGGAACCCCAATCCCCCCAGAGCCTCTATCCCAGCCCAGCAGTGGCTGCCAGTCCCTGGCACAGCACAGGCAATGCTCCACAGCCACCTCTGCAGCCCCAGCCCAGCTCCTGAGGGACCAAATGAGCCCAAGCCCCACCTGGGGGAAGGGCCCAGGGAGACCAAGGGGTATTGAAGGCTGACCACAAGGCAAGCACACATCTTGACCCTGCATCCTCTTGGAATTTCCATCTGAACACCACTGGAATCCAGGAGTTGGTAGCTGTGTGTCTGTGCTTCTCTGCATCTTTTCTGTCTTTTACCCTTACTGTGTCTTCTTCTTCTATTTCTGTCCTTTTGCAAATTTTGATTAACCTAAAATTGAACAGGCTTAGAGTTTATTTAGTTAAATGGGCCAAGGTAATGATTTGAGAAGTGTTTTCTGTTGATTGAATGTGACATTAAACTATTTGCCAAAGTTTCTCTGATTTTCTAAAGTAAAGGCTGTTTGGTTGTTTTGAGCTCCTGAGAATCTCTTGTTGGTATTTCTACAGGGAGTCCAACTCAGAGTACACAAAGAATTGTAATTCCTTTTAAATGTCTGCTTGAGAGAGTTTTTTCGGAGATGGGGGTCAGGAATTGTCTGTCCTGCTTGGCACAGCCCAGGCAAGGCTTTCCCAGCCACATTCCACACTCCATTGCCCAGCTGGAGCCGCTGGTGCCTCTGAGTTGTGCTGCCCCAGCCCCAGGGACGCTCTCCTTGTCTGCCCATTCCCCCACGGTCTCTGGGCAGGGATGGCCTCACTGGGGGCTGCTGACATCCTCAGCAACTTGGAGGCTGCTGCTGAATTTTCCTGCTCCAGAGGCTTGTTCAGCCTTCAGCTCTTCAGTGCAGGAATTCAGTGTCCCAGGGCTCATGAACATTCAGAACACCTGAACAAGCCAAGCCTCTGGGAATCATTTGATTTTAATTTTCAAATAATTTGTGGCTAATAAGACAGATCTCCGTAATATATCCACAGTGAATGCAATATATTTAAAAAGACAGTGAGAAAAGATTTTTCAGGTCCTGTTTAGGACTTTTTCCCCTGTTAATTCATTGACATGTGCAATCTCCAATTGACACTGAATCCAAGTACCGCCTCAAGCAGTTTGAATAGATATGAAAATCAAGACCCTTCATGGCTGACAATCAATCAGACTCTGTCCCTACCCCCACCCCACCATTTCCCCCATCCAAGCCCTGGCACTCAGGGCAGCCTTGTGCAAATCTGAGCTCCCTCCAGCCCAGGCTGCTCCTGCAGCTTTCAGCTCCTTGGCTCCAACTCCCACCTGCTTTCCTTGGAGAAGGAGCTGCCCGAGACACAGAGGGATGTTCATTTCTTGTCAGCCAACAAAGTCAAGGGAAGGCACAGCTCCATCAAATGCAAAAGTCATTCCTCTGCTGGGTATTAAATCCACTTTGCACAGCAGACAGTCTCAGAGCAATGGAAAACACCTTCTGTGCCCAGCACAGATCCCAAGGTCCCCCCAAACCCTCCCTGCCCCGATTCTGCCCAGATTTGCCCTTTGCACACACGAGTCACGAGCTGAAGTCAGGAGCTCCCTCCATGCCCAGAGGGAGCAAAAGAGAGAAAGGGGATGAAGAGCTCTCCTGTGCAGAGCCAAGGTCCAAGTGCAGCCCCTGCAGTGGGAACCACAACTCATCAGGTTTGTGTCCTTTGGGCTCAGGGCCTGGTGACACTCTGAGGCCCAGAAAAGTTTCTTTCCACCAAACAGAACCTGATCATTTGAGCAGTTTAATAACCATCACAGCTCTTCCCTCAGCTCTCTGGGATGTCCCAGCAGCATCTGACATGTCCCTCATCCCTAAGGGATTTCTGTACAGGAACAGTTTTAGACAAAGACATAAGAAAAGGTAATTCTGTGATAGATAGAAACACAATTAAGATGTTGATCGTGTGGCATTTATTTCAACTTCAGCAAGAAGTTGAAACCATCAGTGTCTGATGGTTTCTGGGCCAGGCTCTCGGAGCCCAGCCCAGCTCCCTGCAAGCTCTGCCAGCTGCCCTGAGCTCTGGGCAGCACCAAGGGCCTCTCTGAGCCCAGCCCAGCCCAGCCGGCTCTGGCCCCACAGCTCTGCTCAGGCCAGGCTGCTCTGGCCACTGGCCCCACGGCCTCAGCCCCTGCCAAGGGCACAGCAGCAGCTGCAGCTGCCACAGGACTCAGCCCCAGCCATGGGGGAAGGTGCTTGGCCAAGGCCAAAGGAGGCTCCCTGGCTGCCCTGCTCCCCTCGGCCTGAGGTGCTGAGAGCTCTGCAGCCCCTGCTGCCATCCCATCTGCCCAGGGCAGCACAAGAGCCCCGGCCTTGGGGCCCTCAAGAGCTGCTCCTGCTCCAGGCCCAGGGCCCATGCCAAAGCTGGGGCAGCCACAAAGCTGTGCCCTTTTCTGTTCATTGCTGCTCTCATGGGGATGGATCTGCAGCCACTTGGGGTTTGCTGATGAATTTTTTTTCTCCAGAGGCCTCTTCTTTCTGGAGCTCTTTGGTTCAGGAATTCAGTTATATAAGCTCATAAACATATGCTCAAAACATCCAAGCAAGACAAGCTCATGGGAGTAATTGAAGTTTTCAATTCTCCTTTGGCTAATTAGTCAGGTTTCAGAAGTCTATTCAAAGTGAATATACTATATTGAAAACAATACAGAGAGAACTCTTTTGTCCTTTTTAGTTTTCTTTTCCTAACTATAGATTGATCTCAGCAATGTCCAATTGCCATGGATCCCCTGCACCTCCTAATGCAGTTTGAACAGATATGAAAATCAAGACCCTTCATGGCTGACAATCACACTTTGTCCCTACCCACACCCCACAATTTCCCTCATCCAGCCCCTGGCACTCAGAGCAGCTGAGGAATGGAGTCACATCCAGGGGTGTCCCCAGGGCTCAGGACTTTGGCCAGGTCAGTTCAAAATCTTTATTGCTGATCTGGACGAGGCCATCGAGGGCACCCTCAGTCAGTTCCCAGGTGAGCCCTGGCTGGGTGGGAGTGTGGCTGTGCTGGAGGGCAGGAAACTCTGCAGAGGGATCTGGACAGGCTGGAGCCATGGGCCCAGGACAATGGGATGAGGTTCAGCAAGGCCAAGGGCTGGGGCCTGCCCTGGGCTCACAACCACCCCAAATCCCTGGCCATGCCCTGTCCCTGATCCCCCCAGCCTGTCCTGTTTCCTTCATCCCTGCATTGCCAGGGACTTCCTGGGACAAGGGAGCTTTGCTCTGGGGATGGAGGGAGGTGCCAGTGCCAGCACTGGAGTGGGAACCACAACTCATCAGGTGTGTGTCCTTTGGGGGTCAGGAACTGGTGAGACTCAGAGGCACAGAAAGTTTCTCCTCATGGCCTAGAGACCCCTGTTGAACAGGACACAATTTAATAACAAACATGCTCTTCTCTGAGCTATGTGCAAAGTCCCAGCAGCATCTGATGAGTCCACTATCCACAAGTGATTTCCATACTAAAATTAATTTCAGACAAAATGTGGTTCTGTGATAGATATAAACACAACTGAGTTCTTGTATTAGAATGCTCCTCCTGGAGTGGTGGCAAAACAGCTCCAACAATTCCTGATTTGCAAAGCTGTCAGTGGTGGATGGAGAAGGGAGGTCAGGCTGCTCTTGGTGTAGAGGAAATGCTGAAACCAGCCTGACTCATTTCATCTCCTCCTGTCCTGGCTGATCTCCCCTCTTTCCCCTTCCACCCATTGGCTTTTGTCTCCCACCAGGCCCCCGGTGAAGAGCCTGGCTCTGTGTTCTCCATCCCCTCCTCGCTGGCACTGCCAGGCTGGGATGAGGAGCCCCTCGGCCTTCCCTGCTCCGGGCTGGACAAGCCCAGCTCCCTCAGCCTCTGCTCACAGCCCAAGGGCTCCAGCCCCACCTTGGAGGCCCTTCCCAGACCCTGCTCCAGCTGCCAGACATCTTTCCTGCCCTGGGCAACCCAGCCCAGGCCACAGTGACCTGGATAATCCCCGTCCTTGATGTCCTGGTCACACAGCCCTGGCCCCTTGTCCCCATGTCAGGCTCTGGGGTGGATCCTGTGGAACATCCTTTGGTGGAGGCTGTGGCTCCAGGTGGGCCGGGGGGATCCCAGGGGACAGGGACCCTGCTGGGCATGGACAGCATTGGACTTGTTGGGAGAAACTGTGAGGGGGAGCTGGGGCGGAGTGACCAACCCAGTGACCTGACACAGCCCTGCTGGGATGGCACACAGCCCCTCTGGGATGGCACACAGCCCCTCTGTGATGTCACACAGCCCCTCTGGGATGTCACAGCCCATTCTCTAATGTCACACAGCTGGTCTCTGATGTCACAGCCCACCCTGTGATGTCATAGACTGTTCTGTGATGTCAGACATCTGCCCTGTGGTGTCACAGCTGGCTCTGTGATGTCACGGAGGCAGTCTGTGATGTCATAGCTGATCAATGACCTCACATACCCCACTCTGTGATGTCATAGCCCACTCTGTCACCTCATGCTACCAGATGATCAATTGCCTACACCAGGTGAGCTGACACCTGGAGCTTGTTCTCCAAAACCCCAGGCCTATGGAAACCACACAAGGCCCATTGTGTGAGAAGGGGAACTGGAAGTTCAGCAGCCTCAGGGTCCTGCCAGCTCAGCCAGGCCCACTGGAACACTGGGGTTTTCAAGTTTTCAATATTCTGGGTAAGAAAGAGAGGCAGTAACAAAACTTCTACACAGGAATTAGGAAGGGCAGACTTTGGCCTGTTCAGGTGGCTGATTTGGAGAATATAAAATCAGGTACTGATTTTTTTAAGGGAAACAGCCCTTAAAAACAAATGGGGTCCAGGAAGGATGAACACATTTCAAGAAAGTAATCTTAAGGGGGAAGGAGCTGCCTATCCCAGTGTGGCAAAAGATGAGCTGGTGAGGAAAAGGACTGGCCTGGCTGCCCATGGAGCTTTTGTGGGAACTCAGGGAAAAAGGGCCAGCAACTCAGGAAGTGTTTAAGGATGTTGTTAGGTTATGTAGAAAGAAAAGTTCAGAATTTAAAGCTCAATTAGAACTTAACCTGGCGGTTTCTGTAGAAAGAATATAACATATTTTATTAAAAATTTTATAGCAAAAAGAGGGAGGAGAACCTCTACTCCTTTTTATTGGATGCAGTAGAGAACAGAGTAACTGAAGATAAGTAAAAGACTAAACTATTTAATATCTTATTTGTCAATTTTCAATATTAGGGCAGGTTGTCCTCAGGACAAGTGTTCTCCTGAGCTGGTAGATGGGCACAGGGAGCAGAACAGCCCCCTGGAATCCAGGAGGAAGCAGCTGGGGACCTGCTGAGCCACTCAGATGCTCACAGGTGTATGGGATCAGATGGGATCCATCCCAGGGGGATGAGGGAGCTGTGGATGAGCTCCCCAAGCTGCTCTCCATCATTTACCATCAGTCCTGGCTCAGCAGGGAGGGCCCAGAGCACTGGAGGTGCCAGGGTGAGCCCATCCCCAGGAAGGGCTGGAAGGAGGAGCTGGGGAACTCCAGGCCTGTCAGCCTGACCTGGGTGCCCGGCAAGGTTATGGAACAGATCACCTTGAGTGCCATCACAGGGCACCCACAGGATGGCCCAGGGATCAGAGCCAGCCTGCGTGGATTTCAATATCTGCATTGATGGTCTGGATGAGGGGATTGAGTCCAGCATCAGCAAATTAGCAGATGACACCAAGCTGGGTGTGAGTGTGGATCTGCTGGAGGGTAGGAGGGCTCTGCACAGGGCCCTGGACAGGCTGGATCCAGGGCCCAAATCCAACAAGGTGAGGTTTAACAAGTCCCAGTGCCAGGTCCTGCACTTTGGCCACAACAACCCCTGCAGCACTACAGGCTGGGGACAGAGTGGCTGGAGAGCAGCCAGGCAGAAAGGGACCTGCAGGGACTGATGGACAGCAGGCTGGACATGAGGCAGCAGTGTGCCCAGGTGGCCAAGAAGGCCAATGGCTCCTGGCCTGGATCAGGAATGGTGTGGCCAGCAGGCGCAGGGGGTAGATGGGTTCTTTGCAGGGGAGGGAACAGGGGTGGGCTATAGGAAGAAATTTGTATCAAGAAAGAGGAAAGAAAGCAAAGGTGAAGCAGAGGAAATGCTGAGGGCAGTTTGGGGGTGGCTGCCAGGCAGCCCTGGCTCTGAGCAACAGCGTCTGCAGTGGCACAGGAAACTCCCAGCTGATGGGAACAAACTTTCTGGCTGAGTGCAGAGGCCAGGACAAAGCTGAGTGGTTTCCCTGGTGTCCCGCAGGCCTTGCTGGCCCCAGGGGCTGCTGGCATTTGTGCTCCCTCAGGTTCATGTCCCCACAGCAACAGCATGGGGGTGCTGGCCCTGCTGTGTGCAATGCAACCAGGGGCTGCTGAGGCAGTGCTGCCGTGTCTGTGCCTGCAAGGATGGGGCACCTGTGTGAGCTGGGGGAGAGGCCAGGGCTGCAGAGGGGGGATGTTGTTGGCAGCTGCATGAGGACGCTCTGGGATGCTGCCCTGGGCTGTGCAGCGCCCTGGGCATGGATCAGCCCCTGCTCTGCTGCTCCTTCCCGTCTGCCCCAGGGCCCTTGCAGAGCCCCAGCCATGCTGTTTGCCCCCAGCCTGCCCACGGCCAGCCTGGGGCTGTTGACGGGGGTTTCTGTGCTGAGCATTGGCCTGGCCGTGTTCTTGAGAGAGCCTGGGCAAGGAGCCTGGAGCCCCCAGGGCCTGGCCTGAGGCGTCAGCGCTGCCCCAGCAGTGCCCATGGCCTGTCCCTGCTGCAGCCCCGGCACTGCCACCCCCAGGGCTGTGCCCGGCCCCGAGAGCACTCAGGCCCTGCAGCAACACCAGGGCCACCAGGGCAGCGGGGCAGGGCCACGGCAGCAGCACTGGCAACACCAAGTGCTGCTGCTGCTGCTGCTGCTGGGCACAGCTGCTGGGCCAGCACTGATCTGCCCCAGCTCTGCACACAGACATTGCTGCTGCAGCTCCAGAGAAGGCAACAAAAGGGCATCTCTGCAGAAAACTCTGCTGGGAGATGAATTAGTTTCTCTAAAGCCACTGAGAGCACAACCCCTCACTGACAATGTCTGTGGCCACAGGGAAGGTGGAGAGAAATCAAATGAAAAATGGTACAAACAGTTGCTTTTTTTTCTGGACAATATG
Organism: Agelaius tricolor; assembly: GCF_023055355.1. NCBI lineage: Eukaryota > Metazoa > Chordata > Aves > Passeriformes > Icteridae > Agelaius > Agelaius tricolor. The sequence continues at coordinate 1,685,357 of NW_027269303.1, forward strand.
AATAACTAAAACAAAGGAAAAAATACCCTATAACCAAACCAACAAGAAACATCAAAGAAAACTTTTATTACAAGTGATTTGCAGAAATTGGCTAGCAGTTTAATGTCCCTGAAACCATCCAGTCATCAGTCTCCACACTGCAGCCTTGAGCTCCTGGTTCCTCAGGCTGTAGATGAGGGGGTTCAGGACTGGAGGCACCACCGAGTACAGAACTGACAGGGCCAGATCTAGGGATGGGGAGGACATGGAGGGGGGCTTCAGGTAGTAAAATATACCGGTGCTGATGAACAGAGAGACCACAGCCAGGTGAGGGAGGCAGGTGGAAAAGGCTTTGTGCCGTCCCTGCTCAGAGGGAATCCTCAGCACAGCCCTGAAGATCTGCACATAGGAGAAAACAATAAATACAAAGCAACCAAGTCCTAAACAGACACCAACAGCAAGTAGCCCAAGTTCCCTGAGATAGGATTTTGAGCAGGAGAGCTTGAGGATCTGTGGGATTTCACAGAAGAACTGGCCCAGGGCATTGCCATGGCACAGGGGCAGGGAAAATGTATTGGCCGTGTGCAGCAGTGAATAGAGAAAGGCACTGGCCCAGGCAGCTGCTGCCATGTGGGCACAAGCTCTGCTGCCCAGGAGGGTCCCATAGTGCAGGGGTTTGCAGATGGACACGTAGCGGTCGTAGCACATGATGGTCAGGAGGCAAAACTCTGTAGTTGCGCAGAAAACAAAAGAAAAGAGCTGAGCAGCACATCCAGTGTAGGAGATGTTGCTGGTGTCCCAGAGGGAATTGTGCATGGCTTTGGGGACAGTGGTGCAGATGGAGCCCAGGTCAGCGAGGGCCAGGTTGAGCAGGAAGAAGAACATGGGCGTGTGCAGGTGGTGGCCGCAGGCTACGGCACTGATGATGAGGCCGTTGCCCAGGAGGGCAGCCAGGGAGATGCCCAGCAAGAGGCAGAAGTGCAGGAGCTGCAGCTGCCGCGTGTCTGCCAATGCCAGCAGCAGGAAGTGCCTGATGGAGCTGCTGTTGGACATTTGCTGGGGCTGCACATGGGCACCTGTTCATGGAGAAAAGGACAGTGAAGAGTTAGAGGAGATACCTGTAACCAAAATCAAAGCCATTTCCCATACACCTACCCTGGAGCGCACACAGATACACTTCTGTTTTTAAGAATTCTGGTGTTTTCTTTAAAGCTTCCCCATACCTCTGCTGGAGTACTTGAGTATCAGAAACCCTCAGCATTTCTACTGCCCTTAGGGAATAGAGAACACATACTGAGAGGCAAAGTGATACGTGGAGAGCTAGTGGACATTGTCTGTCATTCAGAATTTTGCTGTTCAGAATTTTGCTGGGCTTTAACCTTTTTCAGTTGGAGGGTGATCACCTCCCCATGTTTTCCCTAAAATGTCACCAGGCACTGCTGAGAGCAGATGGATCCACCACAGGCCAGCTCCACTTTTTTTAGCCAAGGACTCACTCTGCTCATTTCACCAACCCAGCAGCATTTTCAGTGTCACAACACCTCTGCCTCTCCCCATCAATCTCATAACTCAGAGCTGCTCTAGGACAGGTTTGCACCCTGGATTGAAGCTCCCAGCTTGGACTGAAATCTCAGGGAGACTTCCAAGTGTCCTTCTGATGGCATTGGATTGAGGGAGATGCAGCTCCTTCCCTGGCTGCACTGACAGCATTGCCCAGAGCCGGGCCCTGGGGACAGCGTCACCCTGAGCCAGCTGTGCCCCCTGCCAGAGCCCCCAGGGCCGGGCAGCTGCTCCCAGCCCTGTGCTCTGCAGAGGGAACTGGGCCCGGGGCTGCAGAGCTGCCCCACGGCTCTGCTGCAGCTCTGCCTGCACAGGAGGGGCTGCACGCCTTGGAGCCCCGGCCCTGAGGGCAGAGGCTTGGCTGGGGCACAGGAGGGAGGGGGCTTCTTCAGAGGGAGGGGCTGCACTGCAGGGGCTCCTGTGGGCATCTCTAAACTCTCCCTGCCACAGCATTGCTGGGCTTTGTTTTCTCTCATTGCCTGACCTTCTCTCTGCTTCCTGCAGATTTCCCTCCTGCAGGTGTTTCCCTGTGCCTGATCTCTCCCTGCCAGCACCCACAGACCCCAAATCTCTGTGCACTCTCCTTGGCCCTACAGAACCCTGCCTGTTTGCAGGGCACTGGCTGGGGGCAGGTTCTGTTTGCAGCTTGGAGAAAGGACAGCTCAGACTGAGCCTGATGGCTCCAGCAAAGGTGATGCTGCTGCTGTCCATGGGCAGAGGGGCTGAAAGCACAATAGGGATCTCCTGTGAACCTACTGATCACTAAAAAACCAGTTTGGATGTCTCAGGCACTTTTCAAAGTTCATAATTAATATTTCATATTTAGATTTTAATATTTAACACCCCTCTGTAGTAAAATCAAGACAACCCCGACAAAGGGAAGAATGACAAGGGGACTCTATTAATATCAGAAGGCAAATTAATTACTTTATTATAATATATTCTTCTACTGTATAATACACTTTATTACACTGAATCTGTACAAGCACTCCACTCTACTGAATAGCATCTCGTGACTGTCAGCCAACAGTGCAAACAGACACATGTGAATTCAATTGGTCAATGAATCAAAACACTCACACCAGAATCTAATACCAATTCCATTCAGGTAAACTATCTTCCAAAATGCATTCCACTTGTGCACAACAAGAGGAACATCAATTGATATAAGCATTGACTTTCCTTTCTCTGAGGTTCCTCACTTCAGTTCCCAAAAAATATCCTCAAGAAGCTGTGCCTTGCTTTTCTCTGTGAAGAGAAATGCAGCCACACCCCTCCCTGCCATTCTCCAGTAGTAGGAAACTGAATACAAAGTCTTAGGATATTTCCTCATTTTTATAAAATTCTTGTCTTGGAAATATTATATGACTGACCAGAACCCCTCAGCATGTCAGAGCTTCATGAGCATTTCAACTCCCCTGCACCAGAAATACCCAGAGTTGTACTCACAGGGTCTGTAGGCATTGGCATGTTCCAGCTGCAGGAGATGGCTCCAGGAGCTGCAGCTGCATTGTCCTGCAGCCAGAGGTTCCTGTGCCAAGGGCTGGCAGTGATTGTGCCTCAGGCACTTCTCAGCCCCTTCCCAGCCCTGACTGATTGAAGCTCTCTGTGCCTCTGGGCTGTGCCCGGGCTGGCTGCAGGCAGTGCCCCAGCCCTGCTGGGCTGGCAGAAGAGCTGCTCATCCAGAGAAATGTGCTTTTGAAGCTCTTCTTGGTGAGCAGGAGCTGCCTCTGGGCCAGGAGCCCAGTCCAGCTCAGCAGCACAGACACAGCAACAGGACTTTAATCAGCCTCTGGGCCTTTGTGCTCAGGCCCTGAACATCAGTCCCTGAGAGGGAGCTGAGGAAACCTCTCCAGAACTCCAAGGCAGAATCCACCTCCAAAGTTTCTTGGACTTTTAATGGGTCCCACTGAGGGACACGACTGAGCAAGTGTCCCCAGGCCCCAGGCAGAGCAGAGAACTGCAGGCAGTGATGACAGGTGGGGACAAAGAGAAGCCAAGTCTTGGTGCCCTGGGGCACAGCAGGGTCTGTGCCAGCAAGGGCTGGGAGGAGACACCTTGTCCTGAGGCCCTGGGGCCTCCTGGCACAGCCCCAGCCAGGCTGGGCACTGTCAGCCCCTTGTGCTGCCCTCAGCATCCCCCCCTAGCCCACATCCCAGTGGCCTCAAGGATCTGCTGCAAGGAGTCCCTGGGGAGCCTTGCTCAGCAATGGCCCTGGGGCCTCCTTCATGCTCCCTGCAGGGACTGCAGGTTTTTCAAAGGACTTTGGGTTTGGCTTTTGCCTTGGAGTCTCTGAGAGGTTTCTGCAATCATGGCCTCCAATTATCTGCTGTAATTAGTCCCTGGAGAGGCTTTGTCAGGAACAACACTCAGTGGGGATCATTAATGCTTCGGGGTACTTGAGTTATTTGAAGGTACTTGGTGTTTCCCTTTTGATACAGACTCTGTGAGAGGTTTGTGTAATCATGGTCTCAATTATCTGCTTTAATGAGTCCCTTGAGAGCTTTGTACTGACACTCAGTGGGGCTCATTAATGTCTTGAGATACTCAAGGTTTTTAAGGTACTTTGGATGTTCCTTTTGACTCTGAATCTCTGAGAGGTGTTTTTTCCAATTCTGGCCTCCAGTTCTCCCCTCCCAGGAGTCCATGAGGAGCCTGTGTTGGGCATGGACCTCAGTGGGACCCATTCATGCTTTGAGGCACTCTGAGTTTTTCCTCTGACTTTGACTCCTGGAAAGGTTTGTGCAATCTCAGGTCCTGAGTTTTCAGGGCTCAGCTCCAAATGCACCACGGGGCTCATTAGGGTCAAGCAAGTCCTGACACACCATGGCTCTGCCTTGATTTCCCTCGGCTCTGGAGCGTTTATTAGACAGATTTCCTTTTACAGTTGTGAAGAAATATTTCAATGAGCTTCTAAGAAATAAGTAATCCTATTTTCAAGAGTGTATTTTATTACTGTTCTCTTCAGAGAAGAGCTGATTGCAGCTTTCTGTGATTTATATTGATGTAGGGCCACTCCTGAGGAGGTCTCACCAGGTCAGAGACGTTTTACATTGAGAGTTGACCCAGTGTGGACAACCTTGCCCCACATTCCCCCACCTCATGTGAGAAACTATTTTCACTTTCAAAAATTTAAAATATTAAAATCGTATCAAAATACAACAGAAGACTGGATAAAGAAAATAACACAGTGCCAGGAGCAAAGGATTCAGTCAGCGTGTGCTCATCTACAAAATGGATGTTCTGTCTTTTATACCTCTGGCCCCTCCCAAAGTCTTGTCAGTCAACTCCTTCTTCTCTGTCCACTGATGGAGATCACTGTCTCACCTTGATTGGAGGTCAGGTGCTGCCATAGTAACAAGCCAACCCTCCCAAATGCCCCAGCTACTGAGGCATTCCTATGATAACAATCCAAGGGGGAGGGGAAGGATAACTACACATCCACAAAACTTCTCTTAACATATATTTAATATTCATCCCTTAATTGTGAGAGTCATCCATAGGATTACTCATCTATAATAAACCCCCCCCCCCCTTTTCTTTTTCTATAGGTTATTTTGCTTGAAAAATTAAGTAAAAAACTTTCTCTCTCTCTTGAATGAGTCATACCAGCATCTGTTGATGTGGGCAAGGACAGTGGGAACAGGAGAAAAAATCTCAGGTTTTCCCTAGACACAATTATTTGGAATGGACAAAAGGGCATCCCAGAGGTCCAGTGTGGCTTTGACTCCCATCTACCGTGCCTATGTGGCTGCTACCCATAGTTGGTGCATCTTAGGGGTGAGTACAGAGGCCAGCTTGGTCCTGCCCTGCAGTCCCTGTTGAATTAAAAGACAACTGAGGAATTACAGAGGTCTGGAATGGCCTTTTGTCCCTACCTTACCATGCCTACGGGGTTGCTACCCACAGCAGGGCTATGGAGCCTTCTTGGTAGCAAACAAAGGGGCCAGCCAGGCCTTGCCTTCCTTCCTTTGTCTTATTTTCTTAAAGAAGCTGTCCCATTACCTTTTACAGTCCCTTGTATGTTTCCCCTCAACAGATGCTGGTAATTCTCACCCATGAAAACAGGAAGACAGTTCTCAAGCTGGTTGGTGGAAGCTTGACTCTGCTTTTTGGGCATCTTGGTGTTTTTCTGGTTGTCTCTCAGTCTCTGCTTGAGAGTCAATCTTGTTTCACCCAGCCTGGATGTTACAGTCCACTCTTTGGGTTCTTCTCCTGGGCCTTTGACTCTGTTGCCATGAGTCCGTCCCCGCTCTGCAGCTCGCACGGCCGATTCGGTGCTGAGCAGTGCCTGAAAGGGACCTTCCCACTGAGGAGTTAGAGGCTGATCTCTCCATGGCTTAATCATCACCCAATCCCCGGGATTAATATTATGGATTCTGAAATCCAGGGTGGTAGTTTGAGGAATTGCCCCTTTATGTCTTAGCCCTCCTAAGGTTTGTGCTATAGACATCACTTATTTCTTGGCATTGGCTTCCCCTTCCTCATAGGTGGCAGCCTTCTGGGGTGAGGTCAGGAAGGGAAACCCAAACATCATTTCATAGGGTGACACCCCCAGATCTGACTGGGGTTGGGTTCTAATTCTTAATAAATCCAAAAGGGAGACATTTTATCCATGACATTTGGGTTTCAAACATTATCTTAACTAGAGCTCTTTTAAGAGTTTGATTCATTCTCTCAACCTGACCGGAACTCTGTGGATGCCACGGAGTGTGTAATTCCCATTTTACTCCCAGGGCCTGAACAACTTTCTGCAATATCTTTGATGTGAAATGAGTTCCCTGGTCTGAATCAATCCTGTTTGCCATCTCATATCAGGGAATGATTGATTCCAGAAGTGTTTTACTCACAACACTGGCATTGGCTTTCACAGTGGGTACCACCTCTACCCAATGAGTCAAGTTGTGGAGGGATAGAACGTAAGAAAATAAAGATAGTGCAGATTATCTCACCCCTGAGGAGTTGCAGATGTACTAATTAGCAGAGATTAGGAACAGGCCTGCCCTTAACAGGCCACAGCTGGGTCCAATGAGGATGAATGCTACAAAAGAGGGGGTTAGCTGCTTGAAGAAAGAGCAGGCGTTTGTTGGCTGTGCTGTGAAGGGAGTGGGAGTTTGTTGGCTGTACTGCGGAGAGAGAAATGGAGTTTTTTTGTCTGTAATGAGAAGAAGAAGGAGTCAGTGCTGCAAGGAGATGCCCATGAGAAATCACTGAGAAGGTATGGTACTTTTGCAAGTTGATGACATCAATTGGTGACCCCGACATGATTCTGACATCATCCTGTGGTGGTTTGGGAAAAAGGACTTAAATATTAAACTGATGTGATCCTGTGGTGATTTGGGCAGAGAACTGGTGAGAGAGCAGTACGGAGGTGATCCTGTGGTGGTTTGGGAAAAAGGGCTTAAATAATAAGCAGTGAGATCCCAAGGTGATTCAGGAAGATGACTGTATAAGAGAAATAAGATGGTGGAGTCAGGCAGACCAAGAGCCTGAGAGCCTAAAAATCCAGATGAGCTATAACCAGGCAGACCTGGGAGCCTAGAAGTCTGGCCAATGTATGAGACACCACCCCCAAGAAGAAGAGTGTTGGACATGAGGAGCAGATGCTACATGCTTTGCTTATTTGGTGCATTGGAGCAAGCACCATGCCCCTGCCAAGGTATGGCCACAGTCCAGAGGGGGCCCAGGACGGTGCCAGGTGCCCCCTGAACGGCAGCGTATGCCACAGGACACAGGAGCGGCATGATAGTAGTAGCAAATGGCATGGCCACAGCAGCAGCCAGTGCGTCAGCAATAGCATGGCCCCTGAGGAGTAGGAGGGGAGGTTTGCTACACGAGCACTGGAACAAAAGCGACATGGAGCTCTGAGAGGCAGAGTCAGAGCTGCACAGACACCATGTAAGAGAAGCCTTCTAAAACTGTGTAGTGGCTATCTCACCCAATGTGATTTGGGATTGGGCTGTAGGGCGAGGTGCAGCTGGAGATGGAGCCCAGCATAGCCTTGAGAGCAGCAGGGGAGGCTGCCTGCTCTGGACCTGATAGAATTTGACACCTGGAGCACAGGTGAGCCGCTGGGGACACAATGGAAAATGACATATCAAGTGAAGAACAAATTGTTTCATCTGCATGGAAAACAGAGTAGAGCAAGAGAGGCTTGCAGTGGCCAACTAATACAACAAAGAACTGTAAAAGGAAGAAGAGGATTATTAAAACAGCAGGCGGGAGCTGGGACAGAGTAGCTCTATCATTCAGTATAGTGTATTTGATTGCTGATGAAACATGTGCATTTTGTTTGTGAATTGCAGCTATTAATCTTTGATTAGGCATAAGTGTAAAAGTTTATATTCCATAAGCACAAGTACACTCGACAAATACTGGATCAATGTTGTTCAAGTTGTATAGCAATTGATGAAATTATGCAACTGTTGAGTTGTTACTATCCTAATACATAACCTTTAAATTGTTCTTGTGAATTGCTGTAAAAGTTGTACAGCTATTGATATTGTCAATATTCTAGAAGTTTAGGTATAAGAGTTTCTGATAGTATGTAATCTAAATTTGAGTAATGAATCGAGGTCAGTGCACAGATACATTGTGAAGTTAAATGGAAATTATACAAAAGATGATTGTACTGAGTTTACTATCTTTTGCAAAGGACCCTGCAGAAGATAGTGAACACGACATTAGTTTATGACAAGTCTTAGGTTGATGTTCTAGACTTAAAAGCAAAACTAAATCAGAACTTAGAAACATATGTTCCTACTGTGATGCGCTGCCTGAACATTGGTATAGAGTTAGTCCTAAGTGAGATATGTGAATATGTTATAATAGCAATTTACTCAAACATATCTTTCCAGAGATGTTACAACTTTGTAATTAAAAGAAAAGGAGGAATTGTGAAGGGCTAGAATGTAAGAAAATAGTGCAGAAGGTAGTCTCACACCTGAGGAGTTGCAGCTGTACTAATTGCCAAAGATTAGGAACAGGCCTGCCATTAATAGGCCACAGCTGTGTCCAGTAAGAAGATGAGTGCTACAACAGAGTGGGCTAGCTGGGTGAGGAGAGAGTTGGAGTTTGTTGGCTGTGATGTGAAGAACAATAAGTCAGTGCTGTGAGGAGGTGCCCATGAGAAATCAACAAGAGGGTGTGGAACTTTTTCAATAGGCTGATAACATAATGTGACTCCTCTGTTCCATGAGGCCTGCAATATCACAATGGACCTTTGGACCCTGGGGGTTTGCAGTGTCACAATGGTCTCCTTTGGCTCCACAGTGTCACAGTGGTCCACTGATGACATGAGACCCCTCTGTGTTACCCTGGAGCTTTGGTTCCATGCAGCCCTGCAGTGTCACAAAGGCCTCTTGGTTTCACCAGGCCCCACAGTGTCACAATGGTCCTCTTGGTTCTGTGGGGACCCCCAGGGTCACAATGGTCTCACTGGTTCCATGAGGCCTCACAGTGTCACAATGGTCTCCGTGATTCCATGGTGCCCCTCAGTGTCACAATGGTCTCCTTTGTTCTATGAGGCTGTGAAGTGTCATAATGGTGTCTCCATGATTCCATGAGACCCCAAATTGCAAGATCACAATGGACCTTTTGCTCTGTGGGGTCTCACAGTGTCACAATGACCCCTTGGTTCCATGACAACCCAAAGTGTCGTAATGGCCTCCACAGTTCCCTGAGGCCCTGTGGTGTCATGAATGGATCCTTGGTTTGATGGGGTCTCTCAGTGACACAATGATCCCTACATTTCATGGAGTCACACAGCATGAGTATAGTCCCCTTGGTCCCATGAGGCCCAGCAATGTCACAGTGCTCTCCATGATTCCATGGGGCCCCGCAGTGTCACAGTGGTCCCTTGGTTCCATGGGCCCTGTGCTGCTGCATTCCCCCCTCCCCTTCTCAGCCTGCCCTGCCAGCTGAGAAATGCTCCTTGGGACTCGGCCTTGGCCAACAGCCCCTGGGCTCAGCTCCTCTGCAGCTCATCACAAACACTGTCTGCTCCAGGCACTGCTGCCACCCAACCAGCTCCTGCTTTCTGTAGGAGCAGCCCTGGGAACTGCTTTTGTTCCCTCAGTGGCACAACATCCCTGTTCTCACATTGCCAAAGAAAGCTGTTGGTGCCAAGTGTGGCCAGGATGAACCATTGCTGGGACTGAAGCCCCTCTCTTGGGGCCCTGCAAACAGCGCTCCAAAAGGAGCCCTTGGAGCTCTCCTGGGCCAACAACTCCCTCTGAGTGGGGCCTCTCCCAGCTGGGAACTCTCCCGTTTGCTGCACTCGGGGATCCCCAACAGCGACGGAGCCTGGACCGATCCCCCCACTCCTCCAGGCTCAACCCTTCACCCACTGGAGAGATACCAAAGGATGCACAGGGAGCATTTCCTGCCCTCAGGGGAATTTCTCACAGGTGCCTTGCACTGACTCTTTGTGTCTGTGTGCACACTGGAGCGCCTGTGCTAGGGAAATGTGGCAGAAATGCTGCTCTCTGAGGGGCTTGAGAGCCTTGGAAAGCTGAATCAGTGAGGCCTCTAAGTGAGGTTACATCACGAGGAATAAGTTAAATGGTGTTAAGAGCTTTTTTGCTAAGTAAAGTTTAATATGTTATAATCTAAGTTGAATATTGTTTCATTTTTATTCCACCATTAAATCATTAAGTCATAGGTTGTGAGTTAGGTTGCGTACTGTTAAGTGCTGTTCATTTGCTAAATTGTGAAGTTGAAGGTATCGGTTAAGGTTAAGGTCTGAGTTAAGTCCTGTTAAGTGTGAGGCCTGTTAAGCTTTTTAGCCGTATTCCTTTTATCCTTGCCCTCACCGTCCTCGTGTCTCATACACACACACAGGGACAGTTCTTGGCTCATTTCTGGTTTGATTGCCTGGATTTGGTTTGGTTTTGTTGTTGCTTTGTTTCCTTGGTGTGCCTGAAGTGTCCAGTCAGGAGCAGAGTTACTCTTGCCAAGGAACTTTGTGCTGCTGTCCCTTAAAATTAAATCTGGTTTTTACTGCTGCCTTGCTGGGGATTTTTTCAGCGCTCTCAAGGCCTCGTTGGTAGCAGGGTGAAGGAGCCCTGGCCCAGGCTCTGGCCCTGGGGGACACGGGGACGCTGCCGGGGGGTCCCTGTCCCCCTGTGCCACCCCCAGGGCCCCGGCCCCCCGTCCCCGTGTCAGGCTCTGGGGTCGATCTCGTGGAACATCCTCTGGGGGAGGCTACGGCGCCGGGGGCGGGGGGCCCAAGGGGACAGGGGACCCTGGTGTGCATGAGCAGGGTTGGACTGCTCTGGGGGGAACTGTGAGGGGGGCCGGGGCAGAGTGACCTCCCCGGTGATATCACACAGCCCCTGTGATGTCACAGAGCCAACTCTGAGACCTCACACAGCCCCTGTGATGTCACACAGTATCCTTTGATGTCACAGATCCCCTGTGATGTCATAGAACCAACTCTATGGTCATGATGTCATATAGCAGTGCTGTGATGTCACAGAAGACTCATGTCACAAAGTCACTCTGTGATGCCTGTGATGTCACAGCCTGCTCTATAATGTTACATAGCCACCAGGTGGTGTCACAACCCACTCTCTGATGCCACAGAGCCACCCTCTATGATGGCAGACTCTGCTCCGTGGCTTCACATCCTACTCTGGGATGTCACCACCCCCTCAGTGATATCACAAAAACCTCAAGAACTCAATTACATTGAAACACTGAAGTTTCTTGTATTTTGAAGAGATCCCTGTCAGGGAAACAACTGAGAAAGTGTCCCCAGGTTCCAGATAGAGCAGAACACTGGAGGCAGTGATGACAGCTGGGGACAAGCAAGGCAAAGGTGTCTCTGCTGCTGAGCAAACCTGGATGTGTTTCAGGAATGCAAAGGGCCAAGGCCTGAGCCCCAGCCCCTGGCCAGGCAGATCCTGTCCCTCCCTCAGTGCTCAGGGCTCTTCCTGGGATGGGCACTGGCATGTGGGGATGGGCAATGCCAAGGGCAGGAGCATGGGGCGGCCCCTGCCAGGCTGCTGAGCAGGGACAAGGAGGCAATGAGGCCCCAGGCCTGCAAGGGTCACTTGTCCACTCGTGGCCTCAGGCCCAGGGCCAGCAGCCATGGCCAAAGTGCTGCCCAAGTTGGCTCTGTCAGGGCTGCCTTGCAGCTGCTGCCCATCCCTGTGGCCTGTGCAGCCCAGGCTGTCCTACGGTGTCCCTGCCCTGCGCCTCTGTCCCTGCAGGCTGTGGGCATCCCCCGGCTGCCTCACCTGGCTGGGCCCTTCCTTTGCTGACAGCTCTGCCTCCTGCCTGCCTCTGCCTGCCCACACAAAGCCTGGGGCTGATACCAAACGGGTTAATTCAATTTTTCCCCTGCCTGTGAACTTTTAGTACAGGAATAAGGCATGCAGGGGCTACTTTCTCACCAAGGATGGTTGGAAAACAAGAAGAAGATATTTGGCTCAAGATTGCAGTGACAGAAAATCGAAGGACTGAATCTGGGAACTTGAGGTGGGTTTTATGGTAATGGGTAAATTGTAATATGCATGTAGTGATGCTGGTAGAATTACATGTCCACAAAAGGTTATGAGTTATCCCTCACTAGACCTCAGACCCAAATAAATGATATCCTCTGAAATAGGAAATTACTGTTAAGGAGTCTTATTTTGATATTTTGGATATTTGGTGGTGGCAGGGCCTCACAGAACAAGGAGCCATCTGTGACACTGAGCAAAGTCAGGGCACAAAGGGTCCTTTGTGAGTCTTCAGAACCCCATGGAACCAAAATCCATTTTGCTATACCAGGGCCACATTGAACCAATGGTCCATTGTGACCCTGCAGAACCAAGGAGACCATTGTGACCCTGAGAAACCTCTTGGAACCAGGTGGCCATTGTGACACAGCAAGGCCTGGTGGAACCATGAGTCCATTGTGACCCTGCAGAACCAAGGAGATTGCTTTTGGCTGTGTGAAAGCTCATGGAAGCAGAAATCCATTATGACACAGCAAAGCCTCGTAGAACCAAGGGTCCGTTGTTAAACTGTGTGGCCTCATGGAACCATGAATCCATTGTGACACAGTGTGGCCACATGGAGCCAAGGGGCTACTGTGACACTGTGGATCCAAGGAGACCATTGTGACTTAGGAACCTCATGGAACCAGGAGTCCATTGTTCCACTGTGGGGCCCTGTGGAACCAAGGGGACCACAGTGACTTTGTAGGGCCTCATGGAACAATGGAGACTGTTCTGAAATTTGGGACCCAATGGAACCAAGGGGCCATTACAGCATGGCAGGGCCTCGTGGAACCAGGGGGACTCCAGTGAACACTTTCGGTCTTCATGGGATGAAGGTCCAATGGAGCCAAGGATACCATTGTAACACTCTGGGATATCAGGGAACCAAAGGTCCATTATGACCCAGCAGGGCCTCATGGAACCTTGCAGGCCATTTTTACACATTGAGCCTTGTGGAGCCAAGGGGACCACAGTGACACTGTGGGGCTCAGTGAAACCGAAGGTCTGTTGTGACACTGCAAGGCCTTATGGGATCATAGAGATTAATGTGATACCAAAGGCCTCATTGAAACAACGGGCCACTGTGACACTACAAGGCCTTATGGAAGCAAGGGACCATTGTGACACATCCAGGCCTAGTGGAACCAAGGGGCCATTGTGACTCTGAGGAACCCAATAAAACCAAGGGGCCATTTTGAGACTCTGCATCCTCATGGAACCAAGGGGCCATTGTGGCATTCTCAGTCCCATGGAAACAAGGAAACCATTTTGACACTGCAAGGCCTCATTGAAGCAAGGGGCCATTGTGCCACTGTGGAGCCAAGGAGACCATTGTTATATCACTGGGCCTCATGGAAACAAACATCTGTTGTGATCCTGCAGGATCTCATGGAACCAAGGGGCAATTGTGATGCTGCAGGACCCCAAGGATCCAAGAACATGGAACAGGTCTGGCTGGCTGGGCCTGCTGGGGGCTGCCTGACTGGTCCAGCTGACCTTGGCATATTGAGGGTTGCTTCTCATCTGCCCCTGAAACCCTGGAGTTGTGTGCTTTCCTTCCTGTGGGAAAGAACTGTCCTTCTCCTCCAGGGGTTCATGGCTGAAATTGGCATCCCTCCTCCAAATTTGATTATATCCAAGGATTATTCCCATATGTCACCTGGAGGGACAGACAGCTCTGGCTGGCCTTGGCCTCTTGGGGGCCACCTCTCATCTGCCTTCAAAGCACCGGGGGCCTGTGCTTTTCTTCTCATGGAAAAAGACCTCTTTCAAGTCCAGGCATCCATGGCCAAAACTGAGAATTCGCCTCCAGAATTCCTTAAATCCAAGGACAGCTCCAAACAAAAGCTTCCAGGACTATCTAGGTTGCCTCAGCTTGCTAAGGGCCAGCTCACATCTCCCTTTGAAGCACTGGGGTTCTGCACTTTCCTTCCTATGGAAAAGAACTGGCCTTCTTGTCCAGAGCCCAATAGACAAAAGTAGGGTTTGGCCTCCCAAATTCTGTCTCTCCAAGGATTCTTCCCTGACAACAGATCTGGCTGCCTTGGCCTCCTTGGGGCTGCCTCTAATCAGCCTTTGGAACACTGGGGCTCTGCCCTTTCCTTCCTATAGAGAACTGTCATTCCAGTCCAGGAATCTGTGGCTGAAATGGAATTCCACACCCAAAACTCCCCATATATCCAAAGGCTGCTTTCAGACAAAAGCTGCAAGGACAGACAGGTCTCACTGGCCTTGGCCTCTGGTGACTGCTTCTCATCTGCCTTCAAACCCTGGGGTTCTGTGGTTTCCTTCCTATAGAAAAGAACTGTCCCTCTTGTCCAGGTGCTGTTGGCCTCAAGCACTTGACCACTCTATAGGGACACAGGAGCTCTGTGCTCACTGGGGTGGAGACTGAGGATATCAGAGGAGAGCCCTGGGAGGGATGGAAGGGTGGTTTCAGATGAGGTGGATCCTTTTAACATAGTAGAAAACAGCCAGAGAAAGAAAGAATTAATTCCAAAGGCACCTGAGGAGGCCCAGAGTGGACACCAGGAGAAAGGAATTTCCCTGCCAGGGCAGGGCTGTGGTGCAGCACGTCCCCCAGCAGGAGCCTGGAGCAGTCCAAGGCTTAATGTGGGCAGGCAGAGGCAGGCAGGAGGCAGAGCTGTCAGCAAAGGAAGGGCCCAGCCAGGTGGGGCAGCCGGGGGATGCCCACAGCCTGCAGGGACAGAGGCGCAGGGCAGGGACACCGTAGGACAGCCTGGGCTGCACAGGCCACAGGGATGGGCAGCAGCTGCAAGACAGCCCTGACAGAGCCAACTTGGGCAGCACTTTGGCCATGGCTGCTGGCCCTGGGCCTGAGGCCACGAGTGGACAAGTGACCCTTGCAGGCCTGGGGCCTCATTGCCTCCTTGTCCCTGCTCAGCAGCCTGGCAGGGGCCGCCCCATGCTCCTGCCCTTGGCATTGCCCATCCCCACATTCCAGTGCCCATCCCAGGAAGAGCCCTGAGCACTGAGGGAGGGACAGGATCTGCCTGGCCAGGGGCTGGGGCTCAGGCCTTGGCCCTTTGCATTCCTGAAACACATCCAGGTTTGCTCAGCAGCAGAGACACCTTTGCCTTGCTTGTCCCCAGCTGCCATCACTGCCTCCAGTGTTCTGCTCTGCTTGGAACTGGGGACACTTTGTCACTCTTGTGCCTCACAGGAATCTATCTAAAGTACAAGAAACTTCAGTGTTTCAATTTAATTTTGAGTTCCTGACAAATTTTTGAGCCCTCTCTGGGGACTGACTCTGATGAAAAGAGCACCAAAGCCTGAGGGGGCACCTCTGTGGCTGTGTCATGGAGGCACAGAGCAGCTGTGATGTCAGCAAGGGGCTGTGTGACAGCACAGAGTGGGCTGTGTGAGGTCACAGCTTGGGCTATGGCATCACAGAGTTTGTTGTGTGAGGTCACTGAGCAGCTACAGCATCATAGAGGGGCTTCTGTGACATCACAGAGCAGGCTGTGACATCATGGCATGGCTGTATGAATCACAGAGCAGGCTGTGATGTGAATGTGTGTGCTGTGACATTATAGAGTGACAGTGTGACATCATAGAGAGGGTTTTATGACATCACAGAGCTGTCTGTGACATCATAGAGTAGGGTATGTGGCCATAGAGCAGATCTTGCCATCATAGAGGGTGTCTCTGTGGCATCAGAGAGTGGTTGTGACATCCCTGGGTGGCTGTGTAATATCATAGAGCAGGCTGTGACATCACAGAAAAGACTCTGGCATCACAGAGTGACTTTTTGACATCAGAGTCTTCTGTGATATCACAGAGCAGCTGTGTGACATCACAACATGCTGTGTGACATCACAGGGGCTGTGTGACATCACAGGGGCTGTGTGAGGTCACTGGGGAGGTCACTCTGCCCCGGCCCCCCTCACAGTTCCCCCCAGAGCAGTCCAACCCTTCTCGTGCACACCGGGGTCCCCTGTCCCCCCGGGTCCCCCCGCCCCCGGCGCCGCAGCCTCCCCCAGAGGATGTTCCACGAGATCGACCCCAGAGCCTGACACGGGGACAGGGGGCCGGGGCCCTGGGGGTGGCACAGGGGGACAGGGACCCCCCGGCAGCGTCCCCGTGTCCCCCAGGGCCAGAGCCTGGGCCAGGGTTCCTTCACCCTGCTACCAACGAGGCCTTGAGAGCGCTGAAAAAATCCCCAGCAAGGCAGCAGCAAAAACCAGATTTAATATTAAGGGAGAGCAGCACAAAGGTCCTTGGCAAGAGTCACTCTGCTCCTGAGTGGACACTTCAGGCACACCAAGGAAACAAAGCAACAACAAAACCAAACCAAATCCAGGCAATCAAACCAGAAATGAGCCGAGAACTGTCCCTGTGTGTGTGTGTTACAAAAGCACAGTGACGGCAAGGATAAAAGGAATATCGCCCAAAAGCTTAATGCAGCTTAAACCTAACAGGACTTAACTTACACCTAAGCCTTAACTGATACCTTCAATTTCACAATTTAACAAAAGAACAGAGCTTAACAGTATTTAACCTAACTTAAAATATATGACTTAGCAATTTAACAGAGGAATAACATTTAATATTCAACTTAGCTAATAAAGTAAATTAAACTTAATACCTTAGGAAAAGAACAACTCTTAGTAGCATTTAACTTTACTTAGACCTTGTGATTTAACCTTACCTACAGGCCTGACTGACTCAGCTATCAGAGAGCAGCATTTCTGCCACATTTCCCCAGCACAGGCACTACTGTGTGCACACAGACACAAAGAGTCAGTGCAAGGCACCTGGGAGAAATTCCCCTGAGGGCAGGAAATGCTCCCTGTGGATCCTTTGGCATCTCCCCAGCGGGTGAAGGGTTGAGCCTGGAGGAGTGGGGGGATCGGTCCAGGCTCCGTCGTTGTTGGGGATCCCCGAGTGCAGCAAACGGGAGAGTTCCCGGCTGGGAGAGGCCCCACTCAGAGGGAGTCGCTGGCCCAGGAGAGCTCCAAGGGCTCCTTTTGGAGCGCTGTTTGCAGGGCCCCAAGAGAGGGGCTTCAGTCCCAGCAATGGTTCATCCTGGCCACACTTGGCATCAACAGCTTTCTTTGGCAGTGTGAGAACAGGGATGTTGTGCCATGGAGGGAACAAAAGCAGTTCCCAGGGCTGCTCCTCCAGAAAGCAGGAGCTGGTTGGGCAGCAGCAGTGCCTGGAGCAGACAGTGTTTGTGATGAGCTGCAGAGGAGCTGAGCCCAGGGGCTGTTGGCCAAGGCCGAGTCCCAAGGAGCATTTCTCAGCTGGCAGGGCGGCCTGAGAAGGGGAGGGGGGAATGCAGCAGCACAGGGCCCATGGAACCAAGGGACCATTGTGACACTGTGGGGCCTCATTGAATTATGGAGAGCACTGTGACATTGCAAGGACTCATGGAATGAAGGCGACCATACTGCCGCGGTGTGGCTCAATGGAATGTAAGGATCATTGTGTCACTGAGAGGCCCCATCAAACCAGGGGTCCATTGTGACAACACAGGGCCTCATGGCACTGTGGAGACCATTGTGACACTTTGAGGGGTCATGGAACCAAGGAGCCATTGTGACACTGCGAGACCCCATGGAGCCAAAGGTCCATTGTGACATTGCAAGGCCTCATGGAATCATGGAGACACCATTAAGACACTTAATGGCCTCATGGAGCCATGGGGCCATTGTCACACTGTGGGGCACCATGGAACCAAGGAGACCATTGTGACACTATGAGGCCCCATGAAATAAGCAAAGCATTGTGACACTCTGAGGCCTCATGGAACCAAGAGGCCTTTTTGTACTATGGGGCACCATGGAATCATGAGACCATTGTGACACTGGGGGGACCCATGGGATCATGGAGACCATTGTGATGCTATGAGGGCCCATGGAATAAGCAAAGCATTGTGACACTGTGAGGCTTCATGGAACCAGTGAGACCATGGTGACCCCTGGGTGTCCCCAAGACGATCATTGTGATGCTGTGGGGCCTCATGAAACCAAGAGGCCTTTGTGACACTGCAGGGCTGCATAGAACCAAAGCTCCAGGGTGACACAGAGGGGCCTCCTGTTATCAATTGTGACACTGCAGAGCCAAAGGAGACCATTGTGACACTGCAAACCCCCAGGGTCCAAAGGTCCATTGTGACATTGAGGGGCTTATGGAACAGAGGAGTCCCATGACATTGTGGGGCCTGTGGAACCACGGAGATCATTGTGACACTGCAGGGCCTCATGGAATAAGTGGGACCATGGTGACACTGCAGAGCCTTATGGAACCTAGGGGCCACTATGACATTGTGGGACCCCATCAAACCAAGGGTCCATTGTGATACTGCAGGACTTTGCCATTGTGACACTGCTGGACCCCATAGAAACCAGGAAACCAGTAACCATTATGGCACTGTGGGGCCTCAGAGATCCAAGGCACCATTGTGACACTGTGGGGCCCCCAAAACCAAGGGAGCACAGAACAGGTGTGGCTGCTTTGGCCTCCCATGGACTGCCTGATTGGTCCAGCTGACCCTGGCATGTTGAGGGGCACTTCTCTTCTGCTATTAATGCACTGGGGCTCCGTGCTTTCCTTCCTATGGAAAAGAACTGTCCTTCTTCTGCAGGCACCCTGGCCAGATTTGGGATTTCACTTCCAAATTTCCTTATATCCAGGGATTATTCCAATAGGAATATTGTCATGACAGGTCTGACTGGCAACGGTTTCACAATGGTCACCTCTCATCTGTCCCCAAAACCCTGGGGAAGGCTCCGTGCTCCCCTTCCTATGGTAAAGAATTGTCCTACTTCTCCAGGTGCCCATGGCTGAGACTGGGTTTCCACCTTCAAAATTCCCTTAATTGAAAGACTGATCCCAGACAAAATCTGCAATTCTTGAGAAGTCTGTCTGGCCGTGGCCTACTTAGGCTCTCACCTGCCTTCCAAACACTGCGGCTCTGTGCTTTCCTTCCCATGGAAAAGAACTGTCCTTCTTGTGCTGGCGCCCATGGCCAGAATGGAATTCCACCTATAACATTGCCTTACTGTGAGAGACTGAAGGAGATTGTTGGCTCAAAACATTTCATGTGTGGGGGAGGAAGGGACAGGTCCAGCCTTGCCCTGCCCTGGAAGCCCAGCCCTGCCCTGCCCTGGAACCCCAATCCCCCCAGAGCCTCTATCCCAGCCCAGCAGTGGCTGCCAGTCCCTGGCACAGCACAGGCAATGCTCCACAGCCACCTCTGCAGCCCCAGCCCAGCTCCTGAGGGACCAAATGAGCCCAAGCCCCACCAGGGGGAAGGGCCCAGGGAGACCAAGGGGTATTGAAGGCTGACCACAAGGCAAGCACACATCTTGACCCTACCTCCTCTTGGAATTTCCATTGGAACAATGCTGGAATCCAGGAGTTGGTACCTGTGTGTGTGCTTCTCTAAATCTTATTTGTCTTTTTCTTATTCCCTCTTTCTGCAAAATTTGAGTAACTTAAAATGGAACAGGCTTAGAGTTTGTGAAGTTGAATGAGCAAAGTTAAGGTTATGAGAAGTGTTTCTTGTTGATTGACTGTTGTATTAAACCTTTGGCCAAAGTTTCTCTGATATTCTAAAGTTGCCAGTAAAGTTCCTTTTTTGTTGTTTAGAGCTCCTGAGAATCTCTTGCTGACATTTCTCCAGTGCGTCCAACTCAGTGTACACAAACAATTGTAATTCCTTTTAAATGTCTCCTTGAGAGAGTTGTTTAGTGGATGGGGGTCAGGGCTTGTGTGTCCTGCTTGGCCCAGCCCAGGCAGGGCTTTCCCAGCCACATTCCACACTCCATTGCCCAGCTGGAGCCGCTGGTGCCTCTGAGTTGTGCTGCCCCAGCCCCAGGGACGCTCTCCTTGTCTGCCCATTCCCCCACGGTCTCTGGGCAGGGATGGCCTCACTGGGGGCTGCTGACATCCTCAGCAACTTGGAGGCTGCTGCTGAATTTCCCTGCTCCAGAGGCTTGTTCAGCCTTCAGCTCTTCAGTGCAGGAATTCAGTGTCCCAGGGCTCATGAACATTCAGAACATCCTAACCAGTGAAGCCTCTGGGAATAATTTGATTTCAATTTTTAAATAATTTGTGGTTAATTCAACAGATTTCAGTAGTGTATTCAAAGTGAATGTATTATATTTCCAGAGACAGTGAGAAAAAAATTTTAGGTCATGTTTAGGATTTTTTTCCTGTTAATACCTTGATATGTGCAATCTCCAATTGACACTGAATCCAAGTGCTAACTCATGCAGTTTGAATGGATATGAAAATCAAGACCCTTCATGGCTGACAATCAATCAGACTCTGTCCCTACCCCCAGCCCACCATTTCCCCCATCCAAGCCCTGGCACTCAGAGCAGCCTTGTGCAAATCTGAGCTCCCTCCAGCCCAGGCTGCACCTGCAGCTTTCAGCTCCTTGGCTCCAACTCCCACCTGCTTTCCTTGGAGAAGGAGCTGCCCGAGACACAGAGAGATGTTCACAGCCCAAGGGCTCCAGCCCCACCTTGGAGGCCCTTCCCAGACCCTGCTGCAGCTGCCAGACATCTTTCCTGCCCTGGGCAACCCAACTCAGGCCACAGTGACCTGGATAATCCCCGTCCTTGATGTCCTGGTCACACAGCCCTGGCCCCTTGTCCCCATGTCAGGCTCTGGGGTGGATCCTGTGGAACATCCTTTGGTGGAGGCTGTGGCTCCAGGTGGGCCGGGGGGATCCCGGGGGACAGGGACCCCGCTGGGCATGGACAGCATTGGACTTGTTGGGAGAAACTGTGAGGGGGAGCTGGGGCAGAGTGAGCAACCCAGTGACCTGACACAGCCCTGCTGGGATGGCACACAGCCCCTCTGTGATGTCACACAGCCCCTCTGGGATGTCACAGCCCATTCTCTAATGTCACACAGCTGGTCTCTGATGTCACGGCTCTGTGATGTCATAGTCTGCTCTGTGATGTCAGACCTCTGGCTAATGATGTCACAGAGGCAGTCTATGATGTCATATCTGATCAATGACCTCACATAACCCACTCTGTGATGTCATAGCCCACTCTGTGACCTCATGTTACCAGATGATCAATTGCCTACACCAGGTGAGCTGACACCTGGAGCTTGTTCTCCACATCCCTAGGCCTATGGAAACCACACAAGGCCCATTGTGTGAGAAGGGGAACTGGAAGTTCAGCAGCCTCAGGGTCCTGCCAGCTCAGCCAGGCCCACTGGAACATTGGGGTTTTCAAGTTTTCAATATTCTGGGTAAGAAAGAGAGGCAGTAACAAAACTTCTACACAGGAATTAGGAAGGGCAGACTGGCCTGTTCAGAATGCAGATCTGGGGAGTACCAGTTTGGGTACTGATTTTTTAAGGGAAACAGCCCTTAAAAACAAGGAGGGTTGGGAAGGGTGGACACATTTCAAGAAAGTAATCTTAAGGGGGAAAGAGCTGCCTGTCCCAGTGTGGCAAAAGATGAGCCAGTGAGGAAAATGACTGGCCTGGCAGGGCATGGAGCTTTTCTGGGATGTCAAGGGGAAAATGGACTGACAACTCAGGAAGTGTTTAAGGATGTCATTAGGTTATGCAGAAAGAAAAGTTGAGAGTTGAAAACTCAATCAGAACTTAACCTATCAGCTTGTGTAAAAAAATAAAAATGTTTTTATAAAAAAATTTATAGCAAAAGGAGGGAGAAGGAGAACCTCTACTCTTCATTGGATGCAGTGGGGAATACAGTAACTAAAGATACGGAAAAAGCTGAGCTACTTAACACCTTGTTTGTCTCAATTTTCAATATTAGGACAGGTTGTCCTCAGGACAAGTGTTCTCCTGAGCTGGTAGATGGGTACAGGGAGCAGAACAGCCCCCTGGAATCCAGGAGGAAGCAGCTGCTGACCTGCTGAGCCACTCAGGTGCTCACAGGTGTATGGGATCGGATGGGATCCATCCCAGGGGGATGAGGGAGCTGTGGATGAGCTCCCCAAGCTGCTCTCCATCATTTACCATCAGTCCTGGCTCAGCAGGGAGGGCCCAGAGCACTGGAGGTGCCAGTGTGAGCCCATCCCCAGGAAGGGCTGGAAGGAGGAGCTGGGGAACTCCAGGCCTGTCAGCCTGACCTGGGTGCCCGGCAAGGTTATGGAACAGATCACCTTGAGTGCCATCACAGGGCACCCACAGGATGGCCCAGGGATCAGAGCCAGCCAGCGTGGATTTAGGGCTGGCAGGTCCAACCTGGTCTCCTTTTATGCCCAGGTGACCCACCTGTGGATGTGGGAAAGGCTGTGGATGCTGTGTGCCTGGACTCCAGCAGAGCCTTTGACTCTGTCTCTGACAGCATTCCCTGGAAAAGCTGCAGCCCACGGCTTGGGCAGGTTCCCTCCTGGCTGGGAGATTTAAGAGCTGGCTGGAGGCTGGGCCCAGAGAGTGGTGGGGATGGTGCTGCACCCAGCTGGTGTCCAGGCACTGGTGCTGTCCCCAGGGATCTGTGCTGGGCCCTGTCCTGTTTAATATCTTCACTGATGGTCTGGGTGAGGGGATCGAGTCCAGCATTCACAAACTGCAGATGGCACCAAGCTGGGTGTGAGTGTGGATCTGCTGGAGGGCAGGACAAGAAGACCCAGCCTTAAGCTGCACCAGGGGAGGCTCAGGCTGGACAATAGGAAGGAGTTCCTCACAGAAAGGGTGAGTGGGAACTGGAATGGGCTGGCCAGGGGGGAGGTGGCAGAGTCACTGTCCCTCTCCAGTGGCACTCAGTGGCATGGTCTGGGTGACAAGGCAGTATTGGGGCATTGGTTGGACTTGATGATCCCAAAGTTCTTTCCCAGCCTATTTGATTTTGTCATTCTGTGATGATTGGGACACTCTGGGGCCATTGTGACACTGCAGGGCCGTGTGGAACTAAGAGGACCATGGTGACACTGTGCAGCCCCACAGAACCAGGGGTCCATTGTGGTGCTGTGGGGCCAAATGGACCCAGGGAGTGCCCCGTGACACTCTGGGTCCTCTTGGAACCACAGAGGCCATTGTGACACTGCAGGGCCTTGTGTAACCAAGGGGTTTCACCATTTTGACACTGCAAAACCAAGGAGACCATGGTGACAGTGTGGGACCTCATGTAACCATGGGGCCATTGTGACACCCTGGGGCCCCATGGAACCAAGGGGCCACTGTGAAACTGCAGCACCAATGAGAACATTGTTACACTGTGAAGCCCCATGGAACCAAGGAGAACATTGTCACATTTCGGGGCCCCAGGGAACCAAGGAGACCAGTGTGACAGTGCAGGGCCTGGTGTAACCAAGAGGCCATTGTGACACTGAGGGGCCCCATGGAACCAAGGACATTATTGCAGATGACACCACACTGGGTATGAGTCTTGACATGTGGGAGCAACAGAGGGCACTGCACAGTGACCTGGACAGGCTGGATCCAGGGCCCAAATCCAACAAGGTGAGGTTTAACAAGTCCCAGTGCCGGGTCTTGCACTTTGGCCACAACAACCCCTGCAGCACTACAGGCTGGGGACAGAGTGGCTGGAGAGCAGCCAGGCAGAAAGGGACCTGCAGGGACTGATGGACAGCAGGCTGGACATGAGGCAGCAGTGTGCCCAGGTGGCCAAGAAGGCCAATGGCTCCTGGCCTGGATCAGGAATGGTGTGGCCAGCAGGACCAGAGCATCTGTGCCAGCACTGATCTGCCCCAGCTCTGCACACAGACATTGCTGCTGCAGCTCCAGAGAAGGCAACAAAAGGGCATCTCTGCAGAAAACTCTGCTGGGACATCCTTTAGTTCCTTTAACGCCACCAAAAGCACAGCCCCTCATTGGCACAGTCTGTGGCCACAGGGAAGGTGGAGAGAAACAAAATGAGAAATGGCACAAACAATGACATTTATTTGTGGGCAGTAGTAAAAAAAATAAAACAAAAGACCCACAACCAAACCAACAAGAAGTATGAAAGATTATTTTTATTACAAGTGATTTGCAGAAATTGGCCAGCAGTTTAATGTTTCTGAAACCATCCAGTCATCAGTTTCCACACTGCAGCCTTGAGCTCCTGGTTCCTCAGGCTGTAGATGAGGGGGTTCAGGGCTGGAGGCACCACCGAGTACAGAACTGAGACTGACAGATCCAGGGACGGGGAGGAGATGGAGGGAGGCTTCAGGTGAGCAAACACTGCAGTGCTGAGGAACAGGGAGAGCACAGTCAGGTGAGGGAGGCAGGTGGAAAAGGCTTTGTGCCGCCCCTGCTCAGAGGGGATCCTCAGCACAGCCCTGAAGATATGCACATAGGAGAAAACAATGAACACAAAACATCCGAGTCCTAAACATGAACCCACACCAAGAAGCCCAAGTTCCTTGAGGTAGGATTTGGAGCAGGAGAGCTTGAGGATCTGTGGGATTTCACAGAAGAACTGGCCCAGGGCATTGCCATGGCACAGGGGCAGGGAAAATGTATTGGCCGTGTGCATGAGAGCATTGAGAAAGGCACTGGCCCAGGCAGCTGCTGCCATGTGGGCACAAGCTCTGCTGCCCAGGAGGGTCCCGTAGTGCAGGGGTTTGCAGATGGACACGTAGCGGTCATAGCACATGATAGTCAGCAGGAAATACTCTGCTGAGATGAAGAACATAAAGAAAAAGAGCTGAGCAGCACATCCAGTGTAGGAGATGTTGCTGGTGTCCCAGAGGGAATTGTGCATGGCTTTGGGGACAGTGGTGCAGATGGAGCCCAGGTCAGCGAGGGCCAGGTTGAGCAGGAAGAAGAACATGGGCGTGTGCAGGTGGTGGCTGCAGGCTACGGCGCTGATGATGAGGCCATTGCCCAGGAGGGCAGCCAGGGAGATGCCCAGCAAGAGGCAGAAGTGCAGGAGCTGCAGCTGCCGCGTGTCTGCCAATGCCAGCAGGAGGAAGTGCCTGATGGAGCTGCTGTTGGACATTTGCTGGGGCTGCACATGGGGACCTGTTCATGGAGAAAGGACAGTGAAGACTTAGGGGAGATACCTGTAACCAAAATCAAAGCCATTTCCCATACACCCTCCTCTGTATCACACACGGACACGCTTCTGTGATTAAGACTTCTGGGGTTTTCTTTTTAAGCTGCCCCCATATCTGTTCTGGTATTCTTGGATATCAAACCCATAGCATTACTCCTGCACTTTGGTAGAATAGAGTGAGTTCCCTGAGGCAAGATGATGAGTGGAGACTGGGGGGAGATGGTCTGTCCCTTCACTCTGTTTGGAGTTTCCCTGGGCTTTCATTTTTCACAAATGGACTATGTTCACACTCCCATGTTTCTCTTAAAATCAGCCAGGTGCTGCTGAGATCACATGGATCCACCACAGCCCAGCTCCACTTTTGTAGCCAAGGACTCACGTTGCTCATTCCACCAATGCAGCACCATTTTCAGTGTCACAACACCTCTGCCTTTCCCCATCAATCTCATAACTCAGAGATGCTCTAGGACAGGTTTGCATCCTGGATTGAAGCTCCCAGCTTGGACTGAAATCTCAGGGAGACTTCCAAGTGTCCTTCTGATGGCATTGGATTGAGGGAGATGCAGCTCCTTCTCTGGCTGCACTGACAGCATTGCCCAGAGCCGGGCACTGGGGACAGCGTCACCCTGAGCCAGCTGTGCCCCTGCCAGAGCCCCCAGGGCCGGGCAGCTGCTCCCAGCCCTGTGCTCTGCAGAGGGAACTGGGCCCGGGGCTGCAGAGCTGTCCCACGGCTCTGCTGCAGCTCTGCCTGCACAGGAGGGGCTGCACGCCTTGGAGCCCCGGCCCTGAGGGCAGAGGCTTGGCTGGGCCACAGGAGGGAGGGGGCTTGTTCAGAGGGAGGGGCTGCACTGCAGGGGCTCCTGTGGGCATCTCTAAACTCTCCCTGCCACAGCATTGCTGGGCTTTGTTTTCTCTCATTGCCTGATCGTCTCTCTGCTTCCTGCAGATTTCCCTCCTGCAGGTGTTTCCCTGTGCCTGATCTCTCCCTGCCAGCACTCACAGCCCCCAAATCTCTGTGCACTCTCCTTGGCCCTACAGAACCCTGCCTGTTTGCAGGGCACTGGCGGGGGGCAGGTTCTGTTTGCAGCTTGGAGAAAGGACAGCTCAGACTGAGCCTGATGGCTCCAGCAAAGGTGATGCTGCTGCTGTCCATGGGCAGAGGGGCTGAAAGCACATTAGGGATCTCCTGTGAACCTATTGGTCACTAAAAGCAACAGTTCAGATGTCTTGGGAACTTTCAAAATTTCATAAATAATAATTCATATGCAAAATTTACCAGGTCAGATATTACAGGCAACTGTCAAAATTTATAATCATCCTTTAATATTTAGCACCACCACCCTACCATTCTTCAATAGTAGGAAACGGAATACAAAGTCTTAAGAAATTTCTTATATTTTATCAAAATCCTAGACTTGGAAATATTCTATGACTGACCAGAACCCTTGAGCATGTCAGAGCTTCATGAACCTTCCACCTCCCCTGCCCCAGAAATACTCAGAGTTGTACTCACAGGCTCTGCAGGCATTGGGATGTTCGAGCTTGAGGAGATGGCTCCAGGAGCTGCAGCTGCACTGTCCTGCAGCCAGAGGTTCCTGTGCCAAGGGCTGGCAGTGATTGTGGCCCAGGCACTTCTCAGCCCCTTCCCAGCCCTGACTGATTGAAGCTCTCTGTGCCTCTGGGCTGTGCCCGGGCTGGCTGCAGGCAGTGCCCCAGCCCTGCTGGGCTGGCACAAGAGCTGCTCATCAAGAGAAATGTGCTTTTGAAGCTCTTCTTGGTGACCAGGAGCTGCCTCTGGGCCAGGAGCCCAGCCCAGCTCAGCAGCACAGACACAGCACAAGGACTTTAATCAGCCTCTGGGCCTTTGTGCTCAGGCCCTGAACATCAGTCCCTGAGAGGGAGATGAAGAAACCTCTCCAGAACTCCAAGGCAGAATCCAACTCCAAACTTTCTTGGACTTTTAATGGGTCCCACTGAGGGACACGACTGAGCAAGTGTCCCCAGGCCCCAGGCAGAGCAGAGAACTGCAGGCAGTGATGACAGGTGGGGACAAAGAGAAGCCAAGTCTTGGTGCCCTGGGGCACAGCAGGGTCTGTGCCAGCAAGGGCTGGGAGGAGACACCTTGTCCTGAGGCCCTGGGGCCTCCTGGCACAGCCCCAGCCAGGCTGGGCACTGTCAGCCCCTTGTGCTGCCCTCAGCATCCCCCCCTAGCCCACATCCCAGTGGCCTCAAGGATCTGCTGCAAGGAGTCCCTGGGGAGCCTTGCTCAGCAATGGCCCTGGGGCCTCCTGCATGCTCCCTGCAGGGACTGCAGGTTTTTCAAAGGGCTTTGGGTTTGGCTTTTGCCTTGGAGTCTCTGAGAGGTTTGTGCAATCCTGGCCTCCAATTATCTGCTGTAATTAGTCCCTGGAGAGGCTTTGTCAGTAACAACACTCAGTGGGGCTCATTAATGCTTCAGGGTACTTCAGATATTTGAAGGTACTTGGGGTTTCCCTTTTGATACAGACTCTGTGAGAGGTTTGTGCAATCATGGCTCCAATTACCTGCTTTAAGGAGTCCCTTGAGAGCTTTGTACTGACACTCAGTGGGGCTCATTAATGCTTTGAGATACTCAAGGTTTTTAAGGTACTTTATGGATTTAAGAATACTTTTAGTTACTTTTAAGGATTTTCCTTCCCACACTGAGTCTCTGAGAGGTTTTTGTGCCATCCTGGCCTCCAATTCTCTCCTCCAAGGAATCCATGAGGAGCCTGTGTTGGGTATCTTCCCCCTTTCTCTTTTACAACAAAGATGGAAGTGAAGGAATTTTGTAAGACGTTCTAAAAGCATCTAAACAAACACGGTGGAATTAACAATACAACAACAACCACTAAGAGAATGAATAGTCCTGTTTTAGCTCGACATCATCCAACCCTTTAGTCCCTTGGACTGGAAGAGTTTATTGAACCAGTCTTTGTTTTCCACTTGAAGCTTCTTGAACCCTTCTTTCAGTGCCTGAATGCTCTTGTGGATTGACTCGCTGTGGCTGGAGAGGTTCATGCAGCCCATGCCCTCAGAGTCTACACAGCCATGCCCATGTGCCCAGAGTAAAAACTCTATCGCTGTTCTGCAAGGTGGCGTGTCTGATGGTCTCTGTGTCTGAGAGCAGCCACTCAATGTGAGGGAGGCAGCATTGGTTTGCTTACTCAACAGGCACCCAGGATGGTCTGATTGTCCTAAAGATTTAGCTGCAGCCACCCAAGGTAGTCCAAATTGGGGGTGCTACCACCCGATACGTGGATTAAAGCTTTCAAAGCCATCTCTTTGATATCATCCAATACTTCTCTGGGGATACCTGCTGCTTGATCATCTGGTAGGCTGTGTTGTCCTTCTCCAGCTAGATGGTTGATTGTCAATTCCGCCCTTGCCTCATTATTAGCATAGCCTGCTATTAATTGATTTAGTAAACACTTCCATCCCCCTTCCCACAGGGTGTATTCTGTAGGTGACAACAACATGGTCATAATATATTTTAAATCATAGGGGGTTAAGACATGTGCTGTAAACATGGCCCTCATTAGGCCATTAAAACAAGGTAAGTCCTTCCTATGGTCTTTAGCTGCCCTATACAGATCCTTGATTTCCCTGTAAACCAATGGCTGACACTTGGGATTCTGCCCCCTTCTTTCATAGCAAATGGGGGCAATGAGGAGTTTTGAGACTATTCACCAGTCTCCGTCCTTAACTGCTTCTTTCTGGATCCTTTCCTAGGGATCTTCTGGGGCTGAGAGGCGAGGTGGCTCTGGGGAGTCCAAACTGTCTTCTGGGGAGGAAGAATAACTTGGAGCAGAAACATTTGGATTAGGAATAGTGTGACAGTTGGGCTTAGTATCTTTGATCATGGGGTTATATTGTTGCCAGAGGGTGAGGCAGAGGGCGCTGCCATTTTGTCAGGTGTTGGGGATGAAGGGCCTTGATTGAGGATGGCGGACTCCTGGGGTGGAGTTTTGGAGGCATGGCCCAGGGTGAAGGTGGAATGATTGACAGTGGGGGCGTGACCTGCAGTTGTGGGGGTGGAGTCTGGAGGTTCGTTCAGGGTGGAAGAGAAGGCTGTGGTAGCAGGAAGTGGAGGAGCCAAGATGGAGGGAGGATGGTTGGGCTCCAGAGCCACGTTCAGGCTCCTTCCATCTTGAGTCTCCAGGGCATGATGCTCCAAGACAGCGTGGCCATTGCCATCTTGGACCATCGTTGAAGGTCTGAGAAAGGCAGGCTTGAGGGGTGGTCCGGAGTTAGGAGTGACCAACGGATTGAGTTTTCGACATGCTGCTTGCTGGTGAAGGGTCTCAAGGATGGCGTGGAAGATGGGGAGCATGCAGGGTGCAACGGGGTCCCTTTTGATCAAAAGGCTCTAAATTTAACTCCCACTGAGTCCCAAAATCCAGTGGTATGGATTTCATCAGCAGAGGTATCTGGAAGGTTTTTATTAATCCACCTTATGATGATTTTAATTCGTACTTTGAAAATGTTATGTCATGATCAGTGATAGTTAAAGCATACGTATACGTTCCTTTCTACTTTGGACATCTGGCTGCGCATTTTTCTCTTTCTCTGCCTTATGGGGAAGAGCCACCAGAACACCCCAAATCAATTATGGGGCGTGGGTGCATATTGTAAAAACACAGTGGCAAAATGGGCAATAAATGTCTTGCATTTCCCCAAACCCACCTGCAATCCTATGCAGGTGAAACCGTTCTGGTCCCTGCCGATCCTGGGCAAGGTCCCTCAAAGCAACGATGAATCCGCCGGGCCCGGCACAATCCAAAATCCCAGGGAGCGCTGGCCTATCCATCAGCTAACCCCAGCTGGCCTGACTGACACAGGGAGCCCTGAATGTCATGGTCCCTGTTTGGGTGCCAAATGTCACAATGAAGGTGGCTGTGTCAAACCTCTCTGGTTCCCTGACTTCAGGGCGAGTGTGGCAAAAATGAAAAGGAGCAGGATCAATGGAGTTGTTTAAAAGGAACTTTAATAACAGGGTGAAAAATAATAAACATGGAGAAGTTGAGAACAGTATGAGGGGCAGGATCAAAAGACCCGAGACAAAGGGGAGCAACAACATGTACACTTGATTGTAGAACACTCTAGAACAACTACCCTATAGGGGAAACAAGTAACCAGTAGGAGAGGAGAACTTGGACAACTTAGCATAACAACACTAAAGGCTTTTTGGAGAAGTTTCAAACTCACCCTAAGATAAACAAATGATTCCCAGGGCTTGAAACTCGCACCCAGTTCTTCTGGGGTAAAATCTGTCTGAATCTGAGTTACAGCTGGGCTAACTCCCACACCGCTGCTTTGCACTGGCCCCTTGGGACCATGTGGCCCAACAGAGCCACAATGATGTCCTTGGTTCCACGAGGCCCCACAGTGTCACAATGGTCCCTTGGATCCATGGTGCTCTGCAGTGTCACAATGCCCCCTGCATTTCACAAGGCTCCCAATGTCACATTGGTCTCCATAGGAAGGAAACCACAGAGCCCCCATGTTTCAGGAGCTGATGAACAGCAACCACCAGAGGCCAAGGCAAGCCTGACCTGTCTGTCCTGGCAGGTTTGCTTGAAGCAACCCATGGATATTTGAAATTATGAATGTGGAGTTCTAATTTCAGGCATTTGTGCCTGGAGAAGAGGGATGTTTTTCTTCCATACAAAGAAAAGCAGAGAGCCCTTGTTGCAGTGTGATGCCCCTCAGGTGTGCCAACCTTTCCCCTCCCCCTTTTGCCCTCCTGCTAAGAGGTGTCCATCAATCTTAACATTCCAGCAAGGGTGTCGTGTGGTTGGCAGAAATTCAAAAGATGCCCCTCAGGTCCAGGCTCATTGGCCTGTCAAAGTGTCTCTATCCCTTGAGCCTTCCTCTCCTCCCCCCTGGTTGGCTCTTACCTGTCCCTTCCCCTCCCCCTGTCCCTGGGCCTTAAAAGGACACGAGACCATGCGGTCGGCATTCTGCTGGGAGCTGTTACAACATTCAGAGGTCTACCATTCTGAAAAAAAACTCTGGATTAAGACTCAACGATAGAATCCTCTCCTGTTTCTCTTCACCGTTGCCTGAACCTTTTCCACCAGAGGTAAACTGAGTTTCTACTTTGCATGGATTTGTTCCGAGTACCTAGCTGCAGCACCCAGCCGGCCAAAGGTATCTCTGGGGTGAAACGCCACAGTTGCTGCCTTTGGTCCAGCAGCAAGGGCTAGACGAAGCCAGGCACGCCACACCCGGAAACATAGGGAGTATTATTCTATACAGAGCAGACTATGACATCACTGAGTTGGCTGTGACATCACAGACCAGCTGTGTGACATTAGAGAAGGGGCTGTGAGCTCACAGAGCAGGCTGTGACATCCCAGAGGGGCTATGTGACATCCCAGAGGGGCTGTGTGACATCCCAGCAGGGCTGTGTCAGGTCACTGAGTTGCTCACTCGGCCCCAGATCCCCCTCACAGTTTCTCCCAACAAGTCCAATGCTGTCCATGCCCAGCAGGGTCCCTGTCCCCCGGGATCCCCCCGGCCCACCTGGAGCCACAGCCTCCACCAAAGGATGTTCCACAGGATCCACCCCAGAGCCTGACATGGGGACAAGGGGCCAGGGCTGTGTGACCAGGACATCAAGGACGGGGATTACCCAGGTCACTGTGGCCTGGGCTGGGTTGCCCAGGGCAGGAAAGATGTCTGGCAGCTGGAGCAGGGTCTGGGAAGGGCCTCCAAGGTGGGGCTGGAGCCCTTGGGCTGTGAGCAGAGGCTGAGGGAGCTGGGCTTGTCCAGCCCAGAGCAGGGAAGGCTGAGGGGCTCCTCATCCCAGCCTGGCAGTGCCAGCGAGGAGGGGATGGAGAACACAGAGCCAGGCTCTTCACCGGGGGCCTGGTGGGAGACAAAAGCCAATGGGTGGAAGGGGAAAGAGGGGAGATCAGCCAGGACAGGAGGAGATGAAATGAGTCAGGCTGGTTTCAGCATTTCCTCAGCACCAAGAGCAGCCTGACCTCCCTTCTCCATCCACCACTGACAGCTTTGCAAATCAGGAATTGTTGGAGCTGTTTTGCACCCACTCCAGGAGGAGCATCCTGATCAAGAACTAAATTGTGTTTATATCTATGACAGAACCATGTAAGTCAAAAATCAATTTTAGTATGAAAATCACTTGTGGGTGGTGGACTCATTAGGAACTGCTGGGAAGTTGCACATAGCTCAAGGAAGAGCGAGATTGTTATTAAATTGTGTCCTGTTCGACCATGGTCTGTTTGCCATGAAGAGAAACTTTCTGTGCCTCTGAGTCTCACCAATTCCTGACCCCCAAAGGACACAAACCTGATGAGTTGTTGTTCCCACTCCAGTGGCTGCACTTGGACCTCCCTCCATAGCCAGAGCAGAGCTCCCTTGTCCCAGAAAGTCCCTGGCAATGCAGGGATGAAGGAAACAGGACAGGCTGTGGGGATCAGGAGCAGAGCCAGGGAGAAGAATGACTTTGGCATTTGATGGAGCTGTGCCTTCCCTTGGCTTTGTTGGCTGACAAGAAATGAACATCCCTCTGTGTCTCGAGCAGCTCCTTCTGCAAGGAAAGCAGGTGGGAGTTGGAGCCAAGGAGCTGAAAGCTGCAGGTGCAGCCTGGGCTGGAGGGAGATCAGATTTGCACAAGGCTGCTCTGAGTGCCAGGGCTTGGATGGGGGAAATGGTGGGCTGGGGGTAGGGACAGAGTCTGATTGATTGTCAGCCATGAAGGGTCTTGATTTTCATATCTATTCAAACTGCATGAGGAGGTACTTGGATTCGATGTCAATTGGAGATTGCACATATCGATTTATCTAACAGGAAAACAAAACTAAACAGGACCTGAGAAATCTTTTCTCGCTGTCTTTTTAAATATCAGGTATTCAGTTTGAATACACTACTGAGATCTACTTAACCACAAAGGATTTAAAAATTAAAATCAAATGATTCCCAGAGGCTTGGCTTGTTCAGGTGTTCTGAATGTTCATGAGCCCTGGGACACTGAATTCCTGCACTGAAGAGCTGAAGGCTGAACAAGTCTCTGGAGCAGTGAAATTCAGCAGCAGCCTCCAAGTTGCTGTGGATGTCAGCAGCCCCCACTGAGGCCATCCCTGCCCAGAGACCGTGGGGGAATGGGCAGACAAGGAGAGCGTCCCTGGGGCTGGGGCAGCACAACTCAGAGGCACCAGCGGTTCCAGCTGGGCAATGGAGTGTGGAATGTGGCTGGGAAAGCCCTGCCTGGGCTGGGCCAAGCAGCACAGACAAGGCCTGACCCCCATCCCTAAAATAACTCTCTCAAGGAGACATTTAAAAGGAATTAAAATTGTTTGTGTACTCCGAGTTGGATTGTCGGGTCCGGCTGTCTGTCTCTGCCCCGACACGGGTAGAGTGGTTCTTGGGTGGGCGCGATGCAAAGGACGAGTCTGGACTCTTCAGCTTTCGGTCTTCAGGTTGTTTATTATTTCTTATCTACAAAATTTTTCTGTCTGCCCAACAGAGGTCTGATCTGCAGGCAGTCACAGGCACTCTCTGACCACCCACGGGGCGGTCATGTCTTTTTATACTAAAACCTACGTATACAATATTTACCTTTATTTCCCAATGCTTTTCGCCCATGTTAGCAAGTGCACCTTCACCATAAACCAATCTCTAAGTGCCAACATCATCACAGGAGATGGAGGACAAGAAGAAGAAAGAAGAAGGACAAGACACGCCCCGATCTCTCCATCTTGTCTCCATAACCCCCCTGTACCAAAAACCTTAAAGTCTATATCTCACCCTCTAAATGTGTCTCTTTTACACCTTGTACTCTAAAGTGATTCTCTTGTCCTCAGACTCTTGTTACTTCTGTGGATGGATCAAAATCAAGCCACCAAGCACTCTTGGCAACATTCCAGGGTTTTCGAGACCCCCAAGGGTTCTCCTGGCATCTCTGGACATCGGGAACGATGTGCTGAGATCCCACATTGGATGTACTGGAGAAATGTCAACAAGAGATTCTCAGGAGCTCAAAACAACGAAACAGCCTCTACTGGAACTTTAGAAAGTCAGAGAAACTTTGGCAAAATGTTTATATGGCATTGTAGTCGTTTTAGTTTATTAATTTAAGGTTTTTCTATTTTTGAGATTTCTTAATGGATTGATGAGTGTGGTGGGTTTTAGTGTTGGTTAATTATTTATGTGTTTATTTTGTTTTGAGATAGGAATACGAGAATGGTAAAGTAAGCCTAAAATTTTAAAGGGGTATAAAGAAAATTTTAATAACTAGAAATTAAAAAAGAAAAAGGGTACTAAGAAATAAAATAACTCTTTAGAACACTTTTTTTTGTTTAAAATTTTTTCTTTTTACTGAGAGTGTAAAGACAGCAAATTTAAAATTTCTAGTTAGTTTGCTGTTTCTAGAATAGAATTCTTTTAGTTTACTTAGGGAAAGAAGTTTTTCTTGTTAAGGTTATGGAGATTTTTTTACAAGAGGAAAAATTTTTTTTGTGGTTCTTAATTTTGTCATGGATAACAGGTGTCTGGGGAACTTTGTTATTGTGAAGTTCTTTTTATTGCTACAAGCTTTTTTACAGCTTGTTGATGGGCCATGTCAACTTATGGGGTTTTGTTTTAAAGATGAGTTCTTCAAAGGTATAAGTTTGTATTATTTACTTTCAAAATTATTTTTATTTCTGGGAA
The DNA here is from genome assembly GCF_023055355.1 of Agelaius tricolor. NCBI lineage: Eukaryota > Metazoa > Chordata > Aves > Passeriformes > Icteridae > Agelaius > Agelaius tricolor. The sequence goes on from NW_027269303.1 coordinate 1,720,043, forward strand.
AAGAGATCTTCTCTTGGGGATACTGGATTACTTTTTCCCCCCCCATTTAAACCTTTTATGAAATTACAGTTATTTTAACATTTGGTTTTTTTAGTATGCAGGTTTTTGTTTGAAACTAATTTGAATATTTTATAGTTTTATGTGTTATAAAAAAAAGAGTTTTCTCTTTGTAGTTTATAAGAGGATTTTAGGGTTTTTTTCTTCTTTTTTATTTTGGGCTTTAATTTCTTCTTTACTGACTTTGATGGTTTTATGTTATTTTTTTATATGCTTGTATTTTGTTTTTTATATGTTCATATTTTGTTTTTTTCTTTTACCCGAGGGAGGATTGAAGTATTGAAAGGATTAACAACTGACCTGCTGGTAACTTGTGGTGGAAGTTGTGGCTGGGTTGTGTTAGGATTGGTTTTATGGTTTGTTTTTGGCTTTTTTTATGTTTAAGTTTTTAGTTGTAGGGTTATTTTGTATGGTTGTAGGGGTTTTTCGTTTTAGTTGTGTTGGGAGAGGGGACTTGATGGTAAGATTTTAATAGCTGTGGCTGGCTTTGTTCTGGTTGGGGTTTTGTAGTCTCTTTTGTTTTCCTGTTTGGGAGTTGTTGGGGTTTGGTTTGGTCAGAATGGGGCCGATGGGGGTGGGGCAGCCTGGAGAGGGGGGAAGGGGCTCAGCCCATGGCAGGGTTGCTTGGTTTGGTTTGGTTTGATTTGGTTTGCTTTGGTTTGGTTTGGTTTGGTTGAGATGGGGGCCAAGGCCAGGGCCCGCTGCTTCTTTGTTGACTGTAAAGAAAGAGGAGGTTCCTGTGTTTTTTCATCTTTAACATTGTGTTTCACAGAGGTGTGTTCAGTATCTCAGTGGTTTAACAGATTGTCAGTACCACAAGAAGTTTTGTATGACTTTTTAAAATTCTTCCCATGTCAAACTACGACAGATACTCAGTCAACAAAAAACACTTTTCAAAACATTGACTTGGCCCATTCAACTTCACAAACTCTAAGCCTGTTCAATGGAATGTTAATCAAAATTTGCAGGAGCACAGACACAGAAGAAGACACAGAAAGAGATAAAAGACAAAAAAGATACAGAGAAGCACACGCACAGCTACCAACTCCTGGATTCCAGCATTGTTCGGATGGAAATTCCAAGAGGATGCAGGGTCAAGATGTGTGCTTGCCTTGTGGTCAGCCTTCAATACCCCTTGGTCTCCCTGGGCCCTTCCCCCAGGTGGGGCTTGGGCTCATTTGGTCCCTCAGGATCTGGGCTGGGGCTGCAGAGGTGGCTGTGGAGCATTGCCTGTGCTGTGCCAGGGACTGGCAGCCACTGCTGGGCTGGGATAGAGGCTCTGCGGGGATTGGGGTTCCAGGGCAGGGCAAGGCTGGACCTGCCCCTTCCTCCCCCACACATGAAATGTTTCCAGCCAACAATCTCCTCCAGTCTGTCACAACAGGCAATGCTTGAGGTGGAAATCCCATTTCTGGCCATGGGCACCTGGCTGAGAAGGGCAGTTCTTTTCCATAGGAAGGAAAGTATGGACCCCCAGTGTTTGGAGAGCCTCACTAGGCAAAGGCCAGCCAGACTTGTCAGGAATGGCAGATTTTGTCTGGAAGCAGTCTTTGGATTTAGCGAATTTTTTAGGTGGAAGCCCAATCTCAGCCATGGGCACCTGGAGAAGCAGGACAATTCTTTCCCATAGGAAGGAAAGCACAGAGCCTTTCCCAGTGTTTTGGGGATAGCTGAGAGGTGACCCTTGTAAAACCATTGCCAGCCAGACTTGTCCTGGAAATATTCATGTGGGAACAATCCCTGGATATAAGGAAATTTGGAGGAGAAATCCTAATTCTGGTCCTGGGTGCCTGGAGGAGAAGGAGAGTTCTTTTCCATAGGAAGGAAAGTACAGAGCCCCAGGGTTTCATTAGCAGAAGAGACCTTCAACATGCCAAGGTCAGTTGGACCAGTCAGGTGGCCTCTGGAACACTGAGACAGACCATTTCCATGTTCCCTTGGTCTTATGGGGCCCTGCAGTATCATAATGGTGCCTTGATTCCATGCAGTCCAAACGTGTCACAATTGTCTCCATGGATCCCCAGGCCCCACAATGTCACGTGAGTCCTCCGTTCCATGAGTCTTGCAATGTCACAATGGACTTTTGGACCCTGAGAGTTTGCAGTGTCACAATGGTCTCCTTTGGCTCCACAGTGTCACAATGGACCATTGATGACAGGAGGCCCCTCTGTGTCACCCTGGAGCTTTGGTTCCATGCAGCCCTGCAGTGTCACAATCAACCATTGGTTCAATGGGGTTCCATAATGTCACAATGGCCCCAAGTTTCCATGCAGCCCTGCAGTGTCACAATGGTCTCCTTTGGTTCCCAGTGTCACAATGGACCCCTGATGACACGAGGATCAACAATGTCACAATGGAGACCTTTGGTTCCACGCAGCCCTGCAGTGTCACAAAGGCATTTTGGTTTCATGACGCCCCACAGTATCACAATGGTCCTCTTGGTTCTGTGGGGACCCCCAGGGTCACAATGGTCTCACTGGTTCCATGAGGCCTCAGAGTGTCACAATGGTCTCCTTGGTTCCATGACACCCCAAAGTGTCACAATGGTCTCCACAGTTCCATGAGGCCCCGTGGTGTCACAATGGACCCTTGGTTTGATGCGGCCTCTCAGTGTCACAATGATCCCTACATTCTATGGAGCCCCACAGCGTCAGTACTGTCCCCTTGGTTCCATGAGGCCCAGCAATGTCACAATGCTCTCCATGATTCCATGAGGCCCCACAGTGTCACAATGGTCCCTTGGTCTCATCAGGTCCCAAAGTGTCACAATGGTCCCTTGGTCTCACAGGGCCCCACAGTGTCACAATGGTCCCTTGGTTCCACGGGCCCTGTGCTGCTGCATTCCCCCCTCCCCTTCTCAGGCCGCCCTGCCAGCTGAGAAATGCTCCTTGGGGCTCGGCCTTGGCCAACAGCCCCTGGGCTCAGCTCCTCTGCAGCTCATCACAAACACTGTCTGCTCCAGGCACTGCTGCTGCCCAACCAGCTCCTGCTTTCTGTAGCAGCAGCCCTGGGAACTGGTTTGGTTCCCTCCGTGGCACAACATCCCTGTTCTCACCCTGCCAAAGAAAGCTGTTGGTGCCAAGTGTGGCCAGGATGAACCATTGCTGGGACTGAAGCCCCTCTCTTGGGGCCCTACAAACAGCGCTCCAAAAGGAGCCCTTGGAGCTCTCCTGGGCCAGCGACTCCCTCTGAGTGGGGCCTCTCCCAGCCGGGAACTCTCCCGTTTGCTGCACTCGGGGATCCCCAACAACGACGGAGCCTGGACCGATCCCCCCACTCCTCCAGGCTCAACCCTTCACCCGCTGGGGAGATGCCAAAGGATCCACAGGGAGCATTTCCTGCCCTCAGGGGAATTTCTCCCAGGTGCCTTGCACTGACTCTGTGTCTGTGTGCACACAGGAGTGCCTGTGCTGGGGAAATGTGGCAGAAATGCTGCTCTCTGAGGGGTTTGAGTGCCTTGGAAAGCTGAGTCAGTCAGGCCTGTAGGTAAGGTTAAATCACAAGGTCTAAACTAAGTTAAATGCTCCTAAGAGTTGTTCTTTTGCTGAGGTATTAAGTTTAATTTACTTTACTAGCTAAGTTGAATATTAAATGTTATTCCTCTGTTAAATTGCTAAGTCATATGTTCTAAGTTAGGTTAAATAGTGTTAAGTGCTGTTCTTTTGTTAAATTGTGAAATTGAAGGTATCAGTTAAGGTTAAGGTGTAAGTTAAGTCCTGTAAAGTTTAAGCTGCATTAAGCTTTTGGATCATATTCCTTTTATCCTTGCCTTAACTGTCCTTGTGTCACACACAAACACAGGGACAGTTCTCAGTTCATTTCTGGTTTGGTTGCCTGGATTTGGTTTGGTTTTGTTGCTGCTTTGTTTCCTTGGTGTGCCTGAAGTGTCCAGTCAGGAGCAGAGTTACTCTTGCCAAGGAACTTTGTGCTGCTGTCCCTTAAAATTAAATCTGGTTTCTGCTAATCCCTTGCTGGGGATTTTTTCAGCGCTCTCAAAGCCTTGTTGGTACCAGGGTGAAGGAGCCCTGGCCCAGGCTCTGGCCCTGGGGGACATGGGGACGCTGCCGGGGGGTCCCTGTCCCCCTGTGCCACCCCCAGGGCCCCGGCCCCCCATCCCCATGTCAGGCTCTGGGGTCGATCTTGTGGAACATCCTCTGGGGGAGGCTGTGGCGCCGGGGGTAGCGGGACCCGGGGGGACAGGGGACCCCGCTGTGCACGAGCAGGGTTGGACTGCTCTGGGGGGAACTGTGAGGGGGGCCGGGGCAGAGTGACCTCCCCAGTGACCTCACACAGCCCCTGGGATGTCACACAGCCCCTCTGATGTCACATACCCCTGTGATGTCACACATCCACCCGTAAATGTCAGACACCCCCTTTGATGTCACACAGCCCCCTGTGATGTCAGAGTGCACTCTGGCATGTCATACAGCACCCCTGTGATGTCACAGTAATGTGATGTCACTCTGATGTCAGAAAGCCACCCTGTGATGTCACTGTCTGTTCTGTGACATCACAGCCTGCCCTATGATGTTACACAGCCACCCAGTGTTGTCACAACCCACTCTCTGATGTCACAGAGCCACCCTCTATGAACACCAGATCTACTCTATGGCCTCACACTATGATGTCTCAGACAGCTGTGTGATGTCACAACCCCCTCAGTGATGCCACAAAACCCTCTCTGTGATATCATACTGACACTGTAATGTCACAGCACACACTTTGACCTCACAGCCTGCGCTATGATGTCACACAGCCATGCCATGATGTCACAGCCTGCTCTGTGATGTCACAGAATCCCTGCTATGATGCTGTAGCTGCTTAATGACCTCTCCCCACAAACTCTGTGATGTCATAGCCCAATCTGTGACCTCACACAGCCCACTCTGTGCTGTCACATAGCCCCTTGCTGACATCACAGTTGCACTGTGCCTCCATGACACAGCCACAGAGGAGCTGCTGGGACACAGCCCCCTCTGGGACATGCCACAGCCCCTGCCAGTGCTGAGCCCCTGGGAGCTCTGTCTGTGCCCTGCTGGTGTCCCTGAGGGGCCCTGGCAGTGCCCCTGCCCTGCTGGGCTGTGCACAGGAGCTGCTCCTGGCCCGAGCTGTCTCTCTGCAGCTCTGCTGCCCTTGCCAGGAGCTGCCTCTGGGCCAGGAGCCCGGCCCAGCCCAGCAGCACAGACACAGCACAAGGACTTTAATGACCCTCTGGGGCTTTGGTGCTCTTTGTGCATCAGACTCAGTCCCTCAGAGTGTGCTCAAAGAACTTCTCAAGAACTCAAAGTGAGATTGAAACACTGAAGTTTCTCATACAAAAAATAGATCCATCTGAAGGACAGGACTGAGAAAGTGTCCCCAGGTTCCAAGCTGAACAGAACACTGGAGGCAGTGATGACAGCTGGGGACAAGCAAGGGAAAGGTGTCTCTGGAGCTGAGCAAACCTGGGTGTGTTTCAGGAATGCAAAGGGCCAAGGCCTGAGCCCCAGCCCCTGGCAAGGCAGATCCTGTCCCTCCCTCCTTGCTCAGGGCTCTTCCCGGGATGGGCACTGGCATGTGGGGATGTGCAATGCCAAGGGCAGGAGCATGAGGCAGCCCCTGCCAGGCTGCTGAGCAGGGACAAGGAGGCAATGAGGCCCCAGGCCTGCAAGGGTCACTTGTCCCCTCACGGCCTCAGGCCCAGGGCCAGCAGCCATGGCCAAAGTGCTGCCCAAGTTGGCTCTGGCAGGGCCTTGCAGCTGCTACCCATCTCTGTGCCATGTGCAGCCCAGGCTGTCCTACAGTGTCCCTGCCCTGCGCCTCTGTCCCTGCAGGCTGTGGGCATCCCCCGGCTGCCCACCTGGCTGGGCCCTTCCTTTGCTGCCTCCTGCCTGCCTCTGCCGGCCCACACAAAGCCTTGGGCTGCTCCAGGCTCCTCCTGGGGGACATGCTGCACCACAGCCCTGCCCTGGCAGGGAAATTCCTTTCTCCTGGTGTCCAGCCTGGACCTCCACAGGTGCCTTTGGAATTAATTCTTTCTTTCTCTGGCTGTTTTCTACTATGTCAAAAGGATACACCATCTCTGAAACCACTCTTCAATCCCTCCCAGGGCTCTCCTCTACTGTCCTCATTGTCCACCCCACTGAGCACAGAGGTCCTGTGTCCCTATAGAGTGGTCAAGTGCTTGAGGCCAACAGCACCTGGACAAGAGGGACAGTTCTTTTCTATAGGAAGGAAACCACAGAACCCCAGGGTTTGAAGGCAGATGAGAAGCAGTCACCAGAGGCCAAGGCCAGCGAGACCTATCTGTCCTTGCAGTTTTTGTCTGAAAGCAGCCTTTGGATATATGGGGAGTTTTGGGTGTGGAATTCCATTTCAGCCACGGGTTCCTGGACTGGAATGACCGTTCTCCATAGGAAGGAAAGGAGAGAGCCCCAGTGTTCCAAAGGCTGATTAGAGGCAGCCCCAAGGAGGCCAAGGCAGCCAGATCTGTTGTCAGGGAAGAATCCTTGGAGAGACAGAATTTGGGAGGCCAAACCCCACTTTTGTCTATTGGGCTCTGGACAAGAAGGACAGTTCTTTTCCATAGGAAGGAAAGTGCAGAACCCCAGTGCTTCAAAGGGAGATGAGAGCTGGCCCTTAGGAAGCCGAGGGACCCTAGATAGTCCTGGAAGCTTTTGTTTGGAGCTGTCCTTGGATTTAAGGAATTCTGGAGGTGAATTTTCGGTTTTGGCCATGGATGCCTGGACTTGAAAGATGTTTTTTTCCATGAGAAGAAAAGCACAGGCCCCCAGTGTTTTGAAGGCAGATGAGAGGTGTCCCCCAAGAGGCCAAGGCCAGCCAGAGCTGTCTGTCCTGACAGGTGACATATGGGAATAATCCTTGGATATAATCAAATTTGGAGGAGGAATCCCAATTTCGGCCATGAACCCCTAGAGGAGAAGGACAGTTCTTTCCCACAGGAAGGAAAGCACAGAACTCCAGGGTTTCAGGGGCTGATGAGAAGCAACCCTCAATATGCCAAGGTCAGCTGGACCAGTCAGGCAGCCCCCAGGAGGCCCAGCCAGCCAGACCTGTTCTATGTTCTTGGATCCTTGGGGTCCTGCAGCATCACAATTGCCCCTTGGTTCCATGAGGCCCTGTAGGATCACAACAGATCTTTGTTTCCATGAGGCCCAGTGATATAACAATGGTCTCCTTGGCTCCACAGTGGCACAATGGCCCCTTGCTTCAATGAGGCCTTGCAGTGTCAAAATGGTTTCCTTGTTTCCATGGGACTGAGAATGCCACAATGGCCCCTTGGTTCCATGAGGATACAGAGTCTCAAAATGGCCCCTTGGTTCTATTGGGTTCCTCAGGGTCACAATGGCCCCTTGTTTCCACCAGGCCTGGATGTGTCACAATGGTCCCTTGCTTCCATGAGGCTTTGCAGTATCACAGTGGCTGCTTCAGTTCTACGAGACCCTGTGGTGTCACAGTGGCCCCTTGGTTCCAGTGGGTCCTGAAGTGTCATAATGGTCTCCATGGTTCAATGAGGCCCCACAATGTCACAATGGACTTTTGGTTCCATGAGCTTTTTTACTGCCAACAACAGTCTCCTTGGTACCACAGTGTCACATTGGACCCTTGGTTCCATGAGGCCCCTGAGTGTCACAATGGTAACCTTGGTTCTATTGGACCCTTCATCCACTGAAGACCCACAGGGATCACTGGAGTCCCCTTGGTTCCATGAGGCCCTGCCATGCTATAATGGCCCTTTGGTTCCAGTGGGTCCCAAAGTGTCAGAACAGTCTCCATTGTTCCATGAGGCCCCACAAAGTCACTGTCATCCCTGTGGTTCCCCTAGACCCCACAGTGTGACAATGGACTCTCGGTTCCATGAGGTTCCTCAGTCATAATGGTCTCCTTGGATCCACAGTTTCACAGTGACCCCTTGGCTCCATGTGGCCACACTGTGTCACAATGGCTCGTGGTTCCATGAGGCCACACAGATTAACAACAGACCCTTGGTTCCACGAGGCCTTGCTGTGTCACAATGCACTTCTGGTTCCATGAGCGTTCACACTGCCCACAGCAGTCTCCTTGGTTCTGCAGGGTCACCATGGACCATTTGTTCCATGAGGTTCCATAGCAGAACACGGTCACCTTGGTTCTGTGAGGTTTCTCAGTGTCACAATGGGCCCATGGTTCCACCAGGCCTTGCTGTGACAGAATGGCCCCGTGTTTTCCAGAGGTTTTTCAGTGTCACAATGGTTTCCTTGGATCTGCAGTTTCACAATGGACCATTCGATCAATGTGGCCCCAATGTGCCAAAATGGATTTTGGTTCCATGGGGTTCCATGGTGCCACAATGGACCATTTGTTCCATGAGTTTGCTCAGTGTCAGCTGACTCCTTGGTTCTGTGAGGCCTCGCCACAATCAAATAGCTGAAATATCAGAACAAGACTCATTAAGACTAAATTGCTGCTTAAGAGGGTATCATTTATTCAGGTCTGAGATCTAGTTGGGGATAACTCCTAACCCTGTGTGGACGTGTAATTCTACCAGCGTCACTAAATGTGTATTACAATTTCCCCATTACCATAAAATCCACCCTAAGTCCCCAGTTTCAGTCCTTCTTTTTTCTGCGACTACATTCCTGAGCCAGATGTCTTCTTGTTTTCCAACCATCCTTGCTCGGAAAGCAGCCCCTGCATGCCTTGTTCCTGTGCTGAAAGTTCACAGGCACAATAAAAATTGAATGAACCCTTTTGGTCTGCCCTGCTTTGTGTGGGCAGGCAGAAGGCAGAGCTGTCAGCAAAGGAAGGGCCCAGCCAGGTGAGGCAGCCGGGGGATGCCCACAGCCTGCAGGGACAGAGGCACAGGGCAGGGACACCGTAGGACAGCCTGGGCTGCACAGGCCACAGGGATGGGCAGCAGCTGCAAGACAGCCCTGCCAGAGCCAACTTGGGCAGCACTTTGGCCATGGCAGACACAAAGAGCACCAAAGCCCCAGAGGGTCATTAAAGTCCTTGTGCTGTGTCTCTGCTGCTGAGCTGGGCCGGGCTCCTGGCCCAGAGGCGGCTCCTGGCAAGGGCAGCAGAGCTGCAGAGAGACAGCTCTGGCCAGGAGCAGCTCCTGTGCACAGCCCAGCAGGGCTGGGGCACTGCCAGGGCCCCTCAGGGACACCAGCAGGGCACAGACAGAGCTCCCAGGGGCTCAGCACTGGCAGGGGCTATGGCATGTCCCAGAGGGGGCTGTGTCACAGCATCACCTCTGTGCCTGTGTCATAGAGGCACAGAGCAGCTGTGATGATCAGCAAGGGGCTGTGTGACAGCTGAGCGCGGTCACAGATTGGGCGATGACATCACAGAGTTTGTTGTGTGAGGTCATTGAGCAGCTACAGCAACATAGCGGGGTTCTGTGACATCACAGAGCAGGCTGTGACATCACGGCATGACTGTGTGACATCATAGAGTGAGGTCAAAGTGTGTGCTGTGACATTCCAGAGTGGCAGTATGACATCACAGAGAGGGTTTTGTGACATCACACAGCTGTCTGTGACATCACAGAGTAGGGTGTGAGACCATAGAGCAGATCCTGCCATCATAGAGGGTGGCTCTGTGACATCATTGAGCAGGCTGTGACATCACAGAACAGACAGTGGCATCACATGGGGGCTGACATCACAGCATCTTCTGTGACATCACAGTGCAGCTGCATGTCATTCTGGGGTGATATCTCAGAGTTGGCTCTGTGACATCACAAGGGTGCTATGTGATGTCACAGGAGGCTTTGTGACATCCCAGGGGCTGTGTGAGGTCCCTGGGGAGGTCACTCTGCCCTGGCCCCCCTCACAGTTCCCCCCAGAGCAGTCCAACCCTGCTCGTGCACAGCGGGGTCCCCTGTCCCCTCGGGCCCCCAGCCCCCGGCGCCGCAGCCGCCCCCAGAGGATGTTCCACGAGATCGACCCCAGAGCCTGAGATAAGGACGGGGGCCGGGACCCTGGGGGTGGCACAGGGGGACAGGGACCCCCCGGCAGCGTCCCCGTGTCCCCCAGGGCCAGAGCCTGGGCCAGGGCTCCATCACCCTGGTACCAACGAGGCCTTGAGAGCGCTGAAAAAATCCCCAGTAAGGGATCAGCAAAAACCAGATTTAATATTAAGCAACAGCAGCACAAAGTTCCTTGGCAAGAGTCACTCTGCTCCTGACTGGACACTTCAGGCACACCAAGGAAACAAAGCAACAACAAAACTCAACAAAATCCAGGCAATCAAACCAGAAATGAACCAAGAACTGTCCCTGTGTGTGTGTGTGACACACGGAGAGTGAGGGCAAGGATAAAAGGAATACAGCCCAAAAGGTTAGCAGAGCTCAAACTTAACAGGACTGAACTTATACCTCAACCTTAACTGCTACCTTCAACTTGACAATTTAGCAAAAGAACAGCACTTAACAGTATTTAACCTAACTTACAACCTATGACTTAATGATTTAACAGTGGAATAACACGTAACAATATTTTACTTAGCCAATAACTTTTATTAAACATAACAGCTTAGAAAAGGAAAAACTCTTAGCAGCATTTAACTTAGCCTAGACCTCATGACTTAACCTCACTTACAGGTCTGACTGACTCAGCTGTTCAAGGCACTCAAACCCCTCAGAGAGCAGCATTTCTGCCACATTTCCCCAGCACAGGCACTCCTGTGTGCACACAGACACAAAGAGTCAGTGCAAGGCACCTGGGAGAAATTCCCCTGAGGGCAGGAAATGCTCCCTGTGGATCCTTTGGCATCTCCCCAGCGGGTGAAGGGTTGAGCCTGGAGGAGTGGGGGGATCGGTCCAGGCTCCGTCGTTGTTGGGGATCCCCGAGTGCAGCAAACGGGAGAGTTCCCGGCTGGGAGAGGCCCCACTCAGAGGGAGTCGCTGGCCCAGGAGAGCTCCAAGGGCTCCTTTTGGAGCGCTGTTTGCAGGGCCCCAAGAGAGGGGCTTCAGTCCCAGCAATGGCTCATCCTGGCTGCACTTGGCACCAACAGCTTTCTTTGGCAGTGTGAGAACAGGGATGTTGTGCCACGGAGGGAACAAAACCAGTTCCCAGGGCTGCTCCTCCAGAAAGCAGGAGCTGGTTGGGCAGCAGCAGTGCCTGGAGCAGACAGTGTTTGTGATGAGCTGCAGAGGAGCTGAGCCCAGGGGCTGTTGGCCAAGGCCGAGCCCCAAGGAGCATTTCTCAGCTGGCAGGGCAGCCTGAGAAGGGGAGGGGGGAATGCAGCAGCACAGGGCCATGGAACCAAGGGACCATTGTGACACTGTGGGGCCTCATGGAATCATGGAGAGCACTGTGACATTGCTGGGCGTTGTGGAACCAAGGGGACTGTACTGACACTGTGTGGCTCCAGGGAATGCAGGGATCATTGTGACACTGAGAGGCCGCATCAAACCAAGGGTCCATTGTGACACAACGGAGCCTCATGGAGCCAAAGGTCCATTGTGACATTGCAAGGCCTCATGGAACCATAGAGAGACCATTAAGACACTTCATAGCCTCACAGAACAACCAAGGGGCCATTGTGACACTGTGTGGGCACCATGGAACCATGGAGACCATTGTGACACTGAGGGGACTCATGGGATCATGGAGACCATTGTGACACTGTGAGGCCCCATGGAACAGGCAAAGCATTGTGACACTGTCAGGCCTCATGGAACCAGTGAGACCATTGTGACCCTGGGGGTCCCCACAGAACCAATAGGATCATTGTGATGCTGTGAGGCCTGGTGAAACCAAGAGGCCTTTGTGACACTGCAGGGCTGAATGGAACCAAAGCTCCAGGGTGACACAGAGGGGCCTCCTGTCATCAATGGTCCATTGTGACACTGTGGAGCCAAAGGAGACCATTGTGACACTGCAAACCCCCAGGGTCCAAAGGTCCATTGTGACATTGCAGGGCTCATGGAACAGAGGAGTCCTGTGACATTGTGGGGGCTGGGGAACCACGGAGACCATTGTGACACTGCAAGGCCTCATGGAATCCTTGGGACCGCTGTGACACTGCAGGGCCTTGTGGAATCGTTGGCACCATTGTGACATTTTGGGACCTCATTGAACCAAGGGTCCATTGTGACACTGCTGGACCCCATGGAATCAAAGCACCATTAGGACACTGAAGGGCCCAATGGATCCAAGGGGACCATGGTGATACTGCAGGGCCTCATAAAAGGGAACACAGAAAAGGTCTGGCTGGTTTGGCCTCCCATGGACTACTTGATTGGTCCAGCTGACCTTGGCATGTTGAGGGTTTCTTCTCATCTGCTGCTGGAACACTGGGGCTCCATGCTTTTGTTGCCATGGAAAAGAAATCTCCTTCTCCTCCAGGCACCCATGGCCAGAATTAGGATTTCACCTCCAAATTTCCTTATTTCCAGATTTTTCCCTTAGGAATAGGGGATTTTTCCAATAGGAATATTGCCAGGACAAGTCTGGCTGGCAATGGTTTCATAAGGGTCACCTCTCATTGGTCCCTGAAACACTGGGGATGGCTCTGTGCTTTCATTCCTATGGAAAAGAACTGTCCTGCTTCTGTGTGTGCCCATGGCCACAATTGGGTTTCCAACTCCAAAATTCCTTAAATGCAAGGACTGCTCCCAGACAAAATCTGCCATTCCTGACAAGTCTGGCTGGCCTTGGACTAGTGAGGCTCTCACCTGCCTTCCAAACACTGGGGCTCTGTGCTATGGAAAAGAATTATCTTTCTCGCCCAGGTGCCCATGGCCAGAATTGGGATTTCACCTCCAACATTCCCTGTTCTGACAGACTGGAGGAGACTGTTGGCTCAAAACATTTCATGTGTGGGGGAGGAAGGGGCAGGTCTAGCCTTGCCCTGCCCTGGAAGCCCAGCCCTGCCCTGCCCTGGAGCCCCAATCCCCCCAGAGCCTCTATCCCAGCCCAGCAGTGGCTGCCAGTCCCTGGCACAGCACAGGCAATGCTCCACAGCCACCTCTGCAGCCCCAGCCCAGCTCCTGAGGGACCAAATGAGCCCAAGACCCACCTGGGGGAAGGGCCCAGGGAGACCAAGGGCTATTGAAGGCTGACCACAAGACAAGCACACATCTTGACCCTGGATCCTCTTGGAATTTCCATCCGAACAGTGCTGGAATGTAGGAGTTGGTAGCTGTGCGTGTGCTTCTCTGTATCTTTTTTGTCTTTTATCTCTTTCTGTGTCTTCTTCTGTTTCTGTGCTCCTGCAAATTGTGATTAACATTCCATTGAACAGGCTTAGAGTTTGTGAAGTTGAATGGGCCAAGTCAATGTTTTGAAAAGTGTTTTTTGTTGACTGAGTATCTGTCGTAGTTTGACATGGGAAGAATTTTAAAAAGTCATACAAAACTTCTTGTGGTACTGACAATCTGTTAAACCACTGAGATACTGAACACACCTCTGTGAAACACAAATGTTAAAGATGAAAAAACCAGGAACCTCCTCTTTCTTTTCGAATCAACAAAGAAGAAGCGGGCCCTGGCCTTGGCCCCCATCTCAACCAAACCCAACCAAACCAAACCAAACCAAATCAAACCCAACCAAACCAAACCAAACCAAGCAACCCTGCCATGGGCTGAGCCCCTTCCCCCCTCCCCAGGCCGTCCCCTCCCCATCGGCCCCATTCTGACCAAACCAAACCCCAACAACTCCCAAACAGGAAAACAAAAGAGGCTACAAAACCCCAACCAGAACAAAGCCAGCCACAGCTATTAAAATCTTACCATCAAGTCCCCTCTCCCAACATGAAAACCCCCTACAACCCATACAAAATAACCCTACAACTAAAAACTTAAACATAAAAAAGCCAAAAACAAACCATAAAACCAATCCTAACCCAACCTACCACAACAAGTTACCAGCAGGTCAGTTGTTAATCCTTTCAATACTTCAATCCTCCCTCGGGTAAAAGAAAAAAACAAAATATGAACATATAAAAAACCCAAAATACAAGCATATAAAAAAATAACATAAAACCATCAAAATCAGTAAAGAAGAAATTAAATCCCCCCCAAAAAAGAAGAAAAATTACCTTAATCTTAAAACTAAAATCCTCTTATAAACTACAAAGAGAAAACTCTTTTTCTTTATAACACATAAAACTATAACATATTCAAATTATTTTCAAACAAAAACCTGCATACTAAAATAAATAAATGTTAAAATAACTGTAATTTCATAAAAAGTTTAAATAGGGGGGGAAAAAGTAATCCAGTATCCCCAAGAGAAGATCTCTTTTCCCAGAAATAAAAATAATTTTGAAAGTAAATAATACAAACTTATACCTTTAAATAACTCATCTTTAAAACAAAACCCCATAAGTTGACATGGCCCATCAACAAGCTGTGAAAAAGCTTCTGGCAATAAATACAACTTCACAATAACAGAGTTCCCCAGACACCTGTTATCCATGACAGAATTAAGAACCACAAAACTCCTATTTTTTTCCACTTGTAAAAAAGTCTCCATACCCTTACAAAAAAAACTTCTCTCCCAAAGTAAACTAAAAAAAGACTATTCTAGAAGAAATAAATGAACGAGAAATTTTAAGTTTACTTTATTTAGATTGTCAGTAAAAAGAAAAAGTTGTAGAGAAAAAAAATGTTCTAAAGATTTTTTTTTTAATTCTTACCACCTTTCTCTTTTTAATTTATTTTATTAAACTTTTCCTTTATACTCTTTTAAAATTTTTGGCATACTTTAGCTTTCTTGAATCTAATCTCACAATAAAAAAAACATAATTAAGTGACTCTAAAACCCACAACATTCATCAATACATTAATTAAGAAATCTCAAAATTAGAAAAATCTTAACCAACCAAAACCACTACAATGTCATAATAAATCTTTTGCCAATGTTTTTCTGATTTTCTAATGTTACCAGTAAAGACAGTTTTGTTGTTTTGAGCTCCTGAGAATCTCTTGTTGGTATTTCTCCAGGGAGTCACACTCAGAGTACAGAAACATTTGTAATTCCTTTTAAATGTCTCCTTGAGAGAATTGTTTCAGGGATGGGAGTCAGGGCTTGTGTGTCCTGCTTGGCCCAGCCCAGGCAGGGCTTTCCCAGCCACATTCCACACTCCATTGCCCAGCTGGAGCCGCTGGTGCCTCTGAGTTGTGCTGCCCCAGCCCCAGGGACGCTCTCCTTGTCTGCCCATTCCCCCACGGTCTCTGGGCAGGGATGGCCTCAGTGGGGGCTGCTGACATCCTCAGCAACTTGGAGGCTGCTGCTGAATTTCACTGCTCCAGAGGCTTGTTCAGCCTTCAGATCTTCAGTGCAGGAATTCAGTGTCCCAGGGCTCATGAACATTCAGAACACCTGAACAAGCAAAGCCGCTGGGAATCATTTGATTTTAATTTTCAAATCCTTTGTGGTTAAGTAGATCTCAGTAGTGTATTCAAACTGAATACATGATATTTAAAAAGAGAGCAAGAAAAGATTTTGTAGGTCCTGTTTAGTTTTGTTTTCCTGTTAATTCATTGATATGTGCAATCTCCAATTGACACTGAATCCAAGTACCTCCTCATGCAGTTGGAATAGATATGAAAATCAAGACCCTTCATGGCTGACAATCAATCAGACTCTGTCCCTACCCCCAGCCCACCATTTCCCCCATCCAAGCCCTGGCACTCAGAGCAGCCTTGTGCAAATCTGAGCTCCCTCCAGCCCAGGCTGCACCTGCAGCTTTCAGCTCCTTGGCTGCAATTCCCACCTGCTTTCCTTGCAGAAGGAGCTGCCCGAGACACAGAGGGATGTTCATTTCTTGTCAGCCAACAAAGCCAAGGGAAGGCACAGCTCCATCAAATGCAAAAGTCATTCTTCTCCATGGCTCTGCCCCGCCCCTGATCCCCACAGCCTGTCCTGTTTCCTTCGTCCCTGCATTTCCAGGGAGCTCTGGCTATGGAGGGAGGTCCAAGTGCAGCCCTGGAGTGGGAACCACCACTCATCAGGTTTGTGTCCTTTGGGGGTCAGGAACTGATGAGACTCAGAGGCACAGAAAGTTTCTCCTCATGGCCAACAGACCATGGTTGAACAGGACACAATTTAATAACAATCACACTCTTCCCTGAGCTAAGTGCAATGTCCCAGTAGTGTCTGATGAGTCCACCATCCACAAGGGATTTCCATACTAAAAGTAATTCTGGACAAACATGGTTCTGTGACAGATAGAAACACAATTAAGTTTTTGTATCAGGATGCTCATCCTGGAGTGGGGGCAAAACAGCTCCAACAATTCCTGATTTGCAAAGCTGTCAGTGGTGGATGGAGAAGGGAGGTCAGGCTGCTCTTGGTGCTGAGGAAATGCTGAAACCAGCCTGACTCATTTCATCTCCTCCTGTCCTGGCTGATCTCCCCTCTTTCCCCTTCCACCCATTGGCTTTTGTCTCCCACCAGGCCCCTGGTGAAGAGCCTGGCTCTGTGTTCTCCATCCCCTCCTCGCTGGCACTGCCAGGCTGGGATGAGGAGCCCCTCAGCCTTCCCTGCTCTGGGCTGGACAAGCCCAGCTCCCTCAGCCTCTGCTCACAGCCCAAGGGCTCCAGCCCCACCTTGGAGGCCCTTCCCAGACCCTGCTCCAGCTGCCAGACATCTTTCCTGCCCTGGGCAACCCAACCCAGGCCACAGTGACCTGGATAATCCCCGTCCTTGATGTCCTGGTCACACAGCCCTGGCCCCTTGTCCCCATGTCAGGCTCTGGGGTGGATCCTGTGGAAAATCCTTTGGTGGAGGCTGTGGCTCCAGCAGGGCCGGGGGGATCCCAGGGGACAGGGACCCCACTGGGCATGGACAGCATTGGACTTGTTGGGAGAAACTGTGAGGGGGAGCTGGGGCGGAGTGACCGACCCAGTGACCTGACACAGCCCTGCTGGGATGGCACACAGCCCCTCTGGGATGTCACACAGCCCCTCTGGGATGTCACAGCCCATTCTCTAATGTCACACAGCTGGTCTCTGATGTCACAGCCAAGTCTGTGATGTCATAGTCTGCTCTGGGATGTTAGACCTCTGCCTAATGATGTCACAGAGATAGTCTATGATGTCATAGCTGCTCAATGACCTCACATACCCCACTCTGTGATGTCATAGCCCACTCTGTGACCTCATGTTACCAGATGATCAATTGCTTACACCAGGTGAGCTGACACCTGGCGCTTGTTCTCCACATTCCCAGGCCTATGGAAACCACACAAGGCCCATTGTGTGAGAAGGGGAACTGGAAGTTCAGCAGCCTCAGGGTCCTGCCAGCTCAGCCAGGCCCACTGGAACATTGGGGTCCACGACCACCAGGGACCACCTGAGAGACCCCCAGGAGAGAAGAACACATGGGTAAAGGGGAGAGGAAATATGTTAATGATTTTGGGGAAATGATTATCATATGTATGTTTAGACCAAGACAATCAATGAATATGTGTGCAAAATACAGAATATAAACAGAAACTTTCCTGTACTCAGCATGCATGGCTTTGGGAGGAGCTCTCCCCCGTGCAAGCAGCTGAATAAAGAATGCTGTTTCTTAATGCTACAGTGGTGTTAAGGAGTTTTCTGTTTCACTGAATTTTGGTAACACTCCCACTGCCAAGGAAAGCTCTGTCTGCTGCTGTTCACAGACAGAGAAGGGCTGGGGGCAGATGTGGGGCTCAGAGACTGCCTGGGGCACAGTGACCATGAAATAATCAAGTTTTCAATGTTCTGTGAAAGAAGGAGGGGCAGCAACAAAACTTCTGCACTGAAATTAGGAAGGGCAGACTTTGGCCTGTTCAGGATGCAGATCTGGGGAGTACCAGTTTGGGTACTGATTTTTTAAGGGAAACAGCCCTTAAAAACAAGGAGGGTTGGGAAGGGTGGACACATTTCAAGAAAGTAATCTTAAGGGGGAAGGAGCTGCCTGTCCCAGTGTGGCAAAAGATGAGCCAGTGAGGAAAATGACTGGCCTGGCAGGGCATGGAGTTTTTGTGGGAAAAGGGGAAAATGGACTGACAACTCAGGAAGTGTTTAAGGATGTCATTAGGTTATGCAGAAAGAAAAGTTGAGAGTTGAAAACTCCATCAGAACTTAACCTATCAGCTTCTGTAAAAAAATAAGTTTTTTTTTATAAAAAAATTTAATAGTAAAAGGAGGGAGAAGGAGAACCTCTACTGTTCATTGGATGCAGTGGGGAATAGAGTAACTAAAGATAAGGCAAAGGCTGAGCTACTTAACACCTTGTTTCTCTCACTTTTCAATATTAGGACAGGCTGTCCTCAGGACAAGTGTTCTCCTGAGCTGGTAGATGGGCACAGGGAGCAGAACAGCCCCCTGGAATCCAGGAGGAAGCAGCTGGGGACCTGCTGAGCCACTCAGATGCTCACAGGTGTATGGGATTGTCGGGTCCGGCTGTCTGTCTCTGCCCCGACACGGGTAGAGTGGTTCTTGGGTGGCACGCGATTCAAAGGACGAGTCTGGACTCTTCAGCTTTTCGGTCTTCAGATTGTTTATTATTTCTTATCTACAAAATTTTCTGTCTGCCCAACAGAGGTCTGATCTGCAAGCAGTCACAGGCACTCTCTGACCACCCACGGGGCGGTCATGTCTTTTTATACTAAAATCTACGTACACAATATTTACCTTTATTTTCCAATGCTTTTCACCCATGTTAGCAAGTGCACCTTCACCATAAACCAATCCCCAAGTGCCAACATCATCACAGGAGATGGAGGAAAAGAAGAAGAAAGAAGAAGGACGAGACACGCCCTGATCCCTCCATCTTGTCTCCATAACCCCCCTGTACCAAAAACCTTAAAGTTTATATCTCACCCTCTAAATGTGTCTCTTTTACACCTTTTACTCTAAAGTGATTCTCTTGTCCTCAAACTCTTGTTACTTCTGTGGATGGATCAAAATCAAGCCACCAAACACTCTTGGCAACATTCCAGGGTTTTCGAGACCCCCAAGGGTTCTCCTGGCATCTCTGGACATCAGGAACGATGTGCTGATATCTCACATGGGATCAGATGGGATCCATCCCAGGGGGATGAGGGAGCTGTGGATGAGCTCCCCAAGCTGCTCTCCATCATTTACCATCAGTCCTGGCTCAGCAGGGAGGGCCCAGAGCACTGGAGGTGCCAGTGTGAGCCCATCCCCAGGAAGGGCTGGAAGGAGGAGCTGGGGAACTCCAGGCCTGTCAGCCTGACCTGGGTGCCCGGCAAGGTTATGGAACAGATCACCTTGAGTGCCATCACAGGGCACCCACAGGATGGCCCAGGGATCAGAGCCAGCCAGCGTGGATTTAGGGCTGGCAGGTCCTGCCTGACCAACCTGATCTCCTTTTATGCCCAGGTGACCCACCTGTGGATGGGGGAAAGGCTGTGGATGTTGTGTGCCTGGACTCCAGCAGAGCCTTTGACTCTGTCTCTGACAGCATTCCCTGGAAAAGCTGCAGCCCACGGCTTGGGCAGGTTCCCTCCTGGCTGGGAGATTTAAGAGCTGGCTGGAGGCTGGGCCCAGAGAGTGGTGGGGATGGTGCTGCACCCAGCTGGTGTCCAGGCACTGGTGCTGTCCCCAGGGATCTGTGCTGGGCCCTGTCCTGTTTAATATCTTCACTGATGGTCTGGGTGAGGGGATCGAGTCCAGCATTCGCAAACTGCAGATGGCACCAAGCTGGGTGTGAGTGTGGATCTGCTGGAGGGCAGGACAAGAAGACCCAGCCTTAAGCTGCACCAGGGGAGGCTCAGGCTGGACAATAGGAAGGAGTTCTTCACAGAAAGGGTGAGTGGGAACTGGAATGGGCTGGCCAGGGGAGAGGTGGCAGAGTCACTGTCCCTCTCCAGTGGCACTCAGTGGCATGGTCTGGGTGACAAGGCAGTATTAGGGCATTGGTTGGACTTGATGATCCCAAAGGTCTTTTCCACCTATTTGATTCTGTCATTCTGTGATGATTGGGACACTCTGGGGCCATTGTGACACTGCAGGGCCTCGTGTAACCAAGGGGTTTCATCATTTTGACACTGCAAAACCAAGGAGACCATTGGGAGACTGCAGGGCCCAGTGGAACCAAGGGGCCGTTCTGACACTGCGGGGCCTCATGGCACCAAGGGGACATTGTGACACTGCAGGATCCTGTGTAACCAAGGGGCCACTGTGACCTGATGGGGCCTCAAGGAATCTGGAATGATGCTGTGACACTGTGTGGCCTTGTGGAAACAAGGAGTCCATTGTGACACTGAGGGGACTTGTGGAACCCCAGAGACCATGGTGACAGTGTGGGACCTCATGTTACCATGGGACATTGTGACACTCTGGGCCCCATGGCACCAAGGGGCCACTGTGAAACTGGAGCACCAATGAGAACATTGTGACACTGTGAAGCCCCACGGAACCAAGGAGACCATTGTACACTGCATGGTCTCATGGAACCAAGGAGACCAGTGTGAAAGTGCAGGGCCTGGTGTAACCAAGAGGCCATTGTGACACTGAGGGGCCCCTTGGAACCAAGGACATCTTTGCAGATGACACCAAGCTGGATGTGAGTTTTGATCTGAGGGAACATAGGAGTGGTCTGCACAGGAACCTCGATAGACTGGATCCAGGGGATGAACCCAACAAGGTGAGGTTTAACAAATCCAAGTGCCAGGCCCTGCTATTTGGCCCCAGTGCTGCAGGCTGGGGACAGAGTGGCTGGAGAGCAGCCAGGCAGAAAGGGACCTGCAGGGACTGATGGACAGCAGGCTGGACATGAGGCAGCAGTGTGCCCAGGTGGCCAAGAAGGCCAATGGCTCCTGGCCTGGATCAGGAATGGTGTGGCCAGCAGGAGCAGAGCTGCTGTGCCAGCACTGATCTGCCCCAGCTCTGCACACAGACATTGCTGCTGCAGCTCCAGAGAAGGCAACTAAAAGGCATCTCTGCAGAAAACTCTGCTAGGAGGTCCTTTAGTTCATTTAAAGCCACCAAGAGCACAACCCCACATTGACACAGTCTGTGGCTACAGGGAAGGTGGAGAGAAACAAAATGAGAAATGGCACAAACAATGGTATTTATTTGTGGACAAGATTAAAAACGTAAAATAAAAAGAGAAAGAACCTCCATAATGAAACCAACATGTACTATCAAAGATGACTTTTATTACAAGTGATTGGCAGAAATTGGGCAGCAGTTTAATGTTTCTGAAAGCATCCAGTCATCAGTCTCCACATTGCAGCCTTGAGCTCCTGGTTCCTCAGGCTGTAGATGAGGGGGTTCAGGGCTGGAGGCACCACCGAGTACAGAACTGACAGGGCCAGATCCAGGGATGGGGAGGACATGGAGGGGGGCTTCAGGTGAGCAAATGAGCCAGTGCTGATAAACAAGGACACCACGGCCAGGTGAGGGAGGCAGGTGGAAAAGGCTTTGTGCCGTCCCTGCTCAGAGGGGATCCTCAGCACAGCCCTGAAGATCTGCACATAGGAGAAAACAATGAACACAAAACAGCCAAAATCTATACAAAGACTACCCACAATGAGACCAAGTTCCCTGAGGTAGGAGTGTGAGCAGGAGAGTTTCACGATCTGTGGGATTTCACAGAAGAACTGGCCCAGGGCATTGCCATGGCACAGGGGCAGGGAAAATGTATTGGCCGTGTGCAGCAGTGAATAGAGAAAGGCACTGGCCCAGGCAGCTGCTGCCATGTGGGCACAAGCTCTGCTGCCCAGGAGGGTCCCATAGTGCAGGGGTTTGCAGATGGACACGTAGCGGTCGTAGCACATCACGGTCAGGAATGAAAGCTCTGCTGCAATGAAAAAGACCAAAAAAAATACTTGGGCAGCACATGCAGTGTAGGAGATGTTGCTGGTGTCCCAGAGGGAATTGTGCATGGCTTTGGGGACAGTGGTGCAGATGGAGCCCAGGTCAGCGAGGGCCAGGTTGAGCAGGAAGAAGAACATGGGCGTGTGCAGGTGGTGGCCGCAGGCTACGGCGCTGATGATGAGGCCGTTGCCCAGGAGGGCAGCCAGGGAGATGCCCAGCAAGAGGCAGAAGTGCAGGAGCTGCAGCTGCCGCGTGTCTGCCAATGCCAGCAGCAGGAAGTGCCTGATGGAGCTGCTGTTGGACATTTGCTGCGGCTGCACATGGGAATCTGTAAGAAAAGTAATCATGGAATAGTTGGGTTTGGAGAGGACTTGAAATATCCCAGCACAGCATGGGGGCACTTTCCCCCCACTGCCTGCCCAGGGCTCTGCTGCCTGGAGCTGTCCCTGCCAGCAGCTGCTTCCCTGTGCCCAGGGCTGGGCCCTGCCAGTGCTGCCAGAGCCCAGCCCAGCCCTGGGGGCTCAGCTCTGCCCTGCAGAGCCCTCCCAGCTCAGGCACTGCCCAGGGGCAGCTCTGGCTCTGCAGGCTCTGATGGCAACATCAGAACAACCCTGAGGAGGCTGCAAACATTACACTGATGCTGCCTGTGAGGGGCCCTTTGCTGCTTTCTCCCACTGCCTCCTTTAGTAAGATCTGAGAGAAATGTTTTTATTCTTCTCAGCCTCAACTGAAAGATTAATATTTATGGGCAAATTCCCATCCAGAAAACCCCGAGCAGTAGATTAATAAAAATGATTTTCCCTTTTATGCCGTGCCTGCCTCACTCTGCTCCCTGTATTATCCACTTGAAAATATTCTGCAGTTAAATGCCATGCTGGGAGCAGCCCTGAACAATGCAGCATCCTCCCCACACAAGGAGAACACTCCCAAGCCTCACCAGCTGTCTCCCCCCACCCAGATCTTGTCCCCCAGTGCTGGGAGCAGCTGCCAGGGCTGGCTGAGAGCTGTCCCTGGCAGGCAGCAGAGTCCCTGCCCCAGCACAGCGCCCTGGGCTGCAGGACCCTGCTCTGCACGACAGCCCTGGGCACCCCTGGCTGCTCTGCACAAGAGACAAGCAGAGAATGTACTCACAGGCTCTGCAGGCATTGGCATGTTCCAGCTTGAGGAGATGGCTCCAGGAGCTGCAGCTGCACTGTCCTGCAGCCAGAGGTTCCTGTGCCAAGGGCTGGCAGTGATTGTGCCCCAGGCACTTCTCAGCCCCTTCCCAGCCCTGACTGATTGAAGCTCTCTGTGCCTCTGGGCTGTGCCCGGGCTGGCTGCAGGCAGTGCCCCAGCCCTGCTGGGCTGGCACAAGAGCTGCTCATCCAGAGAAATGTGCTTTTGAAGCTCTTCTTGGTGACCAGGAGCTGCCTCTGTGCCAGGAGCCCAGCCCAGCTCAGCAGCACAGACACAGCACAAGGACTTTAATCAGCCTCTGGGGCTTTGTGCTCAGGCCCTGAACATCAGTCCCTGAGAGGGAGATGAAGAAACCTCTCCAGAGCTCCAAGGCAGAATCCAACTCCAAACTTTCTTGGACTTTTAATGGGTCCCAGTGAGGGACACGACTGAGCAAGCGTCCCCAGGCCCCAGGCAGAGCAGAGAACTGCAGGCAGTGATGACAGGTGGGGACAAAGAGAAGCCAAGTCTTGGTGCCCTGGGGCACAGCAGGGTCTGTGCCAGCAAGGGCTGGGAGGAGACACCTTGTCCTGAGGCCCTGGGGCCTCCTGGCACAGCCCCAGCCAGGCTGGGCACTGTCAGCCCCTTGTGCTGCCCTCAGCATCCCCCCCTAGCCCACATCCCAGTGGCCTCAAGGATCTGCTGCAAGGAGTCCCTGGGGAGCCTTGCTCAGCAATGGCCCTGGGGGCTCCTTCATGCTCCCTGCAGGGACTGCAGGTTTTTCAAAGGACTTGGGGTTTGGCTTTTGCCTTGCAGTCTCTGAGAGGTTTCTGCAATCATGGCCTCCAATTATCTGCTGTAATTAGTCCCTGGAGAGGCTTTGTCAGGAACAACACTCAGTGGGGCTCATTAATGCTTCAGGGTACTTCAGTTATTTGAAGGTACTTGGTGTTTCCCTTTTGATACAGACTCTATGAGAAGGATTGTGCAGTTGCAGCCCCCAATTATCTGCTGTAATTAGTCCCTTGAGAGTCTTTATCAGTAATGACACACATGGGCTCATTAATGCTTCAAGGTACTTCAGTTATTTTAAGGTATTTGGTGTTGCCCTTTTGATACAGACTCTGTGAGAGGTTTGTGCACCCGTGGTCTCAATTATCTGCTTTAATGAGTCCCTTGAGGGCTTTGTACTGACACTCAGTGGGGCTCATTAATACTTTCAGATACTCAAGGTTTTTAAGGTACTTTGGATGTTCCTTTTGACTCTGAATCTCTGAGAGGTGTTTTTTCCAATTCTGGCCTCCAGTTCTCCCCTCCCAGGAGTCCATGAGGAGCCTGTGTTGGGGATGGACCTCAGTGGGACCCATTCATGCTTTGAGACACTCTGAGTTTTTCCTCTGACTTTGACTCCTGGAAAAGTTTCTGCAATCTCAGGCCCTGAGGTTCCAGGGCTCAGCTCCAAATGCACCACGGGGCTCATTAGGGTCAAGCAAGTCCTGACACACCATGGCTCTGCCTTGATTTCCCTCGGCTCTGGAGCGTTTATTAGACAGATTTCCTTTTACAGTTGTGAGGAAATATTTCAATGACCTTCTAAGAAATAAGTAATCCTATTTTAAAGAGTGTATTTTATTACTGTTCTCTTCAGAGAGGAGCTGATTGCAGCTTTCTGTGATTTATATTGATGTAGGGCCACTCCTAAGGAGGTCTCACCAGGTCAGAGAAGTTTTACCTTGAGAGTTGACCCAGTGTGGACAACCTTGCCCCACATTCCCCAACCTCATGTGAGAAACCATTTTCACTTTCAAAAATTTAAAATATCAAGATCTTATCGAAATACAACAGAAGACTGAATAAAGAAAATAACACAGTGCGAGAAGCAAAGGATTCAGTCAGGATGTGCTCATCTACAAAATGGATGTTCTGTCTTTTATACCTCTGGCCCCTCCCAAAGTCTTGTCAATCGACTCCTTCTTCACTGTCCAGTGGTGGAGATCACTGTCTCACACCTTGATTGGAGGTCAGGTGTCGCAGACATCTTTTCATGAAAAATCCTTTCTTTAGGATGTTTCCTCCTGAGAAGCTGAGAGGCCTCAGGAACAAAATGTAACCAATGGTTATCTGCTGCTGTGGAATGCAACAGTCTGTGATTGGTCTCAGAGAGCTGTTTCTAATTAATGGCCAATCACGGTCAGCTGGCTTGGACTCTCTGTCTGAGACAGAAGCTTTTGTTATCATTCCATTCTATTCTTAGCTTAGCTAGCCTTCTGATGAAACCTTTTCTTCTACTCTTTTAGTATAGTTTTAATGTAATATAAATCATAAAATAATAAATAAACTTTCTGAAACATGGAGTCAACATTCTCATCTCTTCCCTCATCCAAGAACCCCTGTGAACATCAGAATTAGAACCCAAACCCAAACACCACAGTCAGGTGCTGCCATAGGAACAAGCCAACCCTCCCAAATGCCCCAGCTACTGAGGCCATCCTGTGATAACAATGCAAGGGGGAGGGGAAGGATAACTATACATCTACAAAACTTCTCTTAACATGTATTTAATATCCAGCCCTTAATTGTGAGAGTCAACCATAGGATTACACATCTATAACAAACCCCCTTTTTCTTTTTCTATAAGTCATTTTGCTCAAACAGTTAAGTAAAAAATTTTCCTGTTTCTTGAATGAGTCATACCAGCATCTGTTGATGTGGGCAAGGACAGTGGGAACAGGAGAAAAAATCTCAGGTTTTCCTTAGACACACTCATTAGGAATGGACAAAAGGGCATCCCAGAGGTCCAGTATGGCTTTGACTCCCATCTACCATGCCTGTGTGGCTGCTACCCATAGTTGGTGCATCTTAGGGGTGAGTACAGAGGCCAACTCGGTCCTGCCCTCCAGTCCCTGTTGAATTAAAAGACAACTGAGGAATTACAGAGGTCTGGAATGGCCTTTTGTCCCTACCTTACCATGGCTACAGGGTTGCTACCCACAGCAGGGCTATGGGGCCTTCTTGGTAGCAAACAAAGGGGCCAACCCGGCCTTGCCCTCCTTCCTTTGTCTTATTTTCTTGAAGAAGCTGTCCCATTGCCTTTTACAGTCCCTTGTGTACTTCTCCTCAACAGATGCTGGTAATTCTCACCCATGAAAACAGGAAGACAGTTCTCGAGCTGGTTGGTGGAAGCTTGACTCTACTTTTTTAGCATCTTGGTGTTTTTCTGGTTGTCTCAGTCTCTGCTTGAGAGTCAATCTTGTTTCACCCAGCCTGGATGTTACAGTCCACTCTTTGGGTTCTTCTCCTGGGCCTTTGACTCTGTTGCCATGAGTCCATCCCCGCTCTGCAGCTCGCACGGCCGATTCGGTGCTGAGCAGTGCCTGAAAGGGACCTTCCCACTGAGGAGTTAGAGGCTGATCTCTCCATGACTTAATCATCACCCAGTTCCCGGGATTAATATTATGGATTCTGAAATCCAGGGTGGTAGTTTGAGGAATTGCCCCTTTATGTCTTAGCCCTTCTAAGGTTTGTGCTATAGACATCACTTATTTCTTGGCATTGGCTTCCCCTTCCTCATAGGTGGCAGCCTTCTGGGGTGAGGTCAGGAAGGGAAACCCAAACATCATTTCATAGGGTGACACCCCCAGATCTGACTGGGGTTGAGTTCTAATTCTTAATAAGGCCAAAGGGCGACATTTTATCCATGACATTTGGGTTTCAATCATTAGCTTAACTAGAACTCTTTTAAGAGGTTGATTCATTCTCTCAACCCAATGGGAACTCTGTGGATGCCATGGAGTGTGTAATTCCCATTTTACTCCCAGGACCTGAACAACTTTCTGCAATATCTTCAATGTGAAGTGAGTTCCCCAGTCAGAATCAATCCTGTTTTTCCATCCCACATTGGGGAATGATTGAATCTAGAAGTGTTTTACTCACAACATTGGCATTGGCTTTCACAGTGGGTACCACCTCTACCCAATGAGTCAAGTGATCTACTATCACTGGCAAAAACTTCCACCATTGTACCTGGGAAGCTCAGTAAAGTCTACCTGGATGTTTTGAAAAGGCTGTAAGGTTAGTTCTCACCCTCCTCTGGGTGTTTTCCTCATGATCTTCTGATTTACTTGTTGACATATCACACACCATTCAGTCACCTGCTTAGCTATCCCAAAAATTCCTATGCATCCCACATCCCTCAGAAATTGATCACTTAGCACTTGTGTACCCCAATGTGTTGTTCCATGTATGCCTTCTAGCATTTTCTTGGCCAGGGGTTTATTCAACATTTGCCTCCCATTTACTAATCTCCACTTCCCTTCATTATCTTTCTTGGCTCCTATTTTAAGGAGTTCTTCCTCTTCTGTCCCACTGAATATGGGGACTTTTTGCATTTCCCTCATGAATGTTAATACTATTATTAGTTTTTCTGTCTCTGATTCAGTTGCATTTTTAGCCTCTAAATCAGCTAAATTGTTCCCTTGTGCCCCTTTTTGATGTCCTTCAACATATACCACCACTACTTCCTCTGGTAATTGTAAGGTTTCTAACTCTTCTAAAAGAAATTTTTCACGAATCGGTCATTTTCCCGTTGAATTTAATAGCCCCCTCTCTTCCCAAATTTTTCCAAAGCTATGCACTACTCCAAAAGTGCATTTTGATTCCTGTATATATTGTTCCCCATTTTCTGTGCCAATATTTCCAGAGCTCGTTTTAGGGCATACAACTCACACCTTGGGCTGACCAGTTGGAAGGTAACTTTCCCTTTTCTATGGCTACCAACCCTTCATCCACTATAGCGTACCCCGATACCCTGTGCCCCTTTATTACCTGTGAAGATCCATCGATGTTCAGTCGTTTCACTCAACCTTGGAGTGGTTGAGCTGTTAGGTCCTCTCTTCCTTTAGTTTGATGGTTTATAACCTCTAGGCAATTATTTATTAGTTCCTCATCTGGTTCTCCATACAAAAACTGGGCAGGGTTGAGTTGGTTACCCACTATTAGCTCTAAACCATTATCTATTAAGATGGCTTTGTACTTTAGCACTCAGGAATCAGTGAGCCATTTGTCAGCCTTTTTGGCTTAGGATACTTCTGAGTGTGGGGTATATATATTCAATTTTCCCCCAATTTTTTGCTCTCCTCTATGAGTACAGCAGTCACTACCCCTGCCTGAATGCAGGTTGGCCACTGTTGCTGGCCAGGGGTCCATGTACAAATCACGAATGGGACGGGACTGCTAGGAACGTGCCTTGAGCTATTTTATTTTCCAGCATCACTCTCATTACATGGTTATGACAATGGGAAGATGCTATCAGCTCACATCCCAGGAAGCAGTCCAAGAACTTAATGTTAAAACTTTCTTTATCAGTTTTTTGACCAATCACATAAAGCAAAAGCATATTGACAGTAGTTCCATCCAACCACTATAAGCACACGCACCTTTGGTTAAAACAATGCTTGCTTATATCGAATACAATACCTGCTGGTAAGCCTCAAGATACAATGCACAGAGCTCCATTATCAAGCTTAGAACTTCCTAATAGGTAGGTAAATTTTTCTGTAGCTTAGGGAGTTATTCCAGGCAAGTGTTAATACACAGACCATTGTTCTATTTGTCCTTATTATTCTACTTCTTACATAATTTTTCTGCTGACCAATCTTACGGCTACTGCTTAGCTCTAATCACAGTTCTGCTGTCTGTGGGGCCTGCCTTGTGCAGCTTTCCCAAAACCCTCTGATTTTAAGGATTCCCAGAGCAGGTGAACCCCAAGGGTGGCAGAATCTTGGCCGAGCTGGCCCGGCCTGGGGCTGCTCCTGGGGCCCGGCGGATCCTGGCTGGGCCCGGGCTGGCGGCGGGGCAGGGCTCAGCAGGGCCCAGATGTTCCCAACTGCAGCCATGGCCCGGCCCGGCCTCGGCCCCGCGGCCTCCCCTGCCCTGCCCGGCAGCCGATGGGGCCTGGCGGGGTCCCTGGGAAGGGGCCCGGCCCCACGGCAGGAGCCACCCGGCCTTGCTGGAACCCTGGATGCTGAGAAATTTAAACTTTCTCTGCTGAAAGGCACAGACCTGCAAGAGAACACGGCATTTGACCTGAGGCTGTGGAGAAGGCTTCCAAAATTGATCAATAGCATTAGGATTATGGGTGTGTAGTTGGTTAGAAGTGTATAATATCACAGAAAAATCCTAAGACTTCGGGGTTTTAGAAGATAATAATAAATATGAAGCCAGATGGAGATTTTAGGGTGGAGACAGCTTGTTCTTCTTTACCTTCTTCTTTCTTCTTCACCTTCTTCTTCCTTCTTCTTCATGGGTTTGGGTGGTATTTTGTAATTGGACATAAAAGTCTGCATTGCAGGCTTCAAATGATCAGTTATTGGGTTAAAAGGGAAAATAATTTAGGTATCTTTTCTTAATTGGATAGTTTAGCCTTAAAA
The DNA here is from genome assembly GCF_023055355.1 of Agelaius tricolor. Classification (NCBI taxonomy): domain Eukaryota; kingdom Metazoa; phylum Chordata; class Aves; order Passeriformes; family Icteridae; genus Agelaius; species Agelaius tricolor. Next base: position 1,749,434 of record NW_027269303.1, read on the forward strand.
GACCTTGTAACAAGAGATAGTTAGCCATTTTGTGCCCTGCTAATGAAAGAGTGCAGACCTCATGGCCTTAAGAATGTAACAGGGGTAAGAAACAATAAACACCTGAGTCTGAACACGTACTGTCATCTCAAGTGCCTTCAATCCCGAGCCCAAGAGAAGTAGAAAAAGCAAGCAGAGAACCCACATGGCCCACCCTGGCTGAGATGGGGAGCTGGGCTGGCCTTGTTACCTCTGTGCCAGCCAGAAGGGAAAGAGACCCTCCCAGGCTTTCCCATCTTTAACATGTGTCTTCACAGAGGCGTGTTCAGTTTCCTTAGTGGTTTAACAGATTGTCAATTCTCAAAGCTAATTACTCATTGGTTTTTTGTCAGATATGGAGGAAACTGCTAGCAGCTTTTCTTAGAACATCACTTCCGTGATGCAAAACCACCACAACAGCACAGAGCACAGAGTTCCTTTGTCCATATGTAGTGCTCATGTGCCCGAGTGTTGCCTTCTTGTGAAGGCCGCGATGACCTGGTTTCAGGGGTCCAGCACTTCGATCTCCTTTAGTGGGATCCCTTGTGGCCAATAACGGACGCTGACACCAATGTGGTGGACGGTTAAAGGCGTTTATTGAGAGGTCTTAAGGGTATTTATGGACTAAGGGGTCTCTCTACGTCAGACAGGGGTTTGGCTATACTTTCTAGGGTTAGTATGGAGTGGAAAGTTACTGGCATGCATAGGTTAGGGGGGCTACATGTCTGGCTACATTCCAAGGGTGATCCTTATCTATGGGGAGGGGGGTAGAAGGATTCCTGTAACTTTCCGTTACAGCCCGAAATCTTCCGAGCGCCTGTCCCTGGCCTACCACACTTCCCCCCCCTCTTTCACAAATGAACGAGGTAGTCTTATACATAGGCACTGAAATGAGGTAGGAAGTTGAGATCTGATTAGGGGAAAAGGGTCTTGGGAAACCTGAGTAAGTTTCTGCCAGGCAAGTCTCTCGTGACTGGCAGCATCTCCTGTTGAGTTCACAGGAATTGTGGCTGTCCCAGGAACAGGATGTTAGCCCGTTCTATGCGGGCCTGAACGAATGAGACCAGCTTGTTCAGCAGACACGGCCCGAAGGTAACAGCTAAAAGCAGTATTGCCAATGGACCTATTAGGGTAGAAATCAGGGTGGTTAGCCATGGTGATTGGTTGAACCAGGATTCGAACCAGTTCTGTTGGGCTTCCCTGTCTTTCTGTCTCTGAGCCAGTCTGTTTCGGAGTTCTGCCATGGAGTCTCTAACGACTCCTGTGTGGTCAGCGTAGAAACAGCATTCCTCTTTCAAGGCGGCACACAGGCCCCCTTGCTGCATGAACAGGAGATCCAGTCCTCGCCTGTTCTGCAGGACCACTTCTGAGAGTGAGGAGACTGACTTTTCTAGGAAGGAAATGGATTTCTCGATCCTCTGCAGGTCCTCATCGATGGTCATCTGCAGCTGGGACAGTCCTTGGTGTTGAGTTGCTAGGGCTGAGACACCTGTTGCCGTTCCAGCCGCTCCTAGGCCGAGCAGCATTGCGATAGTTATACCTGTTAATATTTCTCTCTTGTGGAGCCGGTTGTTATTTTCGGAGAGGTGATACACCTCTTCGTCTGAGTGGTACAGGATCCTAGGGATGATCAGAACTTGAACACAAAAGTCGTTAGAGTTATCGAATTTAGCAAGAGACACGCAGGGACTTACTCCAGATCTCTGGCAAACCCACATCCCAGATGCAGATGGGACTACCCACTTGTTATTCTTCCTGTCGGGCTCAACTACTTCGGTGCAGATGTCGCCTTTCCGCTTAGCTAGGGTTGCATTGCCGAAGCATCTGCCCTGACCTGTGACTTGACTCAGGGTAATTCCTTTGCGGGGTGTGTCCCATCTGCACTGGCGAGGGGCATCGGCTGTGGAATAGCTGAAAGGGGTATCTAAAGCGACTCCTTCGTAAAAGGGGGGTTTAACATCATAGCAAAGCCAGCAGGACTCAGTTAGGTTAGGGTTAGATTCATTCAGGGATAAAAAGGTAGCTTCTAACATGCGAAGGATTGGGTTCGAGCCTGAGCTGGCTGATTGGCCTATCTGGAAGGCTTCCTCATCGCCAGTCGGGACATCGGTGACCTTGTGGGTAAGGGTTTGGGGTAGGTCATATTTTTCCCTTTCTGTGTGCTTTTGATCACTTTGTTGGGCCCGACTGCTCTGGGTGCTGACGGTGGGAATCTGGTAATTCGCACATTCACCCACTTTTCTGACCCTTGAAGGACTACTGTCCATGCTTTGCCCACGGCCCAGCTAGGGTGATTCGGCTGTAGAACTGTCATGTTATAGTGAGTGCATTTCCGAAATTTGGGGACTTTATGTTGGTTTTGATAGAAACTTCCCTGGAGGAAGACGGGTGTTTTGCAACCTGTGGGTGCCCAGGTGAACTGTAGGAATCTGTCGGGCTCTTGTGGGTCCCACCCAGGTCCTGATGGCCTGGCGTCTGTAACTATTGTTTCGCAGCCCCAGTGTCCACAGTATCCCCACCCTGGGCGATTGCAATAACTTTTTCCTGGGTTTGAGGCTGGGCACCAGTAGGATAGGTACATGTGCGTGGCGTGTGAAGAATGGGGGTCTACCTTTGGTTGTTCCGGAAACAGGTCGGTGATGTGAAGCATGAAGGACGGTGCGTTCGGCGTGGTGATGACTCTGAGCACCTTGTCACCAGCAACATGTTGCATGACCCACCTGAAGGGCTGATGAGGGTAGTAGTCTGGGCTGGCTTGTCCTCCGGTGACAAGCCCCAATAGCATGATCACGCAGAAACACCGCGCTTGCTTGGGTCTCGCCCGTGTGGGTCTCTCAGGTGCTGTCCGGTGGCTCGGTGGACTGTCACTTTCCTCTGGGAGGGGAACGTACGCATCCCGGGGACGGCCAATAAGCATGTCCTGTAAATAGAAACTCACAGTTCTCATCAGTCTTGTCCCGCCCACTGTGAAGGTCAGGCTTGATTGACCTAAGTGGACACCACCTAATTTCGCCGTCCTTTTTGACAGCTGCGTACCCTCGTCCCGTGAGCATCAACCTCCAGCCCTGTTCCCATTCACCTAGCTCATTTCTAATTGCAACCTGTGGGCCTTCCTCTAGCGCTTTGGTGGCCCAGTGTTTTTGGACAGGGCTGTTTGTTTCGTCCCCCCTGGGAAATTGATTCAGTGCTAGCAAAGCAGTTGCTAGTATGCGTGCCTGATCTCCCGGGGGAATAGAATGGGCAAAACCCTCTGCTTTTGCCAACACCTCCAGCCTGGTTTTCAGGGTCTGGTTCGCCCGCTCTACTATGGCCTGCCCAGTACTGTTATACGGGATACCTTGTACTAATGTGATGCCCCATTTTGAGGCGAATTCTTGCACTGGTTTGGAGGTGAAATTGGAACCGTTGTCAGTTTTTATCTGCTTGGGGATGCCGAGCCACGCCATGGCTGTCAGCCAGTGCTGAATTGTGGCTTTAGAGTTAGTTTTGGGGTGCTGCGTGGCCACGATCATCCCGCTGAAAGTGTCCACTGTCACGGCAAGCCACGCTCGGGGCTTCAGCAGTTGACACAAGGTGAAGTCCGACTGCCAGATTTGTGAAGGCTTGAGACCTCTCGGGTTGATCCCACTGGTCCACAGGGGTGACTTCTGGCAGTGAGGACAGGTAGCCACCACATGCCTTGCGTCTGCTGTCGAAATCCCGCACCTCTTCGCCAGGGCCTTGGCCCCGATGTGGAGTGATTCATGCAGCTGGCGAGCTTCCTGCAACGTCCATACACCTTTTGCTGCGGCGTCCGCCTTGTCGTTGCCTGTCTGGAAGTAACCTTTGATTGGGTCGTGGCTGTTGGCGTGAATGATGGATACGGTGCCCTGTCGTGAAGAGAGCGCTTCTTCCAGCATTAGGGCTGCTGTAGATGTTGATACACCTGGTCCTGCCATGGCTAGGCAAAGCCTTGCCACGAATATAGAGTCTGTTACTATATTGAGGTGCTCATCTTTGAAAAGTCCGCACGCTAAGACCACTGCTGCTGCTTCCAGTTGCTGCACTGACAGTGTGGGGTCACATGCTTTGATGCAATGCCATTGCTCTCCTGCCTGCCACACTGCCGTTGCAGTAGAAGTCGTGGAGGAAGCGTCTGTGAAGACTGTCGGTCCTGGCTGCGGTCGGTCCTTGACCTTTGGCGGTATGTCTATGTCGACGATGGTCAGCAGCCGAGTCCAGGGCGGTTTTGCTGAGTAGGAGATTTCTCCTCCGAAGCCGGTGAGAGCAAGGGCTAGGTGCTCTGAAATTGCGGGTGACTCTGCAGACGGTTGCTTGCGAAAGGGAAGATGTATTCTTGTCGGCTCAGTTCCTAGGTGTCTCAGGGCGAGTTTCCTGCCTTTCCTGATGAGGTTAGCGACGCATTCGACTCCTGGGGAGAACGCACGGGCAGGTCTCCCGAGGACCACCCATTGAATCGGCCGGGCCTTTTCAGAAGGCCCTTGTGCCAGTGCCCCCACTCCGCCCTTTGGTGTGAAGTGTATGTATAAGTCCAGGGGCATGGCCGGGTTCCACCGGGCTAGCGTGCCAGTGGACATCTGCTGATCGATGAAATCGAGGGAGCTCGCCGCTTGTGGTGACAGCTCCTTGGGTTCCCAGGGGTGTTGTCCCTTCAGGAGGTCATATAAAGGGTCCATGACCTCGGGGGGGATCAGGACGACATTGCGGACCCACTGCAGCGATCCCACCAGGCATTGCACATCGTGAAGTGTCCTGATGTCCCGGTTGATCCTTACCTTGGGAGGAGTCACGTAGGAGCTTGTGATCCCCACTCCCAGGAAGGTCACGCAGGGTCCTCTCTTGACCTTTGCGCTTGCGATCTCGAAGCCGTTGGCCCGGAGGGTTTCTGTGATCGCAGACACCAGGTGGTCCACCTGGCTCGTCGATGGTGCAGCGACTAGGATGTCGTCCATGTATTGGATGATGGTTGCGGCAGGGTAGGACTGTCGGACTGGCATCAGTGCTCTGTCCACGGTGATCTGGCAGATAACCGGACTGTCCACTAGGCCCTGGGGAAGTACCCTCCATTGGAAACGGAGGTTAGGCCGATTACCGTTTGGAAACGCGACGGAAAAGGCAAAGCGTTCTCTGTCGTCTGGATGCAGGGGTATCGAGAAGAAACAGTCTTTGATGTCCAGTACTGCGCATGGCTGTCCTTCAGGGATGGCTGAATTCATGGGTAGCAGTGTCTGGACTGGACCCATGGGTCGAATCGTCTTGTTCACTTCTCTCAGGTCGTGGACGAGACGGTAACCTTCTCCGGACCTTTTGGGGATTACAAACACAGGGGTGTTCCATGGACTGGTGGAGGGTTCTATGTGACCCTTTTGCAGTTCACGGTTGACCAGTTCCAGCAAAGCTGCCACTCGAGGCTCTGACAAAGGCCACTGCTCCCTCCAAACGGGATCTGATGATTTCCAAGTCAATTTGATCGGCAGCTGAGGGTGTACAGCAGTGGCCCCTATGATAAATTTGTAATCTTGACTCCTAGCATAGCAAGGACATCCCTTCCTATTAGTGGTGGAGAGTTTTGCAATATGTAGGGGTAAATTGCTACTGTCTGTTCTGGTCCCTTGTTTGTGTGAAGTGTGATAGCCATCAGCTGGGTGCTTTTCCACGCCCGGGTTTGTCCCCCCACCCCGTTCACTGGGGGGACTTCCTTAAACCGCCAATGTCTGGGCCAATGTCGCTGAGGGAGAATCGTGCAATCTGATCCCGTGTCTACCCAAAACTGAAGTCCTACAGTGTGGGGGTCCTGACTGCCATAGAGGCGGCATGTCCCCCGCACCCTCGGGGGTTCCTTCCCTATTCTCATGGCCAGGGCCACCCAGGGGTCCCGGTTTGGGGCGTCCCCTGCTGGCCCTGTTGCGCTTGCGTGGCTTGTGATGATGGGGGGTGCGAGGGTGCAGTTGCATAGCTCTGCCATTGTATCGCTGGCGGGGGTGCAATACTGACCGTCTCCTGTGGGAGCATAGGGTATGAGGATCCCCTGCCCCATTGTGGGTTGACATAGATGGGCCGTCTCGCATCCAGAGCGGGAGGGGGCTGAATATGGCCCGCACGCCCCCCCCCTCTCCCGTTTCCCCGGGGCCGGGATCTACAGTCCCTAGCCAGGTGACCTCTCTTCCCACAGCTCCAGCAGGTCCCTCTGGGGCGCTGTTGGGGCGAGGGTGTTGCCTGGGGAAGCTGTGCCGGCTGGGGGCAGTTAGCCGCAACATGACCTGACTGACCACATTTGAAGCAGGCCATCACACTGGTTAAGGTGTGCACGGTTGCCTGAAGTGGGGTCAGCTGCTCTTCCCTCACAACATGCTTAATCATGTCAGCCAGGCTGGCCCCGGCTGGTAGGGAACGCAATATATCTTTGGTTATGGTGTTACATTGTTGCCGAAGGCAGTCAGTTACCACCGGGCCCTTTGCGACAGCGGGCAAATTAGAAGAGTCCACGGCAGCCTGAAGGCGGTCAACAAATTGTGTAAAGCTTTCACTCTCCCCCTGTTTGATGGTCGACCATGGTGTCGGTCTGGCCACCACCCTGGATGCGGCGCGTATAGCTTCTCTGGCCGCCCGGGAAGTCGCCCTGACTTCCTCGATCCGAAGCTGGGCAGCTTGTTGCTGGGGTGTGGCCACTTCGTCGTGCTTCCCCAACAACCTAGATAAACTCGACCCGTGGAGTGGCTGCCCTTCCCCCGCCGTCTGAGCGAGCATGGTTGCACATTGGTCCGTCCATTCCTGTTTAAATATTATCAAACCCGCCCCATCAAAAAGCATACGGCTTATTTGCACTATATCGAAAGGGAGTAAATCATCATTGCTAAAAAGACCATCCACGAGAGTGGAAACCACCCCTGAGTTAATTCCTTTTTCTGAAATGGCTTTTACTATTGTTTGAACATCTTTGGAATTAACGGGAGTATACGTTCTTTGCTGGTTCCCCTGGGGTCCCGTAATTCTCACCGGGAAGGCATGCACCGATGCTGCGGATGCCCATTCCGCGCATTCGATTTTGATTTTACCCCAGTCGGTGAGTTCGTATTGGGGCTGGTTCCCGGTTGTGTTAAAAGTTTTAATTGGTTTCGTCCGAAACCGCATTGATTCTGTTTTCTCTGCTTCCGAGTCGCTGCTGGACTCGGTGGGCTCCGCAGAGCGATCTGGGGAGCTGTGGCTCCCTTCAGAGTCGGAAGTCGACTGCCAATATACTTCCGGTCTCTGCTGCCGTTTTGTCCGGCTACGGCCCCGCTCCTCCCCTCGGGGGCGGTGCTGATGTTGCTGGCGGTGCCGCCCCCTGGGCTCGCCCTGCCTCCCGCAGGGAGGGATCTCTCCCATATATGGTGGCATCAGTGGGCGCGGCTCCCGGGTGAGTGCCTGCCCTCTGTTGCACCCCCACGCATGCGCGTCTGCTGGGACCCACGGCTCTCGGCCGTGCATGGGCTCAGCGCTGGTTTCCCGCGCATGCGTGTTCGCGGTTGGCCGTGGTTCTGGGTTCGTCCCGCCGCGGACCGGCGGGCTCCACCCCTCTCCCCGGCCATCCGCGCCATATTCAAACGGGTAGGGCGGCGGATCCCCTCCGCCGCTCGCCCGCGCGCTTGCCCTCTCGATATTTCGGGCTTCTGTCGCCAGCCCCTCCCAAAAGGACCGTGCGAGTCCCTCCGCTTCTTGCGCTAAGTCGGCTAGCGGCGGGGAAGGGTTGGGCGAGGGGTCCGCGGGCACCCCGGGGGGCTCCGGAGGTGGTCTGGGCCCCGGCGGGTCCCCCGAAGGGGTCAGGGGGTCCCCCGGGGGCTCTGAGAGCTCCGGGGGCTTTGGGCTGGAGGAGGGATGGGTCGCGCCCGGCCCCCCCGTCTCCCCGCTCTTAATCGAGTCGCCGCCAGGGGGGTTTCGCGTTCCCGCCCCCTCCCCCTGCTGTGGCGCGATTAACAAACAGGAGCGCGCAACGTTCCACGTCTCCTGTTCTTCTAATGCTTTGCGTAGGGCGGCTTCTGCCTTCCCCCACGCTTTCAGGCTTTTGCTGCTGCCTGTGGCTTTTGTGTCCTCTGCTAGCGCGACAGTACATTTCTGCCACACCCCAGGGTGTAATATATCTATGGGTCGAGAAAGGACCCCAAGCTCTAAGAGTCTCGTCAATGCGAGATTAAAATTCCTGAGCTCACATTTGATTCCCCATTGCATATGTATCAAACTTACGACCTTCGCTATCGCTTCCATACGAATCGCGGGTCTCTGGGGCGTCCCCCTGCTTCGCTATGGCCGTTCCGGCGTTGAGTGCTGTCCCCTGGCCAGGAGTACTCCCGTCGCCCGGACTCGTCCCTCCGTCCCGATCCCGGGTTTCGGCACCACTATGTTGCCTTCTTGTGAAGGCCGCGATGACCTGGTTTCAGGGGTCCAGCACTTCGATCTCCTTTAGTGGGATCCCTTGTGGCCAATAACGGACGCTGACACCAATGTGGTGGACGGTTAAAGGCGTTTATTGAGAGGTCTTAAGGGTATTTATGGACTAAGGGGTCTCTCTACGTCAGACAGGGGTTTGGCTATACTTTCTAGGGTTAGTATGGAGTGGAAAGTTACTGGCATGCATAGGTTAGGGGGGCTACACGTCTGGCTACATTCCAAGGGTGATCCTTATCTATGGGGAGGGGGGTAGAAGGATTCCTGTAACTTTCCGTTACAGCCCGAAATCTTCCGAGCGCCTGTCCCTGGCCTACCACACCCGAGGCCTCAAAACCCCTCCTTGGGAGATCTCTGGGCCCTCTCCAAGGTGTTTTCAAATGAAAACATTCAGCTCAGAGTCTAAGAAAATCACCAGAGGACAGGGCCAGCCTGACCTGTCTCTCCTGTCTACTTTTGTCTGGGAGAAATCCTTGGATATATGGAATTTGGGAGGCCAAATGCTAATTTTTGTCCATGGCCCTTGGACATGAAATCTGGTTCTTTTCCGTAGGAATGAAGGAACAGAGCCCCAGTGTTTCAGGGGCAGATGAGAGGTGGCCACCAGAGGCCAAGGCCAGCCAGAGCTGGCACGTTTTTTTCTGGGAGATACCATTGCATTAAGGAAATTGTTTAGGGAGAGTACCAAGTTTGGCAATGGGCATCTGTCACAATCTGCTCATACAAGTGGGGGTCGTGATGGTTCGTTAACTGATCTCAGAGTGCAAAAGACAACACGAAGGGGATTTCAGTATTAATCAAATAAATGCACCTTTTATTGAGTGCCCACAGCAAATGCAATAGAGAGATTTAGAAAGGAGATAAAGGATAGAGAGAGAAAGAGAGGGGGTGGATATAGCTACCAAACAGAGAGACTAAATCCTCATGTGGTCCAGCCAATAGATCTGTCTTGTCAGGTCAGGGAGAATCTCAAAGTCTTGGTTAACTCAGGGGTCTATTATAGTCCTCTGCTGAGGGGGGAACAGGTAAAAGAAAATGAAGAATAAGTTTATTGAAAACGGGTACAGACAGTCCATGTTCCAAAACAGGATAAGTCAATCTCAGCAGTGAGTGAGAGCAATTGTTTTCTTGGTCCAATGACCACACCTGGGCAAACATGTCACTTCAATCAGGCCAACCCCTCCCCATGTCAGGGTTATAAGGGTCTCAGTCTCAGTCCTTGGGAGGGGGCTTCAATCTCCATCCATCACGGTGGTCATGAAGCAGATGAAGAATTTTCCATGGGGGACCACTAAAGTTACCCCAGAAAGTTCATTTGGCCGAGAGGTGGGGAAATTCATGGGCTATTGTCATGAAGCAGGTGCCAGCATATAGGGCGAGCTGCTCCTTTGCCAGCCCCCTGCTCGAAGCAGCGACCATGGCAGCACTGCAAACACACCTGCAAACAATCCCTTGGTGAGCATCCACCGCAGCCAGGCCAGAGCTCCAGTCAGGGTCCTCAGGGTCCCGGTCTCTGTCCTTGTGACGATCGTGAGACAAATGAGGGAAACTTCAGACCGTCTCTTACAGCATCTGAAAAGCCAGATGGTTCTTTCCATAGCAAGGAGAGCATGGAGCCCCAGTGCTCCAGGAGCTGATGAGAGGCAGCCCTTGACATCAGCCAGACCTTTCAGGTGGCCCCTGGGAGGCCAAACCAGCCAGGCCTGTTCCATGTTCCCTCAGTTCCATGGGGCCCCACAGTGTCCCAATGGTCCCTTGCTTCCCTGAGGCCCTGAGGTGTCATAATGCCCCCTTGGTGACACCAGGCCCTGAAGGGTCCCAATGGTCTCCATGGTTCCATCAGGCCCCACAGAGCCATAATGGTCTCTGGGTTCCATGAAGCCCCGCTGGGTCACCACAGCCCCTTGGTTCCATGGGCTCCAGTGGTGCCACAATGATACCCTTGGTTCCATGAGGTCCCACAGTGTCCCAGTGATCTCCATGGGAAGGGAAGAACCCAGCCCCAGTGTTGCAGGGGCAGCCACCAGAGGCCAAGGGCAGCCAGGCTTGATGGTACTGGCAGATTGTGCCTGGGAGCAACCCTTGGATATCCAGAATTTTAGAGGTGGAATCCCAATTTCAGACATTGACACTTGGAAGAGAAGGATGGTTGTTTTCCATAGGAAAGAAAGCATGGAACACTGATTCCACAGTGACATTTGGGGATCTATGGGGGCTATTGGGGATCGTTTCTGCACCTCGTGACCCAACAGGAGCTTCTCTGATAAACGTTGCCTGAAGCTCCCACTGTGCCCATGACAGGAACCCCTGTGAGTGTCTGGGACATCCCGGCTCTCTGGCAGCCTGGGGACTCCTGGGATGTCACCGTGGAGCCCCCGTGAGTGCCTGTGACAGATGGGTGCCTTTGCAGCCCAAGGTGCCCTGGGATGTCACCATGGAATGGCTGTGACTGCCTCTGACCACAGGGCTCTTTACCATCCCCAGAAAGCCCTGGGAGGTCTCCATGGAGCCCCCGTCTCTACATGTGACATTCCAGCTCTGGAACAGCCTGGAGATTCTTGGAATGTCCCCATGGAACCCCTCTGAGGGCCTGTGACAAATCTGATCCTTAGCAGGCAACCATAACCAGCCCCCTGTTGCTATGGTCAGTTTCCATGGCAGCCATCACCAGCCCCCTGTTGCTATGCTCAGTCCCTTGGCAGCTCCATGGAGACCCCATGCCAGGGGTGGTTGCCATGAACACCAGCTCAGGCCTGCAGCCAGAGCCCGTTGCCATGGCAACCATTGGCAGCCCCATCCCCAGGCTGATGGGATCCCAGAAGCACAGAATTGGCTGAGCTGGGAGGGACCCATCAGGATCCTCCAGTCCAACTGCTGGCCCTGCACAGGACACCCCAACAATGCCAGCCTGGGCCTGGCAGCGCTGGCCAAACGCTGCTGCAGCTCAGAGAGCCCTGGAGCTGGGACCCTGCCCTGGGGAGCCTGGCCAGGGCCCCAGCAGCCTCTGGCCAAAAACCTTTTCCTGACATCCAACCTGAGCCTGCCCCGACTCAGCTGCAGCCGCTCCCTCCACTCCTGTCCCTGGGCACCAGAGGGAAGAGGTTCCCACAGCCCCAGCCAGGGACCCGCTCCCAAGGCTGCTGCCATGGCCACCAGGGCTGGCACCAGCTGGGATGCTCGCTTTCCACGGGCCAGGCTTCAGGAATGGGATTCCCCAATTTCCTGCTCCCGCTAAAACCGCGCTGCCCTTGCTGCCCTCCCGCCTCCCATGGAAAGCACAAAAGGCAAAGATCCCGGGCTGGGATAAGAACAATTTATTGGGAACAGCAACGGGATATGGAACAAAAAGGAGCAGAAACAATACTGATAACACAAGTGATAAGAAAAAGGGAAAACTACAACACAACTGACTGTCTCTTCCCGGCTACAATTTCCCCCTGCCTGGAAAGGACACCCTTCTTGTCAGGAGGGAGAGAGAGAGAGTTCCTTTCCTGCCAATGGCAATGACCTGAGGTGGGAGCGAATGTAATGTCACAGCCATAGCCAGACCCGCATGTTCTTCCATCCCACATCAGGTCATTGGCAGGGGCAGCAAAAGGGACTGGTGTCTTCCTACCATGGATCACAGGGAAAATGGATCCCCAGGGCTCTTCCCAACATGGGACCCCCAATGGGGAAAGAAGCTGGAGTGGTGCATGAAGCTCTTCCTGCAGCTGGGGCACTCGCAGAACTTCCCTTACTGGCGACTCCATTGGTGTCTGATCAAGTGAAAGCTCATGGACGAGCTCTTCCCATGATGTGGAGAACTCATCGGGCCTCTCCCCAGTATGGATGCGCTGGTGCCTGACGAGGGTGAATTTTTTCTTGAAGTCCTTCCCACAATCAGAGCAGCGGAAGGGCCTCTCATCCGTGTGAATGCGCTCATGCAGGTAGAGATTGGAGCTGGTCTGAAATCTCTTCCCACAGGTGGGGCACGCGTAGGGCCTCTCCCCAGTGTGGATGCGCTGGTGCCTGATGAGGAGGGAGTTGCGCTTGAAGCCCTTCCCACAGTCAGGGCAGAGGAAGGGCCTCTCCTCTGAGTGAATTCGCTGGTGCTTGTAGAGATTGGAGCTGGTCCTAAACCTCTTTTGACACTGGGGACACTCATAGGGCCTCTCCCCAGTGTGGATGCGTTGGTGGATTACGAGGGTGGATCTGTGGCTGAAGCCCTTCCCACACTCCCCACACTCGTAGGGCCATTCCCCGGTGTGGATCATCTGGTGCCGGATCAGGTGGTTACTCTTGCTGAAGCTCTTCCCACACTCCAAGCACTTGTGGGGCTTCTCCCCATTGTGAAGCTGCCCATGGGCCACCAGCTCTGAGCTCTGGCTGAAGCTCTGTCCACCTTCCTGGCTCAGGGTGGGTCTTTCCTCTTCAGAGCACACTGGGCTGGGTTTGGAGCCCATCCTCATGAAGGATTTCTGGGGATTTTCCTCCCCATTGGAATTCTGCACTGTGGAGTCACTCAAAACTGCCACTTCCACAAGGGTCTGCCATGGAGATTTTTCCTCCATGGTCTCCATGCTCAGCTCCTTCTCTGGAGGAGGAAGGACAAGGAGAGGATGGGATTTGCCTCCGTGCCAGAGGGAAGGGGAAGGAGATCCCCCCAGTGCATCCCCAGCAGGATGGGGTTGGCAGCAGGGTTGTCCTGCAGCCGGGGGCTGTGCTGGGCTGGGAGATGGAGCAGGAGAGAGGGGGAAAGGGGCACTGACTTCCTCCTCACCTGCCTGGGTGTCCCATGGCTCCCTCCTGTTTCTCGCAGCCTCCTCCTCCATCCTATCAAGGTTTGGGAATGGGAAATCCTGTTCTGGGAACCAAACAAAGGGTGCGCACATTGTCTTTTTTTCTGGTTAGAAGGCAAACCTGGGGGAGAGTCTAAGTCAGATATACAATTTTATAAGAAATTGAAGATCAAGGCAATGATATAGAAACACTGCCTTAAACTGACAGAGTCAGGATATAACCTGACACCCTGTTGCTGGTCAGGGTGGTGGCTGCAGTCCCATTAAATGGTGGCTGCAGTCCTGTTGGAGGGATGAGCGTGATTCTGTCCAAGCAGTGATCCTGTAGAAGGGTCTGGTCTTCCTCTGAAGGTCCAGGGGTGGTTCTGGAGCTCTTGTCCTCTGGGAATCCAGTAGGCAAGCTGCTCCTGGTGTTGCAAGGCTCAGCTTATATCCAGGTAGGAATGCTTGGATCCTCCCCCTGGGCGGAGCATCCCACAATGGGAGGATGGAATTTGATCAGTCCTGCAGTGACACTCAATGGCTCATTCACACAAGATATCTCCCCTGGAGGGTGTTATCAGGGCTGAGTCATGGAAGAGATCAAGAACAGTGCCCCGCCTGTTTATAGCAGTTGATGAAGATGGGCATTGAAAACATGCATTTGGTTCCATCTTACACTGCAGCCTGAAACAGTGGGAGAATCCCTGCTCAGGGGGTGAACACCACCCCCCTTACCCAAACTGGCTCAGGTGTAAAACCCCCACCCCGGGAAGGCCACACACACAGGGGACAATGTCACACTTGCCCTGCTCCAGGGCAAATGGCATCTCTCTAATATTTTCTTAACCAGATTGCAAAATTATTTTGGCACCGTGAGTTCAGGGCACTGTTCTTTGACCCCTGTTGCCTTTGACAACAGCATGGTTCCTTCCTCTGAGGAGGTTGTGGGTCTCTCTGGAGGAACTCTTGGAAACTTGGATGCAGCTTCGTCTGAGCGACCTATGGGAGAACTGATGAGGAAAATGGCTGTTGTGGGACTGGAGTGTAAAGAAAATACTTTGTTGTCCCTCCTTGAAAAGTTTGTTAAAATCACTGGAGGAAATGGAGCAAATGATACCAGCAGACTGACAAGGTTCATTCACCACATGGTGAGGAACACAAGGCTGCTAAAAGTCCCACAAGAAGCCCAGCTCAAGTAGCTAAATTCCCAAATAACTACTGAATTCCCAGGCTTGGGTTTTTTCCAAATGTGAGAATCATTATTCTCTTCATCCCTGTCACCTTTGTGACAGCTACACAGAGCTTCCACTGCCTTTTAATAATATCTGTATTGGGCCAAATTTGCACTTTTCTTTAATTGTAACCTGCCAGCAGCTGAGCTGGAGCTGTGCAGGAACCAAGGAAACTTGGAATTGCCACAGAATTGCTTCTATTGGCAGCCGGTGCTGCGGCGGCCGTGGGGCAGAGGGGTGGGAAAGGGGGGTCCGGGGTGGCAGTGGAGGAAATGCCGGGCCCGGGGGCTGAGCACAGGGCTGAGCACGCAGAGATGGTTTTGTTCTTGCTGAGCTCGCACTGAGCCAAGGCCTGTCCTGCCCCTCGTTCGGCCACGCTGGGGAGGGGCTGAGGGTGTGGGGGAGCTTGGCAGGGGACACAGCCAGGACAGGAGATCCCAGCTGACCCCAGGGATAGCCCAGACCATAGGACATCATGATCAGTGCATGAAGTGTGGGGAACAAGGAGGAAGGGGGCACATTTGCAGTGAGGGTTTTGTCTCCCCAGGTAACACTTAGGCAGGATTGGGCCCTGTTTCGCCAGTGGGCAGGGCCCGCACCAAAGACACAGACACCAAAATTAACTTAAGGAACAGTGTAATTTAGATAATGCAAATTTGCAAAAAATTACAAAAATATTAGGTAGGCAAAGCAAATAATCATTAGTCAATAATTCCAAAAGAGAAGATGTTGAAATGAGTATCACACAACTGTCCATTTCTGGCTGCAGGCTCTGGAGATTCTATCTCTGCCTTCAATCAGGGTTGCATTCCCTAAAGAATCCTGGTACCAAATCCTGCTTTCCAAGGCTGGAACAGTGTCTCAGGTTTAGCTGGGTGTGTATTCAATTACCCTCTGTTAAAGTTGGGGCAATTATCATCTGTTAATTGAGCAGTTTACTTTATCTCTTCCACATGAATCCTCCCTCCAGGGAGATATCTTCTGTTAATGGGCCATTGAGTGTCACTGATAAAAATTCCATCATCCCATTGTGAGAAGCTCTGCCCAGAGGGAGAAGCCAAGCAATTCCTACCTGGATATAATCTGAGAATGTGAACAACAGAGTCAGCCTTCTCCCACAAGATTCCCAGAAGAGCAGCTTTCAGCTCCACTGGATCCCAGAGGAAGACCAGGCCGATCGACGCCACAACTGGACCTTCAGAGGAAAACTCCACCCTTCCACAGGATCCCTGCTCCAACAGAACCACACCTGTCCCTGCAGGAGCACTGCAGCCACCATTTAACAGGAGTGCTACCAACATTCTGACCCACATGGTGTCAGATCGTATTCTTACTCTGTAAGTAGTTTTTAGTACTACTGCATTTGTATTTTTAATTTTCCTTCTGAAGAATTGTTATTCCTATTCCCATAGACTTTGCTTGACAGCCCCTTGTTTTGAAAATTATAATTCCAAGTGAAGGGATTAACATTTTCCATTTGAAGGGAGTCTCCTGCCTTCCTTAGCAGACACCTGTCTTTTCAAACTGACACAATGCCCTAGGACACCCAGGCAGGTGAGGAGGAAGTCAGTGCCCCTTTCCCCCTCTCTCCTGCTCCATCTCCCAGCCCAGCACAGCCCCTGGCTGCAGGACAACCCTGCTGCCAACCCCGTCCTGCTGGGGATGCACTGGGGGGATCTCCTTCCCCTTCCCTCTGGCACGGAGGCAAATCCCATCCTCTCCTTGTCCTTCCTCCCCCAGGGAAGAAGCTGAGCATGGAGACCCGGGAGGACAAATCCCCAAAGCAGAACATCGTGGAAGAGGCCATTTTGCGTGATTCCAGGGCACAGGAATCCAATGGTGAGGAAAATCCCCAGAGATTCCACAAGAGGAGGGGCTCCAAACCCAGCCCAGGGTGCTCTGAGGAGGAAAGACCCACCCTGAGCCAGGAAGGTGGACAGAGCTTCAGCCAGAGCTCAGAGCTGGTGGCCCATGGGCAGCTTCACAATGGGGAGAAGCCCCACAAGTGCTTGGAGTGTGGGAAGAGCATCAGGCAGAGCAGCACCCTGATCAGCCACCAGATGATCCACACTGGGGAATGGCCCTACGAGTGTGGGGAGTGTGGGAAGGGCTTCAGCTGCAGCTCTGCCCTCATCACCCACCAACGCATCCACACTGGGGAGAGGCCCTACGAGTGTCCTGAGTGTCAGAAGAGGTTTCAGACCAGCTCCAGTCTCCTCCAGCACCAGCAGATTCACACTGATGAGAGGCCCTTCCACTGCCCTGACTGTGGGAGGGGCTTCAAGCGCAACTCCACCCTCATCACCCACCAGCGCATCCACGCTGGGGAGAGGGAGAGGCCCTGCGAGTGTCCCCAGTGTCAGAAGAGGTTTTACACCAGCTCTGATCTCCTCCTGCATGAGTGGATTCACATGGATGAGAGGCCCTTCCGCTGCCCTGACTGTGGGATGGGCTTCAAGCGCAACTCCCACCTCATCAGGCACCAGCGGATCCACACCAGGGAGAAGCCCTACGAGTGTGGGGAATGTGGGATGAGCTTCCGCCAGAACTCTAACCTGATCTCCCACCAGAAGACCCACACCAGGGAACGGCCCTATGAATGTGGGGAATGTGGGAAGAGCTTTAGGCAGAAGTCTCTCTTGATCTGCCACCAGAGGATCCACACTGGGGAAAGGCCATACAACTGCGGGGAATGTGGAATGACCTTTAGTAGGAAGACCCAAATGATCATCCACCAAATGATCCACACAGGGGAGCGGCCCTACAAGTGCCCCGAGTGTGGGAAGAGGTTTCACACCAGCTCTCAGCTCCTCCAGCACCAGCGAATTCACACGGATGAGAGGCCCTTCCTCTGCCCTGACTGCGGGAAGGGCTTCAAGCACAACTCCACCCTCGTCACCCACCGGCGCATCCACACTGGGGAGAGGCCCTATGAGTGTCCCCAGTGTGGGAAGAGCTTCACCAGCAGCTCTCACTTGACTAGACACCAATGGAGGCACCGGTAAGGGAAGCCCTGCACATGCCCCGGCTGCAGGAAGAGCTTCATGCACTGCTCCAGCTTAATCCCCCATTGGAGACACCACGTTGGTCAGAGGCCTGGTGATCCATGTTCCCTATAATCCATGCTGGGAAGACACCTGTACCTTTTGTTGCCCCGCCAATGACTTTATGTGGGATTGGAAAACATGAGGGTCTGGCCATGGCCCTGTCATTACATTCACTCCCACCTCAGGTCATTGCCAGGGGCAGGAAAGGGACTCTCTCTCTCTCCCTGAGGAAAAGGGTGTCCTTTCCAGACAGGAGGAAATATATTGCCAGGAAGAACTAGTTGTTGATGTTGTAGTTTTCTCTGTAAATAGTTTTACTTATCCCTTCTGTTATCAATATTGTTTCTGTTCCTTTTGCTCCTTATCTGGTTGCTGTTCCCAATAAATTGTTCTTATCCCAGCCCGGGATCTTTGCCTTTTGTGCTTTCCATGGGAGGCGGGAGGGCAGCGAGGGCAGCACGGTTTTAGCGGGAGCAGGAAATTGGGGAATCCCATTGCTGAAGCCCGGCCCGTGGAAACCGAGCATCCCAGCTGGTGGCAGCCCTGGTGGCCATGGCAACCACCCCTGGCATGGGGTCTCCATGGAGCTGCCAAGGGACTGAGCATAGCAACAGGGGGCTGGTGATGGTTGCTATGGAAACTGCCCATAGCAACAGTGGACTGGTGATGGTTGCCTACTAAGGATCAGATTTGTCACAGGCCCTCAGAAGGGTTCCATGGGGAGATTCCAAGAATCTCCAGGCTGTTCCAGAGCTGGAATGTCACAGGCAGAGACAGGGGCTCCATGGAGACCTCCCAGGGCTTTCTGGGGATGGTAAAGAGCCCTGTGGTCAGAGGCAGTCACAGCCATTCCATGGTGACATCCCAGGAGTCCCCAGGCTGCCAAAGAGCTGGGATGTCCCAGACACTCACATGGGTTCCTGTCATGAGCACAGTGGGAGCTTCAGGCAACATTTATTAGAAAAGCTCCTGTTGGGTCAAGAGTTGCAGAAACGATCCCCAATGCTCCCCATAGATCCCCAAATGTCACTGTGGAATCAGTGTTCCATGCTTTCTTTCCTATGGAAAACAACCATCCTTCTCTTCCAGGTGTCCATGTCTGAAATTGGGATTCCACCTCCAAAATTCTGGATATCCAAGGGTTACTCCCAGGCACAATCTTCCAGTACCATCAAGCCTGGCTGGCCTTGACCTCTGGTGACTGCCCCTGCAACACTGGGGCTGGGTTCTTTCCTTCCCATGGAGAACACTGGGACACTGTGGAGACCTCATGGAACCAAGGGTATCATTGTGGCACCACTGGAGCCCATGGAACCAAGGGGCTGTGGTGACACAGTGGGGCTTTATGGAACCCAGAGACCATTATGGCTCTGTGGGGCCTGATGGAACCATGGAGACCATTGGGACCCTTCAGGGCCTGGTGTCACCAAGGGGGCATTATGACACCTCAGGGCCTCAGGGAAGCAAGGGACCATTGGGACACTGTGGGGCCCCATGGAACCGAGGGAACATGGAACAGGCCTGGCTGGCTTGGCCTCCCAGGGGCCACCTGACAGCTCTGGCTGATGTTGCAATGTCAAGGAATGCCTCTCATCAGCTCCTGGAACACTGGGGCTCCGTGCTTTCCTTGCTATAGAAAAGAACCATCCCTTTTTTTAAATGTCCATTGCCAAAATTGGTATTCTCTCAAAAAATTTTCCTATATGCAAGGGTTTCTCTCAGAAAAAAACCTGCCACTTCTGGCTGGCCTTGTCCTCTGGTGGTCACTCTCTTCTTCCTGGCAAACACTGGGGCTCTGTTCCTTCCTTCCTATGGAAAAGAACCAACCTTCATATCCATGGTCCATGGCCAAAATTAGAATTTGACTTCCCAAATTCCATATATCCAAAGATTGCTCCCAGAAAAAAGTAGTAAGGACAGACAGGTCAGGCTGGCCCTGTCTTCTGGTGATTTTCTTAGACACTGAGTTGAATGCTTTCAGTTGAAAAAACCTTGGAAAGGGGCCAGAGATCTCCCAAGAAGGGTTTTTGAGGACTTGGGCACATGACCGATACATATGGACAAAGGAGCTCTTGGCTCTGTGCTGTTGTGGTGATTTTGCATCATGGAAGTGATGTCCTAAGAGAAGCTTCTAGCAATTTCATCTGTGTCTGACAAAAAACCAATCAGTAATCAGCTTTGAGAACTGACAATCTGTTAAACCACTAAGGAAACTGTACACGCCTCTGTGAAGACACATGTTAAAGATGGGAAAGCCTGGGAGGGTCTCTTTCCCTTCTGGCTGGCACAGAGGTAACAAGGCTGACCCGGCCCTGTCTCAGCCAGGCCGGGCCGGGCAGCTCCTGCCGTGGGGCCGGGCCCCTTCCCAGGGACCCCGCCAGGCCCCATCGGCTGCCGGGCAGGGCAGGGGAGGCTGCGGGGCCGAGGCCGGGCCGGGCCATGGCTGCAGTTGGGAACATCTGGGCCCTGCTGAGCCCTGCCCCGCCGCCAGCCCGGGCCCAGCCAGGATCCGCCGGGCCCCAGGAGCAGCCCCGGGCCGGGCCGGCTCGGCCAAGATTCTGCCACCCTTGGGCTTCAGCCGCAAGCCCCGGGCAGGGGCAGGAGAAGCCATCGGCCCCCGGCCGTGCTGCTGCTGTGCTCTGGCCTGGCTGCTGAGATCCTGGCCCTGCCCCAGCGCGGCCCATCCTGACACAGCCCCAGCGCAGCCGCTGCAGAAACCTCCATTGTAAAACAGCTCCGGCCGCAAGCACCGAGCCCGGCCGGGGGCACGGAACCATCTGCAGGCCCCGGGTGAGATATGAACTCTTTCAGTGCTTCCATCCTCCCTCCAGTGAGAGAAAAGGACAAAGTGCAGGCACACAGAGGGGCAACATGAAGACACCAAGATCAGTGAAGGGGAAGTTGAGGTTAGGGATGAGGAGATGCCTTGATAGTGGGGCTGAAATCCTCTTGTAAAGCTATGGGGAAGGATGGAATTGATACATCAGACTGTCTTTTTCCTGATAACTCATTGAAAAGTATGGGGAGATGACTTTTTCAGCAAAGGCCTCCATGCTAAATTAAGCAAATGTTGAAGTAGCTGTGATCCCATGAGAAGTTTGTACAGAGAAAAAGAGAAGAGTGATGAGACCCTGTGCCCTCAGGGAGAGAAGAAGATCTTTGTTCTCAGAGAGGAAGATGGTTTTAGAAATTGATGAAGAGAATCTTTGCTCTTGAACAGCTCATCTTTAAACTGATACCCCATAAGTTGACATGGCCCATAAAACATCTGTGGGAAAAGCTATGAAAAAATGGGAGGGACTTCACACTTGCAGATTTTCTGGGCAGCTGCTATTTGTGGGAATTGAGAGCCACGAGTGAACTTTTTTCTTATGGAGAAGTCTCCTTAGCATGAAAGAGAGACTCCTCTCCCTAAATGAACTGAAGAAAGACTGTTCTAGATGGTATAAACTGACTGAAACTTTCAGGTTTTGTCTCCTTGCATTGTCAGTAAGAAAGAAAAGGCTGTAGGGAAAGGAGAAGTGTTCAGATCCTTTTTATTCTTTTTTCTATTTACTGGTAATAAACTTTTCCATATACTCTTTTAAAATTTTGAGACTACTTTGCCTTTCTCCTAATCCTATCTCACAGCAGGAAATGAGTAAATATATTCCAGTGAGTGCAATGGTAATTAGCCAACACTGATACCACTGCACTAATAGATGCATTGGCTGAGAAATCTCAAATTAGCAAACCAAAAATTACTCCAGATACATTCCTGATAAACTGCATAAGAGCAGAGGGAAATCAAGGCAGAGCCATGGTTTGTCAGGACTTGCTGCATCCTGATGAGCCCTGTGGTGCATTTGGAGCTGAGCCCTGGAACATCAGGGCCTGAGAGGAGATTGCACAAACCTTTCCAGGAGTCAAAGCCAGAAGAAAACCCCAAAGTGTCTCAAAGCAGGAATGGGTCTCAGTGAGGTCCATCCCCAACACAGGCTCCTCATGGACTCCTTGGAGGTGACAATTGGAGGCCAGGATTGACCAAAAACCTCTCAGAGTCTCAGTATGGAAAGGAAATTCCAAACTACCTTAAAAAATTTGAGCTCAAAGCATTACTGAGCCCCACTGAGTGTCAGTACAAAGCTCTCAAGGGACTCATTAAAGCAGATAATTGGAGCCATGATTGCACAAACCTCTCACAGAGTCTGTATCAAAAGGGAAACACCAAGTACCTTAAAATAACTGAAGTACCCTGAAGCATTAATGAGCCCCACTGAGTGTTGTTACTGACAAAGCCTCTCCAGGGACTAATTACAGCAGATAATTGGAGGCCATGATTGCACAAACCTCTCAGAGACTGCAAGGCAAAAGCCAAAGCCAAAGTCCTTTGAAAAACCTGCAGTCCCTGCAGGGAGCATGAAGGAGCCCCCAGGGCCATTGCTGAGCAAGGCTCCCCAGGGACTCCTTGCAGCAGATCCTTGAGGCCACTGGGATGTGGGCTAGGGGGGGATGCTGAGGGCAGCACAAGGGGCTGACAGTGCCCAGCCTGGCTGGGGCTGTGCCAGGAGGCCCCAGGGCCTCAGGACAAGGTGTCTCCTCCCAGCCCTTGCTGGCACAGACCCTGCTGTGCCCCAGGGCACCAAGACTTGGCTTCTCTTTGTCCCCACCTGTCATCACTGCCTGCAGTTCTCTGCTCTGCCTGGGGCCTGGGGACACTTGCTCAGTCGTGTCCCTCTCTGGGACCCATTAAAAGTCCAAGAAACTTTGGAGTTGGATTCTGCCTTGGAGTTCTGGAGAGGTTTCCTCAGCTCCCTCTCAGGGACTGATGTTCAGGGCCTGAGCACAAAGGCCCAGAGGCTGATTAAAGTCCTTGTGCTGTGTCTGTGCTGCTGAGCTGGGCTGGGCTCCTGGCACAGAGGCAGCTCCTGGTCACCAAGAAGAGCTTCAAAAGCACATTTCTCTGGATGAGCAGCTCTTGTGCCAGCCCAGCAGGGCTGGGGCACTGCCTGCAGCCAGCCCGGGCACAGCCCAGAGGCACAGAGAGCTTCAATCAGTCAGGGCTGGGAAGGGGCTGAGAAGTGCCTGGGGCACAATCACTGCCAGCCCTTGGCACAGGAACCTCTGGCTGCAGGACAGTGCAGCTGCATCTCCTGGAGCCATCTCCTCAAGCTGGAACATGCCAATGCCTGCAGAGCCTGTGAGTACATTCTCTGCTTGTCTCTTGTGCAGAGCAGCCAGGGGTGCCCAGGGCTGTCCTGCAGAGCAGGGTCCTGCAGCCCAGGGCGCTGTGCTGGGGCAGGGACTCTGCTGCCTGCCAGGGACAGCTCTCAGCCAGCCCTGGCAGCTGCTCCCAGCCCTGGGGGACAAGATCTGGGTGGGAGGAGACAGCTGGTGAGGCTTGGGAGTGTTCTCCTTGTGTGGGGAGGATGCTGCATTGTTCAGGACTGCTCCCAGCATGGCATTAAACTCCAGAACATTTCCAGGTAGATTATACAGGGAGCACAGCAAGGGAGGACCTGAATAAAAGGGAAGCTCCTGATTTATTAATCTACTTCTCTAGGTTGCAAGGATGGGAAATTGCACACAGGTATTCATCCCTCAGTTCAGGTAGAGAATTTTTTTTTCTGAGATCTTAGAAAACCAGGCAGTGACCAAAATCAGCCCTTAGGGGCAGCATCAGTGTCACTTTTCCAACAGCTCCTTAAGGTTTTTACCATGTTTCCATCAGAGCCTGCAGAGCCAGAGCTGCCCCTGGGCAGTGCCTGAGCTGGGAGGGCTCTGCAGGGCAGAGCTGAGCCCCCAGGGCTGGGCTGGGCTCTGGCAGCACTGGCAGGGCCCAGCCCTGGGCACAGGGAAGCAGCTGCTGGCAGGGACAGCTCCAGGCAGCAGAGCCCTGGGCAGGCAGTGGGGGGAAAGTGCCCCCAGGCTGTGCTGGGATATTTCAAGTCCTCTCCAAACCCAACTATTCCATGATTACTTTCTTTACAGATCCCCATGCCAAGGCACCAAAAATGTCCAACAGCAGCTCCATCAGGCACTTCCTGCTGCTGGCATTGGCAGACACGCGGCAGCTGCAGCTCCTGCACTTCTGCCTCTTGCTGGGCATCTCCCTGGCTGCCCTCCTGGCCAACGGCCTCATCATCAGCGCCGTAGCCTGCAGCCACCACCTGCACACGCCCATGTTCTTCTTCCTGCTCAACCTGGCCCTCGCTGACCTGGGCTCCATCTGCACCACTGTCCCCAAAGCCATGCACAATTCCCTCTGGGACACCAGCAACATCTCCTACACTGGATGTGCTGCTCAGCTCTTTTTCTTTCTCTTCTTCATTGGAGCAGAATTTTATCTCCTGACCATCATGTGCTACGACCGCTACGTGTCCATCTGCAAACCCCTGCACTACGAGACCCTCCTGGGCAGCAGAGCTTGTGCCCACATGGCAGCAGCTGCCTGGGCCAGTGCCTTTCTCATTGCTCTACTGCTCACAGCCAATACATTTTCCCTGCCCCTGTGCCATGGCAATGCCCTGGGCCAGTTCTTCTGTGAAATCCCACACATCCTCAAGCTCTCCTGCTCGCACTCAAACCTCAGGAGACATGGCCTTCTTGCTGTTAGTGTGTGTTTAGCATTTGGTTGTTTTGTGTTCATTGTTTTCTCCTATGTGCAGATCTTCAGGGTTGTGCTGAGGATCCCCTCTGAGCAGGGACGGCACAAAGCCTTTTCCACCTGCCTCCCTCACCTGGCCGTGGTCTCCCTGTTCATCAGCAGTGGCACATTTGCTCACCTGAAGCCCCCTTCCCTGTCCTCCCCATCCCTGGATCTGGCCCTTTCAGTTCTGTACTCGGTGGTGCCTCCAGCCCTGAACCCTCTCATCTACAGTCTGAGGAACCAGGAGCTCAAGGCTGCAGTGTGGAGACTGATGACTGGATGCTTTCAGAAACATTAAACTGCTGGCCAATTTCTGCAAATCACTTGTAATAAAAGTTATCTTTGAGCCTTCTTGTTCATTTAATTTTGGAGGTTCTTTTCCTTTGTTCTTGTATTTTTATATTGTCAACAAATAAATATCAATCTCTGTGCCATTTCTCATTTTGTTTCTCTCCACCTTCCCTGTGACCACAGACTGTGTCAGTGAGGGGTTGTGCTCTCAGTGGCTTTAGAGAAACTAATTCATCTCCCAGCAGAGTTTTCTGCAGAGATGCCCTTGTGTTGCCTTCTCTGGAGCTGCAGCAGCAATGTCTGTGTGCAGAGCTGGGGCAGATCAGTGCTGGCCCAGCAGCTGTGCCCAGCAGCAGCAGCAGCAGCAGCACTTGGTGTTGCCAGTGCTGCTGCCGTGGCCCTGCCCCGCTGCCCTGGTGGCCCTGGTGTTGCTGCAGGGCCTGAGTGCTCTCGGGGCCGGGCACAGCCCTGGGGGTGGCAGTGCCGGGGCTGCAGCAGGGACAGGCCATGGGCACTGCTGGGGCAGCGCTGACGCCTCAGGCCAGGCCCTGGGGGCTCCAGGCTCCTTGCCCAGGCTCTCTGCAGAACACGGCCAGGCCAATGCTCAGCACAGAAACCCCCGTCAGCAGCCCCAGGCTGGCCGTGGGCAGGCTGGGGGCAAACAGCATGGCTGGGCCTCTGCAAGGGCCCTGGGCCAGACGGGAAGGAGCAGCAGAGCAGGGGCTGATCCATGCCCAGTGCGCTGCACAGCCCAGGGCAGCGTCCCAGAGCGTCCTCATGCAGCTGCCAACAACATCCCCCCTCTGCAGCCCTGGCCTCTCCCCCAGCTCACACAGGTGCCCCATCCTTGCAGGCACAGACACGGCAGCACTGCCTCAGCAGCCCCTGTTTGCATTGCACACAGCAGGGCCAGCACCCCCATGCTGTTGCTGTGGGGACATGAACCTGAGGGAGCACAAATGCCATCAGCCCCTGGGGCCAGCAAGGCCTGCGGGACACCAGGGAAATCACTCAGCTTTGTCCTGGCCTCTGCACTCAGCCAGAAAGTTTGTTCCCATCAGCTGGGAGTTTCCTGTGCCACTGCAGACGCTGTTGCTCAGAGACAGGGCTGCCTGGCAGCCACCCCCAAACTGCCCTGAGCATTTCCTTGGCTTCACCTTTGCTTTCTTTACTCTTCCTGGTACATATTACTCCCTAATGCCCAGCCCAAGGGGTCTAGAACTGGACACAGCATTTGAGGTGCTGCCCAACCAGTGCTGAGCACAGGGGAAGAATCCCTGCCCTGCTCCTGCTGGCCACACCATTCCTGATCTAGGCCAGGAGCCTTTGGCCTTCTTGGCCACCTGGGCACTCTGCTGCCTCATGTCCAGCCTGCTGTCCATCTGTCCCTGCAGGTCCCTTTCTGCCTGGCTGCTCTCCAGCCACTCTGTCCCCAGCCTGTAGTGCTGCAGGGGTTGTTGTGGAAAAAGTGCAGGACCCAGCACTGGGACTTGTTAAACCTCACCTTGTTGGATTTGGGCCCTGGATCCAGCCTGTCCATGGCCCTGTGCAGAGCCCCCCTACCCTCCAGCAGATCCACACTCCCAGCCGACTTGATGTCACCATGGTTCCATGAGGCCCCAGAGTGTCCCAGTGGTCTCCATGATTCCATGAGGCCTCCCTGTGTCACAATGTCCCTTTGGTTCCATGGGATCCCTTGGTGTCACAAAGTCCCTTGGATCCTTGGGCCCTGCAGTGTCACAATGGATCCTTGGTTCCATGAGGTCTTGCAGTGCAGCAATGCTCTCCTTGGTTCCACAGTGTCACAATGGCCTCTTGGTCCCAAGGGCCACCACGGTGTCAAACATGTTTCCTTCATTCCAGGAATCCCTGAGGAGCAGCCCTGGCCCCTTGGTTCCATGGGGCCCTGCAGTGTCACAATGGCCCCATCGTGACACCAGGTCCTGCTCTGTCACAATGCTCTGCATGGTTCCACAAGGCCCTGCAGGGTCACAGTGGCCTCTGTGGTGCCACCAGGACCCAGACTGTCACCATGGACTCCTTGCTTCTATTCAGCCCCACAGTGTCACCATGGCCCCTTGGCTCTGTGCTGCCATGTCATACACAGTGTGACCGTGGTCCTCTTACTGCCACCAGGCCCTGCAGTTTCACAACCATCAGAGAATCAACCAGGCTGCAAAAGACCTTGAAGAGCATCAAGTCCAACCTGGGACACCACACCACCTTGTCACCCAGACCATGGCACTCAGTGCCACATCCAGTCTTTCATTAAACACCTCCAAGGACGGTGACTCACCCACCTCCCTGGGCAGCCCATTCCAATGCCCAATCACCCTTTGTGTGAAGAATATTTCCTAATGTCCAGCCTAAACTTCCCCTGGTGCAGCTGAAGGCTGTGTCCTCTTGTCCTGTCGCTGTTCCCTCGGAAAAAAGCCCGACCCCCACCTGGCTGCACCCTCCTGTCAGGGAGTTGTAGAGAGTGATGAGCCTCCTCTTCTCCCTGAGCCTCCCCTTCTCCGGGATAAACAACCCCAGCTCCCTCAGCCACTCCTCAGAGGACTTGTGCTCCAGACCCCTCCCCAGCCTCGTTGCCTATCTCTGGACACGCTCCAGCCCCTCCGTGTCCTTCCTAAATTGGGGGCCCAGGACTGGACACAGCACTTGAGGTGCTGCCCAACCAGTGCTGAGCACAGGGGAAGAATCACTGCCCTACTCCTGCTGGCCACACCATTCCTGATCCATAGGAGTGCCAGGGGTTGGACAGGGGAAATGGTGGGGAAGGAGTGGGGACAAAGTGTTATTGATAGTCAGCCATGAAGGGTCTTGATTTTTATATCTCTCCACATAGCATTAGGAGGTGCTGGGGGTCAATATCAATTGGACATTGATTATACCAAACTATAAACAGGAAAAGAATACTGGATAAAATAGTTCTCTTCCTTTTTTTTTTTCAATACAGCAGATTCACATTTAAAACACTTCTGAAATTCGTCTAATTAACCACAGAAGAATTGAAAACTTTTATTATTCCTCGGGGCTGTTCTTGTTCAGGTGTTTTAAACAAATGTTTATGAGCTTTCCTCACTGAATTCCTGAACTGAAGAGCTCCAGAAAGAAGAGGCCTCTGGAGAAAAAAAATTCATCAGCAAACCCCAAGTGGCTGCAGATCCATCCCCATGAGAGCAGCAATGAACAGAAAAGGGCACAGCTTTGTGGCTGCCCCAGCTTTGGCATGGGCCCTGGGCCTGGAGCAGGAGCAGCTCTTGAGGGCCCCAAGGCCGGGGCTCTGGTGCTGCCCTGGGCAGATGGGATGGCAGCAGGGGCTGCAGAGCTCTCAGCACCTCAGGCCAAGGGGAGCAGGGCAGCCAGGGAGCCTCCTTTGGCCTTGGCCAAGCACCTTCCCCCATGGCTGGGGCTGAGTCCTGTGGCAGCTGCAGCTGCTGCTGTGGCCTCCGCAGGGGCTGAGGCCGTGGGGCCAGTGGCCAGAGCAGCCTGGGCTGAGCAGAGCTGTGGGGCCAGAGCCGGCTGGGCTGGGCTGGGCTCAGAGAGGCCCTTGGTGCTGCCCAGAGCTCAGGGCAGCTGGCAGAGCTTGCAGGGAGCTGGGCTGGGCTCCGAGAGCCTGGCCCAGAAACCATCAGTGTCCATCTCAGCCTGGCTGAGCGTGCAGGGGCAGGACTCAGGCCAGGCCTTGTGGGGCAGGGCCAGCGCCTGTGCAAGGCATTGCAAACAGGCAAGTGGCCCAGAGAGGAGGCTGCTCTGTGCCCTTGGTGGCATGGACAGAGCAGGGAGGGGCCCAGGACATTTGTCAGCGCCAGCCTCTGTGCCCATGCGTTGGCAGCCCTGGCTGCTGAGCCCAGCTTTGGCCTGGGCTGAGTTTGGCTGTGGCCCAGCTCCATCCTCCTGCGGGGCTCAGGGCCTGTTCCCGGCCATGGCCAGCCCTGGCTGCCTCTCTGCTGGCCCAGAGGCCGGCAGAGCCCGGGGCAGGGCTGTCTGTGCAGCCCCACAGGTGCCAGGGGCTCTGCAGGAGCTGGCAGAGGCTGCCCAGCAGGGAGGCCATGGGGCACAGAGCCCCAAGGCTGCCGTGGGCACCACGGCACAGGGGCCGTTCCCAGCCGCAATGCTCCTGGCCTGGGCTGGGCCTGCACAGGGGCTGGGCCACCATGGCCGGGCCAGCACAGGGCCACAAAGGGGCCACGCAGCCGCTGCCGGGGCTGACAGCAAGGCCAGGCACACACAAGCAATTGCTGAGCATGGCCTGCGCTGGCCAGGCCTGACTGTGCCAAAGGCAGAGCTCAGCTGCCCTTGGGGGCTGCAGCAACACTCCTGAGCCCAAAGAGCCTCCATGGCTGGGCTGGAGACCAAGGCTGCAGCAGGGAAATGCAGGGCTGCTGCGGGATGGGGAGGCCATTGAATTCCAGCACACACCTCAGCTCTCTGATGATCCCAGCACCATGCTGGGCCCTGTTTCAGACTGGAGCAGAGCAGATGTTGATGGGACAGGAGCCCTGCGGGCCTGGCAGGGACCTGCAGCTTTCAAGGTGCTCTGCTCTCCCTCAGGTGCTCTCAGAGGGATCCAATCCCAGCTGGGCACCTCAGGGCACAAGTGGCACTGCCTGTCCATGGGCACACAACTGATATCTGCCTGGAAAGGGGCACAGGTTTTAATACCTGTTAGTTTCATAATTATACAAGCAAATCTTTTTTATGTGGGTCACTTGAGTACCTTTGTGATATGGCAATATTTTCCCACCAGGAATACGAATTTCCTGGATCTACTGGATTCTTCTATTGATGGCAGGACAAGAAAAACTGATCTTCTCCTCTACCTTTGCTATCAACATTTAGTCTAATATTTCATGACCCTCTTCCTTCATGTGTTTTCAGCTGTCCTGTTTAAATGGCTGTGTCTAAGGACATCTCTTCATTTAGAGCCGCTGGATCTTTGTCTTTTCCTTTACTCCCAGACTTCCTCCTGCAGCTTTTCTCAGGTCATTCCAGTGCATCTCCCTTGACTGGCTTCATGCTTTGTGCTTCAGGGAGTTGCCCAATCTTTCAGAATTTAAAATAACATCTTGGTCAGCATCTTAGTTGTATTTTTATCTTTTATATCACCTCTTCATATGTCTCTGTCAAAAATCTTTCCTGTATGGCAATCCCTTGAGGGTGGTGAACATGTCAGATGTTGCTGTAAGATCACAAGGAGCTAAAGGAAGGGTTTTGAGGTTTCTTAAATGTTATCACGTTCACATTTTTTATGCTGGCCATGAAGAGAAACCTTTCTGCGCCTCTGAGTCTCACCAGTTCCTGCTCCATCAAAGGACACATACCTGATAAGTTGTGGTTCCCACTCCAGTGGCTGCACTTGGACCTCCCTCCATAGCCAGAAAGTCCCTGGAAATGCAGGGATGAAGGAAACAGGACAGGCTGTGGGGATCAGGTGCAGGGCAGAGCCAGGGAGATGGATGACTTTGGCATTTGATGGAGCTGTGCCTTCCCTTGGCTTTGTTGGCTGACAAGAAATGAACATCCCTCTGTGTCTCGGGCAGCTCCTTCTCCAAGGAAAGCAGGTGGGAGCTGGAGCCAAGGAGCTGAAAGCTGCAGGTGCAGCCTGGGCTGGAGGGAGCTCAGATTTGCACAAGGCTGCTCTGAGTGCCAGGGCTTGGATGGGGGAAATGGTGGGGTGCGGGTAGGGACAGAGTCTGATTGATTGTCAGCCATGAAGGGTCTTGATTTTCATATCTACTCCAACTGCATGAGGATGTACTTGGATTCAGTGTCAGTTGGAGACTACACATATTGAATTATGAACAGGAAAAAACCTAAATAGGACCTACAAAATGTTTTCTCACTGTCTTTGTAAATAGAATATATTCTGTTTGAACACACTCCTGAGATCTGTGTAATTAACCACTGATGATTTGAAAACTGAAATCAAATTATTCCCAGAGGCTTGGCATGTTAAGGTGTTCTGAATGTTAATGAGCCATGGGACACTGAATTCCTGCACTGAAGATCTGAAGGCTGAACAAGCCTCTGGAGCAGTGAAATTCAGCAGCAGCCTCCATGTTGCTGAGGATGTCAGCAGCCCCCAGTGAGGCCATCCCTGCCCAGAGACCGTGGGGGAATGGGCAGACAAGGAGAGCGTCCCTGGGGCTGGGGCAGCACAACTCAGAGGCACCAGCGGCTCCAGCTGGGCAATGGAGTGTGGAATGTGGCTGGGAAAGCCCTGCCTGGGCTGGGCCAAGCAGCACAGACAAACCCTGGCTCCTATCCTGGAAACAACTCTCTCCATGAGACACTTAAAAGGAATTTACAGTTGTTTGTGTCCTCTGAGTTGGATGGGCTGGAGAAATACCAACAAGGGATTGTCAGGAGCTCCAAGCAACAAAACAGACTTTACCGGCAAATTTAGAAAATCAGAGAAACTTTGGCAAAAGGTTTAATACAACATTCAATCAACACAAAACACTTCTCAAAGCATTGACTTGGCCCATTCAACTTCACAAACTCATAGCTTGTTCAATTTTAAGTTAATCAAAATTTGCAAGGGGACAAAAATAGAAGACACGGGAAGAGAGAAAAATGTGATACAGAGAAGCACACACACAGCTACCAACTCCTGGATTCCAGCAATGTTCAGATGGAAATTCCAAGAGGAGGTAGGGTCAAGATGTGTGCTTGCCTTGTGGTCAGCCTTCAATACCCCTTGGTCTCCCTGGGCCCTTCCCCCAGGTGGGGCTTGGGCTCATTTGGTCCCTCAGGATCTGGGCTGGGGCTGCAGAGGTGGCTGTGGAGCATTGCCTGTGCTGTGCCAGGGACTGGCAGCCACTGCTGGGCTGGGATAGAGGCTCTGGGGGGATTGGGGTTCCAGGGCAGGGCAGGGCTGGGATTCCAGGGCAGGGCAAGGCTGGACCTGCCCCCACCTCTCCCCCACACACAAAATATTTCCAGCCAACAATCTCCTCCAGGCTGTCACAACAGGGAATGCTGGCTGGGGAACGCCATTCCTGGCCATGGACACTTGGATGAGAAGGACAGTTCTTTTCCATAGGAAGGAAAGCACAGAGCTCCAGTGTTTGGAAGGCAGGTGAGAGCCTCACAAAGCCAAGGCCATCCAGACTTGTCAGGAATGGCAGATTTTGTCTGGGAGCTGTCTTTGGATATCGCGAATTTGGAGGTGGAAACCCAATCTCGGCCATGGGAACCTGGAGAAGCAGGACAGTTCTTTCCTACAGAGAGGAAAACACAGAGCCTTCCCCAGTGTTTTGGGGACAGATGGGAGCTGACCCTTATGAAACCACTTCCAGCCAGTCTTGTCCTGGCAATATTCCTATGGGAACAATCCTTGGATATAAGGAAATTTGGAGGTGAAACTCCAGTTGTGGCCATGCATGCCTGGAGGAGAAGGACAATTCTTTTCCATATGAAGGAAAGCACAGAGCCTCAGTGTTTCAGTAGCAGATGAGAAGAGACCCTCAACATGCCAAGCTCAGCTGGACCAGTCAGGTGGCCCCTGGGAAGCCAAACCAGCCAGAGCTGTTCTGTGTTCCCTTGCTTTTATGGGACCCAATATTTTCACAATGGCCCCAACAATTTCATGGCACCCCTCAATGTTATCATGGTCCCAACAATTCCACTAGGCCTTGCAGTGTCACAATGGTCTCCGTTGTTCCCCAGGCCCCACAGTGTCACAGGACTCCTCTGTTCCATGAGCCTGCCATGTCACAATGGACCTTTGGACCCTGAGGGTTTGTGGTGATCCAATGGTCTCCTTTGGCTCCACAGTGTCACAATGGACCACTGATGACACAAGGCCCTGAAGTGTCACCCTGGACCTTTGGTTCCATGCAGCCCTGCAGTGTCACAAAGGCCTCTTGGTTTCATGAAGCCCCACAGTATCACAATGGTCCTCTTGGATTTATGGGCACCCTCAGGGTCACAATGGTCTCACTGGTTGCATGAGGCCTCACAGTGTCACAATGCTTTGCTTATTCCATGGATCCTCATAGTGTCACAATGGTCTCCATGATTCCATGAGTCCCTTCAGTGTCACAATGGTCTCCTTGGTTCCATGGTGCCCCACAGTGTCACAATGGCCCCTTGGTTCCATGAGGCTGCCAACTCTTAATGGTGCCTCCATTGTTACATGAGCCCCTGCAATATCAAAATGGAGCTTTGGCTCCACTGAGTCTCACAGTGTCACAATGGTCCCTTGGTTCCATGGCACCTCAAAGCGTCACAATGGTCTCCACAGTTCCATGAGGCCCTGCAGTGTCACAATGGACCCTTGGTTTGATGGGGCCTCTCAGTGACACTACAGTCCCTACATTTTCATGAAGTCACACAGTGTCAGTACAGTCCCCTTGGTTCCATGAGGCCCAGCCATGTCACAGTGCTCTCCATGATTCCATGAGGCCCCACAGTGTCACAGTGGTCCCTCAGTCTCACAGGGCCCCACAGTGTCACAATGGTCCCTTGGTTCCATGGGCCCTGTGCTGCTGCATTCCCCCCTCCCCTTCTCAGGCCGCCCTGCCAGCTGAGAAATGCTCCTTGGGGCTCGGCCTTGGCCAACAGCCCCTGGGCTCAGCTCCTCTGCAGCTCATCACAAACACTGTCTGCTCCAGGCACTGCTGCTGCCCAACCAGCTCCTGCTTTCTGGAGGAGCAGCCCTGGGAACTGCTTTTGTTCCCTCAGTGGCACAACATCCCTGTTCTCACACTGCCAAAGAAAGCTGTTGATGCCAAGTGTGGCCAGGATGACTTAACCTTACTTACATTGCCTGTAGGTAAGGGTAAGTCACAAGGTCTAAGTGAAGTTAAACACTGCTAAGAGTTATTGTTTTCCTAAGTTGTTATGTTTAATATAAGTTATAAGCTGAGTTAAATACAGTTAAGTGTTTCTCCGCTGTTAAATTGCAAATTCATAGGTTACAAGTTAGATTAAATCCTGCTAAAAGCTCTTTTTTGCTAAAATGTGAAACTGAAGGTATCAGTTAAGGTTAAGGTATAAGTTAAATCCTGTTAAGATCGAGCTCTGATAAGCTTTTGGGCCATATTCCTTTAATCCTTGCTGTCACTGTCCTTGTGTCACACACACACAGGGACCGTTCTTGGTTTATTTCTGGTTTGATTGTCTGGATTTTGTTTGGTTGTTGTTGTTGCTTTGTTTCCTTGGTGTGCCTGAAGTGTCCAGTCAGGAGCAGAGTGACTCTTGCCAAGGAACTTTGTGCTGCTGTTGCTTAATATTAAATCTGGTTTTTGCTGCTCCCTTGCTGAGGATTTTTTCAGCGCTCTCAAGGCCTTGTTGGTACCAGGGTGAAGGAGCCCTGGCCCAGGCTCTGGCCCTGGGGGACATGGGGAAGCTGCCGGGGGGTCCCTGTCCCCCTGTGCCACCCCCAGGGCCCCGGCCCCCGTCCCCGTGTCAGGCTCTGGGGTCGATCTCGTGGAACATCCTCTGAGGGAGGCTGCGGTGCCGGGGGCGGGGGGACCCGGGGGGAGAGGGGACCCTGCTGTGCATGAGCAGGGTTGGACTGCTCTGGGGGGAACTGTGAGGGGGGCCGGGGCAGAGTGACCTCCGCAGTGACCTCACACAGCCCCTGGGATGTCACACAGCCCCTGTGATGTCACACAGCCACATGTGATGTCACACAGTCCCTGGGATGTCACACAGCCCCTGTGATGTCACACAACCTAGTGTTATGTCACTGCCCACTCTGGGACATCATACAGCACCCTTCTGATGTCACAGAGCTAATTCAGTGATGTAATCCTGTGGTGTCATACAGCTGCACTGTGATGTCCCAGAAGACTTTCTGATGTCAGAAAGCCACCATGTGATGTCAGAATCTTGTCTGTGATGTCACAGCCTGCTCTATGATGTTGCACATCCACCAGTGATGTCACAACCAACTCTCTGATGTCACAGTTCCATCTTCTATGATGGCAGGATCTGCTCTATGGCCTCACACCCTACTCTATGATTACACAGACAGCTCTGTGATGTCACAACCCCCTCAGTGATGTCACAAAACCCGCTCTGTGATATCATGGTGCCACTCTGTAATGTCACAGCACATACTTTGACTTCACAGCCAGCTCTATGATGTCATACAGCCATGCCATGATGTCACAGCCTGCCCTGTGATGTCACACAGTTCCCTCTATGATGCTGCAGCTGCTCGATGACCTCACACAATGAATTCTGTGATGTCACAGCCCAATCTGTGACCTCACACAGCCCACTCTCTGCTGTCACACAGCCCCTTGCTGACATCACAGATGCTCTGTGCCTCCATGACACAGCCCCAGAGGAGCTGCTGTGACACAGCCCCCTCTGGGACATGTCACAGCCCCTGCCAGTGCTGAGCCCCTGGGAGCTCTGTCTGTGGCCTGCTGGTGTCCCTGAGGGGCCCTGGCAGTGCCCCAGCCCTGCTGGGCTGTGCACAGGAGCTGCTCCTGGCCAGAGCTGTCTCTCTGCAGCGCTGCTGCCCTTGCCAGGAGCTGCCTCTGGGCCAGGAGCCCGGCCCAGCTCAGCAGCACAGACACAGCACAAGGGCTTTAATGACCCTCTGGGGCTTTGGTGCTCTTAGCATCAGACTCAGTCCCTCAGAGTGGGCTCAAAGAACTTCTCAGGGACTCAAAAAGAGAGTGAAACAATGAAGTTTCTCATACTTTAAATAGATCCTTCTGAGGGACAGGACTGAGAAAGTGTCCCCAGGTTCATGGTAGAGCAGAACACTGGTGGCAGTGATGACAGCTGGGGACAAGCAAGGCAAAGGTGTCTCTGGTGCTGAGCAAACCTGCGCCTCTGTCCCTGCAGGCTGTCGCCATCCCCCGGCTGCCCCACCTGGCTGGCCCCTTCCTTTGCTGACAGCTCTGCCTCCTGCCTGCCTCTGCCTGCCCACACAAAGCCTTGGGCTGCTCCAGGCTCCTGCTGGGGGACGTGCTGCACCACAGCCCTGCCCTGGCAGGGAAATTCCTTTCTCCTGGTGTCCACTCTGGGCCTCCCCAGCTGCCCTTGGTGCCATTGTGTCTTCTTCAGGCTCATTCCCACTAGGAAGAAAAGCTCCAGCCTCTCTGAAACCACCCTTCCATCCCTTCCAGGCTATTCCTGTTCTGTCCTCAGGCTCCACACCACTGACCCCAGAGCCTGCAGACTGTCCCTGCTGGTTTTGTGATGAGGCCCCAAACCCCATCTTGGGAGATTTTTGGGTCCTCTCCAAGGTCTGTGAAAATGGAAAAATACTGATCAAAAGTATTTTCTCCCAAATCTTGCAGTGACAGAACAAGGGTCAATATCTCTAAACTGAATGAGGGTGCATTTACATTTGTTAGAAGAGGAAATATTTTACAATTATGAAAGTGGCACGAAAGTGCAACTGTTTTTCCGGAGAAGTGGATGCCCAATCCCAGGAACACTCCAAGATCAGAAGCCTTGTGCAGCCTGACCTAGTGAAACCCTCTCATCCCCAAGGATAGAATTCCTGTAGTGTGGGTTCTCTGATGTGCTGGGTGCCCTCACAACGCTTCTGGCCAGAATGTCTGCTCAGGGCAGCCAGGCTGCTGCAGGGGCACTGACCTCACAGCCATCACCCTGGCAGCCCTGTCCCCTGGGCCTGGCTCTGCCCTTTCCTCTGCCCCTGCCTTGGCTCTGCTGGCATGAAGAGTTTTGTCATTGATATCTTGTCCCCAAGGTGCTGGGGCCAATGGCTTCCCAGTCAGGCTCCTGGGGCAGAAGTGGCTTTTCAGAGGCCAGCCAGGAATGAGCCCTGAGGCAGCAGCTCTGCAGTGGTGGCCACCAGGCCGGGCTGCCAAGGGAGGCTTCTGGCCATGGCCTGCAAGCAGCTGCTGCTGCCAAGGTGCCTTTGGTGCCTCAGGCTCTCCCTGGCACAGCTCCCAGCACGGCACTCTGCCCTTGTGCCCGAGGCCTTCCCTGTGCTGGGGCTGGCCTGGGGCTTTTCCTGCAGCGGGACCTGCCCTGCTGATGGCACAGGAAAGGCAGTTCCTGCTGGAGCAGGAGGCTCTGCCTGCAATGGGCGCCAACAACTCCAGCAAGGCCCTGCTGACTTCAAAATTGCTGCCTAGAGCACTATGTTCTAATATTTGTTACAGCTCCTGAACTGTGGATTAAATAACTCTGCTTAGAGATCTTTCTGTACGATCATGATCAGAAATATTAAGAGACATATTTATAATAATTTATCTGGTATTCCATCATTATTCCTGCGGGACAAATTGTGTTAAAGTTGAATTCCACCAGGTCAATCTTTTAGACCTTTGACAAATTCTGGGGCTGGGATTGGATCCAGCTGGTCCCAGACTCCTCTCTTAGAAGGAATTTTAAGAGTCTAGGGGTCCTGCAGGGGTTTGAGGATCCATGGTGTCTGTTGGGTGACATTTCTCTACCTCATGTCTCAGCAGGAATTTCTGAAATAAAGAAATAAAGCTTTTGCCTGAAGCTCCCACTGTGCCCATGACAGGAGCCCCTGTGAGTGTCTGGGCCATCCCGGCTCGTTGGCAGCCTGGGCACTCCTGGGATGTCACCATGTAGCCCCCGTGAGTGCCTGTGACAGATGGGTGCCTTTGCAGCCCAAGGTGCCCTGGGATGTCACCATGGCATGGCTGTGACTGCCTCTGACCACAGGGCTCTTTACCATTCCCAGAAAGCCCTGGGAGGTGTCCATGGAGCTCCTGTCCCTGCCTGTAACATTCCAGCTCTGGAACAGCCTGGAGACTCTTGGAAAGATACCCACGGAACCCCTCTGAGGGCCTGTGACAAATCGGATCCTTAGCAGGGAACCATCACCAGGAACCCTGTTGCTATGGTCAGTTTCCATGGCAACCATCCCCAGCCCCCTGTTGCTATGGTCAGTTTCCATGGCAACCATCCCCAGACCCCTGTTGCTATGGTCAGTTTCCATGGCAACCATCACCAGCCCCCTGTTGCTATGCTCAGTCCCTTGGCAGCTCCATGGAGACCCCATGCCAGGGCTGGTTGCCATGGACACCAGCTCAGGCCTGCAGCCAGAGCCCGTTGCCATGGCAACCATTGGCAGCCCCCATCCCCAGGCTGATGGGATCCCAGAAGCACAGAATTGGCTGAGCTGGGAGGGACCCATCAGGATCCTCCAGTCCAACTGCTGGCCCTGCACAGGACACCCCAACAATGCCAGCCTGGGCCTGGCAGTGCTGGCCAAACGCTGCTGCAGCTCAGAGAGCCCTGGAGCTGGGACCCTTCCCTGGGGAGCCTGGCCAGGGCCCCAGCAGCCTCTGGGCAAAAACCTTTTCCTGACATCCAACCTGAGCCTGCTCCAACTCAGCTGCAGCCGCTCCCTCCACTCCTGTCCCTGGACACCAGAGGGAAGAGGTTCCCACAGCCCCAGCCAGGGACCCGCTCCCAAGGCTGCTGCCATGGCCACCAGGGCTGGCACCAGCTGGGATGCTCGCTTTCCACGGGCCGGGCTTCAGGAATGGGATTCCCCAATTTCCTGCTCCCACTAAAACCGTGCTGCCCTCGCTGCCCTCCCGCCTCCCATGGAAAGCACAAAAGGCAAAGATCCCGGACTGGGATAAGAACAATTTATTGGGAACAGCAACGAGATAAAGAACAAACAGGAACAGAAACAATATTGATAACAGAAGGAATAAATAAAACTGTTTACAGGGAAAACTACAACACAGCTCACAGGGTCTGCCTGGCTACAATATTTCTTGCCTGGAAAGGACACCCTTCTCCTCAGGGAGAGAGAGAGAGTCCCTTTCCTGTCCCTGGCAATGATCTGAGGTGGGACTGAAAGTAATGACAGGGCCATGGCCAGACCCTCATGTTTTTCAATGCCACATCAGGTCATTGGCAAAGGGCAGGAAAAGGTACAGGTGTCTTCCCAGCATGGATCACAGGGAACATGGATCACCAGGGCTCTTTCCAATCTGGCTTCTCCCATGGGGGATGAAGCTGGAGTGGTGCATGAAGCTGTTCCTGCAATCGAGGCACTTGCAGGGCTTCATTTACTGGTGGCTCCGTTGGTGTCTTGTCAAATGAGAGCTGCTGGTGAAGCTCTTCCCACACTGGGGACACTCGTAGGGCCTCTCCCCAGTGTGGATGCGCTGGTGCCTGATGAGGGTGGAATTGTGCTTGAAGCTCTTCCCGCAGTCAGGGCAGTAGAAGGGCCTCTCATCCGTGTGAATGCGCTCATGCAGGCGGAAATTTGAGCTGGTCCAAAACCTCTTCCCACACGTGGGGCACTCGTAGGGTCTCTCCCCAGTGTGGATGAGCTGGTGCCTGATGAGGTGGGACTTGCGCTTGAAGCCCTTCCCACAATCAGGGCAGTGGAAGGGCCTTTCTTCTGTGTGAATCTGCCGGTGCCTGGCGAGGTCAGAGCTGGTGTGAAACCTCTTCTGGCACTCAGGACACTCGTAGGGCCTCTCCCCAGTGTGGATGCGTTGGTGGATGATGAGGGCAGAGCTGCAGCTGAAGCCCTTCCCACACTCCCCACACTCGTAGGGCCATTCCCCAGTGTGGATCATCTGGTGGCTGATCAGGGTGCTGCTCTGCCTGAAGCTCTTCCCACACTCCAAGCACTTGTGGGGCTTCTCCCCATCATGAAGCTGCCCATGGGCCACCAGCTCTGAGCTCTGTCCACCTTCCTGGCTCAGGGTGGGTCTTTCCTCCTCAGAGCACCCTGGGCTGGGTTTTGAGCCCCTCCTCCCTGTTGGGATCTCTGGGGCTTTTCCTCCCTGTTGGAATTCTGCACTGTGGAGCCACTCAAAATGGCCTCTTCCATGAGTTTCTGCTGTGGGGATTTGTCCTCCCTGGTCTCCATCCTCAGCTCCTTTTCTAGGGAAGGAAGGACAAGGAGAGGATGGGATTTGCCTCCGTGCCAGAGGGAAGGGGAAGGAGATCCCCCCAGTGCATCCCCAGCAGGACGGGGTTGGCAGCAGGGTTGTCCTGCAGCCGGGGGCTGTGCTGGGCTGGGAGATGGAGCAGGAGAGAGGGGGAAAGGGGCACTGACTTCCTCCTCACCTGCCTGGGGCTCCTGGGGTACCTTCTTCTTCCTCGCAGACTCCTCTTCCATCTGGCCAAGTTTACGGGATGGAAAATCCTGTTTTGGGAAGAAAACAAGGGATAAGTACATTGAGTTTTGTACTTGTTTGAAGGCAAACGTGGGGAGGGTGTAAACCAGGATTACAATCTAATAAGAAAATGAAGATCAAGGCAATGATGCAGAAACACTGCCTTAAACTGACAGAGTCAGGATATAACCTGACACCCTGTGTCTGGTCAGGGTGGTGGCAGCAGTCCCATTAAATGGTGGCTGCAGTCCTGTTGGAGTGATGAACGTGATTCTGTCCAAGCAGTGATCCTGTAGAAGGGTCTGGTCTTCCTCTGAAGGTCCAGGGGTGGTTCTGGAGCTCTTGTCCTCTGGGAATCCAGTAGGCAAGCTGCTCCTGGTGTTGCAAGGCTCAGCTTATATCCAGGTAGGAATGCTTGGATCCTCCCCCTGGGCGGAGCATCCCACAATGGGAGGATGGAATTTTATCAGTCCTGCAGTGACACTCAATGGCCCATTCACAGAAGATATCTCCCCTGGAGGGCATTATCAGGGCTGAGTCATGGAAGAGATCAAGAACACTGCCCCACCTGTTGATAGCAGTTGATGAAGATGGGCATTGAAAACATGCATTTGGTTCCATCTTACACTGCAGCCTGAAACAGTGGGAGAATCCCTGCTCAGGGGGTGAACACCACCCCCCTTATCCAAACTGGCTCAGGTGTAAAACCCCCACCCCGGGAAGGCCACACACACAGGGGACAATGTCACACTTGCCCTGCCCCAGGGGAGGTCTCTGTCCCTGTCACTCCCTTGCTCTCCCCCGGTTTCTCTTTCATTCCAACTCTCTCTCTACCTCACATTTACTGTTCAATTAAAATCCACCTTGGATTTGGTCTCATTAGCACCTTAATTGAGGCGGAGGCATCTCTCTGGAAATTTTCTTATCCAGATTGCGAGACTATTTTGGCACAGTGAGTTTAGGCCACCCTTCTCTGACCCCAAGTGCCTTTGACAACAGCACGGTTCCCTACTCTGAGGAGGTTGTGGTTCTCTCTGGAGGAACTCTTGGAAACTTGGAAACAGTCCCTCCTTCTTCCCGCGGAACTTATGGGAGAACTGATGAGGAAAATGGCTGTTGTGGGTGGCCAGTGAAAAAGAAAATATTTTGTTGTCCTTCCGTGAAAAGTTTGTTAAAATCATTGGAGGAAAGGGAGCAAATGATACCAGCGAGACTGACAAGGTTCATTTACTCCAGGGTGAGGAACACAAGGCTGCTGAAACTCCTACAAGAAGACCAGCTCAAGTAGCTAAATTCCCAAATAACTCCAGCCAGGGGTCTCCAGGAGGATTTTTTTGGAGCGTGTTCGGAGCCGGCAGATCCCGGACTCGAGCCCCGGATATCTCCGGGCTCCCTAAGAGGAGCTTTTTCGGGGCCAGAGGAGCCGCGATCGCCCCTCGGGAGGGTCCCGGGGGTCCACGTGGGGATGGCCCGGTACCGACGGGGCGGGACATTGGTTTTGGGGATCCCCGTGAGAGCCGGGGCTGTGGAACGGGGGACCCCCGGGGCGGGGAGAGGGGAAGGGGCGATACCGGAGCTGGGGCACCCCCGGCAGCCCGGAGATGAGGCGGGGACGGGACCCCCTGACCCTGACAGGGGCGCGTCCTGGGGTGACTTCATGATGCTCGTGCCCCATCGGTCCGTTTAGCCCAGAAATGAGTTCTGCACCTTTAAGGCTGGTTCTGAGAGCCAAGGGGAGGAGGAAGAAGCTGCAGTTTGTTTTCATACACTGCACTCACTCCTCCACATTCCAGCTCCTGGATGGACAGAGGGCAGGACAGAGCTCTCCTTTGCTTTTAGTTAGTTTTTAGCTCTCTGAGACAGAGAAGTTCCCTGGACTGTGATTTTTCTTTTTCTTTGGAGCTGTTTAAACTTGCTTTGGGCTGAACACCCAGTACTGCACTGGCAGCTCCCACCTGTGGCCCACCTGGCGGGGCCTGGGCCATGGCATTTCCAGCACTGGAGGGACTGATAAGAGACTGATAAGAGACTGATAAGAGACTGAGTGAGCCCAGCTACAGTGCACGGAAGAACTGTGAGTTTGTCATCTCTTTTGGAGCAGCAAGAGTTTTTATTGTTTAATATTGTTCATTTGTTTTGCTGGTGAATGCTTTGCCTGCTAAATAAACAGAGTTTTTACAATTTTCTCCAAGGAAATATTTTACTGAATCAGCTGCGGAAGAATCTGCTTGAATCTCCTGTCTAGAGGAAACCCCTTTTGGGGATATTCTCCCAAATTTGCCCTAAATCAGGGTAGGGTGGTGGGGAGTGGGGGGAGCCCCAAGTGACTGGATTGAGGGGGCTGGAGAGCGGGACCCCTAAACCCCGCAGCATCCCTAAGCAGGATCCTGGAGAGGGGGGGATCCCCAGGACTCATGGGATCCCCAGCAGCCCTGAGATGGGGGACCACCAGAACCCCAGAGGGATGAGACTGGAAATGGGACACTCCTGGTGGTGCTTTTTTATGCACTCTTGATTTTTGGACATCAGGTGACTTCTAGAAATGGACTTGGGTGGGAGGAATCCCCAACCCAAGGCATTCACACCTTGTTTTTCCCCAAAACAGGATTTTCCCCAAACCTTCCCACACTGACATCCCCCCTTTCTCGCTCTGAGTGAGCTCAGTCCCAAACCTGACCCTGATCCTGGTTTCAGTCTCACTCCACATTAAGACACACTCACAGTTCTGAATTTAATCCCATCCCAGTGCCAGACTCGTCTAGCCCCAGACCTGATCCCAACCCCAGCCCTAAAGCCAATCCCATCTCTAGCCTTAACCCCAATCCCAGCTCTAATCCAAATCTCAGCCCCAACTCCAAGCCCAGACCCAATTCCAGCCCCTTCCTAAATCCTCAGCCCCAAACCAAATCCCAGGTTCAGCCCTTCTGGGGCTTTGGGGGTGTCTCTGTCCCTGTGACCCCGATGATGTTTGGGTGGGGTCCCAGCAGGGCTGAGAGGGACAGAGACCCCCCCGGCCTCCCCAGGGGTGAGAAGGTGGCAGAGCCCCCCCAGCCCCGAGCAGCCTCAGCGGTGAGAGGGACACAGAGCCCCTGGTGCCCAGCCCTGCACAGGCATTGCCTGAGGCCAGAGGGATGGAGACCCCCCGAGCATCCCCCAGGGCCAGGGGACAGAGAGCCCCGAGATTCCCCTGGGCTGAGAGGGACAGAGACTGCCCTGAGCACCCCCTGGCACAGGGGAGAGAGGGAGGGAGACCCCCCAGGCATTCCCTGGGTGAGAATGATGGAGACCCCTGGGGAATGGCCTGGGGTGACAGGGACAGGGACACCCCTGGGGAATGGCCTGGGGTGACAGGGACAGGGACAGCCCCTGGGGAATGGCCTGGGGTGACAGGGACAGGGACACCCCTGGGGAATGGCCTGGGGTGACAGGGACAGGGACACTCCTGGGGAATGGCCTGGGGTGACAGGGACAGGGACAACCCTGGGGAATGGCCTGGGGTGACAGGGACAGGGACAACCCCCCCAGCCCCTCCCAAGCATTCCCAGGGCATGAGGTACAGAGACCCCTCGAGCATCCACTGAGCACTGTGTTATAAATGAGAAGCTTGACTAGCCCAATATTCAAGCAACAATCAATTTATTAATTAATATGTTAAAGCATGAGCAATACAGTGCTGGGTACCGTGCGGGAGGTTTTCCCTCCAACTGCACACCCATAGTTGAGGCTTACGGGTATTTATAGGGGTACTCATCAGCTTTCTCAGCAGTTTCTATTCCCAATTTTTACCTCACAATTCTATACACTATTGTGATTTAGTTTTTCTCAGGATGTTTCCCAGAAAGGAGTATCCCTAGATGGGGGTGGTTCGGTTTCTGAAAGAAGGAAGAAGTCTCCCACATGGTGGGGTCTGGCTCTGCAGATGTGGGTCCACATTTTAATTGCAAGGACTATAAATCTCATCTAATTCCATGAGCCCCTGCAATGTCAATATGGACCTTTGGATCCATGGGGGCCCACAGTGTCACAATGGGCTCTTTTGGTTCCACAGCTTCACTATGGCCCCTCGGTTCCATGTGTCCTGCACTGTTCCATGAATCCTTAGTTCCATGGGGTCTGTAGGGTCACAATGGTCTCCTTGGTTTCATGGTGACACAGTTGCCATAATTTCCATGGAATCACAACTGCCCTTGGATCCCAAGAGGCCCCATCGTGTGACAATGGCCCCTTGCTTCCATGGCGCCCTGCAGCGTCACAATGGTGCCCATGATTCCATCAGGCCCTGCAGTGTCACCATGGACAGTTGGTTCAATGACACTCCACAATGTCACCACAGCCCCTTGGTTCCACAGAGCCCCACTGTGTCACTGTGGTCCCTTTGGTTCCAGGGCTCAGAAGTGCCAGAATGACCCTTTGGTTCCATCAGGCCTTGAAGGTTCAAAATGGTCTCCATGGTTTCAGGAGTACCCCCTGTGTCACAAGAGACTCTTGGGTCCCTGAAGTTCTTCAGTGTCACAATGGGC
Organism: Agelaius tricolor; assembly: GCF_023055355.1. Lineage (NCBI taxonomy): Eukaryota > Metazoa > Chordata > Aves > Passeriformes > Icteridae > Agelaius > Agelaius tricolor. Next base: position 1,793,425 of record NW_027269303.1, read on the forward strand.
CCTTGGTTCCATGAGGTTTGGTAGAGTCCCAATTGACTCCTTGGTTCCATGAAGCCCTGCTGTGTCACAATGCCCACGGTTCCATGAGTTTCCATGGTGTCACCACGGTCTCCTTGGATCCCCAGTATCACCATGGTCTCCTTGGTACCATCCAGGCCTTGTAACAAGAGGTACTGAGCCATTTTGTGCCTTAGATGAAAGGCTGCAGAACTCATGGTTGTCAGGCTGTGTCACTGATAAGAAACAAAAACCACCTGAATCTGAACGCAAAATATCATCTCAAGTACCTTCAATCCAGGCCTCGACAGAGGTAGAAAATACAAACAGAGATTTCACATTAAATCAAAAACAGGGACCATATTTTGAATGCAGGCAAAATGCATTGAATGCATTCCAATGCACTCGATATGATGGGAGGTGATGATCCCCTATTCCAAGAGTGAACTTAAGAAGGGCTGACTATTGAAGGAACCACAGAGAAGCACAATATAAGAAAAGCAGGTGGCATAGGTAATTCTGGGATAGGCAGACCAGGAAGCAAGAGCAGATGAGCCAGTGTAGTCGCCACCAAGGAGATCACGCTCACATGCTGTGGGCAGCAACCCCATCAGGCCGTGTCACCATCCCCTGGCACAAGGGGGGTCACGATGGTTCGTTTTACTGATCTCAGAGCGCAAAGACACACAGCACGGGACCTTCAGTATTAACCAAAACAAATGCACCTTTCATTGAGTGCCCACAACAGATGCAACACAAGGATTAGAAAGCAGATAAAGGATAGAGAGACAGAGAAAAGGAGGGGGGGAATAGCTGCCATGAGAGAGATGAAATCCTCGTGGTCTGGCCAATAGATCTGTCTTGTCACATCGGGGAGAGTCTCAAAGTCTTTGGTTAACTCAGGGCTCTTTTATAATCTACTGCTGGGAGGGGAGCAGGATGGCACATGGAGGGAACAGTGGAGAATAAACCCATTGAGAACAGGTACAGACAGCCCAGTTCTGAACAGCACAAACCGGTGCCAGCAGGGAGCGGGGCCCGTTGTTTCAGGACTGGTTCCTATGGGAAACATCAGCTTCCCATGGCAGACATCCCGCTCCAGTCAGGCCAGCACCCCTGGGTTAGAATTTGAAGGGTCTCAGTCTCAGTCCTTGGGGAGGGCTTCAAGCTCCGTCCTTGACAGCGGTTGTGAGGCAGATGAGGGATCTTTGGACCGTCTCTTACAGACTGACATCCCAAAACATAAAAACAATCAGGCATTTCCTCTTAAAAATAACATTTACTGAATTAACAAAATTATAATTATTTTTCTTATTTATAAAAGAATTATTCTATATTTCTATTACCAAATTTGAATGTTTATAGTAAAAAATCCATACCTTTTAACAAGCAAAAAATTTATTGCTCATTGGTTCTAAGTAACACAATTCCCTTCATTGATTTATTGACCAGTGTGGCTATTGATTTCTACTTCTTTATGCTAATTAGTCCTATTTTAAATCCTTTTGTCATCTTTTTTATCATTTTCACAGACAGGAAAAATGGGGCCACTTTGGGGTCGAGGGAAACATTTCTGGGGCACATTTGGGGCAGTTCTGGGTCTGGGGAGGGAATTCAGAGAAAACTTGAGGGTCTGGAGGACCCTTGGGGCAGCCGGGTGGGCACTTGGAGGGGCACTCAGGGATTCCGAGGGATAGTTCGGGGTCCGGGGCAGCACTTGGGGGTCCCGGGGGGCCCTTGAAGGTCAGGGAGGGGAATTTGGGGCACTTCGGGGTCCGGGGCAGCACTTGGGGGGCTCTGATGGGGCTCTCTGGGGCGCGGGGGGTGATGGGAGCTGTAGGCACGGGTCTAATACAGTTAACTGGCCGGGGAGCATCACGGGAGTTCGAGGCGCAGCTGCAATGGCTCTCGGTGGGGCGCGGGGCATGATGGGAGATGAAGTCCTGTCTGGAAAAGCTCTGGACGTGCGTTGCGAAGCATGATGGGAACCGTAGTCCCGGAAGTGATTCGAACGCTTTTTTTAGGGGTCTGGGAGGGCGCTTTAGGGACACTTTTGGTCCGAGCCGCGACTTGAGATCCTCGTGGTAACGTAAACGGTTCGAGAGAACTTTTGGGGATCTCGGGGAGCTCTAACAGTGCTCTTTAGGGTGCGGGGTACAGCAGGAGCTTTCGGCGCGGGACTGTTCTGAGGGGTCTGGGGCTGCGGGGGATGAATTCCCAGAAGTGGCTGTACCGGGCATCTGTGGAGTTGGGAGCACTGGGGGGTCCGGGGACGCTTCTGGGGGCTCCCGAATGGGCGCTGAGGGGGCACTCAGGGGATCCTGGAGGGTCTGAGGGACACTTAAAGGACAAAGAAGGGGCGGATACCGGGGGGGGGGGGGGGGGGGGGGGGTCTGTGGGGCGCGGGGCATGACGGGCGTTGTAGTCCCGGCTCCAATGGGGCTCAATCGGCCCGCGGGGCATGACGGGAGTGTAGGCAAAAAGGAAAGATGGCGCCCAGCCGAGGACCGCCTTCGAGGCCCCTTTCCAGGCACTGATTGGCTGCGGGTGGTGATGGGCGGAAGCCTTGGCAAATGGGATGCGGTGGAGGCGGGAGCAGCCCATTCAACCTCTCCAGTCCCTCCCAGTACAGCGCAGTTCATCCCAAGTACAGCTCAGTTCATCCCCAGTACTACCCCAGTACAACCCCAGTGCCCCTGCAATCCCTCCCAGGACAGCCCAGTAAAACCCCAGTTCCTCTCCAGTCCCTCCCAGTACAGCCCAGTCCCTCCCAATACACCTGAGTGTACATTCCCAGTCCCTTCCAGTTCCCACTCAGTGTCATCCACAGGATGCCCCAGTGTCTCCCAGTGTTCCCCCTAATGTTCCCAGTGTCCCCAGTATGTCCCAGTCCTCCCCAGTGTCATTCCCAGTATGTCCCAGTGTGTCCCACAGCGTTCCCAGTATGTCCCAGTCCTCCCCAGTGTTTCCAAGGAGTTTAATTTCTCTCGGTGCCCGTGGCAACCAAACCCAGCAGTGGGGTCAGTGCAGTGCCCATGGCCACAGCCCCTTGCAGTGGCCCAGTGCAGCTTGGGCTGATGATCCACCCTCGCAGCCGGCCCAGGGCAGCTCTGCAGTGGCTTTGGTGGCACCTGGGGCTGGCACACACCTGAGCGGTGTGTCTGTTTGCAGTGGGGAAACTCAGGAGTTTGAGATTGCTGCAAAAAGCACAAAAAGGGAAAACCCCTCTTCGGCTGGGTGCAGCCAGCTCTCCAAGCACTGCAGCTCCCAGGGCAGTGAGGACAGACAGGATGGGGCTGGGCAATGTGGAGCAAGGTTGTCCACGCTGGGTCAGAGCTCCAGGCACAGCTTCTGTGAGCAGGCCAGGGCTGCTGAGGAGAGACCCTGAGTCAATATCAATCACAGAATGCTGCTATCACCTCTGCTCTAAAGAGAAATTAAATACAAGACACCCTTTAAAATAGGAATGTGTATTTCTTACAAGTTCTTTGAAATCTTTTTCCATAACTGGGCTAGGAAAACTTTAATGACCCTCTCAGGGCTTTGGTGTTGTTTACATCAGGTAGTACTAGGGTAGTACAGGTAGTACTAGGGATGAACTGCGCTGTACTGGGAGAGGTTGAATGGGCTGCTCCCGCCTCCGCCACATCCCATTTGCCGAGGCTTCCGCCCATCAGCACCCGCAGCCAATCAGCGCCCGGAATGGGGCCTCGAAGGCGGTCCTCGGCTGGGCGCCATCTTTCCTTTTTGCCTACACTCCCGTCATGCCCCGCGGGCCGATTGAGCCCCACTGGAGCCGGGACTACAACGCCCGTCATGCCCCGCGCCCCACAGAACCCCGGTATCCGCAACCCCTCTATCCCTTAAGTGTCCCTCAGACCCTCCAGGATCCCTCAGTGCCCCCTCAGCGCCCATTTGCGATCCCCCAGAAGCGTTCCCGGACCCCCTGAGTGCTCCCAACCCCACAGATGGCCGGTAGAGCCACTTCCGGGAATTCATCTCCTCTCCTCCCCCGCGGCCCCAGAGCCCCTCAGAATAGTCCCGCGCCTAAAACTCCTGATGTCCTCCGCGCCCTAAAGAGCCCGGTTAGAACTCCCCGAGATCCCCGCAATTTCTCTAGAACTGTTTACGTTACCACGAGGATCTGTAGTCGCGTCTCGGATGCAGAAGTGTCCCCAAAGGGCCTTCCCAGACCCCTAAATAAAGAGTTCGAGCCACTTCCGGGACTACGGCTCCCATCATGCTCCGCGGCTCACGTCCAGAGCTTTTCCAGACAGGACTTCATCTCCCGTCATGCCCCGCGCTTCCACCGAGAGCCATTGCAGCTGCGCCTCGAACTCCCGTGATGCTCCCCGGCCTTGTTAAACCGTATCAGACCCGCGCCTACAGCTCCCATCACCCCCCGCGCCCCAGAGAGCCCCATCACAGCCCCCCAAGGGCCCGCCCGGACCCCGAACTGTCCCTCGGAATCCCTGAGTGCCCCTCCAAGTGCCCACCCGGCTGCCCCAAGGGTCCTCCAGACCCTCAAGTTTTCTCTGAATTCCCTCCCCAGACCCAGAACTGCCCCAAATGTGCCCCAGAAATGTTTCCCTCGACCCCAAAGTGGCCCCATTTTTCCTGTCTGTGAAAATGATAAAAAAGATGACAAAAGGATTTAAAATAGGACTAATTAGCATAAAGAAGTAGAAATCAATAGCCACACTGGTCAATAAATCAATGAAGGGAATTGTGTTACTTAGAACCAATGAGCAATAAATTTTTTGCTTGTTAAAAGGTATGGATTTTTTACTATAAACATTCAAATTTGGTAATAGAAATATAGAATAATTCTTTTATAAATAAGAAAAATAATTATAATTTTGTTAATTCAGTAAATGTTATTTTTAAGAGGAAATGCCTGATTGTTTTTATGTTTTGGGATGTCAGTCTGTAAGAGACGGTCCAAAGATCCCTCATCTGCCTCACAACCGCTGTCAAGGACGGAGCTTGAAGCCCTCCCCAAGGACTGAGACTGAGACCCTTCAAATTCTAACCCAGGGGTGCTGGCCTGACTGGAGCGGGATGTCTGCCATGGGAAGCTGATGTTTCCCATAGGAACCAGTCCTGAAACAACGGGCCCCGCTCCCTGCTGGCACCGGTTTGTGCTGTTCAGAACTGGGCTGTCTGTACCTGTTCTCAATGGGTTTATTCTCCACTGTTCCCTCCATGTGCCATCCTGCTCCCCTCCCAGCAGTAGATTATAAAAGAGCCCTGAGTTAACCAAAGACTTTGAGACTCTCCCCGATGTGACAAGACAGATCTATTGGCCAGACCACGAGGATTTCATCTCTCTCATGGCAGCTATTCCCCCCCTCCTTTTCTCTGTCTCTCTATCCTTTATCTGCTTTCTAATCCTTGTGTTGCATCTGTTGTGGGCACTCAATGAAAGGTGCATTTGTTTTGGTTAATACTGAAGGTCCCGTGCTGTGTGTCTTTGCGCTCTGAGATCAGTAAAACGAACCATCGTGACCCCCCTTGTGCCAGGGGATGGTGACACGGCCTGATGGGGTTGCTGCCCACAGCATGTGAGCGTGATCTCCTTGGTGGCGACTACACTGGCTCATCTGCTCTTGCTTCCTGGTCTGCCTATCCCAGAATTACCTATGCCACCTGCTTTTCTTATATTGTGCTTCTCTGTGGTTCCTTCAATAGTCAGCCCTTCTTAAGTTCACTCTTGGAATAGGGGATCGTCACCTCCCATCATATCGAGTGCATTGGAATGCACTTGAATGCATTTTGCCTGCATTCAAAAGATGGTCCCTGTTTTTGATTTACTGTGGAATCTCTGTTTGTGTTTTCTACCTCTGTCGAGGCCTGGATTGAAGGTACTTGAGATGATATTTTGCGTTCAGATTCAGATGGTTTTTGTTTCTTATCAGTGACACAGCCTCATAACCATGAGTTCTGCAGCCTTTCATCTAAGGCACAAAATGGCTCAGTATCTCTTGTTACAAGGCCTGGATGGTACCAAGGAGACCATGGTGATACTGGGGATCCAAGGAGACCGTGGTGACACCATGGAAACTCATGGAACCATGGGCATTGTGACACAGCAGGGCTTCATGGAACCAAGGAGTCAATTGGGACTCTACCAAACCTCATGGAACCAAGGGCCCATTGTGACACTGAAGAACTTCAGGGACCCAAGAGTCTCTTGTGACACAGGGGGTACTCATGAAACCATGGAGACCATTGTGAACCTTCAAGGCCTGATGGAACCAAAGGGTCATTCTGGCACTTCTGAGCCTTGGAACCAAAGGGACCACAGTGACACAGTGGGGCTCTATGGAACCAAAGGGTCCTTCTGGCAGTTCTGAGTCTTGGAACCAAAGGGACCACAGTGACACAGTGGGGCTCTGTGGAACCAAGGGGCCATGGTGACATTGTGGAGTGTCATTGAACCAACTGTCCATGGTGACACTGCAGGGCCTGATGGAATCATGGGCACCATTGTGACACTGCAGGGCGTCATGGAAGCAAGGGGCCATTGTCACACGATGGGGCCTCTTGGGATCCAAGGGCAGTTGTGATACCATGGAAATTATGGCAACTGTGGCACCATGAAACCAAGGAGACCATTGTGACCCTACAGGACCTCATGGAACTAAGGATTCATGGAACAGTGCAGGACACATGGAACTGAGGGGCCATAGTGAAGCTGTGGAACCAAAAGAGCCCATTGTGACACTGTGGGCCCCCATGGATCCAAAGGTCCATTTTGACATTGCAGGGCCTCGTGGAATCCTGGCGACCACTGTGAAACTTTGAGGCCTTGTTGAATTAAGTGGCCCTGCAGGGCCTCATGGAACCAATGAGACCCCATAGAACCCAGGGTCCTTTGTGACCCTGTGGTACCAAGGTGTCATGGGTTGACCCAGGCCAAATTCCAGGCATCCATGAGGGCTGCTCACTCACTCCCCTCTGCAGCTGGACAAAGAAAATTTAATAAAGGGTTCATGGGTTGAGATAAGGACTGGGTGAGATCACTCATCAAATATGTCCTGGGAAAAACAGGCTTAGCTTAGAGATGTGAAATTAATTCATTTATTACTAACAAAGTCAGAGCAGGAAAAGGGGAAATAAAATCCTCACCTCCCTCCTTCCAGCCCTACCTCCTACGCCAGCAGTGCAGGGAGACAGGGAATGGGGGTTATGGTCAGTTCATCACCCATGGCTTCTGCCCCTGCTCAGGGAGAGGAGTGGTTCCCCTGCTGCACCGTGGGTCCCTCCCAAGGGAGACACTTCTGCAGGAGCTTCTCCCATGTGAGTCCATTTCAGGGGCAACAGCCCTCTGCAAACTGCTGCAGTGTGAGTCCACGCCAGGGACAACAGTCCTTCCCAAACTGCTGCAGCATGGGTCACCCTTCCAGGGGTGCATTCCTCCAGGGACAGGCTGCTCCAGCCTGGGAGCAGGGCCCCTCTCTCCATGGCTCTCCTACAGGGTGCCTGGGTCTCCAGTGCCTGGAGCACCTCCTGCCCCTCCTTCTGCACTGACCTTGATGTCTGCACAGTTGTTCTTCTCACATGTTCTCCCTTTGCTCTCCTCTGACTGGAGTTAAAACTGCCCCACAATCTCTATTTTGGTTTCTTTTTCAATCTGTTATCACAGAGGCATTACCACCATTTGTAACTGGCCCAGCCTTTGCCAGCAGCAGGTCCATCTTTGAAGCCACCAGGAATTGGCTGTGCCAGACACGGTGGAAGCTTCCAGCAGCTTCTCACAGGAGCCATCCCTGTGCCCCCCTGTGAAATACAAAGCTGTGTTTGGTGTCAGGTACATACAGGCAACGCGTGTATTTGCGATTGTAATATGTGTGGAAACCGACCACGGGACAGTTATAAAGACGGATTCTAATAATTACTGAGGAAAGTAGAGCATGGAAGAAGCCTTTGAACCTATCCTTTGTTCATAATTAACCTTTATATGTCTTAAGTTGATTTAGAAGCATTTGAATTAAAGCTTTAAGGATATTGCTTTTTGACAGGAACTTTCTGCTTGTAGTTGACCCTTAAAGAGCTTTGCAATAATAACCTTTTGAAGTATAATTTTAGAATATTGCTTGTAGTAAGGATCTTTGAAACTATAGCTTTAGAATATATAAACGAAACATGCTTATCTCACGCCTTAACAAAACAGTGAAAAGCAGCTTGAGAAAGGAAGATGAACATGAACTCAAGGATTAATGGTTTTGACCAAGGAAAGCTGGACATCACTGTTATGAGATTTATAGTCCTTGCAATCAAAAGGTGGACCCACATCTGGAGAGCTGGACCTCACCAGCTGGGAGACTTCTTCCTTCTTTCGGAAACCAAACCACCACTATCTGGGGATACTCCTTTCTGGGATACATCCTGAGAAAAACTAAAAACTAAAACTAAATCACAATAGTGTATAGAATTGTGACATAAAAATTGGGAATAGAAACTGCTGATGAGTAAAAATTGGGAATAGAAACTGCTGAGAAAGCTGATGAGTACCCCTTTAAATACCTGAAGGCTTCAATTATCAGTGTGCAGTTGGAGGGAAAACTTCCCCCAGTGTACCCAGTGCTGTATTGCTCATGCTTTACTATATTAATTAATAAATTGATTGCTGCTTGAATATTGGCCTAGTCAAGCTTCTTATTCATAACATGCCTCACAACTGCTGTCAAGGATGGAGCTTAAAGCCCTCCCCGAGGACTGAGACTGAGACCCTTCAAATTCTAACCCAGGGGTGCTGGCCTGACTGGAGCGGGATGTCTGCCATGGGAAGCGGGATGTTTCCCATAGGAACCAGTCCTGAAACAACGGGCCCCGCTCACTGCTGGCACCGGTTTGTGCTTGAATATTGGCCCAGTCAAGTTTCGCATTTATAACAGTCCCAAAGGGATCTGGGCTGATCTGGATCCAATGGCTGCAGTAGGTGTGCCATTCCTAAATCCAGTTTGGGAGAGCCACGGCCATGTTGCTGTGTGAGCTCTGAGGTATCTGATGGTGGGAGATGCTCAGGTTTGTCCTGTTTGCATCCCCAGCTCCTGCAGAGCCGCTGTCAAACAGCGCCAGGGGATGCTCCTGGCACTGACCCTGGCCTGGCTCAGGGCTCAGCTTTCCTCCATCAATCCCACTTCAGAGCTTCACTCTGGGGGGAAGGTGTAAGTGGGTCAGGAGCAGCACAATCCAGAGAATTGGAGGATGGCTTTATGTTGGTAATTCTGGGAATGGGTTTCTCTGGCAGGATGCTGGACACCAGGGATTTCTGCCCTCCTTTCTCAGGAGAGTTTGGGTTTCTCGTGTCAGTGCTGTTCCACAGCTCCCACCATCCCTGCTCCTTTCACTGACACTTCCCCAGCTTCCCAGTGTCCTTTCTGAGGGGAAGAAAGGTGCCATCCATGGTGGCACCCCTTGGCTGCCTGGGGCTCCAGCTGCTCCTGGAGCTGCAGCGTGTCCGGCACAGCCGCTCTCAGTGGGGCTGGGCCTTGGTTCAGGCCCCACAGTCCCTGTCAGTGCCCACTCCCCACTGGGCTCACACTCTGGCCGTGTGGGGCTGCTGAAGGCTCAGCGGCTCTGGCTGAGCACTCCCAGCTCTGCAGCTCCTGACTCATCCCAGGGATGGGGTCCCGCAGCCCTGGTCGGGGCTGTGTTGCCAACGGGGCCCTGCTTTGGGGTGGCCATGGGTACCTGCTGCTCCTCCACTCTCAGCAGCCCCACAGCAGAAGGGTCCTCTGGGAGCCCAGGCAAGGGATCCAGCTGTGCCATTCCCTCTGTGTCCACAGCAGCTCTCCCCAAAGTCCTTTGGGCTCCCTGAAATCCTGTCTCCTGAGGTGATCCATGCCAGGGAGTCCCAGGGCCTCTGGGCCAGTCCCAGGGGGTGTTTTTGCCATTCCCAGTCGTGGTCACTTCAGCTGCTGATGTGCTCAGGCCTGAGGGGCAGCCCTCAGCCAGAGCTGGCTTACAGGACAAACCCTGGGCATTATGTGACTAACACCATCAGTTTTAGTTAGCTAAAAATAGATGACCAAGGTGCTTCTGCAGGTGTTTAACACCAAACCAGCTGCTTTGGAGACTTTCACATAATCTTGTGTAGTTACCTGCAAGAAATGTGTCACTCTAAGAAATTTTCCCAACTGACATGAATAGAGGCTTGTAGGATATTTTAGGGGAAACCCTCCAAGCCAGGGACTGGGCTCTGGCCAAGCCCTGGGTCTTCCTGGTCAGCAAAAGTGCCAGGAGACCCAGGAGTTCATGGGCTAAAAATACAATCCAGTTCCTTTGACTTGCTGATTTAGGTCTAAAAACCTGGACCCACTTTGGAGCAAATTCGGAGACCTCACCTACGGGTGGATGCACCACGTGGGATTTTCCCAAGTGCTTGCAAGAGTTCTCCAGGTCCTCACTGTGAAATGGGGCTCCCCAGTGACTGTAGACTCTGGATGATGGTAAAGTGTTTAGGCAATTGGGGATGTGTCTTTCTCAGTCCCTATCCTTTCTCTCCTATAATAATGATTAGGTGCATTACCTTGCTTCTTTTTGCTTGTTGCTAAAGCCAAGCATGCAGTTGTATTGAATGTATAATTTTAATTTTGTGTTGCCTTAACACTCACAGTAAAATAAGACCATTCTTCCCATTGGTTTCTGTGTTCTTTAAATCAGCCCTGTCAGCTGGCAGAACAGGTATCAGAACCTGATGAAAGCCAGGCTCTGCTGTGATCTAGCTGGGCCCATGGAATGCAGAGGGCCACTGTCAGTCCATGGAACCCATGGAAGCAAGGCTCAGATGGGAGAAAGGCGTGCACCAAGGAACCCCAGAGACCCTGATGGAGCCAGGGCTGCAGGGTGTCACACAGGGAGGGACCTCATGGCAGCAGGAGAGCACTGTGAGGCTGGGGAACAACGTGGCACCAAGGTTCCACTGGGACTTGACAGAACCCCATGGACGTGGATGGCCCCAAACGGGGCCCAGAGACACTTCCCAGACAAAGCCCAGGGAGGGGGATTTGCTTTATTCAGCACCAGGTGTGCGGGGATATCTCCTCCTGACAGCACACAGCACACAGAGATTACAATGGATGGTTATACTCTATGCACATTCATGGTTTTCCTTAGAAAAGGTGTGGTTATGCAAACGATCTCTCAGCACTCATTACCATCATTAGCATACACCAGGCGCAGGCGCAGCGCGCACTGGTGCTGGCACTGAGGAAGGCTCCGCGTCTTCCTCGGGGGTCTCCTGATGAAGGCTGGACGTCTTCATCGCCGTGCCCTTTGCACCTTTCTCCTCTAGGCATGCACAGTCTCTTGTTGGCTGTTTCAGCGATTTCCTCACTGGTTTTAGCAAGCTCTGCCCTTCATTTCTGCCAGTTTTGTTCCCTGTTTCTTGCCAAGTTTCATCCTGTCTCTTGAGCTCGTGGCTGAATTTTTGCAAGCTTCTATATTGGGTGCAGTGTCTCTTATTCTCTCCCAAGTATGCCCGGGCACAGTGCTTTTAACCCTTTCACAGCCAAGGACTGGAGAGCCACTCCTGGACACTGGGAATTCCTGCAGGTGCACCCACCTTTGCAGACAATGAGGCTCCAACCTCACTGTGAGAGGGCCCAGCTTTTACACTGTTAAACAAACAAGCTGACACCACTGCTGGTGTCGGAACATCTGGTTTCATTCTCCTGATTGGCTCCTCCCAAAGCCTGGCCAGGGCTCAAGGAGGAACCAAGGGAGGTGACTTTGATCCCACAGCCTCGAACAAAGCCAGATGGGATCTGGCCTGCTTTCTAAATACAGGAATGTAAATCCATATTTCACCAATGAACACATACAGAGATCATATTGCTAATAATGATTCATTGATGAGTGGATACAAATATAACCTTTGGTTGGAAGGTTCATCTGGAGCTCAGCTTTGCCTCAGGGCCTGTTGTTCAGGCCTCACTCAGGGCCTGCTGAGGCCTCAGTGCTTCACTCAGTGCTTTGACCTACAGATGAACTGCAACCTTCAGAACAATTGCAATAACACAGTTTAAATTTAGGTATTAGGCACAAAGGCATCAGCTCTTGTTCTTCAATTAAGTGCTGCTCAAGTTCATTACTCAGAGCTACAATTTGCATTCCTTTTAAAACATGCCTAATTAGTTGCTATTCTCTGTTCTTTATCAAATGCCCCTTTTTTCCTTGAGACTGTGTCTCTTTTTAGACAAGTCCCAGTACTCCATTTCCAGCACAAGGTGTCACATGGAATCATAACACACCAAGTGCTCACAATGCAATGATTGCAGTGACTGCCACAAATGCACTTCACAGCAGCCTCCAATTTGGGAGCCAATCCCACCATGAGGAATTTTCTTCTTTCTGACTGTCTTCTACTCATCTTTCTATTGAGGTGATTCCTGATTGTTGGACCTCAAACCCAGCACTGATAGACATTCCTGCAACATTCCTGTCCTGGAATAGCCCAGGATCCTCCCTGGCCAGCAAGCAGATAATCCAAGGCCGTGCAGTTCTGCAGAGCCCCATTTGTGTTTGTTGGAGCTCGCAGGATGAGAGGCTGGATACTTTAACAGCATCACTTCTTCTAATAATTGATTTAGTTCATTAATGTGAATTGGGTGCAGCCATGCACAGCCAGGGGGTTTCCATTTCCCCAGAGGGCCATTGTTAAGGGCATGGAGCACATCTGGGAGATGGGTTCTCCATGGAGACAGGTTCCCATCTCCTCATTTTTTCAGCTGCTCTTTTAACAACCCCTTCACCCATTCAACCAATCCTGCAGCTTGTGGATTGTCTGGGATATGAAAAACCCAGCAGTCTTAATCACTGCATTTCTCACAGTAATAGAAAAAGCATTCTGCATCACAGTATCAGCAAATCCTGTAAAAACAGCCAATTTCATCCCTTCCTCATTTATTCCTTGTATACAATTCACAAAGTTTACCACTGACATTTGGGTCCTGGCCAGTCCTTTTCTGTAGAGTATTTAGTGTCAGAGTGAGCAGACAAAGCTGACAAATTAGTATTGTCAGCATTATTTCACATTATCAATTTTTAAATACATAGATAAAAATATAAATTATTGTGTTATATTACATATAAGTATTACAATAATAATGATAATGATAATGATAATGATAATGATAATAATAATAATAATAATAATGATAATATTTCACTTGTCCAAATGAACCTGAGCTCAAGATTAAAACCTTCTGTCACTCCATGTGGGAGTGTTACAACAACAGTTTTTCCTTCTGTTGGTTCTGTTTCCAATGTGTTGTTAACAAAATTCACCCCCGTCTTCCCAAGCCCACAAGTTCTTTTCCTTTTCCATGTGCAATTTTTGGATGCATTTGAAGCCATCCAGGGCTTCAGCCTCTTTTACCCGACTGCCCCACTGCTCCCACGGGGCTCTGACCTCAGCCCACTCCAGAGCCAGGGAACTCCAGGGAAGGGCTTCCCATCTGGGAATTTCTGATGGCACTGATTCCTCACATTTACATTGAACAAGTGACATTTTGTTGGGATCTGGCCAGACTGGGCCAGTTTTGTTTTACCAGTGGGCAGGGTCAGCACCAAAGACACAGACACCAACTGAAGGAATCAGTGTCATTTCCTGCAGCTCAAAGCAGCAAAGAATCACAACAGGAGCAGCTCAGCAATGCACCCAACCATCCCCACCAAAGATTGCCTGCAGTGATTGAGAAAGATCCAGCCCCAGTTACCCTCAGCCTTTACCATGCCCCAGACCCACACAGCAGCTGGGGAAGCTGTCACAGCCAAGGGCTGCAGAGCCACTCCTGGGCACTGGCAATTCCTGCAGGTGCCTCCAGCCACAGGTGAGGCTCCAACCCCGCTGGGAGAGGGCCCAGCTCTGACAGTGCTGAATGGACAAACTGACAGCACTGCTAGTGTGGCAACATCTGGTTTCATCCTCCTCTTGGGTTCCTCCCAAAGCCTGGCCAGGGCCCCAGGAGGAACCAAGGGAGGTGACTTTGACCATTCAGCCCCAAACAAGGCCAGATGTCAGATTTCATGGCCTTGTCCAGCTTCTAAATACACAAAGGTCAATACATGTTTCACTAAGGAGTGGCTACATCTATCACAGTGCTAATGACCATGCATATTTCATCAGGGAGCAGATACAAAGATAACCTTTGGTTGCAAGGTTCATCCAGAGGCCACCTTGGGCTCAGGGCCTGCTGTCCAGGCCTCACTCAGGGCTGCTGTCCAGGCCTTGGCACTTCAGGGACGTGCTTTAGTGCTGGGCTTGGCACTGCTGGGTGAGTGGCTGCACTGGGTGAGCTCAGAGGGCTTTTCCAACAGAAAGGATTCTGTGATTCCATGATTCTATCCACTGCATTCAGCTGGGTCCATGTTAGCAGCATTCATTTGCTCAGAAAGTCTCCTCTTGCCCAGCTCCTGTGGCCTGAGGCTTCAGCTCCTTCAGCTCCTGGTGCTGAGCTGCTCATGCTGAACGAGACGACTCGGAGAGAAGAGCACAGTCCATGCAATTCCTTCTGGGACACGGAGAGGGGAGGCTGTGCAAACAGGAGCATTGTTTGCTGTGGCTCCTCTCTGCCCTTCATGCCTTTCAGCGCTCTGAACCAGCCAAGAGCTTTCTCCAAGAGTGCAATGGAGCAGCTGTTCCTGCTCCTGGCTCTGGCTCTCTCCAGTCTCTGCCCTTGCCTGCTTCTGTCCCTCGTGCTGTGCCCTCTGTTCCCCCAGGGCTGGCTGGCTGCTGCCCAGGACTGTGGCACTGGCACAGATCCAGTGCTCCAGAGCCTCCTTTCTGTGCCCTTGGAGCTGCCTGGGCACAGCAGCCTTTTCCATCTGCAAGCTCCCCATGGACAGGGAGTGCCCAGCTCCGTTCCTTGCACAGCCTCCAGGAGCCCAGGGCTGCCATCTCAAGTCCCTGCTGGCACTGAGGGCTCCCAGGTGCCTCAGGCTGCTGTGACACCGCTGCACACGGGAGGGAACAGGGGCAGGGCTGTGCTGAAAGTCAGCTCCATCTGCTGCTGCTGCTTCTGCTGCTGCTGCTGCTGCTGTGGGGTCATTTGTGCAGCTCTGGCCCAGAGTCAGGGATCAGATCCTGCCAGTCTCTTCCAGCCCTGGCTGCTCAGAGTTTGGGCCTTGGAGCCTCAGGTGGGCAGAGGCAGCTGCTCCTGGTCCCTCTGTGTGCCCGTGTTCAGCAGTGCTGCTCCATCAGTCTGTGCCCAGCAACGGGGAAAAGCCTCAGCCCTGCAGGGCCAGGAGCTGCCGGGCTCTGCCTGAGCAGCTCAGCCAGCAGGAAGGGAGCTGCTCCACACAGGAACCAGGAGCAAAGGACATTCCTTTCATGGGACATGTTTTCTATTTAAAGGAAAAAAAAGGAAAAAGGAAAAAAAATAGGTAAATTGTAAAAGATAAGAATAAAATCCAAGTGTTAGTGAAAAAACATAACATAATGTTAGTGAAAAAAACCAAAACATAAATGCAAAGTTACAATCTTTGCATTAGGAGGTAAATGATGTTTTTAAAAAGAGAACTCAGTTATTTACATTGTAAATGTGCTGATGCCATGGATCCATCTTCCTAACCTCAGCAGCCTTTTAAAAGATTTTGGGCTTTGTTTCCAACATTGGTATTTGAAATTGTGGTCGAAGCAAGAGGAAATTGCTTTGTGCCCTTGCAGCTCCAAGCAGGACTGGGAATGGAAACTCTGTCAAACCCCAAATCCTTTAGAAGATGCCCTTCCTTCTCAGCCTGGAAATGAGCTGCACATTCCCTTTGAAACTGTCAGGGGTTTCTTAAAGACACAAAGTCCCACTTAGGGCTTTTTGCTCTGGTTTGGCAGGGCAGAAGGGCAATTCTCCATCCACCAGCTCCAGACTGCTCTGCCTCAGGAGCACGGCCCACTCGCCAGCTTTGGCCCACTCGTGGCACTGCTAGAGGAGGAAGAAAGTGCAACTGCACAATTCCAGCCAATCAAGAAGGAAGAATGGGACAGACAAACACCCTGTGCCGATCCAGGCGTTCAGCTGGGCCTGTGGAGAGTTTGGGTCCTTGCCAATTGGATGTGTGTCCCCAGCTGCAATCTCTGGGCCTGCAGCAGAGTCTCACTCACCTGCCAAAGCAGAAAGCTCAGGCGCTGTGCTGGCAACGGGCTCGTCTGATGCAGAGCTGTCAGAGCAATGTGAGGGCAGAGCCAGCCCAGCTGGGCCCAGGGCTGAGCCCAGCAGAGCCCTGGCAGAGCCCAGAGCAGCCTCAGCAGCCGCAGAGCCCGGCTGCAAGGAGAGAAAGCAGAAACCGCCCGTCAGCTGAGGGCTCCTGTGCCCTTGTGCCAAGGCCTGCGGTGCCCAGGCCATGCTGGCTGTGCCCAGAGCTGTGCCCAGAGCTGCCCATCCCTACTGCCTTTGGCAGCAGAGCAGGAGGGCAGGACATGTGCCCAGCCTGCAGCCAGCCACGGCACATCCAGCCCTCAGCAGCTGCCCAGAGCAGGATGCTCCTGTGCTCGCTGCCATCTCCCAAAAGCTCTGATCCCACCCTGCCAAGCACACAGGGACCCACCTCACGCTATCCATGGCTGCAAGAAAAGCTGCTCCCAAACCATGGCCTCAGCCTTCTCCAAGGGCACGGCCCATCCACGCCACAGCTGCTCCCAAGCACTTCCCCATCCACACTGGACCACCTAGAACGCTTCCTCTGGAAAAACAAACAACACATTATTGAAAAGAGATTAGATGCAAAAAGGGAAAGCAAGAAAAACGGTAAAAACTCTTATCTCTGTCAGGGCCTTGAGGAAGGCCCAACTACTACATGGTAGGGAAAAACCCAGACATGGCTGAGGGAAGCCCACACTTTCTCTCTTCCCCCCTGCACTGCCCCCCAAAATCACCGTGATCCCAAAACAAACAAGGGCAGTGAGGCAGCCCAAGCCCTTCCTTGCCTGCAGAGCAAAGCAGCCCCTGCACAGGTTCTGGAGTCCCACCTCTGCTCCCACCATGGGGCTTTGTTTGTGCCGGGCTGGCTGCCCCAGCCCCAGCCCCAGCCCCAGCCCGGGGCACGGTGGCTGCTGGGGGCTGTTGGCAGGGCCAGGAGCCCACTCCCATTTCGTACCCAGCCCAGCCCATCCCCCAGCCCTGCCAAAAGCAGCTGGGCAGCGACTGAAGGATGAGTTGCATCTGCCCCAGCAAAGGGGGAACCTTTGCTTCCCAGCCAGGCTGGGCCATGCCCAAATCTGGCAGCATTTCCCCGGCTGGGGACTCATCTGTAAATTCTCTGTGGAGTTTGGCTTTGAAGAAGGTGCCAGAATCAAAGTCCATCACCTTCAGCCTCCAGTGGCCAGGCTGAGGAAGAGCTTGTCACCCTTGATGTCATCCTGGCTGTCTCCAGCAGCAGCAGCAGCAGCAGCAGCAGCAGCAGCAGCAGCAGCAGCAGCATCCCCACCCGGTACAGCTTCTCCAGGGGCTCCTGCTCCTTCCCTGGGGGGAGACCAGGCTCTCAGGGCTCTGCCCAGGGCCCCAGCTGTCAGGGAACCAGCACAAGCAAAACCAGCTTGGATGGCGGCCACCAGTGCTGGGCAGAGCAGCTCAGCTCCAGCACAAGGGCTGCGTGTGCCCATCCCATGGCCCCGGTGCAGTGACACAGGCAGCACAAAAAGGTCTGGCTTCCTCTGCTTCTCATTGCCAAGGCATGTGTGGAGCTGCAACTTACCAGGGCCCTGGATACTCCAGGGACCTGGAGAACCATTCCCAACAATTGGGAAAATCCTAGCTGCTCCATCCACCCATAGATGAGGTCTCCAAAGTTGCCTCAAAATTGGGTCCAGCATTTACAGGCCAAAATGAGCAAGTCCAAGTGACTTGATGATATTTTTAGCCCAGAAAGCCCTGCAGCCGATGGCACACTTCACAATCAGCAGGGGACACAACTAGGCCAAAGGCCAGACCTCTGCTGGGAGCCTTTCTCCTCAAATACCCTTCAAACAAACCTCCATGCAAGTCAGTTGGGAAAGTTTCTTCAAATGATACATTTCTGGCACATAACTACACAGGCTTATGGGAAAGATCCTAAAGCAGCTGCTCTGGAGTCAAAGAGCCAGCACTAAGAGTCCTTGTCATGTGTTTGTAGCTAAATCCCACTTTGGGGGAGTTGAAGGAGTTTGGTATGAGCTAGAGAGCGGACCTCTGAGTATTTTAGATGATGCCATTGCTTTTTCTTCTCTTCTACATAGACAGGAAGGGTGAGTTTGGCTCACGTCTCCACTGCACAGCTCACAGGGCCGCAAGACTTGTAGTTCCAAGAGCTTTGAAGGATTTCTTGGCCAAGAAGACACTGCCAACAAGGATATTTGTGTTTTGGAGCCAATCCTTCAATCTTTCATCTTATGGACTCATGCTACAGTGCAAGCTTCCTTAGCCAATCATCTTATGACACACAAACCTACAGCACTGCATCCTAAACTTCTGGTTTACCATTGTAACTACTTTTACTTTTTCTGCATCTTGAACTCTAAAACTCTAAACTTTCCTCCACTTCAATTTTCCTCCCCGTGTCTCTGCTAGAAACTAGAAATCGGCATTGTCGCTTCTAGCACCTAAGTTTGGAAGCCCTTTCCAAGGTCCCAGATCAAATCCTGGGTTTAATTCTAAGCTTTGCTGACAAGACCAAAGGTCTGGGATTTCCCTGCATTTGGGTTTCCAACAACACTGATGCTGTTAGTTCCACAGTGCCCAGGATCCCTCTTGCAAGTCAACTCTGGCAGGAACAAGGCGGCTGCCGGGGGCTGCTTGTGGCCTCTGACAGCCCCATTGCTCAGGGCTTGCCAGCGCCCCAGCCCCTCAGGCCCTGCCCCAGCCCGGCCAAGCTGCCCGGCAGCAGCGCCGCAGCCCCACAGCAGCTCCAGAGCAGCCCCAGCCAGAGGCACCTGGGAGCCCTCAGCAAGGCAGGCAGCAGCACACGGGCAGGAGGGCACGGATGGCGCTTCCTGCCTGGCACAGGCCTTGTGGCCATCTCCAGGCACCGCTCTGGCAGGGATCCCCGCAGCTCCGGCCCCTGCCCAGCCGCTCTGTGGCAAGCACAAAGGCTTCAGCAGAACCACCACAGGCCAAGGGGCTTCTGGCCATTTCCCCTTGCCCGCTGCACGCCCGGGCAGCTGGCTGAGCACAAGCACCCTTTATCCCCTTCAGGGCCTCAGGACCCCTCAGCCTGCTGTGCTGCTGAGCACAAGCTCCCTTTTCACCCTTTCCTGCCTCTTGCCCTGCAGACCCTGGGCAGCAAAGAAAAGCTCCTGGCAGTCTGTGTATCATAACACATTCTAGAATTATTTACAGTAATCTATAATCTATAATAATATATATAATTCTATATACTCTATATGTTATTTATTTACAATATAGATAAAAAATAGAAAAGAAGAAAAATCTTAAAGAAAATTACCTCTGGCTCAGGTTGCCCCAGCAAAGACAGCCTCCCAGATCAGCTCTCCTCCTCAGTCATCCGGCAGTGCAGGCAGCCGACCCCCGACAGGCGAGGCCGAGTCCTCCATGCCCTGCGCAGCTGATCTTGCAGCCTCTGGATGGTGGAATATCGCCCACGCTCTATTGCCCGGAGGACATGCAGTGTTTCAAGTGCCAGCTGTGACACGGCACTGCTCACGTCCTCCGTCAGGCGTTCCAGGGCTGCAAGAGAGAGGAACAGAGCCACGGTCAGAGCCGGATCTGCAGGAGCCCAGGAGAGCCCCCGGCAAGGGCCATCCCAGGTGGCTCTGGCCATGGCCAGGAGGGAGCAGGGAGCAAGGGGATCAGCCCGAAGCTGCTGGCCACCAATGGCCCACGTGGCCCTGAAAGCTCCGTGTGCTCTGGCCACGGGAGCAGAGCCCTCCGCAGCCGGGGCAGGGCTTGCAGCTCTCCCCCCGGCAGCCCCCGCTGCCAGCCCGCTGCCCTCACTCACCAGTGCAGATCAGCTGCAGCTCTCGCTGCTGCCCCCTCAGGCGCCGCCCGGCCATGCCTGTGAACACAGAGCCTGTCACGGCGCCAGCGGCACAGCTCCCTGCCGGCGGCGCTGCCGGCGCTGTGGCCACACGGGCTGCTGGCCCGGCAGGGCTCAGCCCGGCCCTTGGCGCACGCTGCCGCCCCAGGGCACGGCTGCCAGAGGGCGGCAGCAGCAATGCCCAGCCCAGGCGGGGCTCCACGGCGCCGGGCCCGGCTGGCGCTGCCGGGGCAGCAGGCGGGGCCGGGGCCGAGCTGCGGCGGGCCGGGGAGGGAGCCCGGGCTCGTGGCTCACCCGTGAACCTGATGGCCGCCTCTCGCAGGGGCTCCTGTGGGCTCTGCAGGTAGCGCAGGGCCCGGCGCAGGTGCTCGGCCGCTCGGCTCCTGTCCTCTGCCAGCTGCAGAGAGCGGCAGGAGGGAAGGGTTGGCGCAGGCTCAGCCCCGGGGCCGGGCGCTGCCTGCGCCCAGCCCTGGCCTCCCCTGCCCGCACAGCCCTGAGGCACAGCCAGCAGCCGCTGGCCAAGGGCCCCCGAGGGCAGGGGGCAGAGGGCCGGCTGCTGCCCGGGGAGCCGCGGTGCTGGCCCGCAGCCCCGCCAGGCCGGGGCTCCATGGGCACCCGGCTCGGGCCCACGGGAGCCTGGAGAAGAGCCCGCGCGGCCTCTGGCTGCAGCAGCGGGCAGGGGCACAGCTGCCAGCCCCGCACACTGAGCACCGCCCTCAGGGGCCTTCTCCAGCCTGAGGCTGGGGCTTGCAGGCCCTCCTTACCAGGAGCTCAGCGAACTTCCAGAGTTTCTCTTTCTTCACAGTGTTTTCAAGATCTTTCCTTTTCAGGAACTTGACCGCACAAAGCAGCGTTTCCCGAGAAGTCTGGAGAGCAGCAGAGACGCGGAGATGGCCCCAGAGCCCAGGGCACAGGAGCCGCAGCCTGGAGGAGGCTGCGGTCCAGCAGGCGCAGGGCAGGAGGCAGCCGAGCCCCCTGCCAGGGGGACAGCAGCAGCCCACGAGTCCTCACCTGTGCCACACGCAGATTCTCATCGTGGCAGTGGAAGAGCAGTGGGAGCAGGCTCTGCCACACTTGTGTCATCAGGGGCTTCTTTCCTTCTTCTTCTACAGCAGACATCAAGGTGTGAAAGACAATCATGGAGAGCTGCTGCACCTGGCTATCACCCTGTAGAACAGGAAGGCAGCAAGAGCTCAGCATCAGCTGATTCTGGCCCACACTGGTGCAGGCCTGCATCTCCACAGGGCACCAAGTGTCCGGGCAGCAGCCAGTGGCCATGGCTGGGGACACAGAGCCTTACGTAGTCAAAGAGTGGCAGGAACACGTTAGCCAAATGCAGGGCGATGGGGCTGGGTATGCGGGCACCATTATCCAGGAACAGATAGCCCAGTAGCATGGTGGTCATCCTGACCCGCAGGAGCTCCACGAGCCTTTCGGTCAGGCTCCACATTCTTTCAGCCTGTGCGGAAGGCAAGTTTGTGAAAGGCCACCCTGCTGCCGTGGGGCCCAGAGGCCAAAGGCCTGTCCTGAAGCACTCGGGCAGCTGAAGCGGGAGGCAGGAGAGCTGGGAGCAGCTGCCCCAGAACCCGAAGGCCAGGCAAGGCCAAGCGACTGCATTGCCCAGCCCCACGCTGCCTGCAGGGCTTCAGCCACTGCCCCCTTCTCACCAGCGGGGAATGGTCCCTGAGCGGGAGGAGGGCCCTGAGAAGCTGGCTGCCAATGTCTGCGCGCTCCCTCTGCAGGTGCCATGACAAGACAAGATCCATGATGCTGTCCCTGCATTCCCTCAAGTCCAGGCACTCGAGGAGCTGAAAGGCACAGGCCAGTGACGGGGGAGCCGGCCGGCAGGAGCCCGGAACCGCACAGGGCTGGGCCCAGGCAGCAGCACAGGGCACGGGCACCGTCCCAGGCGGCTGCGGCGACGAGAGGTCAGAGAGCTGGGAGGCAGCTCAGCCAGGTCATGCTGGCCTTCAGGCTCACCTCCACAAGGAATGCCAGGGCAGGGAAATCCCAGTATGGCATCTCTTTGCTGAGCATCTCAAGGAGGCAGCATAAGATCCTTTTACACAAGGGCCTGGATGCATGGCGCATCTCCCTGGAAGGTGGAAAATGGCACTAAGACCCTGAGCCGGGGGAGGGAAGGAAGCCTCTCCCAGCACTGACTCACACGGTTCTTGTCTTTCCCCACCACCCTGCCAGGGGACCTGGGCCCTTTGTGATGTGGCCGCTCCTGGGCACCCTCCTTTCCCAGCCTTTCCCAGTCCGCTTGGCTGTCCCTCGTCCCTTTGGCCCACAGCCATGGGGACCGTGTCAGACAGCCTGGGCACAGGGCACAAATGCCGGGAGCAATGGGGACAAGGGGGGTCTCACCTGGCCAGCAGAGCCACGGCATAGTGGTGGGTATCAACGCAGAGCAGCGTGTCCCAGCCACGCTTGCCTTCCATTGACACCACCACGTGCTCACACTGGACAAGGCAGAGCAGGGACTTCAGGGTCTGCACTGCAAACCTGTGTGCACAGCAAAGGCCAGGTCACACTGGCAGCACTGGCTCCTTGGCAGGCCATGTGGCAGGGACAGGTGGACTGGGATGGAGCACCTGTTGGGGCTGGTGGCAAGGCCGTGCTCTTGCTGGCATCCCTTCCAGAAGGCATCGACCTCCTCTGGCATCTCTTCTGTGCTGAAGAACACTTGGAAGAGCAGATGCAAAAATAGGCGGGGGAAATACGGAGCCACTACACGTGGGACAGGGGGCTCCTGGAGGATCTTCCACATCACCATGGTTGCCTGCAAGGGACAAAGCCCCCCGAGACAGCGCTCAGTGCCGAGGTGTCCGTGTGGCAGGGCCCGAGCTTGGCAGGGAGAGGCCCAGAGAGACGCAGGGGGTGCATGGGGCCTGGTCGGCCTAAAGCTGCCCCTGGGCCGGGTTTCAGGCCAGTGCCTGAGGCAGGCAGATGCAGTGGGCGAAGGGGAATGGAGAGCTGCTGGAGAGGCGGCCTTGGGGCCAGCAAAGGCCAGTTGCAGAAACTCACAGCCAGGCCAAAGACACCCGTTTTGTCCCCATCAGAGGTGCACGTGCTGTGCTTGGGCCAGCTCTCCAGCACATCCAGGAGTATCAGCTGCACTGGCTCCGCAGTCCTGAGCGAGCCCATGATGGTCTTCCACATGGAGATGGCAGCTCTGCGGGGTTAGAGCTCTGTCTCAGGGGGGTCTCAGACACGGCACCGTGGCCTGGGCATCCCTAGGGGCCCGGGCTGACAGCCGGCTCTGCCTCTGCCCACTGGCCCTCGCCAGCAGCAGCTAGGCAGCCCAGCCCTGTGGGGACAGAGCCCTGAGGGGCGGCAAGGGAGCATGGCAGCAGGCTTGGGGGCTGACGTGCCAGGGCTGGGAAAGGCAGCAGCCAGAGGGCCCTGGAACTCTCTGTTGGTCAGACACCTTGGGCAGGCAGTACAGTCTGATGGGCTGGGGAGGCCTGAGCCCTCTGGGCAGGTGGGCCCCATACCTGTCACAGGACGGGGCCACACGCAGCAGCGTCACGACTGCATCACCCGGGTGTGCTTTGGTGAGAGTCAGCAGGGCCTCGTCCAGCCTGTGCTCGGCAGAATCATTGGCCAGGAGCCATCGGTGAATGTACCTGACCATGGCGGGCACCTGGAGAAGGCACGGGGAGACTTGGAAAGCTGCCAGAGGGAGCAATGTCCCCAGGGTCCCCAGAGAATGTTTCCCTTGCCAGCGCACTGCCATGGCCTCAAAGGCTCCCAGGGACCAGCAGGCCTGGCTGGGGAAGCCACGGTACTCATGGGGGAATTGAAGCCTGGCCTCAGGCTGCTCACTTGTTCTGGCCTGGCAGCACCCTTCTCCAGGAGCAAATCCAGCAGGGCGGCACTGGTCTCATGATTGAGGAGCTCGGAGTGAGCTCTGAGCCCAGTGCCCATGGCGCTGGTCTCTTCCCACCGGATGCTCTGGATGAAGTCACAAACGAGCTGTAGGAGAAGGGCAAGAAGCCAGGGATGTTGCATGGAGTGCTGCACACACGGTGCTGGGCTGAGCAGGGACAGCAGGCCCAGCCCAGGTGGGGGTGGCTGCAGGTACCTGTGCTGTGCTGCGGAAGCGGCCACGGCTGGATTCCTGCTCTTGTGTGTGCTCCAGGCCTGCATCTGGCAAAGAGCAAGCACAGCCAGAGCTGAGGGGCTGCGGGAGAGGCCGGAGAACACAGCCCAGCCCTGCGCTGCCCAGGCAGGGAGAGCCCCGGGATGCTCCAGGGGGGATGGAGCACGGCCACTGCGGGGTGTCTGCCCGGCCCCTCTTCCGTCCTGTCCCTGGGCATTTCCCCAGGGGATGGGATGGGATGGGATGGGATGGGATGGGATGGGATGGGATGGGATGGGATGGGATGGGATGGGATGGGATGGGATGGGATGGGATGGGATGGGATGGGATGGGATGGGATGGGATGGGATGGGGCCAAGTTGGCTGCAGGCTCCAGCCCTGCAGCCCAGCTCTGCCACTCACCCTCCTGCAGTGGATGGACGGGCACCGCCTCGGTCCCCTGTGCTGGGGCAGCTCCAGGGCCTTCGTCCTCCTCCTCCTGATCCAGCCAGACCACCTTGCGCACTCTCGGCGCTCTCTGCTCCATGTTTGTGACTGGAGCGCGGCCCAGCAGCGAACCCAGCCGGTGCCGCTCCTGCAGGGCGTCGTGCGCCTTCCCTGCGGGCGGGACGCGGCTGTCAGCGCTCGGCCCGGGGCCAGCAACGGCCCCCGAGCGCCCCTCAGCCGCCCCGGGCCGGCCATGCCCAGGCGTTCGCTCTTTGGAACGCGGCACGGGAGGCTCGGGGCCGGCGGCCGCGCTGCCGAGCGGCGGAGCTCGGGCCGGAGAAGCCCCAGCGGAGGCGGCGGCAGCGGCCGCGCCGCCTGCGTCCTCTGCGGGCCTCGGGAGGAGCCGGGGCCGGGGCTGGGGCCGGGGCCGGGGCCGGGACTGGACCCTGCGTCGGGTCCGGGGCCGGGCTCGGGCCAGGCGGAGCCGAAGGGCGGCGATGCCGCCCCCGCACCAGGCACTGACGCCCGCCCAGCAGCGCCACCGCCAGTACGGCCAGAGCCGGGCGGAGGCGAGAGCGCGGCGGGACGGCCGGGGCCGGGCACGGGGCAGCCCCGCCCGGGGCCGGGGGCGGGCCGGGGGCATGGCCCGACCCGGCAGGGGAGAGGGAGGCGGGGAGAGGAGAGGGACGCCGGGCAAGGGACCCCGAGAGAAGGGTGACCGACCGCGGGAAAGGGAGAGACAGAGAAAGAAAAAGAGAAAGAGAAAGAAAGAAAGAAAGATCTAAAATATCTTTTTTTCTGGTGTCGCTGCTGCTGCTGTCGCTGCTGCTGCCGCCGCTGCTGCTGCCGCCGCTGCCGCCGCTGCAACTGAAGCACCGGGGCCGTTCGTCCCCGTGTCCGTTCCCCGCTCGCCCCACGAGCCCCACGTTCGAGCCCCGCGCGCCCCGGGCACAGCCCCTGAGTCTGTCCAAACACGGGAACTTTGCAGCGGTGAGCCCAGATGCAGAGCCCTGACTCCTGCACACTGGCACAGCAATCCCCTCGCTTGCTGCTCTGCATTGGCCTGGCTGAGGGGCAAACACTGTCGGGCCACCTTCCCTTGCTGTAGGATTCCTACCTGAGCCCAGCACTGCACTTACATCTCCAGTCTTGCCTTCCAGTAAAACCAGGGGAAGGAAAACTCTGTGAGGCTCATGGTTATTTTTGAGTGTCTAAAAATCACTAAGTCACCGATCCTAGAGGTCTGGTGCATCTGGAATTCCTGGGATGGAGAAGTAGTGCAACATGGAAAAGGGGAGCATAGAAATAAATAGAGGAAAAGATCTTGGATTGTTTCTTTCATTTTCATTTCCCTTCTGGAAAGCTGTTTCAGTTTTCCAGGAATCTTCTCCTGTCTCTCTTCCCAAGAATGTCTCATGGAGAACAAGGTCAAGCTTCTGTCACAAGATTTGCCAGCAGGAAATTATGCCACTGGTCAAGTTTCCATTGTGACTGTTTGTGCTGGTTTAGGGCAAATTTTGGGAGGAACCTCCAAAAGTGATCCGTCTAGAAAGCAAGTTCAAGCGGCCCCTCCCCCTACTAGTTCAGGAAAAGACTTCCCTCGAGAAAAGTGAAAAAACCCCAGTTTATTTAACAAGTAAAGTATTCAGAAGCATGAAAAATGAATAATATTAAATGAAACCTCTGACAGTGCTGAAGAGATGGCAAATTCAGAAAGTCCTTTTTGTGGGGTGTAGTTGGCTCACTCTGTCTCTTCTAAGTCCCTCTGGGGCTGGAATGCAGCGTCCCAGAGCTCGGTGGGCCACAGGTGTGAGCTGCCGGTGTTTTTCTGGGTTTTCAATCCAGAGCAGGTTTAAACAGTTCCAAGAAAAAGGAAAGTCACAGTCCCAGGAACTTCTCTGCCTAAGCTAGCTAAAACCAAATTGCTGGACCTGGGCTGTGAAGGCATCGGGAAATTTCCAAATCTGGGCACTGGCGGTCCCAGCAAACACCAGATCTGGATGGTGCTGGAGCCAGAACCTGCAGATTTCCAAATTTTGGCTTTCTGTGCCAGCAAATCACTGGACTTGGGCTGTGCCAGCACCAGGAAGTTTTCAGATCTGGGCACTGGCGCTGCCAGCAAACACCAGATCTGGTTGGTGTCATTGCCAGTGACAGACATCTGCTGGATTTGGGCTCTGCTGGCACCGGGAAATTTCCCAATCTGGGCACTGGCACAGCAAACACAAGATGTGGGCGGTGCCAGAGCCAGTAGCAGAAAGTTGCCGGGTTTTGGATTTCTGTGCCAGTAAATTGCTGCTGCACTTGGGCTGTGTCAGAATAGGGAAATTTCCAGATGTGGGCACTGGCAGTGCCAGCAAACACCAGTGAAACCTTCTGGCCCTTGTCCAGACCATTGACCAGTGGTTTCCCTGAGAACCAGCTCTGGCCACTTTACAGACAGAGACTGCTTTCATCTGGTGCTCTGGAAACAGAACTTTAATGAAGGTAAACACAACAAACAGGACGGCGTGCACAGTAGAGAGAGCAAAGCAGAAAAAAGCCTGGGTCCAGGGTCTAGCAGGGATATTTATCCATTTATTTATGGGGAGGGGTTAAGGTGGGATCTGAGGAAAGGATCCAAGAGAAAGGAAGGATTAAGAATATTACAATTTTTGCAGTAGAAAGTAACCAATGGTAGCAAAGAGAACTCAGAACTTTCTAGTAACAATCTGCATAACTGAACAGGAGGATTATGGGCGGGAGCTTCTGCTGACCCTAACTAAAGAGGGTTTTCCCATGGCCTTAAGCCGAGGTCTCCCTCTTCTTTTAAACCAACCCCAACACACCAGATCTGGGCAGTGCTGGGTTTTGGCTTTCCTTGCCAGACAATTGCTGCATTTGGGTTGTGGTGGCACAGGGAAATTGCCAGATCTGGGCACTGGCGGTGCCAGCTAACCGCAGATCTGGGTGGTGCCGGTGCTATCACCAGAAAATTGCCGGGTTTTGTCTTTCTGTGCCAGGAAACTGCTGGACTTGGGCTGTGCTGCCACTGGGAAACTGCTGGATCTGAGCACTGGCAGTGCCAGCAAACACCAGATCTGGGTGGGGCCAGCACCAGGTATTTGCAAGGTTTTGGCTTTCTTTGCAAGAAAATTACTCGACTGGGGCTGTGCCGGCATCAGGAAATTCCTGCATCTGGGCACTGGTGGTGCCAGCAAACACCGGATCTTGGCATTGCCAATGACAGTAGCAGGGAATTGCCAGAATTTGGCTTTCTTTGCCAGAAAATTGCTGGACTTGGCTCTGCCAGAACAGGGAAATACCCAGATCTGAGCACTGGCAGTGGCAGCAAACACCAGGTCTGGGCACCTGTATTGGCATCAAGAAATTGCTGGATTTTGGCTTTCTGTGCCAGCAAATTGCTGAACTTGGGCTGTGTCAGCCCTGGGAAATTTCCGGATCTGGGCACTTGCGCAGCAAACACCAGATCTGGGTGGTGTGTTGTAGTGTGTTTTTATACTTTGTAATATTTTGTAATAGTTTTGGTTTTGAATCCCCATATTTTTCCCAAGTGGTTCATCCCAGATGGTACCCCCCTCCCTTTACCTGTGTAATCCCTTTCCCTTGCTGAGATCATCCCCAAATCCCCACCCTGGCTCTCTGTCAATCACTCAGCATCCCATCCCCTCCATCCAGAAGCTTCGGTCCAGGATGTCGAGTGATCAGCCAGAGGCCAGGGGTCAGCCCCCCAAGCCCTGCCCCATACGCTGTCCTAAATGTCCATCCCCCAGTACCCATCCCTTAGGGTCACTTCTTGGTTAGTAAAATGT
The DNA here is from genome assembly GCF_023055355.1 of Agelaius tricolor. NCBI lineage: Eukaryota > Metazoa > Chordata > Aves > Passeriformes > Icteridae > Agelaius > Agelaius tricolor. The sequence goes on from NW_027269303.1 coordinate 1,821,742, forward strand.
TATCTACTTTGGGTTTCCACCTCCCTTTAAATGTAACCTTGGCACATCTCCCGGGGCTGTGGGCAGGAGGGCCCTGAGGTGTAGGGGCTCCTTTGGGACTCCTAGAATAAAAACTTGGATTAACCCCTGCTAAGAGTCAGCCCTTTATCTTCTACCGATGTCTCTGGTGTCTCTTGTGCTGCACAGGCGGCCAGCCCAGGTGCCCTCAGTACCCTCGGGGCACAGAGAGTGTCTCCCCGCTGTCGGCCGTGTCGGGGCTGCCCCCGGTGTCTGCCGACTCAGGACTGGCCCAGGGTTCCTGAGAGGCTCCAGAGGGACAGAGACAGCGCCCGTATAGGTAAACTGAATCACCCTGGGATTTTGGAGGTAATTACAAATTGGCCCGAAGGTGAGAATTTTGGTGTCACAGATGAAGAACAAGAACCAGTGACATGGGCTGAAGAGGCTCCTCCATATAACCAACTGCCCCCAGAGGAAACGCACTACGCTCTTTTCACTGACGGTTCCTGTCGCATCGTAGGGATGAACCGGAAGTGGAAAGCAGCCGTATGGAGCCCCACATGACAGGTCACAGAGGCCACTGAAGGAGAAGGTGGATCAAGCCAACTTGCAGAACTCAAAGCCATTCAGCTGGCCCTGGACATTGTGGAAAGAGAGAAATGGCCAAAGCTCTACCTCTACACTGATTCATGGATGGTAGCCAATGCTCTATGGGGATGGCTGGAGAGGTGGAATGAGTCCAACTGGCAGCATAGAGGAAAATCAATTTGGGCTGCTGAAGAGTGGAAAGACATTGCTACCAGGGTAGGGAGGCTACCTGTGAAGGTCCACCATGTAGATGCCCATGTCCCCAAGAGTTGGGCCAATGAGGAACACCAAAACAACAACCAGGTAGACCAGGCAGCAAAGATAGGGGTGTCAAAGATAGACCTAGATTGGGAACACAAGGGAGAGTTATTCCTAGCTCGATGGGCCCATGATGCCTCAGGCCATCAGGGCAGAGATGCCACCTAGAAGTGGGCACGAGACCGAGGGGTGGATTTAACCATGGACAGTATTTCTCAGGTCATCCATGACTGTGAGACGTGTGCTGCCATCAAGCAGGCCAAGCGAGAGAAGCCCCTATGGCATGGTGGGCGATGGTCCAAGTACAAGCATGGGGAGGCCTGGCAGATTGACTCCATCACACTGCCCCAGACACGCCAGGGCAAGCGCCACGTGCTGACCATGGTGGAAGCCACCACTGGATGGTTGGAAACCTACCCTGTGCCTCATGCTACTGCCCGGAACACCATCCTGGGCCTGGAAAACCAAATCCTGTGGAGACATGGCACCCCTGAGAGGATTGAATCAGACAATGGGACTCATTTCAAGAACAGCCTTATCAGCACCTGGGCTAGGGAACATGGCATTGAGTGGGTGTGCCATATCCCCTACCATGCACCAGCTGCAGGCAAAGTGGAGAGGTACAATGGACTACTAAAAACCCAGCTGAAAGCTTTGGGTGGGGGATCTTTCAAAAATTGGGAGCAGCATTTAGCAAAGGCCACCTGGTTAGTTAACACCCAAGGTTCCACCAACCGAGCAGGTCCTGCCCAGTCTGAGTCCCTGAATGTAATAGATGGAGATAAAGTCCCAGTGGTACGTGTTAGAGTTTTGTTAGGGAAGAATGTGTGGGTCAATTCTGCCTCGAGTACAGACAAACCCATTTGTGGGGTTGTCTTTGCTCAGGGACCAGGTTGCACATGGTGGATAATGCAAAGAGATGGAACAACACAATGTGTACCTCAGGGAGATCTGATTGTGGGGTGAGAATGATATGCAATATCACTGTTTGTTGGATGTTACTGCCATTGTCTGTACATTACACCATACAGACATGAGATAGAAGGAAATGTGTAAGTGTTGAAGGTCTGGGCAAGTGGAAGATGGAGAAGGAAATATGCAAGTGTTGAAGGTCTGAGCAAGTGATAGATGGAGCTTTGAGTGAGTAAGGTGAAAGGGGTGAAATCCTGCAGCTCTGTAGTATAGGGCCTGGATTCAGTGGTCCAGTGTGGGGATGTGATGAGGGCATGATGGGTATTGCTTGTAATTTTTGGGGGAACAGATGGAAATTTTGTGTGAATAAATGCATGATGTGTGGTAGTATGTTGATGATATGGGGATAAGGAGTGGAATGTCCTAGGGTGACATTATGATGCTTGTATCCCCATTCATGTGTTCTGTTAATGTTAGATATTATGTTCTATGCCTTTAAGAACGGCTCTGAAGAGGGAAAGTTTTGTTTGGGTTTTCTTATCAGCCTGGCGGGACACAGGGACTGCAGCTTTTGCTGCTTTTGCTTTTTTCTTTGCTCTCTCTCGCTCTTGCATGCTTCGCTTCTGCTTGCTTATGCTCATTAGCTAGTTTAGCTAAACTGTCCAATTTCTTCCTGGACTGTTTCTCCTTTCCTTTTTCTGATCATTTCGAACCTGCTCCGGACTGGGACCTGGGAAACACCAAGATTTTGCACCTTGTGGCCTGCAGCAGCTGCCCCAGCGCCGGAGGGACTGAGAACAGAGTGACCAACCCCCAAGAGAGACTTTCTGAATTTGTCATCTTTTTTCAGAGCGGTGTCATCCGGTATTGTTCATTTTGTGTGCTGGGGGGTGCTGTGCCTGTTAAATAAACAGGTTCTTTCCACTCCTCTCTGAGGAATCCTTCCCAAACCGGTTGGGGGGAGGGGCTGTGTGGGTTTGCTAACTGGAGGAGCCCTAATTTGGAAATTCTCCTCCAAATTTGCCCTAAACCATGACAGGGAACCTCTTCCCTCTGGTGCCCAGGGACAGGAGTGGAGGGAGCGGCTGCAGCTGAGTTGGGGCAGGCTCAGGTTGGGTGTCAGGAAAAGGTTTTTGCCCAGAGGCTGCTGGGGCCCTGGCCAGGCTCCCCAGGGAAGGGTCCCAGTTCCAGGGCTCTCTGAGCTGCAGCAGCGTTTGGCCAGCGCTGCCAGGCCCAGGCTGGCATTGTTGGGGTGTCCTGTGCAGGGCCAGCAGTTGGACTGGAGGATCCTGATGGGTCCCTCCCAGCTCAGCCAATTCTGTGCTTCTGGGATCCCATCAGCCTGGGGATGGGGCTGCCAATGGTTGCCATGGCAACGGGCTCTGGCTGCAGGCCTGAGCTGGTGTCCATGGCAACCACCCCTGGCATGGGGTCTCCATGGAGCTGCCAAGGGACTGACCATAGCAACAGGGGGCTGGGGATGGTTGCCATGGAAACTGACCATAGCAACAGGGTCCTGGTGATGGTTGCCTGCTAAGGATCAGATTTGTCACAGGCCCTCAGAGGGGTTCCATGGGGACTTTCCAAGAGTCTCCAGGCTGTTCCAGAGCTGGAATGTCACAGGCAGAGACAGGGGCTCCATGGAGACCTCCCAGGGCTTTCTGGGGATGGTAAAGAGCCCTGGGGTCAGAGACAGTCACAGCCATCCCATGGTGACATCCCAGGGCACCTTGGGCTGCAAAGGCACCCATCTGTCACAGGCACTCACGGGGGCTCCACGGTGACATCCCAGGAGTGCCCAGGCTGCCAAAGGGCCGGGATGGCCCAGACACTCACAGGGGTTCCTCTCATGGCCACAGTGGGAGCTTCAGGCAACTTTTATTAGAGAATCTGCTTTTGGGTCACGAGGTGCAGAAAGGATCCCCAATAGCCCCCACAGATCCCCAAATGTCACCATTGAATCAGAGATGACACAGACTCAGATCAGAAGGCTAAGGGCTAAAAGTCACCTGTTTTTTCAATCCTCTTGTTTTATATCTTGGTTTGCTACAGGTGGACCTCACTGGTCCTTTAATCAACACATTTCACATGATTGGCCAATTAAGAAAACACCCTTCAGTAAACAACATTCTGGAAAAAAATCAACCTATTACAAACATTTTTGGGGCACCAGTTATGGATGTTTGTTTCATGTTGGGCCTTTTTGGGGGCCCCCTGATGGGGGAAACCCTCCTGTAGCAGTTCTGTGCCAGGTAAAAGGAGATGCACGGGACTTTTTTGGTCTTCAGCTTCTTGCTTATCGTTATCTTATCTAAAGTTTTGCATTTCTGTCCACACCAGGCTCAGCACGCTGGAAAAGCACCACAAAATGGCCCTAAAATGTACAGTTTCAAGGTCTTTTAAAGTTGTCTCATCGAATTAACTCTTAAAACATACATTATTTCTACTTATCTACCAATAACTCATCCCTTGACTGTCCACATAACCTCTGCACTGTGCTTTCCTTGACCAATGACCCCGTCCCACCAACACTGTAAAAAATGGAGTAGATGAAGAAGAAGACGGGGACTACACCCCACTTCCTCCAACTTCCTTCCTATCTGCACCATCCTAAAAATCCCAAAACCTAAATTTCTCACCCAAGTGACATGCTATACTACCCTCTCATCTATTTCACACTTGGGTAAATTCTAATCTGTCTCAAAGTCCTGGAAGTCCTCTCCATGGGCGAAGGTTAAAGGCAGTGTTTCTCTGGGGGTCAGGACCCCTCAGAGCAGACAGAGAAATATTCCCTGTGCCTTGGATTCCCACACATTTAACCTAAAATCCTTTAAATCTTTACATGTGAAGTTACCCAAAAATGTTCCAGGTAAGTAGGATTAGAAGGAGAAGAAATAGAGACCAACAGAAAGACAGAAGATCCATAGAAAGACACACACATGGGTACCAACTGCTGGGGTTCCAGCATCACCAACAGAGGAACCCCAGCAGAAGGCAGGATCCAGACCCTGGGCTGGCCTCGTGCTCCGGCTTTTAACCCCCTGGGCCTTCATGGCCACGCCCCTGGGGTGGGACTGCCAGTTGCTTGTCCAATCAGAGCCAGGGTAGCACCAGCTGCTGGTGTGTGATTGATTGATTGATTGATTGACAGCTGGGCCAATCAGAGCTGGGTTAGCACCGCCCCTGCTGTGTGATTGGCAGCTCTGCCAGGCCAGGGCTGGGGGCGGGGCTCTGTCCCACCACAAACCAAGGCCTGACCCGGCCCTGGCCCCACACGGGCATTCCGAGCATCCCAAGGTGTCTCGGGACATGGATCTCATCCAGCCTCTGACAGCGACCACGGTGACACTACAGAACCTCATGGAAGCAGGGGTCAGTTGTGACAATGGAGATCCAAGGAAACGATGGTGAGACTGTGGAATCCAGGAATCAGGGAATCAAGGAGACCATTGTGCAAATCATGGCCCCTATGGAAGCAAGGATCAATGATAAACTGTGGTTTGATTGTGATTGATTTAAAATAGAAACAAGGAGCCATTGTTTGACAGCGGGGCTGTGTGGGGCCAATGGACCCTTGTGACTCTGTTGGGGCTCCTGAAACCAAGAAGCCATTGTGACATTGCCAGAGCTCATGGAATCAAGGAGACCATTGTGACAGTGTGGGGACCCATGAAATCAACGGAACATGGAACAGGTCTGCCTGGTTTGGCCTCCTGGGGGCTGTCTGACAGGTCCTACTGAATTTGGCATGTCAAGGGCCACTTCCCATCTGACCGTGAAGCACTGGGGCTCTGTGCTTTTATTCCTATGGGAAAGAACTGTCTTTCTGGTCTAGGCTCCCATGGCTGAAATTAGGATTCCACCTCTAAAATTCCCTATATCCAAGGGTTAGTCTGAGACAAAATCTGCCCATACAGTCAAGTCTGGCCAGCCTTGGCCTCTGGTGGCTGCCTCTCATCTGCCCCTGCCCCACTGGGGCTCACTTGTTTCCCTCCTATGGAGACCATTGTGACACTGGGGAGCATTGTGGAACCAATGGGCCATGGTGACACTGCAGGCCCTTGTGGAACCTGTTACACTGTAGGAACTTGTGGAACCAAGGGGATCATTGTGATCCTGCAGGGCACCGTGGATCCATGGAGAGCATTGTGGCATTGCAAGGCCCCATGGAATCATGGAGACCCTTGTGACACTGTGGGGCCCCATGGAAGGAAGGGGCCATTGTGACACTGGGAACTTGTGGAACCAAGGGAATCATTGTTGCACTACTGGGCCCCAATGGAACCAAGGGGCCATTGGACACAGCCAGGCTTCATGGAACCAATAGAGCATCATGACACTGTGGGGCCTTGTGGAACCATGGAGACCATTAAGATCCTTAAGGACTTGTGTAACCAAGGGGCCATTATGACACCTTAGGGCCTCATGGGAGCAAGGAGCCATTGTGACACTGCAGGGCCCTGTGGAACCAAGGGAACATGAAATAGGTGTGGCTGCCTTGGCCTCCCAGGGGTCACCTGACAGGTCTGGCTGACCTTGGAATGTGGAAGGCCACTCCCATCTGCCCCTGAAACACAGGGGCTCTGGGCTTTCCTTTGCATAGAAAATAACTGTCCATCTTTTCCAGGTATCCATGGCCAAAATTTGGATTCCACCTCTAAATTTCTGTGTATCCAAGGATTGCTCCCAGACAAAAGTTGCCAGAACAGACAGGTCTGGCTGGTTTTTAACTCCTGAGTGCCAGAACTCACCTGTTTTCCAAACATTGGAAAGGGCTCTCTGCTTTTCTTGTATGGAAAAAATCATCCTTCTCCAGGCACAAATGTCTGATATTAGGATTCCACATTCATAATTTTGAATATCCAAGGGTTGTTCAAAGCAAACCTGCCAGGACAGACAGGTCAGGCTTGCCTTGGCCTCTGGTGGCTGCCGTTCATCAGCTCCTGAAATATGGGGGCTCCGTGGTTTCCTTCCTATGGAGACCAATGTGACACTTGGGAGCCTTGTGAAATGAAGGGGCCATTGTGACACTGCAGAGCACCATGGATCCAAGGGACCATTGTGACACTGTGGGGCTTCGTGGAACCAAGGACATCCCTGTGGCTCTGTTGGGCTGCATGGTCCCAAGGGGCCAGAGCAAAGCAGCGGTGTGGGAGTTAGCCCAGCTGTAACTCAGAGTCAGACAGATTTTACCCCAGAAGTACTGGGCGCAAGTTTCAAGTCCTAGGAATCATTTGTTTAAATTACAGTAAGCTTGAAAGTTCTCCAAAAAGACTTTAGTGTTGTTATGCTAACTTGTCCAAGTTCTCCTCCCCTATTGGTTACTTGTTTCCCCTATAGGGTTATTGTTCTAGAGTGTTCTACCCCCAAGTGTACATGTTGTTACTTCCCCTTTGTCTCGGGTCTTAGGATCCTGCCCCTCATACTGTTCTCGACTTCTCCATGTTTATTGTTTTTCACCCTGGTTTTAAAGTTTCTTTTAAACAACTCCATCGATCCTGCTCCTTTTCATTTTCCCCACCCTCGCCCTGAAGTCAGGGAACCAGAGAGGTTTGTCACAGCCACCCTCATTGTGACCTTTGGTGCCCAAACAGGGACCATGACACTCAGGGCTCCCTGTGTCAGTCACGTCAGCTGGGGTTGGCTGATGGATAGGCCAGCGCTCCCTGGGATTTTGGATTGTGCCGGGCCCGGCGGATTCATCGTTGCTTCAAGGGACCTTGCCCAGGATCGGCAGGGACAACGATGGTTTCACCTGCATAGGATTGCAGGTGGGTTTGGGGAAATGCAAGACATTTATTGCCCATTTTGCCACTGTGTTTTTACAATATGCACCCATGTCCCATAATTGATTTGGGGTGTTCTGGTGGCTCTTCCCCTTAAGGTGGAGAAAGAAAAAAATGGGAAGCCAGATGTCCAAATTAGAAAGCAGCATATATGGATGCTTTAAGTTAATTCTCACTGATCATGACATAATATTTTCAAAGAACGAATTAAAATCAATCATGAGGTGGATCATGAAAAATTTTCCTGATGCCTCTGCTGATGAAATGCATACCACTGAATTTTGGGACTCCGTGAGAGTTAAATTGTACAACCTTTCGATCTAAATGGACCCCATTGCACCCCACATGCTCCACATCTTCCACATCACCATTCACCAGCAAGCAGTGTGCTGAAAACTCAATCCATTGGTCACTCCTAACTTGGACTTCTCCTCTAACCTGCCTTTCTCAGACCTTCCACGATGGCCCAAGATGGCAATGGCCACGCTGTCTTGGAGCATCATGCCCTGGAGACTCAAGACGGAAGGAGCCTGAATGTGGCTCAGGAGCCCAACCATCCTCCCTCCATCTTGGCTCCTCCACTTCCTGCTACCACAGCCTTCTCTTCTGCCCTGAATGAACCTCCAGACTCCACCCCCACGACTGCGGGTCACGCCCCCACTGTCAATCATTCCACCTTCACCCTGGGCCATGCCTCCAGTTAAGGAAGGAGACTGGCAAATAACCTCGAAACTCCTCGTTGCCCGCGTATGTTATGAAAGAAGGGGGCAGAATCCCAAGTGTCAGCCATTGGTTTACAGGGAAATCAAGGATCTGTGTAGGGCAGATAAAGACCATAGGAGGGACTCATCTTATTTTAATGGCCTAATGAGGGCCATGTTTACAGCACATGTCTTAACCCCCTATGATTTAAAATATATCATGACCATGTTGTTGTCACCTACAGAATACACCCTGTGGGAAGGAGGATGGAAGTGTTTACTAAATCAATTAATAGCAGACTATGCTAATAATGAGGCAAGGGCGGAATTGACAAACCATCTAGCTGGAGAAGGACAACACAGCCTACCAGATGATCAAGCAGCAGGTATCCCCAGAGAAGTATTGGATGATATCAAAGAGATGGCTTTGCAAGCTTTAATCCAGGTATCGGATGGTAGCACCCCCAATTTGGACTACCTTGGGTGGCTGCAGCTAAAGCTTTAGGACAATCAGACCATCCTGGGTGCCTGTTAAGTAAGCAAACCAATGCTGCCTCCCTCACATTGAGTGGCTGCTCTCAGACACAGAGACCATGAGACACGCCACCTTGCAGAACAGTGATAGAGTTTTTACTCTGGGCACATGGGCATGGCTGTGTAGACTCTGAGGGCATGTGCTGCATGAACCTCTCCAGCCACAGCGAGTCAATCCACAAGAGCATTCAGGCACTGAAGGAAGGGTTCAAGAAACTTCAAGTGGAAAAGAAAGACTGGTCAATAAACTCTTCCAATCCAAGGGACTAAAGGGTTGGATGATGTCGAGCTAAAACAGGGCTATTCATTCTCTTAGTGTTTGTTGTTGTATTGTTAATTCTCCTGTGTTTGTTTGGATGCTTTTAGAACGTCTTACAAAATTCTTTCAGTTCCATCTTTGTTGTAAAACAGAAAGGGGGAAAGTACCCAATACAGGCTCCTCATGGACTCCTTGGAGGAGAGAATTGGAGGCCAGGATGGCCCAAAAACCTCTCAGAGACTCAGTGTGGGAAGGAAAATCCTTGAAAGAGCCTAAAAGTATTCTTAAATCCATAAAGTACCTTAAAAACCTTGAGTATCTCAAGGCATCAATAAGCCCCAATGAGTGTCAGTACAAAGCTCTCAAGGGACTCGTTAAAGCAGATAATTGGGGCCATGATTGCACAAACCTCTCAGAGAGTCTGTATCAAAAGGGAAACACCAAGTACCTTCAAATAACTGAAGTACCCTGAAGTATTAATGAGCCCCACTGAGTGTTGTTACTGACAAAGCCTCTCCAGGGACTAATTACAGCAGATAATTGGAGGCCATGATTGCACAAACCTCTCAGAGACTCCAAGGCAAAAGCCAAAGCCAAAGTCCTTTGAAAAACCTGCAGTCCCTGCAGGGAGCATGAAGGAGCCCCCAGGGCCATTGCTGAGCAAGGCTCCCCAGGGACTCCTTGCAGCAGATCCTTGAGGCCACTGGGATGTGGGCTAGGGGGGGATGCTGAGGGCAGCACAAGGGGCTGACAGTGCCCAGCCTGGCTGGGGCTGTGCCAGGAGGCCCCAGGGCCTCAGGACAAGGTGTCTCCTCCCAGCCCTTGCTGGCACAGACCCTGCTGTGCCCCAGGGCACCAAGACTTGGCTTCTCTTTGTCCCCACCTGTCAGCACTGCCTGCAGTTCTCTGCTCTGCCTGGGGCCTGGGGACACTTGCTCAGTTGTGTCCCTCTCTGGGACCCATTAAAAGTCCAAGAAAGTTTGGAGCTGGATTCTGCCTTGGAGCTCTGGAGAGGTTTCTTCAGCTCCCTCTCAGGGACTGATGTCCAGGGCCTGAGCACAAAGGCCCAGAGGCTGATTAAAGTCCTTGTGCTGTGTCTGTGCTGCTGAGCTGGGCTGGGCTCCTGGCACAGAGGCAGCTCCTGCTCACCAAGAAGAGCTTCAAAAGCACATTTCTCTGGATGAGCAGCTCTTGTGCCAGCCCAGCAGGGCTGGGGCACTGCCTGCAGCCAGCCCGGGCACAGCCCAGAGGCACAGAGAGCTTCAATCAGTCAGGGCTGGCAAGGGGCTGAGAAGTGCCTGGGGCACAATCACTGCCAGCCCTTGGCACAGGAACCTCTGGCTGCAGGACAGTGCAGCTGCAGCTCCTGGAGCCATCTCCTGCAGCTGGAACATGCCAATGCCTGCAGAGCCTGTGAGTGCATTCTCTGCTTGTCTCTTGTGCAGAGCAGCCAGGGGTGCCCAGGGCTGTCCTGCAGAGCAGGGTCCTGCAGCCCAGGGCGCTGTGCTGGGGCAGGGACTCTGCTGCCTGCCAGGGACAGCTCTCAGCCAGCCCTGGCAGCTGCTCCCAGCACTGGGGAGAAGCTCTGGGGGGAAGGAGCCGCCCTGAGCAGGGCAGGGGCTGCTGCTGAGAGGGGCTGGGTGGGGCAGGGCTGCTCCCAGCTCCAGACCAGCCTGGGCACAGCTCCGCAGGGCACTTCCCAAAGAAGGTAAGCCTGGGATTGCTGGAAAGATCACGAGCTTTCCTGAGAGTGTTTTCCATTTCCTTCTTGGAGAAGGATGGGAAAGTTGGGGTGATGACAAAAGGATTTTTGCTTTTTAAATATTTTTATATATTCATAGATCTGTTAATTACTGTTATATAGTTATAAAACTATTATCCTTACTTAAATCTATTAAACTCTTAACTAACTCTATTAAAGTACTGTTATATACTTATATAACTTTAATCCTTAATTTAGTCTAGTATGTTTCCTTACCTCTCTCTTAGATTTTAGAACAATAACCTGACTGTCTAAATACAGTCCTGAAATACTGTATGGTCTTATTCTCTTATATAGTCCTGAAATATTGTATGGTCTTATAGGAAGAGGACCTATAGGAACATTTTGGTTTTTAACCAGAATCTGAGCAGTCATTACAAAAAGTGAAGGCAAAGAAGCCCTTGCACCTACTCCAAAGGTTTGAGCCAGGGGTGTGTAACTGGGGCAACTGAATCTCCTATTGGATGTTCCTGTTAAATTTCCTAATTAATCAACCTTAATAAATTGCTGAAATCAGGGGCCGGGTGTTCCCCATCCCCACTGAGACAACTGAAAGCTTCCAATTAATATCTGGTTTTTACTTTACTGTTCTAACACTGTTGCAAGGGGATTTTTTTCTCTTTTGATTATAAAAAACAAGGGGATGAGAGAAGCAGAACAGGAATTGTAATCCCAGAATGACAGAACATTCTGAGTTGAAAGGGACACAGCAGAATCATCAAAGTAATGTTTGAACTTTTACAGGGACTGCAGAACTGTAAATTAAGTTGATCAGTGTCTCTGCTGGGAGCCTCCCAAAGGGCCCTCAGCCACTCCTCAGCCCTGCACAGCAGCAGCAGCACCTTTGCAGGGCCCAGCAGGGCTCTCCTGAGCTGCCCTTGCCCAGCTGCACACAGAGCCTGCCCCAGCCAGGGCCCTGCACACAGGCAGGTTTCTGTAGGGCCCCAGCCAGGGCACACAGGCTGGCATGGGCTCTGTGAGCGCTGGCAGGGACAAGGCTCCTCTCAGGAGGGAATGTCCAGGCCCAGGGAGATGCTCAGGGAAGGAGAGGGGGCTGAAGAGAGCAGGGCTGGGGCAGGAGGGCACTGTTGGTGTGTAGGAGGTGCCGGGCACAGCTGGGCACGGGAACACTGTCCTGAGTGCCCGGCTGTCTCTGCCCTGCCCTCAGGCACAGCACCACAACATCTGCTCTTGCTTCTGCCCTGCCCTGACATTGGCACTGTTATCTGCTGCTCTCAGGGAGGCTCTGGCATCTGCAGCAGCTGAGTCAGGCACTGCCCTTGGCATTCCTGCCAGGCAGGGCTGTCCATGGCAATGGGGTGTCCAAGCTTCCCTGGCACCTGTGGGGCTGAGGGCAAAGCAGTCCATGGCAAAGGGGAATGAGCTGAGCCCCTCCCTGAGATGCCATCATGGGCACAGCCAGGGATCTCCTTGCTGTGCCCTGCCAGGCTCTGCCCTCCTGGGTGCAGATCTGTGCCAGAGCCTCTGGGAGTTCCCTGGATGTGCCACGGGGAAGGGCAGAGCTGCCACAGCTGAGGAAATGCTGCTGGGTTTGCCCAGGGAGCCGTGAGTGTCCTTGGCACAAGGGGGTGCTGAGACCTTGCCCAGAGACCTTGAGAGAGGGTGAGACATTCAGGGATCCCTCTGCTCTGGGCAGGGTCTGGTTTATCCCAGGCTGACCCGGGAGTGTGATTGTGCTCTGATTGCAGCCCAAGGTGCAAAGCCAGGGCAGTTGGGAACAAGCCCATCCAGCCCCTCACCTTCCCTGAGCCACAGGGAATCATTTGCCTCTCCCATCTCTCAGCGGCAAACTCTGAGTGTAGCAGAAATGCTGGGGATTTGTGACCTCAGAGAGCCAGGAATGATGTGTGGGTAGGAAAACAATTTCTAAAACCAACTCATGCCATCTATTTCCTTTAGAACTTTCCTTTAGGAGTGCAGATGCTACCAAGACTTTCTGCATTAGGAGTGATTCCCCTGACAAATCCTGGATATCCAGCCTTGTTTCTCTGCCCCATGGCCACAAACCCAGGGCAGTGGGGCAGGGATGGCTCCTCAAGAGCCCCCATGCACAGGCCTGGCTGCTCCTGGCACACTCAGCCAGCACAACTGGAGCTCAGGCAGGGACTTGGGTGAAGGTTTTCCTAGAGCAGGAGCAAGGCTAGGTGAGTCCCACTGGGGCAGTCTGCAGGGAATGGGCCAGGTTTGCCCCAAGCAGCCTCTCCTGACTTGTCACTGTCCTATTCTCCATGAACAGGTGCCCATGTGCAGCCCCAGCAAATGTCCAACAGCAGCTCCATCAGGCACTTCCTGCTGCTGGCATTGGCAGACACGCGGCAGCTGCAGCTCCTGCACTTCTGCCTCTTGCTGGGCATCTCCCTGGCTGCCCTCCTGGGCAACGGCCTCATCATCAGCGCCGTAGCCTGCGGCCACCACCTGCACACGCCCATGTTCTTCTTCCTGCTCAACCTGGCCCTCGCTGACCTGGGCTCCCTCTGCACCACTGTCCCCAAAGCCATGCACAATTCCCTCTGGGACACCAGCAACATCTCCTACACTGGATGTGCTGCACAGCTCTTTTTCTTTCTCTTCTTCCTTGGATCAGAGTATTCCCTCCTGACCATCATGTGCTACGACCGCTACGTGTCCATCTGCAAACCCCTGCACTATGGGACCCTCCTGGGCAGCAGAGCTTGTGCCCACATGGCAGCAGCTGCCTGGGCCAGTGCCTTTCTCTATTCACTGCTGCACACGGCCAATACATTTTCCCTGCCCCTGTGCCATGGCAATGCCCTGGGCCAGTTCTTCTGTGAAATTCCACAGATCCTCAAGCTCTCCTGCTCCAAATCCCAACTCAGGGAACTGGGGCTTCTTGGTGTTAGTGCCTGTTTAGCACTTAGTTGCTTCATGTTCATTGTTTTCTCCTATGTGCAGATCTTCAGGGCTGTGCTGAGGATCCCCTCTGAGCAGGGACGGCACAAAGCCTTTTCTACCTGCCTCCCTCACCTGGCCGTGGTCTCTCTGTTCATCAGCACTATTATCTTTGCTCACCTGAAGCCCCCCTCCATGTCCTCGCCATCCCTGGATCTGGCCCTGTCAGTTCTGTACTCAGTGGTGCCTCCAGTCCTGAACCCCCTCATCTACAGCCTGAGGAACCAGGAGCTCAAGGTTGCAGTGTGGAGACTGATGACTGGATGGTTTCGGAAACATTAAACTGCTGGCCAATTTCTGCATATCACTTGTAAAAAAATTCATCTTTCATACTTGTTGGTTTCATTTTGGAAGTTCTTTTTCTTTTTTTTACTTTTTTCATATCATCTACAAATAAATGTCATTGTGCCATTTCTCATTTTGTTTCTCTCCACCTATCCTAGCCACAGACTGTGTCAATGAGGGGTTGTGCTCTTTGTGGCTTTAAATGAACTAAAGGATCTCCCAGCAGAGTTTTCTGCAGAGATCCCCTTTTGTTGCCTTCTCTGGAGCTGCAGCAGCAATGTCTGTGTGCAGAGCTGGGGGCAGATCAGTACTGGCACAGCAGCTCTGCTCCTGCTGGCCACACCATTCCTGATCCAGGCCAGGAGCCATTGGCCTTCTTGGCCACCTGGGCACACTGCTGCCTCATGTCCAGCCTGCTGTCCATCAGTCCCTGCAGGTCCCTTTCTGCCTGGCTGCTCTCCAGCCACTCTGTCCCCAGCCTGTAGCACTGGGGCCAAATAGCAGGGCCTGGCACTTGGATTTGTTAAACCTCACCTTGTTGGATTCATCCCCTGGATCCAGCCTGCCCAGGACCCTGTGCAGAGCCCTCCGACCCTCCAGCAGATCAACACTCACATCCAGTTTGGTGACATTTGCAAAGATGTCCTTGGTTCCATGGGCCCCCTCAGTGTCACAATGGCCTCTTGGTTACACCAGGCCCTGCACTGTCACAATGGCCTTCTTGGTTCCATGGGGCCTCAAAATGTGACAATGGTCCCCTTGGTTCCATGTGGCCCCAGGGTGTCACAATGGCCCCATGGTCACATGAGGTCCCACACTGTCACCATGGTCTCTGTGGTTCCACAAGTCCCCTCAGTGTCACAATGGACTCCTTGTTTCCACGAGGCCACACAGTGTCACAACGTTCTTCCAGATCCCTTGAGGCCCCATCATGTCACAGTGGCCCCTTGGTTACACAGGATCCTGCAGTGTCACAATGTCCCCTGGGTGCCATGAGGCCCCGCAGTGTCAGAACGGCCCCTTGGTTCCACTGGGCCCTGCAGTCTCCCAATGGTCCCCTTGGTTTTGCAGTGTCAAAATGGTGAAACCCCTTGGTTACACGAGGCCCTGCAGTGTCACAATGGCCTCTGTGGTTCCACGAGGACCCAGAGTGTCACGGGGCACTCCCTGGGTCCATTTGGCCCCACAGCACCACCATGGAGCCCTGGTTCTGTGGGGCTGCACGGTGTCACCATGGTCCTCTTAGTTCCACAAGGCCCTGCAGTGTCACAATGGCCCCAGAGTGTCCCAGTCATCACAGAATAACAGAATCAAATAGGCTGGAAAAGACCTTTGGGATCATCAAGTCCAACCAATGCCCTAATACTGCCTTGTCACCCAGACCATGCCACTGAGTGCCACTGGAGAGGGACAGTGACTCTGCCACCTCTCCCCTGGCCAGCCCATTCCAGTTCCCACTCACCCTTTCTGTGAAGAATTCCTTCCTATTGTCCAGCCTGAGCCTCCCCTGGTGCAGCTTAAGGCTGGGTCTTCTTGTCCTGCCCTCCAGCAGATCCACACTCACACCCAGCTTGGTGCCATCTGCAATTTGTGAATGCTGGACTCGATCCCCTCACCCAGACCATCAGTGAAGATATTAAACAGGACTGGGCCCAGCACAGATCCCTGGGGACAGCACCAGTGCCTGGACACCAGCTGGGTACAGCACCATCCCCACCACTCTCTGGGCCCAGCCTCCAGCCAGCTCTTAAATCTCCCAGCCAGGAGGGAACCTGCCCAAGCCGTGGGCTGCAGCTTTTCCAGGGAATGCTGTCAGAGACAGAGTCAAAGGCTCTGCTGGAGTCCAGGCACACAACATCCACAGCCTTTCCCCCATCCACAGGTGGGTCACCTGGGCATAAAAGGAGACCAGGTTGGTCAGGCAGGACCTGCCAGCCCTAAATCCACGCTGGCTGGCTCTGATCCCTGGGCCATCCTGTGGGTGCCCTGTGATGGCACTCAAGGTGATCTGTTCCATAACCTTGCCGGGCACCCAGGTCAGGCTGACAGGCCTGGAGTTCCCCAGCTCCTCCTTCCAGCCCTTCCTGGGGATGGGCTCACACTGGCACCTCCAGTGCTCTGGGCCCTCCCTGCTGAGCCAGGACTGATGGTAAATGATGGAGAGCAGCTTGGGGAGCTCATCCACAGCTCCCTCATCCCCCTAGGATGGATCCCATCTGATCCCATACACCTGTGAGCATCTGAGTGGCTCAGCAGGTCCCCAGCTGCTTCCTCCTGGATTCCAGGGGGCTGTTCTGCTCCCTGTGCCCATCTACCAGCTCAGGAAAACACTTGTCCTGAGGACAACCTGTCCTAATATTGAAAATTGAGACAGACAAGGTGTTAAACTGTTCAAACGTTTCTTTAGTTACTGTATTCCCCACTGCATCCAATAAAGAGTAGAGGTTCTCTTTATCTGGTGTTTTGCTACTAATTTATTTATAGAAACATTTCCTATTATTTCTCACACAAGTGGCCAGATTAAGCTCTAATTGGGTTTCACCTCTTTCCTCTTCTTTCTGCATAACCTAACAACATCCTTAAACACTTCCTGAGTTGCCTGTTTCTCTTTTCAAAATGATGCATCCTCTTTTTTCCCTTAAGTTCCCACAAAAGCTCCATGTGGAGCCAGGCCAGTCCTTTTCCTCACCAGCTCATCTTTTACCACACTGGGACAGGCTGCTCCTTCCCCCTTGAGATTACTTTCTTGAAATGTGTCATCCTTCCTGGACCCCTTTGATTTTAAGGGCTCTTTCTCTTTAAAAAATCAGTACCTGATTCAGTACTCCCCAAATCAGCGTCCTAAACAGGCCAAAGTCTGCCCTGCCTAATTCCAGTGTAGTTTTGTTGCTGCCCCTCCTTCTTTCACAGAACATTGAAAACTTGATTATTTCATGGTCACTGTGCCCCAGGCAGCCTCTGAGCCCCACATCTGCCCCCAGCCCTTCTCTGTCTGTGAACAGCAGCAGACAGAGCTTTCCTTGGCAGTGGGAGTGTTACCAAAAATTCAGTGAAAGAGAAAACTCTTTTTAGCCCCAATGTAGCATTAAGAAGCAGCATTCTTTATTCAGCTGGATGCACGGGGGAGAGCTCCTCCCAAAGCTGTGCATGGTGAGTACAGGAAAGTTTCTGTTTATTTTCTGTATTTTGCTCACATATTCATTGATTGTCTTGGACTAAACACAGATATGATAATCATTTCCCCAAAATCATTAGCATATTTCCTCACCCCTTTACCCATGTGTTCTTCCAGACCCCTGGGGGTCTCTCTGGTGGTCCCTGGTGGTTGTGGACCCCAATGTTCCAGTGGGCCTGGCTGAGCTGGCAGGACCCTGAGGCTGCTGAGCTTCCAGTTCCCCTTCTCACACAATGGGCCTTGTGTGGTTTCCATAGGCCTGGGGTTGTGGAGAACAAGCTCCAGGTGTCAGCTCACCTGGTGTAGGCAATTGATCATCTGGTAACATGAGGTCAGAGAGTAGGTTGTGACATCACAGGGCAGACATCTGACATCACAGAGCAGACTATGACATCACTGAATTGGCTGTGGCATCAGAGACCAGCTGTGTGACATTAGAGAAGGGGCTGTTACATCCCAGAGGGGCTGTGTGCCATCCCAGCAGGGCTGTGTCAGGTCACTGGGTTGGTCACTCTGCCCCAGCTCCCCCTCACAGTTTCTCCCAACAAGTCCAATGCTGTCCATGCCCAGCGGGGTCCCTGTCCCCCGGGATCCCCCCGGCCCACCTGGAGCCACAGCCTCCACCAAAGGATGTTCCACAGGATCCACCCCAGAGCCTGACATGGGGACAAGGGGCCAGGGCTGTGTGGCCAGGACATCAAGGACAGGGATTATCCAGGTCACTGTGGCCTGGGTTGGGTTGCCCAGGGCAGGAAAGATGTCTGGCAGCTGGAGCAGGGTCTGGGAAGGGCCTCCAAGGTGGGGCTGGAGCCCCTGGGCTGTGAGCAGAGGCTGAGGGAGCTGGGCTTGTCCAGCCCAGAGCAGGGAAGGCTGAGGGGCTCCTCATCCCAGCCTGGCAGTGCCAGCGAGGAGGGGATGGAGAACACAGAGCCAGGCTCTTCACCGGGGGCCTGGTGGGAGACAAAAGCCAATGGGTGGAAGGGGAAAGAGGGGAGATAGGCCAGGACAGGAGGAGATGAAATGAGTCAGGCTGGTTTCAGCATTTCCTCAGCACCAAAAGCAGCCTGACCTCCCTTGTCCATCCACCACTGACAGCTTTGCAAATCAGGAATTGTTGGAGCTGTTTTGCCCCCACTCCAGGATGAGCATCCTGATACAAGAAACTAATTGTGTTTATGTGTATTACAGGGTCACATTTGTCTAAAATTAATTTTAGTATGGAAATCCCTTGATGATGGTGCACTGATCAGACATTGCTAGGACGTTGCACATGGCTCAGGGAAGAGCGAGATTGTTATTAAATTGTGTCCTGTTCAACCATGCTCTGTTGGCCATGAAGAGAAACTTTCTGTGCTTCTGAGTCTCACCAGTTCCTGACCCCCAAAGGACACAAACCTGATGAGTTGTGATTCCCACTCCAGTGGCTGCACTTGCACCTCCCTCCATCCCCAGAGTAGAGCTCCCTTGTCCCAGAGAGTCCCTGGCAATGAAGGGATGAAGGAAACAGGCCAGGCTGGGGGGATCAGGGGCAGGACACAGCCAGGGAGAAGAATGACTTTTGCATTTGATGGGGCTGTGCCTTCCCTTGGCTTTGTTGGCTGACAAGAAATGAACATCCCTCTGTGTCCCAGGCAGCTCCTTCTCCAAGGAAAGCAGGTGGGAGTTGGAGCCAAGGAGCTGAAAGCTGCAGGTGCAGCCTGGGCTGGAGGGAGCTCAGATTTGCACAAGGCTGCCCTGAGTGCCAGGGCTTGGATGGGGGAAATGGTGGGCTGGGGGTAGGGACAGGGTCTGATTGATTATCAGCCATGAAGGGTCTTGATTTTCATTTCTATTCAAACTGCATGAGGAGGTGCTTGGATTCAGTGTCAATTGGAGACTGCACATATTGATTTATGAACAGGAAAAAACCTAAACAGGACCTAAAAAATCTTTTCTCGCTGTCTTTGTAAATAGAATATATTCTGTTTGAACACACTACTGAAATCTGTCGAATTAACCACTGATGATTTGAAAACTGAAGTCAAATGATTCCCAGAGGCTTGGCTTGTTCAGGTGTTCTGAATGTTAATGAGCCCTGGGACACTGAATTCCTGCACTGAAGAGCTGAAGGCTGAACAAGCCTCTGGAGCAGTGAAATTCAGCAGCAGCCTCCAAGTTGCTGAGGATGTCAGCAGCCCCCAGTGAGGCCATCCCTGCCCAGAGACCGTGGGGGAATGGGCAGACAAGGAGAGCGTCCCTGGGGCTGGGGCAGCACAACTCAGAGGCACCAGCGGCTCCAGCTGGGCAATGGAGTGTGGAATGTGGCTGGGAAAGCCCTGCCTGGGCTGGGCCAAGCAGCACACACAAGCCCTGACTCCCATCCCGGAAAGAATTCTCTCAAGGAGACATTTAAAAGAAATTACAATTGTTTGTGTACCCTGAGCTGGACACAGTTGAGAAATACTGACATGAAATCCTCAAGAGCTCAAAACAACAAAACAGCCTTTACTGGCATCTTTAGAAGATTAGAGAAACTTTGGCGAATGGTTTAATATCACATTTAATCAGCCGAAAACACTTCTCAAAGCATTACCTTGGCCCCTTCAACTACATAAACTCTAAGCCTGTTCAATTTAATGTTAATCAAAATTTACAGGAGGACAGAAATAGAAGAAGACACAGAGGGAGCTAAAGACAGAAAAGATGCAGAGAAGCACAGACACACAGCTACCAACTCCTGGATTCCAGTGGTGTTCAGATGGAAATTCCAAGAGGATGCAGGGTCAAGATGTGTGCTTGCCTTGTGGTCAGCCTTCAATACCCCTTGGTCTCCCTGGGCCCTTCCCCCAGGTGGGGCTTGGGCTCATTTGGTCCCTCAGGAGCTGGGCTGGGGGCTGCAGAGGTGGCTGTGGAGCATTGCCTGTGCTGTGCCAGGGACTGGCAGCCACTGCTGGGCTGGGATAGAGGCTCTGAGGGGATTGGGGTTCCAGGGCAGGGCAAGGCTGGACCTGCCCTTTCATACCCCATACATAAAATGTTTTGAGCCAAGAATCTCCTCAAGTCTGTCACAACAGGGAATGTTGGAGGTGGAACCCAAATTTGGCCATGGGCATCTGGCTGAAAAGGACAGTTCTTTTCCATAGGAAGGAAAGCATTGAGCCCCAGTGTTTCAGCAGCAGATGAGAAGAGACCCTCACTATGTCATGGATAGCTGGATCCGTAAGGGAGCCCAGGAGGCCAAAGCAGCCAGACCTGTTCCATGTTCCCTTAATTTTATGGTGCCCTATAGTGTCAAAATGACACCTTGGTTTAATGAGACCTTGCAGTGTCACAATGGTCTCTGTGGTTCCACAGGCCCCACAATGTCACGGGACTCCTCTGTTCCATGAGCCCTGCAATGTCACAATGGACCTTTGGACCCTGGGGTTTTGCAGTGTCACAATGGTCTCCTTTGGCTCCACCGTGTCACAATGGACCCCTGATGACATCAGGCCCTGCAATGTAACAATGGGCTTTTGGTTCCATTCAGCCCTGCAGTGTCACAAAGGCCTCTTGGTTTCACCAGGCCCCACAGCATCACAATGATCCTATTGGTTCTGTGGGGACCCCCAGGGTCACAATGGTCTCACTGGTTCCATGAGGCCTGACAGTGTCACAATGCTTTGCCTGTTCCATGGGGCCTCACAGTGTCACAATGGTCTCCATGATCCCATGAGTCCCCTCAGTGTCACAATGGTCTCCATGGTTCCATGGTGCCCACACAGTGTCACAATGGCCCCTTGGTTGTTCTGTGAGTGTATGAAGTGTCTTAATGGTCTCTCTATGGTTCCATGAGGCCTTGCAATGTCACAATGGACCTTTGGTTCCATGAGGCTCCGTTGTGTCACAATGGACCCTTGGTTTGATGCGGCCTCTCAGTGTCACAATGATCCCTGCATTCCCTGGAGCCACACAGTGTCAGTACGGTCCCCTTGGTTCCACGACGCCCAGCAATGTCACAGTGCTCTCCATGATTCCATGAGGCCCCACAGTGTCACAATGGTGCCTTGGTGTCACAAGGCCCCACAGTGTCACAATGGTCCCTTGGTCTCACAGGGCCCCACAGTGTCACAATGCTCCCTTGGTTCCATGGGCCCTGTGCTGCTGCATTCCCCCCTCCCCTTCTCAGGCTGCCCTGCCAGCTGAGAAATGCTCCTTGGGGCTCGGCCTTGGCCAACAGCCCCTGGGCTCAGCTCCTCTGCAGCTCATCACAAACACTGTCTGCTCCAGGCACTGCTGCTGCCCAACCAGCTCCTGCTTTCTGGAGGAGCAGCCCTGGGAACTGGTTCTGTTCCCTCAGTGGCACAACATCCCTGTTCTCACACTGCCAAAGAAAGCTGTTGATGCCAAGTGCGGCCAGGATGAACCATTGCTGGGACTGAAGCCCCTCTCTTGGGGCCCTGCAAACAGCGCTCCAAAAGGAGCCCTTGGAGCTCTCCTGGGCCAGCGACTCCCTCTGAGTGGGGCCTCTCCCAGCCGGGAACTCTCCCGTTTGCTGCACTCGGGGATCCCCAACAACGACGGAGCCTGGGCCGATCCCCCCACTCCTCCAGGCTCAACCCTTCACCCGCTGGGGAGATGCCAAAGGATCCACAGAGAGCCTTTGCTGCCCTCAGGGGAATTTCTCCCAGGTGCCTTGCACTGACTCTGTGTCTGTGTGCACACAGGAGTGCCTGTGCTGGGGAAATGTGGCAGAAATGCTGCTCTCTGAGGGCTTTGAGTGCCTTGGACAGCTGAGTCAGTCAGGCCTGTAAGTGAGGTTAAGTCATGAGGTCTAAGCTAAGTTAAATGCTGCTAAGAGTTTTTCCTTTTCTAAGCTGTTATGTTTAATAAAAGTTATTGGCTAAGTAAAATATTGTTACGTGTTATTCCACTGTTAAATCATTAAGTCATAGGTTGTAAGTTAGGTTAAATACTGTTAAGTGCTGTTCTTTTGCTAAATTGTCAAGTTGAAGGTAGCAGTTAAGGTTGAGGTATAAGTTCAGTCCTGTTAAGTTTGAGCTCTGTTAACCTTTTGGGCTGTATTCCTTTTATCCTTGCCCTCACTCTCCGTGTGTCACACACACACACAAGGACAGTTCTTGGTTCATTTCTGGTTTGATTGCCTGGATTTTGTTTGGTTTTGTTGTTGCTTTGTTTCCTTGGTGTGCCTGAAGTGTCCAGTCAGGAGCAGAGTGACTCTTGCCAAGGAACTTTATGCTGCTGTTGCTTAATATTAAATCTGGTTTTTGCTGCTCCCTTGCTGGGGATTTTTTCAGCGCTCTCAAGGCCTCGTTGGTACCAGGGTGAAGGAGCCCTGGCCCAGGCTCTGGCCCTGGGGGACACGGGGACACTGCCGGGGGGTCCCTGTCCCCCTGTGCCACCCCCAGGGCCCCGGCCCCCGTCCCCGTGTCAGGCTCTGGGGTCGATCTCGTGGAACATCCTCTGGGGGAGGCTGCGGCGCCGGGGGCGGGGGGACCCGGGGGGACAGGGGACCCCGCTGTGCACGAGCAGGGTTGGACTGCTCTGGGGGGAACTGTGAGGGGGGCCAGGGCAGAGTGACCTCCCCAGGGACCTCACACAGCCCCTGTGATGTCACAAAGCCTCCTGTGACATCACATAGTACCCTTGTGATGTCACAGAGCCAACTCTGAGATATCACCCCAGAATGACATGCAGCTGCACTGTGATGTCACAGAAGATGCTGTGATGTCAGCCCCCATGTGATGCCACTGTCTGTTCTGTGATGTCACAGCCTGCTCAATGATGTCACAGAGCCACCCTCTATGATGGCAGGATCTGCTCTATGGTCTCACACCCTACTCTGTGATGTCACAGACAGCTGTGTGATGTCACAAAACCCTCTCTGTGATGTCATACTGCCACTCTGGAATGTCACAGCACACACTTTGACATCACTCTATGATGTCACACAGTCATGCCGTGATGCCACAGCCTGCTCTGTGATGTCACAGAACCCCGCTATGTTGCTGTAGCTGCTCAATGATCTCACACAACAAACTCTGTGATGTCATTGCCCAATCTGTGACCGCGCTCAGCTGTCACACAGCCCCTTGCTGATCATCACAGCTGCTCTGTGCCTCTATGACACAGCCACAGAGGTGCTGCTGTGACACAGCCCCCTCTGGGACATGCCATAGCCCCTGCCAGTGCTGAGCCCCTGGGAGCTCTGTCTGTGCCCTGCTGGTGTCCCTGAGGGGCCCTGGCAGTGCCCCAGCCCTGCTGGGCTGTGCACAGGAGCTGCTCCTGGCCAGAGCTGTCTCTCTGCAGCTCTGCTGCCCTTGCCAGGAGCTGCCTCTGGGCCAGGAGCCCGGCCCAGCTCAGCAGCAGAGACACAGCACAAGGACTGTAATGACCCTCTGGGGCTTTGGTGCTCTTTGTGTCTGCCATGGCCAAAGTGCTGCCCAAGTTGGCTCTGTCAGGGCTGTCTTGCAGCTGCTGCCCATCCCTGTGCCCTGTGCAGCCCAGGCTGTCCTACGGTGTCCCTGCCCTGCGCCTCTGTCCCTGCAGGCTGTCGGCATCCCCCGGCTGCCCCACCTGGCTGGGCCCTTCCTTTGCTGACAGCTCTGCCTTCTGCCTGCCCACACAAAGCAGGGCAGACCAAAAGGGTTCATTCAATTTTTACTGTGCCTGTGAACTTTCAGCACAGGAACAAGGCATGCAGGGGCTGCTTTCCCAGCAAGGATGGTTGGAAAACAAGAAGACATCTGGCTCAGGAATGTAGTCGCAGAAAAAAGAAGGACTGAAACTGGGAACTTGGGGTGGGTTTTATGGTAATGGGGAAATTGTAATACACATTTAGTGATGCTGGTAGAATTACACGTCCACACAGGGTTAGGAGTTATCCCCAACTAGATCTCAGACCTGAATAAATGATACCCTCTTAAGCAGCAATTTAGTCTTAATGAGTCTTATTCTGATATTTCAGCTATTTGATTGTGGCGAGGCCTCACAGAACCAAGGAGTCAGCTGACACTGAGCAAACTCATGGAACAAATGGTCCATTGTGGCACCATGGAACCCCATGGAACCAAAATCCATTTTGGCACATTGGGGCCACATTGATCGAATGGTCCATTGTGAAACTGCAGATCCAAGGAAACCATTGTGACACTGAAAAACCTCTGGAAAACACGGGGCCATTCTGTCACAGCAAGGCCTAGTGGAACCATGGGCCCATTGTGACACTGCAGGACCTCACGGAACCAAGGTGACCGTGTTCTGCTATGGAACCTCATGGAACAAATGGTCCATGGTGACCCTGCAGAACCAAGGAGACTGCTGTGGGCAGTGTGAACGCTCATGGAACCAGAAGTGCATTGTGACACAGCAAGGCCTCGTGGAACCAAGGGTCTGTTGTTAATCTGTGTGGCCTCATGGAACCACGAGCCATTGTGACACAGTGTGGCCACATGGAGCCAAGGGGTCACTGTGAAACTGTGGATCCAAGGAGACCATTATGACTGAGGAACCTCATGGAACCGAGAGTCCATTGTCACACTGTGGGGTCTAGGGGAACCACAGGGATGACAGTGACTTTGTGGGGCCTCATGGAACAATGGAGACTGTTCTGACACTTTGGGACCCACTGGAACCAAAGGGCCATTATTGCATGGCAGGGCCTCATGGAACCAAGGGGACTCCAGTGATCCCTGTGGGTCTTCAGTGGATGAAGGGTCCAATAGAACCAAGGTTACCATTGTGACACTCAGGGGCCTCATGGAACCAAGGGTCCAATGTGACACTGTGGTACCAAGGAGACTGTTGTTGGCAGTAAAAAAGCTCATGGAACCAAAAGTCCATTGTGACATTGTGGGGCCTCATTGAACCATGGAGACCATTATGACACTTCAGGACCCACTGGAACCAAGGGGCCACTGTGACACCACAGGGTCTTGTAGAACTGAAGCAGCCACTGGGACACTGCAAAGCCTCATGGAAGCAAGGGACCATTGTGACACATCCAGGCCTGGTGGAAACAAGGGGCCATTGTGACCCTGAGGAACCCAATAGAACCAAGGGGCCATTTTGAGACTCTGTATCCTCATGGAACCAAGGGGCCATTGTGGCATTGCACAGTCCCATGGAAACAAGGAAACCATTTTGACACTGCAAGGCCTCGTGGAAGCAAGGGGCCATTGTGCCACTGTGGAGCCAAGGAGACCATTGTTATATCACTGGGCCTCATGGAAACAAAGATCTGTTGTGATCCTACAGGGCCTCATGGAACCAAGGGGCAATTGTGATGCTGCAGGACCCCAAGGATCCAAGAACATAGAACAGGTCTGGCTGGCTGGGCCTCCTGGGGGCTGCCTGACTGGTCCAGCTGACCTTGGCATATTGAGGGTTGCTTCTCATCAGCCCCTGAAACCCTGGAGTTCTGTGCTTTCCTTCCTGTGGGAAAGAACTGTCCTTCTCCTCTAGGGGTTCATGGCCGAAATTGGGATTCCTCCTCCAAATTTGATTATATCCAAGGATTATTCCCATATGTCACCTGTCAGGACAGACAGCTCTGGCTGGCCTTGGCCTCTTGGGGGACACCTCTCATCTGCCTTCAAAACACCGGAGGCCTGTGCTTTTCTTCTCATGGAAAAAAACATCTTTCAAGTCCAGGCATCCATGGCCAAAACTGAAAATTCACCTCCAGAATTCCTTAAATCCAAGGACAGCTCCAAACAAAAGCTTCCAGGACTATCTAGGGTCCCTCGGCTTCCTAAGGGCCAGCTCTCATCTCCCTTTGAAGCACTGGGGTTCTGCACTTTCCTTCCTATGGAAAAGAACTGTCCTTCTTGTCCAGAGCCCAATAGACAAAAGTGGGGTTTGGCCTCCCAAATTCTGTCTCTCCAAGGATTCTTCCCTGACAACAGATCTGGCTGCCTTGGCCTCCTTGGGGCTGCCTCTAATCAGCCTTTGGAACACTGGGGCTCTCTCCTTTCCTTCCTATGGAGAACGGTCATTCCAGTCCAGGAACCCGTGGCTGAAATGGAATTCCACACCCAAAACTCCCCATATATCCAAAGGCTGCTTTCAGACAAAAGCTGCAAGGACAGACAGGTCTCGCTGGCCTTGGCCTCTGGTGACTGCTTCTCATCTGCCTTCAAACCCTGGGGTTCTGTGGTTTCCTTCCTATAGAAAAGAACTGTCCCTCTTGTCCAGGTGCTGTTGGCCTCAAGCACTTGACCACTCTATAGGGACACAGGACCTCTGTGCTCAGTAGGGTGGACACTGAGGACAGTAGAGGAGAGCCCTGGGAGGGATTGAAGAGTGGTTTCAGAGATGGTGTATCCTTTTGACATAGTAGAAAACAGCCAGAGAAAGAAAGCATTAATTCCAAAGGCACCTGCGGAGGTCCAGGCTGAACACCAGGAGAAAGGAATTTCCCTGCCAGGGCAGGGCTGTGGTGCAGCACGTCCCCCAGCAGGAGCCTGGAGCAGCCCAAGGCTTTGTGTGGGCCGGCAGAGGCAGGCAGGAGGCAGCAAAGGAAGGGCCCAGCCAGGTGGGCAACCGGGGGATGCCCACAGCCTGCAGGGACAGAGGCGCAGGGCAGGGACACCGTAGGACAGCCTGGGCTGCACATGGCACAGAGATGGGTAGCAGCTGCAAGGCCCTGACAGAGCCAACTTGGGCAGCACTTTGGCCATGGCTGCTGGCCCTGGGCCTGAGGCCACGAGGGGACAAGTGACCCTTGCAGGCCTGGGGCCTCATTGCCTCCTTGTCCCTGCTCAGCAGCCTGGCAGGGGCTGCCTCATGCTCCTGCCCTTGGCATTGCACATCCCCACATGCCAGTGCCCATCCCGGGAAGAGCCCTGAGCAAGGAGGGAGGGACAGGATCTGCCTTGCCAGGGGCTGGGGCTCAGGCCTTGGCCCTTTGCAATCCTGAAACACACCCAGGTTTGCTCAGCACCAGAGACACCTTTCCCTTGCTTGTCCCCACCTGTCATCACTGCCTCCAGGGTTCTGTTCAGCTTGGAACCTG
Organism: Agelaius tricolor; assembly: GCF_023055355.1. Taxonomy (NCBI): domain Eukaryota; kingdom Metazoa; phylum Chordata; class Aves; order Passeriformes; family Icteridae; genus Agelaius; species Agelaius tricolor. The sequence continues at coordinate 1,848,927 of NW_027269303.1, forward strand.
GGGACACTTTCTCAGTCCTGTCCTTCAGATGGATCTATTTTTTGTATGAGAAACTTCAGTGTTTCAATCTCACTTTGAGTTCTTGAGAAGTTCTTTGAGCACACTCTGAGGGACTGAGTCTGATGCACAAAGAGCACCAAAGCCCCAGAGGGTCATTAAAGCCCTTGTGATGTGTCTGTGCTGCTGAGCTGGGCCGGGCTCCTGGCCCAGAGGCAGCTCCTGGCAAGGGCAGCAGAGCTGCAGAGAGACAGCTCTGGCCAGGAGCAGCTCCTGTGCACAGCCCAGCAGGGCTGGGGCACTGCCAGGGCCCCTCAGGGACACCAGCAGGGCACAGACAGAGCTCCCAGGGGCTCAGCACTGGCAGGGGCTGTGGCATGTGCCAGAGAGGGCTGTGTCACAGCAGCTCCTCTGTGGCTGTGTCATGGAGGCACAGAGCAGCTGTGATGTCAGCAAGGGGCTATGTGACAGCACAGAGTGGGCTGTGGGAGGTCACAGATTGGGCTGTGACATCACAGAGTTCTTTGTGTGAGGTCACTGAGCAGCTACAGCATCATAGTGGGGATTCTGTGACATCACAGGGCAGGCTGGGACATCATGGCATGGCTGTGTGACATCATTGTGGGGGCTGTGAGGTCAAAGTGTGTGCTGTGACATTACAGAGTGGCAGTATGACATCACAGAGAGGGTTTTCTGGCATCACTGAGGGAGTTGTGACATCACACAGCTGTCTGTGACATCATAGTGTGAGGCCACAGAGCAGACTCTGCCATCATAGAGGGTAGCTCAGTGACATCAGAGAAGGGGGTTGTGACATCACTGGGTGGCTGTGTAATATCATAGAGCAGCCTGTGACATCACAGAGACTTCTGTGACATCACAGAGCAGCTGTATCACATCATAGGGTGACATCTCATAGTTGGCTGTGTGACATCACAGGTGGATGTGTGACATCACAGGGGCTGTGTGAGGTCACTGGGGAGGTCACTCTGCCCCGGCCCCCCTCACAGTTCCCCCCAGAGCAGTCCAACCCTGCTCGTGCACAGCGGGGTCCCCTGTCCCCCCGGGTCCCCCCCCGCCCCCGGCGCCGCAGCCTCCCCCAGAGGATGTTCCACGAGATCGACCCCAGAGCCTGACACGGGGACGGGGGGCCGGGGCCCTGGGGGTGGCACAGGGGGACAGGGACCCCCCGGCAGTGTCCCCGTGTCCCCCAGGGCCAGAGCCTGGGCCAGGGCTCCTTCACCCTGGTACCAACGAGGCCTTGAGAGCGCTGAAAAAATCCCCAGCAAAGGAACAGCAAAAACCAGATTTAATATTAAGCAACAGCAGCACAAAGTTCAGTGGCAAGAGTCACTCTGCTCCTGACTGGACAATTCAGGCACACCAAGGTAACAAAGCAACAACAAAACCAAACAAAATCCAGGCAATCAAACCAGAAATGAACCAAGAACTGTCCTTGTGTGTGTGTGTGACACACGGAGAGTGAGGGCAAGGATAAAAGGAATACAGCCCAAAAGGTTAACAGAGCTCAAACTTAACAGGACTGAACTTATACCTCAACCTTAACTGCTACCTTCAACTTGACAATTTAGCAAAAGAACAGCACTTAACAGTATTTAACCTAACTTACAACCTATGACTTAATGATTTAACAGTGGAATAACACGTAACAATATTTTACTTAGCCAATAACTTTTATTAAACATAACAGCTTAGAAAAGGAAAAACTCTTAGCAGCATTTAACTTAGCTTAGACCTCATGACTTAACCTCACTTACAGGCCTGACTGACTCAGCTGTCCAAGGCACTCAAAGCCCTCAGAGAGCAGCATTTCTGCCACATTTCCCCAGCACAGGCACTCCTGTGTGCACACAGACACAGAGTCAGTGCAAGGCACCTGGGAGAAATTCCCCTGAGGGCAGGAAATGCTCTCTGTGGATCCTTTGGCATCTCCCCAGAGGGTGAAGGGTTGAGCCTGGAGGAGTGGGGGGATCGGCCCAGGCTCCGTCGTTGTTGGGGATCCCCGAGTGCAGCAAACGGGAGAGTTCCCGGCTGGGAGAGGCCCCACTCAGAGGGAGTCGCTGGCCCAGGAGAGCTCCAAGGGCTCCTTTTGGAGTGCTGTTTGTAGGGCCCAAAGAGAGGGGCTTCAGTCCCAGCAATGGTTCATCCTGGCCACACTTGGCACCAACAGCTTTCTTTGGCAGTGTGAGAACAGGGATGTTGTGCCATGGAGGGAACAAAACCAGTTCCCAGGGCTGCTCCTCCAGAAAGCAGGAGCTGGTTGGGCAGCAGCAGTGCCTGGAGCAGACAGTGTTTGTGATGAGCTGCAGAGGAGCTGAGCCCAGGGGCTGTTGGCCAAGGCCGAGCCCCAAGGAGCATTTCTCAGCTGGCAGGGCAGCCTGAGAAGGGGAGGGGGGAATGCAGCAGCACAGGGCCCATGGAACCAAGGGACCATTGTGACACTGTGGGGCCCTGTGAGACCAAGGGACCATTGTGACACTGTGGGGCCCTGTGAGACCAAGGGACTATGGTGACGCTGTGGGGCGTCATGGAATCAAAGAGACCACAGTGACATTGCTGGGCCTCATGGAACCATGGAGAGATCATTAAGACACTTCACTGCCTCCTGGAACCAAGGAGACCATTGTTATACTGTGGGGCACTATTGAATCATGGAGACCATTGTGACACTATGAGGCCTAAGGGAATAAGCAAAGCACTGTGACACTGTGAGGCCTCATGGAACCAGTGAGACCATTGTGACCCATGGAGTCCCCAAAGAACCAAGGGGACCATTGTGACACTGTGGGGTCTTCTGGAACCCAGGGGCCATTGTGACATTGCTGGATCCCATGGAAACAAGGGTCCATCGTGACACTGCTGGACCCCCTGGGATCAAGCCACCATTATGGCACGGCGGGGCCCCATGGATCCAAGGCACGATTGTGGCACTGTAGGGCCCCACAAAACCAAGGGGACACAGAACAGATCTGGCTGGTTTGGCCTCCCAGGGGCTTCCTGACTGGTCCAGCTGACCCTGGCATGTTGAGGGTCTCATCTCATCTGCTGCTGAAGCACTGCAGCTCCGTGCTTTTCTTCCTATGGAAAAGAACTGTCCTCCTCCTCCAGGCACCTGTGGCCAGAACTGGGATTTCACCTCCAAATTTCCTTATATCCAGCGATTGTTCCAATAGGAATATTGCCAGGACAAGTCTGTCTTGCAGTGGTTTTACAAGGGTCACTTTGCATCGGTCTCAAAAAACACTGGGGAAGGCTCTGTGATTTCCTTCCTATGGAAAAGAACTGTCCTGCTTCTCCAGGTGCCCATGGCTGAGATTGGGGTTCCACCTCTAATATTCCCTATATCCAAAGTCTGGTCCCAGACAAAATCTTCCATTCCTGACAAGTCTGGCTGGCCTTGGTCTAGTGAGGCTCTCCAAACACTGAGGCTCTGTGCTTTTCTTCTATGGAAAACAACTGTCCTTCTAGTCCAGATGCCCATGGCCAGAATTTGGGTTCCACCTTGAATATTGCCTGTTGTGACAAATTGGAGGAGACTATTGGCTGGAAACATTTCATATGTGGGGGGAGGAAGGTGCAGGTCCAGCCTTGCCCTGCCCTGGAAGCCCAGCCCTGCCCTGCCCTGGAACCCCAATCCCCCCAGAGCCTCTATCCCAGCCCAGCAGTGGCTGCCAGTCCCTGGCACAGCACAGGCAATGCTCCACAGCCACCTCTGCAGCCCCAGCCCAGCTCCTGAGGGACCAAATGAGCCCAAGCCCCACCTGGGGGAAGGGCCCAGGGAGACCAAGGGGTATTGAAGGCTGACCACAAGGCAAGCACACATCTTGACCCTGCATCCTCTTGGAATTTCCATCTGAACTCTGCTGGAATCCAGGAGTTGGTAGCTGTGTGTGTGCTTCTCTGTATCTTTTTTGAGTTTTTCTCTTTCTGCATCTTCTTCTTCTGTTTCTGTGCTCCTGTAAATTCTTATTAACTTTAAATTGAACAGGCTTAGAGTTTGTGAAGTTGAATGGGCCAAGTCAATGCTTTCAGAAGTGTTTTTTGTTGGTTGAATATCTGTTGTAATACATGACAAGAATTTTTAAAAGTAATGTAAAACTTTTTGTGTCACTGACAATCTGTTAAACCACTGAGATACTGAACACGCCTCTGTGAAACACAAATGTTAATTATGAAAAAACCCAGGAACTTCCTCTTTCGTTTCCAGTCAACAAAGAAGCAGCGGGCCCTGGCCTTGGCCCCCATCTCAACCAAACCAAACCAAACCAAACCAAACCAAACCAAACCAAACCAAACCAAACCAAACCAAACCAAGCAACCCTGCCATGGGCGGAGCCCCTTCCCCCCTCTCCAGGCTGCCCCCCCCCATCGGCCCCATTCTGACCAAACCAAACCCCAACAACTCCCAAACAGGAAAACAAAAGAGGCTACAAAACCCCAACCAGAACAAAGCCAGCCACAGCTATTAAAATCTCACCATCAAGTCCCCTCTCCCCAACACAACTCAAACCAAAAACCCCTACAACCTACCACCCGTACAAAATAACCCTGCAACTAAAATTAAACACAAAGAAAAACCCAAAACCAACCATAAAACCAATCCTAACATAACCCAACCACAACTTCCACCACAAGTTACTGGCAGGTCAGGTGTTAATCCTTTCAATACTTCATTGCTCCATTGAGTAAAAGAAAAAAACAAAATACCAGCATATAAAAAATATATAAAACCATCAAAGTCAGTAAAGGAGAAATTAAATCCCAAATAAAAAAGAAGAAAAAATACCTTAATCTTAAAACTAAAATTCTCTTGTAAACTATAATGAAAAAATTCTTTTTCTTTATAACACAAAAAACTTTTTAAAAAAATTACAAATAATATCAAAAAAAACCCGCCATAATAAAATAAACAAATGTTAAAATAAATGTAATTTCATAAAAAGTTTAAACAGAAGGGAAAAAAATCCAAGTAATCCAGTATCCCCAAGAGAAGATCTCTATTCCCAGAGATAAAAATAATTTTAAAAATAAAAAATAAAAACTTTTACCCTTAAAGAACTCCTCTTTAAAACAATACCCCATAAGTTGACATGGCCCATCTACAAGCTGTGAAAAAGCTTGTAGCAATAAAAACAACTTCACAAGAACAAAGTTCCCCAGACAACTGTTATCCATGATGGAATTAAGAACCAAAAAAAAAAAAAAATTTCTTCTTGTAAAAAAATATCCATAACCTTAACAAGAAAAACTTCTCTCCCCAAGTAAACTAAAAAAAGACTACTCTTGAAATAGTAAACCAACTAGAAATTTTAAGTTTACTTTACACTGTCAGTAAAAAGAAAAAGTTATAAAGAAAAAAAAGTGTTCTAAAGGGTTTATTATAATTCTTACTACTTTTTTCTTTTTAAATTTACTTTTAATAAAGATTTCTTTATACCCTTTTAAAATGTTAGGCCTACTTGACCTTTCCATTAATCCTATCTCACAATAAAATAAATAAATAAATAATTAACCGACACGAAAACTCACTACACTCATCAATTAAGAAATCTCAATATTAGAAAAATCTTAAATTAACAAACTAAAACCACTACAATGTCATAATAAACCATTTGCCAAAGTTTCTCTGATTTTCTAAAGCTCCCAGTAGTGACTGTTTTCTTCTTTTCAGCTCCTGAGAATCTTTGTTGGTATTACTCCAGGGAGTCCAACTCAGAGAACACAAACAATTGTAATTCCTTTTAAATGTCTTCTTGAGAGAGTTGTTTGGGGAATGGGAGTCAGGGCTTGTCTGTGCTGCTTGGCCCAGCCCAGGCAGGGCTTTCCCAGCCACATTCCACACTCCATTGCCCAGCTGGAGCCGCTGGTGCCTCTGAGTTGTGCTGCCCCAGCCCCAGGGACGCTCTCCTTGTCTGCCCATTCCCCCACGGTCTCTGGGCAGGGATGGCCTCACTGGGGGCTGCTGACACCCTCAGCAACTTGGAGGCTGCTGCTGAATTTCACTGCTCCAGAGGCTTGTTCAGCCTTCAGCTCTTCAGTGCAGGAATTCAGTGTCCCAGGGCTCATGAACATTCAGAACACCTTAACAAGCCAGGCCTCTGGGAATAATTTGATTTAATTTTCCAAATCACTTGTTCAGCCTTCAGCTCCTCAGTTCAGGAATTCAGTGGCCCAGGGCTCATTAACATTCAGAACACCTGAATAAGCCAAGCCTCTGGGAATCATTTGATTGAAGTTTTCAAATATTTTGTGGTTAATTTGACAGATGTCATTTGTATGTTCAAAGTGAATGCATTATATTTAAAAAGACAGTGAGAAAAGATTTTTTAAGTCCTGTTCAGGATTTTTTCCTGTTCATAAATCATTATGTGCAGTCTCCAATTGACATTGAATCCAAGTACCTCCTCATGCAGTTTGAATGGATATGAAAATCAAGACCCTTCATGGCTGACAATCAATCAGACTCTGTCCCTACCCCCAGCCCACCATTTCCCCCATCCAAGCCCTGGCACTCAGAGCAGCCTTGTGCAAATCTGAGCTCCCTCCAGCCCAGGCTGCACCTGCAGCTCTCAGTTCCTTGGCTCCAACTCCCACCTGCTTTCCTTGCAGAAGGAGCTGCCTGGGACACAGAGGGATGTTCATTTCTTGTCAGCCAACAAAGCCAAGGGAAGGCACAGCTCCATCAAATGCAAAAGTCATTCTTCTCCCTGGCTGTGCTATGCCCATGATCCCCACTGCCTATCTGGTTTCCTTCATCCCTGCATTGCCAGAGACTCTCTGGGACAAGGGAGCTCTGCTCTGGCTATGGAGGGAGGTCCAAGTGCAGCCCCTGGAGTGGAAACCACAACTCATCCGGTTTGTGTCCTTTGGGGGTGAGGTAGTGAGACTCAGAGGCACGGGAAGGTTTCTCCTCATGGTCAACATGAAAAATGTGAACATGATAAAATTGATTAAACCTCAAAACCCTTCCCTGAACTTCTTGTGACATCCCAGTAACATCTGACATGTCCACCATCCACAGGGGATCGCCATACTGGAAGGAATTTATAGAAAGACATAAGAACAGGTGATAGAAAACATAAAAATACAACTAAAATGCTGACTATTTAAAATTCTGAAAGACTAGGCAACTCCCTGAAGCTCAAACCATGAAGCTGGTTAAGGGAGATGCATTGGAATGATTAGAGAACAGCTTCAGGAGGAAATCTGGGAGCAGCAGGAAGGACATAGATCCAGCTGCTCTAAATGAAGAGACATCTTTGACATGGCCATTTAAACAGGAAAGCTGGAAACACCTGAAGGAAGAGAGTCATGAAATATTAGACTGAATGTTGGTGGCAAAGGTAGAGGGGAAGATCAGTATTTCTTCTCCTTGTGCCATCAGTACACTTCCAGGAACTCCCACTTCCTGGTGGTAAAACGTTGCCATTTCTTAAAAGTACTCAAATTACCTAGATAATAAAGATTTGCTTGTATATTTTGATACAAACAGGTATTAACACTTGTGCCCCTTTCCAGGCAGACATCAGCTGTGTGCCCATGAACAGGCAGTCCCACTTGTGCCCTGAGGTGCCCAGCTGGGAGTGGATCTCTCCCAGAGCACCTGAGGGAGAGCAGAGCACCTTGCAAGCTGCAGGTCCCTGACAGCCCCGCGGAGCTCCTGTGCCACCAACATCTGCTCTGCTCCAGTCTGAAACAGGGCCCAGCATGGTGCTGGGATCATCATAGAGCTGAGTTGTGTGCTGGAATTCAATGGCCTCCCCATCCCGCAGCAGCCCTGCATTTCCCTGCTGCAGCCTTGGTCTCCAGCCCAGCCATGGAGGCTCTTTGGGCTCTGGAGTGTTGCTGCAGCCCCCAAGGGCAGCTGAGCTCTGCCTTTGGCCCAGTCAGGCCTGGCCAGCGCAGGCCATGCTCAGCAATTGCTTGTGTGTGCCTGGCCTTGCTGTCAGCCCTGGCAGCGGCTGCGTGGCCCCTTTGTGGCCCTGTGCTGGCCCAGCCATGGTGGCCCAGCCCCTGTGCAGGCCCAGCCCAGGCCAGGAGCATTGCGGCTGGGAACGGCCCCTGTGCCGTGGTGCCCACAGCAGCCTTGGGGCTCTGTGCCCCATGGCCTCCCTGCTGGGCAGCCTCTGCCAGCTCCTGCAGAGCCCCTGGCACCTGTGGGGCTGCACAGACAGCCCTGCCCCGGGCTCTGCCGGCCTCTGGGCCAGCAGAGAGGCAGCCAGGGCTGGCCATGGCCGGGAACAGGCCCTGAGCCCCGCAGGAGGATGGAGCTGGGCCACAGCCAAACTCAGCCCAGGCCAAAGCTGGGCTCAGCAGCCAGGGCTGCCAACGCATGGGCACAGAGGCTGGCGCTGACAAATGTCCTGGGCCCCCTCCCTGCTCTGGCCATGCCACCAAGGGCACAGAGCAGCCTCCTCTCTGGGCCACTTGCCTGTTTGCAATGCCTTGCGCAGGCGCTGGCCCTGCCCCACAAGGCCTGGCCTGAGTCCTGCCCCTGCACGCTCAGCCAGGCTGAGATGGACACTGATGGTTTCTGGGCCAGGCTCTCAGAGCCCAGCCCAGCTCCCTGCAAGCTCTGCCAGCTGCCCTGAGCTCTGGGCAGCACCAAGGGCCTCTCTGAGCCCAGCCCAGCCCAGCCGGCTCTGGCCCCACAGCTCTGCTCAGGCCAGGCTGCTCTGGCCACTGGCCCCACGGCCTCAGCCCCTGCGGAGGCCACAGCAGCAGCTGCAGCTGCCACAGGACTCAGCCCCAGCCATGGGGGAAGGTGCTTGGCCAAGGCCAAAGGAGGCTCCCTGGCTGCCCTGCTCCCCTCGGCCTGAGGTGCTGAGAGCTCTGCAGCCCCTGCTGCCATCCCATCTGCCCAGGGCAGCACAAGAGCCCCAGCTTTGGGGCCCTCAAGAGCTGCTCCTGCTCCAGGCCCAGGGCCCATGCCAAAGCTGGGGCAGCCACAAAGCTGTGCCCATTGCTGTTCATTGCTGTTTTGATGGGGATGGATCCTCAGCCACTTGGGGGTTGCTGATGAATTTTATTACTCCAGAGGCCTCTTCTTTCTTGAGCTCTTCACTCCAGGAATTCAGTGAGAAAAGCTCATAAATATTCGTTCGAAACACCTGAACAAGACAACCCCCTGGGAATAATTGAAGTTTTCAATTCTTCTGTGGCTAATTAGTCAGATTTCAGAAGTGTATTCAAAGTGAATATACTATATTTAAAACAATACAGAGAGAACTCTTTTGTCCTTTTCAGTTTTCTTTTCCTAATTATAGATTGATATCAGCCATGTCCAATTGACATGGACCCCCTGCACCTCCTAATGCAGTTTACAGATATGAAAATCAAGACCCTTCATGGCAGACAATCACACTTTGTCCCTACCCACACCCCACCATTTCCCTCATCCAGCCCCTGGCACTCAGAGCAGCTGAGGAATGGAGTCACATCCCGGGGTGTCCCCAGGGCTCAGGACTGGGGCCAAGTCAGTTCAGTCTCTTTATTGCTCATCTGGACGAGGCCATTGAGGATACTCTCAGTCAGTTCCCAGGTGAGCCCAAGCTGGGTGGGAGTGTGGCTGTGCTGGAGGGCAGGAAGCTCTGCAGAGGGATCTGGACAGGCCCAGGACAATGGGATGAGGTTCACCAAGGCCAAGGGCTGGGTCCTGCCCTGGGCTCACAACCACCCCAAATCCCAGCCATGCCCTGCCCCCGATCCACCCAGCCTGTCCTGTTTCCTTCATCCCTGCATTGTCAGGGACTCTCTGGGACAAGGGAGCTCTGCTCTGGGGATGGAGGGAGGTGCAAGTACCACCACTGGAGCAGGAACCACAACTCATCAGGTTTGTGTCCTTTGGGGGTCAGGAACTGCTGAGACTCAGAGGCACAGAAAGTTTCTCCACATGGCCTTGAGACCCCAGTTGAACAGGACACAATTTAATAACAATCACACTCTTCTCTGAGCTATGTGCAACATCCCAGAAGCATCTGATGAGTCCACCATCCACAAGTGATTTCCATACTAAAATTAATTTCAGACAAATGTGGTTCTGTGATAGATAGAAACACAATTAAGTTCTTGTATCAGGATGCTCATCTTGGAGTGGGGGCAAAACAGCTCCAACAATTCCTGATTTGTAAAGCTGTCAGTGGTGGATGGAGAAGGGAGGTTAGGCTGCTCTAGTGCTGAGGAAATGCTGAAACCAGCCTGACTCATTTCATCTCCTCCTGTCCTGGCTGATCTCCCCTCTTTCCCCTTCCACCCATTGGCTTTTGTCTCCCACCAGGCCCCCGGTGAAGAGCCTGGCTCTGTGTTCTCCATCCCCTCCTCGCTGGCACTGCCAGGCTGGGATGAGGAGCCCCTCAGCCTTCCCTGCTCTGGGCTGGACAAGCCCAGCTCCCTCAGCCTCTGCTCACAGCCCAAGGGCTCCAGCCCCACCTTGGAGGCCCTTCCCAGACCCTGCTCCAGCTGCCAGACATCTTTCCTTCCCAGGGCAGGATAATCCCCTACAACAGGGGAGGCTCAGGCTGGACAATAGGAAGGAGTTCTTCACAGAAAGGGTGAGTGGGAACTGGAATGGGCTGGCCAGGGGAGAGGTGGCAGAGTCACTGTCCCTCTCCAGTGGCACTCAGTGGCATGGTCTGGGTGACAAGGCAGTATTGGGGCATTGGTTGGACTTGATGATCCCAAAGGTCTTTCCCAGCCTATTTGATTCTGTCATTCTCTGATGATTGGGACACTCGGGGGCCATTGTGACACTGCAGGGCCTCGTGGAACTAAGAGGACCATGGTGACACCGTGCAGCCCCACAGAACCAGGGGTCCATGGTGGTGCTGTGGGGCCAAATGGAACCAGGGAGTGCCCCGTGACACTCTGGGTCCTCTTGGAACCACAGAGGCCATTGTGACACTGCTGGGCCTCGTGTAACCAAGGGGTTTCACCATTTTGACACTGCAAAACCAAGGAGAGCATTGGGAGACTGCAGGGCCTAGTGGAACCAAGGGGCCGTTCTGACACTGCGGGGCCTCATGGCACCAAGGGGACATTGTGACACTGCAGGATCCTGTGTAACCAAGGGGCCACTGTGACACGATGGGGCCTCAAGGAATCTGGAATAATGCTGTGACACTGTGTGGCCTCGTGGAAACAAGGGGTCCGTTGTCACATTTTGAGGCCCCATGGAACCAAGTAGACCAGTGTGACAGTGCAGGGCCTGGTGTAACCAAGAGGCCATTTTGACACTGAGGGGCCCCATGGAACCAAGGACATCTTTGCAAATGTCACCAAGCTGGATGTGAGTATTGATCTGCTGGAGGGTCGGAGGGCTCTACACAGTGACTTGGACAGGCTGGATCCAGGGGATAAATCCAACAAGGTGAGGTTTAACAAATCCAAGTGCCAGGCCCTGATATTTGGCCTCAGTGCTACAGGCTGGGGACAGAGTGGCTGGAGAGCAGCCAGGCAGAAAGGGACCTGCAGGGACTGATGGACATGAGGCAGCAGTGTGCCCAGGTGGGCAAGAAGGCCAATGGCTCCTGGCCTGGATTAGGAATGGTGTGGCCAGCAGGAGCAGAGCTGCTGGGCCAGCACTGATCTGCCCCCAGCTCTGCACACAGACATTGCTGCTGCAGCTCCAGAGAAGGGAACGCAAGGGCATCTCTGGAAAAAACTTTGCTGGGAGATGCTTTAGTTCCTTTAAAGCCACACGGAGTGCAGCCCCTCACCGACACAATCTGTGGACACAGGGAAGATTGAGAGAAACAAAATGAGAAATGGCAAAACCAATGGCTTTTCTTTGTGCACAATATTGAAAAACTTAAACATGGGGAAAAAAAGAACAAACCCACAACCAAACCCAAAAGAATTATCAAAGGTGATTTATATTACATGGCCTGTCCCTGCTGCAGCCCCGGCACTGCCACCCCCAGGGCTGTGCCCGGCCCCGAGAGCACTCAGGCCCTGCAGCAACACCAGGGCCACCAGGGCAGCGGGGCAGGGCCACGGCAGCAGCACTGGCAACACCAAGTGCTGCTGCTGCTGCTGCTGGGCACAGCTGATGGGCCAGCACTGATCTGCCCCAGCTCTGCACACAGACATTGCTGCTGCAGCTCCAGAGAAGGCAACACAAGGGCATCTCTGCAGAAAACTCTGCTGCGACATCCTTTAGTTCCTTTAAAGCCACTGAGAATGCAGCCCCTCATTGACACAGTCTGTGGCCACAGGGAAGGAGGAGTGAAACAAAAAGAGAAATGGCACAAACAATGACATTTCTTTGCGGAAAATATGAAAAACCTGAAACAAAGAAATAGAACCTCTGAAACCAAGAAGAAGTATCAAAGTTTACTTTTATTACAATCTATTTACAGATATTCGCTAGCAGTTTAATGTTTCTGAAACCATCCAGTCATCAGTCTCCACACTGCAGCCTTGAGCTCCTGGTTCCTCAGGCTGTAGATGAGGGGGTTCAGGGCTGGAGGCACCACCGAGTACAGAATTGACAGGGCCAGATCCAGGGATGGGGAGGACATGGAGGGGGGCTTCAGGTAGGTAAATATGCCAGTACTGACAAAGAGAGAGATCACAGCCAGGTGAGGGAGGTAGGTGGAAAAGGCTTTGTGCCGTCCCTGCTCAGAGGGGATCCTCAGCACAGCCCTGAAGATCTGCACATAGGAGAAAACAATGAACACAAAGCAACCGAGTCCTAAAAAGGCACTGACAGCCATGAGCCCAAGTTCCCTGAGGTGGGATTCTGAGCAGGAGAGCTTGAGGATCTGTGGGATTTCACAGAAGAACTGGCCCAGGGCATTGCCATGGCCCAGGGGCAGGGAAAATGTATTGGCCGTGTGCATGAGAGCATTGAGAAAGGCACTGGCCCAGGCAGCTGCTGCCATGTGGGCACAAGCTCTGCTGCCCAGGAGGGTCCCGTAGTGCAGGGGTTTGCAGATGGACACGTAGCGGTCGTAGCACATAGTAGTGAGGAGAAAATATTCTGCTCCAATGAAGAAGATCAGGAAAAAAACCTGAGTAGCACATACTGAGTAGGAGATGTTGCTGGTGTCCCAGAGGGAATTGTGCATGGCTTTGGGGACAGTGGTGCAGATGGAGCCCAGGTCAGCGAGGGCCAGGTTGAGCAGGAAGAAGAACATGGGCGTGTGCAGGTGGTGGCCGCAGGCTACGGCGCTGATGATGAGGCCGTTGCCCAGGAGGGCAGCCAGGGAGATGCCCAGCAAGAGGCAGAAGTGCAGGAGCTGCAGCTGCCGCGTGTCTGCCAATGCCAGCAGCAGGAAGTGCCTGATGGAGCTGCTGTTCGACATTTGCTGGGGCTGCACATGGGCACCTGTTCATGGAGAAAGGACAGTGAAGAGTTAGAGGAGATACCTGTCAACAAAATCAAAGCCTTTTCCCATACACCTACCCTGGAACACACACAGATACACTCTGTTTTTAAGAGTTCTGGTGTTTTCTTTAAAAGCTTCCCCATACCTCTGCTGGTGTACTTGAATATCAGAAACCCTCAGCATTTCTACTGCCCTTAGGGAATAGAAAGCACATACTGAGAGGCAAAGTGATAAGTGGAGAGCTAGTGGAGATTGTCTGTCATTCTGACCTGTTCAGAATTTCTCTGGGCTTTAAACTTTGTCAGGTGGCAGGTAATCACTTCCCCATGTTTCCCTTTAAAATTCCCCAAGTACTGCTTAGAGCAGATGTTTCCACCCCAGCCCAGCTCCACATTTGTAGCCAAGGACTCGCATTGCTCATGTCACCAACCCAGCAGCATTTTCAGTGTCACAACACCAGTGCTTTTTCCCATCCATCTTATAACACAGAGATTCTCTGGGACAGGTTTGCACCCTGGATTGAAGCTCCCAGCTTGGACTGAAATCTCAGGGAGACTTCCAAGTGTCCTTCTGATGGCACTGGATGAAGGGAGATGCAGCTCCTTCCCTGGCTGCACTGACAGCATTGCCCAGAGCCGGGCCCTGGGGACAGCGTCACCCTGAGCCAGCTGTGCCCCCTGCCTGAGCCCCCAGGGCCGGGCAGCTGCTCCCAGCCCTGTGCTCTGCAGAGGGAACTGGGCCCGGGGCTGCAGAGCTGCCCCACGGCTCTGCTGCAGCTCTGCCTGCACAGGAGGGGCTGCACGCCTTGGAGCCCCGGCCCTGAGGGCAGAGGCTTGGCTGGGGCACAGGAGGGAGGGGGCTTCTTCAGAGGGAGGGGCTGCATTGTAGGGGCTCCTGTGGGCATCTCTAAACTCTCCCTGCCACAGCATTGCTGGGCTTTGTTTTCTCTCATTGCCTGATCTTCTCTCTGCTTCCTGCAGATTTCCCTGCTGCAGGTGTTTCCCTGTGCCTCATCTCTCCCTGACAGCACTCACAGAGCCCAAATCTCTGTGCACTTTCCTTGGCCCTACAGAACCCTGCCTGTTTGCAGGGCACTGGCTGGGGGCAGGTTCTGTTTGCAGCCTGGAGAAAGGACAGCTCAGACTGAGCCTGATGGCTCCAGCAAAGGTGATGCTGCTGCTGTCCATGGGCAGAGTGGCTGAAAGCACTTTAGGGATCTCCTGTGAACCTATTGGTCACTAAAAGCAACAGTTCAGATGTCTTGGGAACTTTCAAAATTTCATAAATAATAATTCATAAGCAAAATTTACCAGGTCAGATATTACAGGCAACTGTCAAAATTTATAATCATCCTTTAATATTTATCACCACCTCCCTACCATTCTTCAATAGTAGGAAACTGAATACAAAGTCTTAAGAAATTTCTTATATTTTATCAAAATCCTAGACTTGGAAATATTCTATGACTGACCAGAACCCTTGAGCATGTCAGAGCTTCATGAACCTTTCACCTCCCCTGCCCCAGAAATACTCAGAGTTGTACTCACAGGCTCTGCAGGCATTGGGATGTTGCACCTTGAGGAGATGGCTCCAGGAGCTGCAGCTGCATTGTCCTGCAGCCAGAGGTTCCTGTGCCAAGGGCTGGCAGTGATTGTGCCCCAGGCACTTCTCAGCCCCTTCCCAGCCCTGACTGATTGAAGCTCTCTGTGCCTCTGGGCTGTGCCCGGGCTGGCTGCAGGCAGTGCCCCAGCCCTGCTGGGCTGGCACAAGAGCTGCTCATCCAGAGAAATGTGCTTTTGAAGCTCTTCTTGGTGACCAGGAGCTGCCTCTGTGCCAGGAGCCCAGCCCAGCTCAGCAGCACAGACACAGCACAAGGACTTTAATCAGCCTCTGGGCCTTTGTGCTCAGGTCCTGAACATCAGTCCCTAAGAGGCAGCTGAAGAAACCTCTCCAGAACTCCAAGGCAGAATCCAACTCCAAAGTTTCTTGGACGTTTAATGGGTCCCAGAGAGGGACACGACTGAGCAAGTGTCCCCAGGCCCCAGGCAGAGCAGAGAACTGCAGGCAGTGCTGACAGGTGGGGACAAAGAGAAGCCAAGTCTTGGTGCCCTGGGGCACAGCAGGGTCTGTGCCAGCAAGGGCTGGGAGGAGACACCTTGTCCTGAGGCCCTGGGGCCTCCTGGCACAGCCCCAGCCAGGCTGGGCACTGTCAGCCCCTTGTGCTGCCCTCAGCATCCCCCCCTAGCCCACATCCCAGTGGCCTCAAGGATCTGCTGCAAGGAGTCCCTGGGGAGCCTTGCTCAGCAATGGCCCTGGGGGCTCCTTCATGCTCCCTGCAGGGACTGCAGGTTTTTCAAAGGACTTTGTCTTTGGCTTTGGCCTTGGAGTCTCTGAGAGGTTTGTGCAATCATGGCCCCAGTTATCTGCTTTAAGGAGTCCCTTGAGAGCTTTGCACTGACACTCAGTGTGGCTCATTAATTCTTTGAGACACTCAAGGTTTTTTAAGGTGTTTTGGATTCTCCTTTCCACACTGAGTCTCTGAGAGGTTTTTGTGCCATCCTGGCCTCCAGTTCTCTCCTCCAAGGAGTCCATGAGCAGCCTGTTTTGGGAACGGACCTCAGTGAGACCCATTCATGCTTTGAGACACTTTGGGGTTTTCTTCTGACTTTGACTCCTGGAAAGGTTTGTGCAATCTCCTCTCAGGCCCTGAGGTTCAAGGGCTCAGCTCCAAATGCACCACAGGGCTCATCAGGATCAAGCAAGTCCTGACAAACCATGGCTCTGCCTTGATTTCCCTCTAGTCTTATTCAGTTCAGCAGGAAGATTTGCTTTTACAGTTATGGATGGTATAAATAAGAAGCTTGACTAGGCCAATATTCAAGCAGCAATCAATTTAGTAATTAATATGGTAAAGTATGAGCAATACAGCGCTGGGTACAGTCAGGGAAGTTTTCCCTCCAACTGCACACCGATAGTTGAGGCTTACAGGTATTTATAGGGGTACTCATAAGCTTTCACAGCAATTTCTATTCCAATTCTTACTCATCAGCAGTTTCTATTCCCAATTTTTATGTCACAATTCTACACACTATTGTGATTTAGTTTTTCTCAGGATGTATCCCAAAAGGAGTATCCCCATATGGTGGTGGTCTGGTTTCCAAAAGAACAAAGATGAATCCCATCTGGTGAGGACCAGCTCTCCAGATGTGGGTCCATCTTTTGATTGCAAAGACTATAAATCTAACAACAGTGATGTCCAGCTTCCCTTGGTTGAAACTATAAATCCTTGAGGTGGTGTTCGTTCATCTTCCTTTCTCAAGCTGTTTTTCTCTGCTTTATTAAGGCGTGAGATAAGCTTGTTTCCTTTATATATATTCCAAAGCTATAGTTTCGAGGATACAAGCAATGTTCTAAAATTATACTTCAAAAGGTTATTATTGCAGAACTCTTAAAGGATTAACTACAAGGAAAAAGCAACATCCCTAATGCTTTAATGCCAATGCTCCTAAATCAACCAAGGTTAATTGTAAACAAAAGATGGGTTCAAAGGACTTCTTCCATGCTTTACTTTCCTCAGTTATTACTAGAATTCACAACTGTCCCATTGTCGGTCTCCACACATATCGCAATCACAAATACACACATTGCCTGTGTGTACCTGACACGACACACAGCTTTGTATTTCACATCCCCCGTGTCCCCCTGTGTTCCCCCGGGCAGGGAGCTGCTCTGGCCCGGGATGGCCGGGCCCAGCCGCGGGGCCTCGCCGGCAGCGGGCAGGAGCCGGCCCGGGCTGCGGGACACGGCGGGGGTGCCCGGCTGCAAAGCAGCTCTGGCTCCCGCCAGGGAGCTGTGGGCAAGGGGCTGCAGCCGTGCGGGAGGAAAGCCGCTGGGCCAGCCCCTAACGCTGCCCCGCAGAAAGGAAGGGCAGGAGGAAGCTGACAAATGAGCTCGGAATGTGGCAGTGCAGAGATGAAGGGACAAGTGCCCTTGGGGGCCAGGGGTCGGGGCCAGCCCTCGGGCACGGCTCCGAGCGGCTCCTGAGCCGGCCTAAGGGCTGCCTGTAAGGATTGCAGGCGGCAGCCCAGAGCAGCAGCGCCGGCAGTGCCGGCCGGGCCCCACGGCCATCTTCCCCTGCCTTCGCAGCCCGTGAGGGCCGCGGGCTCTGCAGCGCCGCTCCTGCTCCCACAGCCGGCCCGGAGCCTCAGGGCTGCCCCGCAGGCGCCGCGGCAGCAGCAGCGGCCTCAGGGCCCGGCCCGGGGCTCCATCTGCTCAGCCCGGGGGCAGAGCCACAGCAGGGGGGAAGGAGCTGAAGGAGCACCAGGGAGCCCAGGGAGAGACAGGCTGTGAGACAAGGCTCTGCCTATAATTTTAACAGTTTTTATTAACCTAATAACTATATACAACTAACTTACTAACTATATACAAGTAAAAAGTCAAGTTTCTTATGACAATTGTCACAGGCGTTTCTCGCTTTGGACAAGATGTCCCAGGTCGAGCACTGGGCGCTGAGTCCTTTCCAGCTGGCCGGGGGCTGTTGATGTCTGGCGGGGCTGCAGAGGCTGCTCGAGCCCTGGGGCCCATGAGACCTGTCGAGGAGCTGTGCCTGGCCGTGCTCTCCTGAGGCGGCAGGGCCTGGGCGTGAAGGGCAAGGGTGAGCCGCCACAGGTGCTGGCCCCAGCGCACCAGGACTCAAGCTCTTGTCCCACACTGGGCATGGCCATTCTCCCATGTTACTCCAGCTCCAAGCTCAGTTGCCCCATGTGCCAGTCCTCCTGCTCCATTCTGCCCCTTCCTTCTTACCCCAGACACAAAATACCCATGCCACATTACCCAGCTCTGTACACAGAGCCCTGCTCATCCCCCAGCTGGCACCCTGCAGATAATCAGCCCCTGTCATCATTGACCCCCTTGCCCTGACAGGGCCATACCTGACGCATCCTGTGTCCTGATCGCCGTACGATGCTGGTCATTACAGCCCCTCGAGATGTGTCCATCACCGTGCAGCAGGGTCACACTGGGCTGCGGAGGAGAGGGCAGCTGGCTGCAATGCAGGGCCCAATCCAGCACACCCCAATAATCCAACTCAGGTCTCCCTGGGGACTGAAGGCACAGATTCCCCCTGGACAGTCAGCAATGCCATCAAGCCTCAGTCACCATTCTGTGTCCCCACCTTCATCACACCTACCTTGTTGTGTACCAGGAGACGCTGCAGCTGTGCACTTGTATGTGGGGAAGCCTTGATTTTCTGCATGGTGGAGCTGCTGCTCTGATGGTCCCCAGAGCTCTGTGGCACATGGGGACACTGGCACGGACCAGCGGCCTCCTGTGGGATGGGGCAGAGGACACTCAGTGCCCAGCCCTGTGGCATGCAGGGCACCACCCTGCTGTGCCAGGGAGGGCACTGGCAGTGCTGCCTGCAGGGACACGTCCCTGCCAGCTCCTGTCCACCTGCTGCAGGAGCCCCAAGCCCATCCCACCAGGCTGCATCTGCTGGCTCTGTCCCCATGGCCACGTGTGCTGGCCATGGCACCAGGCAGGTCCCTGTGCACAGGACACCAGCAGGCAGGAGCTGGGCTGTCCCAGCTGCAGGGATTGGTTTTGGGAACTCCTTTCACAGGAGGCACCCAATCCCCATCTGTAGGATTGACGGGGGTAGCACGGTCAGGACGAATGGAGACGAGAGATCTCTGAAGCCAGGTCATGGACGGTTTATTGCAAAGGGCGTGGGTGCAGGGCCCTGCTTGGAGCTGCCAGCTGCAGCTCAGAGCAGGCCTGAGAGAAGAGAGGGGTAGAGAGGATGAGAGGGTAAGAGAGTAAAAGCATAAGAGAGTAAAAGGGGTATGAGGATAAAAGGCAAGAGCTAAGAGACAAGAGGTAAGAGTAAGAGCTAAGAGCTAAGAGCTAAGAGCATAGAAAAGTAAGAGCCAAGTTCCCATTACAATACAATAAATCATCTTCTGTGTTGAATATTCTGATTCTCACTTAACCAATCTAGTACAACATACAAATCCTATAGCATTTCCATACAGCCTATAAGAATCACTACATTACCATACTGTGCTACATTTTGAACCCTAAAAACTCCTCTTTGGACCCCTTCTGCCAAGCTGGCAGGGTCTGCTGGGACCCTTGGACCTGCCTGCAAGCAGAGGGTCTTGTTTCATCAAAAGGGGATTACTTTCAGCCGGCCACACCATTGTTTTCCCGTTGTTCAGTAACTAAGGGATCTCGAAGCTTGCTTTCATTTCAATCTCACTTATAGTTTCCATATTCTCAAAATCTTTTGCCGGGCAATCATATTTATAAGGCTTTCCTGTTTCATATTCCCCAACAGCCCTCCAAGCCTGAGCTCAGACTGCAAACAGACGCAGCTCATCAGATGTGCTTTCAGCAGCCTTGGGACAGAGAGATGGGCCAGATAGGGCAGTGCAAGGCAAGGAATGCAAAAGCCCCCAGCCCTGGGGCAAGCACTGGCCCTCCACAGCTGCCCTCTGCTCCCCTGCCCTGCCCCGTCCCCCCAGGCTGCTCTGCCCCAGCCCAGGTGCAGAGCCCTCCTTGCTGTGTCAGGGCTGCTCTGCACCCCAGGCGCTGGGGATGTGTCCTCAGGGCCCCCACCTTTGGCTGGGCGGTGGCTCCTTGCTGGGGGGCATGGGCTGCAAATACGGGAGTGTCTCGGGGTACCTGGGGAGGGCAGGAGTCACAGGGGTGTGACAGGGGACAAAGAACCTGTTCCTGTTGGAGGCAGCCCCCCCAAAGCCATGGGATTGTAGCCCATGGCATCCCGCTGCCTGTAGCCCTTGGGATGAGCCCCCACAGCCCCTGCTGATGGGCAGGGCTGCC
The DNA here is from genome assembly GCF_023055355.1 of Agelaius tricolor. Lineage (NCBI taxonomy): Eukaryota > Metazoa > Chordata > Aves > Passeriformes > Icteridae > Agelaius > Agelaius tricolor. The sequence continues at coordinate 1,869,116 of NW_027269303.1, forward strand.
GAGGGGGCTCCCCACATCAGCCCCTCCCAAGCAGACACTGTCCCCCTGTGCCAGCACAGCGGGTCACTGCTGGCACCCATCTCCACCCATGCCAGCCCCGCTGCCCCCGAGGCACTGGTGCTACTCACTGGCCAGGAACCTGCACGCTGAGCATGCGGTCACAGGACAGGCACGAGAAAGGGACTGGCAGCTGCCTAAGGAGGGGGAGGGAAGAGGGCTGGCTGAGCTCCTGGGGCCACAGCCCTGCAGCACACAGGCAGCAGCTCCCTGCAGCAGCCAGCTGCTGGGCAGCTCACTGCACAGGGGCACGGCCATTGCAGAGTGAACCGTGGGCTCTTGAGCCTGTTTCTCCCCATCCCCAAGGTGCTGGCTGATGCCAGGTGAAGGGCACAGGCACCCATGCCACCATCCCAAGCAGCCCCTGCAGCGCTTTCAGCCCCTCTCTGGCACCAAAGCTCCCCCGTGTGCATGGCCAGGAGGGCAGGGCACGACCCAGCTCAGGGGCATGGTGTGTGACAGCCCTGCCTGGCAGGAGCAGTTGCCATAGCTGTCCCCAAAGCCATCAGAATCTCCATTGCACTCACTTCTTAATCCCAGCAGCATTTTCACGCAACAGCCTATCCTCGAGTTCCTCCATGTTCCTGTTCCAGGAGTCCTCCCGGTGTTTACGGAAAGTCTTCAGCTCCAGGCGATCCAGCTGTGAACAGGTGCACAGCCTCAGCCAGCTGCTCCAGGATGTGATGTGGAGCTCTCCAGGGAAAAGCCTGGAGGGGGATCCTCAGAGGGATGCTGCCTCAGGCTGTCAAGTCCCAAAGGTGCCAGTTCCTCGTGGTGGGGACGAGGTACCCCTCACCTTGTCTTCAATTGCATCGCTGAACTGCTGCTGGGTATTGTTCCAGTGCTGCTCCTGGCCTGAAATCTGGCTCTGCAACTCCTGCATCCTCTCATCCAGCTCCTCCATCTTCTCTTCACACTGGCTGCAATCCACTTTGCTGTCCAAGGCAGCTTTGTCCATCTTCTAGCAGAGGGGAAGGGCAGGAGAGCGGTGGGGAAAGGGATGAGGAACGCCAGGCAGGGCCAGCGTGTGAGGGGCAGAGGGGTGAGTGCTTCTGAGACAGAGTAGAAATTTTCCAGAGTAGAAATCCATTTTGATTTAGGTGAAATATACATCTTTGAGTCTGTGGTTAGAAAACATAGCTATGTAGCCTGACTGCAAAGCCTAGGCTCAGGGAACCTGATTTAGTGAAGGACAGAGATAAGGGGGGAACGGGACAGAGGGTGATAAAGAGACACAGAGAGACTGCTGTGAAAGCAGGTCAACCTGACCTAAGAATTCTTTCTGATAAAGAAGAACTAGTGGCAAATGTCACGCGAAATTTGTAAAAATGAATATGTATGAACCTATTGTGAAATTGTATGGATATGTATTTGAGAGGAGGATAAAAAGGGACCTGAAGTTCCCAGAGGTACGCATGCCTTTTAAGGAGAGTAATCTCTGCATGCATCCGGCACTGTAATAATAAATATGCCGGGTTTACAACTTACACAAAGTTGTGGAGTTTTTGGCTATCTCTGCAAAACAGAGCCCTTTTGGAGGTTTCCTCCCAAAATTTGCCCTAAGCCAGCACAAACAGTCATCATGAAAATTTCACCAGTGGCATAATTTCCTGCTGGCAAATCTTGGGACAGAAGCTTGACCTTGTTCTCCATGAGACATTCTTGGGAAGAGAGACAGGAGAAGATTCCTGGAAAACTGAAACAGCTTTCCAGAAGTGAAATGAAAATGAAAGAAACAATCCAAGATCTTTTCCTCTATTTATTTCTATGCTCCCCTTTTCCATGTTGCACTACTTCTCCATCCCAGGAATTCCAGATGCACCGCACCTCTAAGATCAGTGACTTAGTGATTTTTAGACACTCAAAAATACCATGAGCCACACACATTTTCCTTCCCCTGGTTTTACTGGAAGGCAACACTGGAGATGTAAGTGCACAGTGCTGGGGTCAGGTAGGAATCCTACAGCAAGGGAAGGTGGCCCGACAGTGTTTGACCCTCAGCCAGGCCAATGCAGAGCAGCAAGCGAGGGGATTGCTGTGCCAGTGTGCAGGAGTCAGGGCTCTGCATCTGGGCTCACCGCTGCAAAGTTCCCGTGTTTGGACAGACTCAGGGGCTGTGCCCGGGGCGCGCGGGGCTCGAACGTGGGGCTCGTGGGGCGAGCGGGGAACGGACACGGGGACGAACGGCCCCGGTGCTTCAGTTGCAGCGGCGGCAGCAGCAGCGGCAGCAAAAGCAGAGACGCTTCAACATTCCTTCTCTTTTTCTTTCTGCTTTTGTTTTTCTTTCTCTCCCTTTCCTGCGGTCCGGCACCCTTCTCTCGGGGTCCCTTGCCCGGCGTCCCTCTCGTGTCCCCTCCTCCCTCTCCCCTGCCATGCCCCCGGCCCGCCCCCGGCCCCGGGCGGGGCTGCCCCGTGCCCGGCCCCGGCCGTCCCGCCGCGCTCTCGCCTCCGCCCGGCTCTGGCCGTACTGGCGGTGGCGCTGCTGGGCGGGTGTCAGTGCCTGGTGCGGGGGCGACATCGCCGCCCTTCGGCTCCGCCTGGCCCGAGCCCGGCCCCGGACCCGACGTGAAGTCCCGTCCCGATCCCGGCCTCGGCCCCGGCCCCGGCCCCGTCCCCGTCCCCGGCCCCGGCTCCTCCCGGGGCCCGTGGAGGACACAGGCGGCGCGGCCGCTGCCGCCGCCTCTGCTGCCGCTTCCCCGGCCCGAGCTCCGCCGCTCGGCAGCGCGGCCGCCGGCCCCGAGCCGCCGGGGCCCGGGGCGGGTGGGGATGCCCGGCCCGGGCCGCTCGGGGGGCGCCCGGGGGCCGTTGCTGGCCCCGGGCCGAGCGCTGACAGCCGCGTCTCGCCCGCAGGGAAGGCGCACGAGGCCCTGCAGGAGCGGTACCGCCTGGGTTCGCTGCTGGGGCGCGGCGGCTTCGGCAGCGTCTTCGCGGCCACGCGGCTCTCGGACGGCGCCCCGGTGAGCGGCGGGGCCGGCGGCGGGCGGAGGGGGAGGAGGAGGAGGAGGAGGAGAAGGTGGACAAGAAGGTGGACACGGAGGAGAAGGTCGGAGCGCGGCGGGCAGGGCGCCGAGCTCACCCGCTGCTCTCCCTCGCTCGCAGGTGGCCATCAAACGCGTGCCGCGGGATCGCATCCGGCACTGGGGCGAGCTGGTGAGTGAGCGGGGCCAGCGGCAGCAGCCGGGCCGGGCCGGGCGGCGAGGAGCCGGGGCCCGGCAGGGTGGGAGCCGCCGGGAGCCCTGCGGGGAGAGCGGGCGTGGGCCGAGCGGGGCGTGCAGAGCATCCCGGGCTGGCTGAGGGCTCCCAGAGCCCCGGCACGGCCTCAGCCCCACTGACGGCACCGCGCTCCTCCCGCAGCCCGACGGCAGCAGCGCGCCGCTGGAGATCGTGCTGCCGGCCAAGGTGTCCCGTGGCTGTGCCGCTGTCATTCAGCTCCTGGAGTGGCTCGAGCTCCCCGACAGCTTCCTGCTGGTGCTGGAGCGTCCGGAGCGGTGCCAGGAGCTCTCGGGTTTCCTGGCGGAGCGGGGGTTCCTGCCCGAGGAGGAGGCGCGGGCGCTGTTCCGCCAGGTGCTGGAGGCCGTGCGGCACTGCACCGCCTGCGGGGTCCTGCACAGGGACATCAAGCCCGAGAACATCCTGCTCGACCTGGCCAGCGGGCAGCTGAAACTCATTGACTTTGGATGTGGCACCTTCCTCCAAGACACAGCCTACACCCAGTTTGCAGGTGAGCCCTCCAGGGCATGCTCCTGGGCATCTCATGGCCCAGCCTGGGTGCAGCACCGGGGCTTCCCCCTATTGCAGCCGGGATGGGATTGATGCTGGAGCCGAGTTGATTTGGGTGGGGTGTGAGGGGGGCCAGCTGCCAGACCTGCCGACAGCCTTCAGCACCCACTGTGGCCTGGGCTGGGGCTGGAGCTGGGGCAGCCAGCCCGACACAAACCCCCATGGGGGTAGCAGAGAGGGGGGACTGACCCCGTGCCCCGGATGGTTTGGTGTGCAGGCGAGGAAGGGCTTGGACTGCTCCACTCCCCTTGTTTGCCTTGGCTTATTAACATTTTTGGGGGCCATACAGGTGGGGAGGAGAGTGGGTTTTCTCCACCACTGGGTGGGTTTCTCCTTTGTGTGTCATGGTTGGGCCTTCCCAGGGTTTCTGCTGCCCTCTTCCAGCACCTGTGGCTTCTTTTCCAGCCCCGAGTTTGTACACAAGTCCCAGGTGCTGGTGAGAGGGCAGCGCTCACCCCGTGTGCCTCTGGGGCAGCCCCCACACGGCCAGGGATGCTGGGGCCGGGCTCTGGGAGCAGCAGCATCCCCCTGCTGAGCTGTGTCTGTGTTCCACAGGAACCCTGTCCTACAGCCCACCAGAGTGGATCCAGCACCAACGCTACCACGGCGAGGCAGCGACGATCTGGTCTCTGGGCCTCCTGCTGTGCCACCTGGTCATGGGCAAGCACCCGTTCAGGAGGGGCCAGGAGATCATCCGGGGGCAGATCTTGTTCCCACGATGGCTCTCTCAAGGTGGATCCTCATCTCTGGGCACGGGGGGATCCCAGTGCTGGGAGACAGCATCGGGCTCGTGGGCATCCCGCTCTGGCAGCTGCTGAGGAGGTGGCACAGGTCCTGCTCTCCTGCTCTCCTCCAAACAGAGCATCCATGGGGAAGTTTAGGCCCAGCTCTGGGCACACCCAGCATGGCCTGGGCACGGGAACAGGGGGGCAACTTCTCCAACTGACTGGTGATTTCTGGTTTCGCTCCCCAGAGTGCCAGGATATCATTAAGAGGTGTTTGTCCATGCAACCCTCAGACAGGCCATCCTTAGAAGAGCTTTTCTGTCATCCTTGGGTGCAGGGTGTTCCTCTGCCCTAGAAGATGGGAGAGATCCACATGCACAGTTGGATCCAGGGGCCTGGCAGGTACCAGCTCCACACATCTCTTGGCACTCAGTGGCAAAGCAAACCAGGCTGGTTTTGTGCTGCCTGTAGCTCTGAGCAGGGCTCAGCAGAAGGGAACACGCAGCTCTTGAGCTGGAGCTGAGCTGGAGACCTGGTGTGGCAAGCACTGGTGGCCACCATCCCCCCTGGTTTGGTTTGTCTGGTTCATGGATGGCTGGGGCCCTGGGCAGAGCCCTGACAGCCTGGTCTGGCCCCAGGAAGGAGAAGGAGCCCCTGGAGAAGCTGTACCAGGTGGGGCTGCTGCTGGAGACACCAAGGAAAACCTCAAGGGTGACAATCTCTTCCTCGGCCTGGCCAGCTGAAGATGATGGACTTGGATTCTGGCACCTTCTTCAAAGCCAGGCTCCAGGCCCAATTTGCAGGTGAGTCCACAGGCAGGGGGAGGCTCCCAGATCTGGGCCTGGCACGGCCTGGCCGGGCACCAAAGGTTCCCCCTTTGCTGGGGCAGATGCAATGAATTCTTCAGTCGCTGCCCAGCTGCTTTTTGGCTCTGGGCAGCTGCTGAGGGCTGGATGTGCCGTGGCTGGCTGCAGGCTGGGCACATGTCCTGCCCTCCTGCTCTGCTGCCAAAGGCAGCAGGGATGGGCAGCTCTGGGCACAGCTCTGGGCACAGCCAGCACGGCCTGGGCCCTGCAGGCCTTGGCACAAGGGCACAGGAGCCCTCAGCTGACGGGCGGTTTCTGCTTTCTCTCCTTGCAGCCGGGCTCTGCGGCTGCTGAGGCTGCTCTGGGCTCTGCCAGGGCTCTGCTGGGCTCAGCCCTGGGCCCAGCTGGGCTGGCTCTGCCCTCACATTGCTCTGAAAGCTCTGCATCAGACGAGCCCGTTGCGAGCACAGCGCCTGAGCTTTCTGCTTTGGCAGTGAGTGAGACTCTGCTGCAGGCCCAGAGATTGCAGCTGGGGACACACATCCAATTGGCAAGGACCCAAACTCTCCACAGTCCCAGCTGAACGCCTGGATCTGCACAGGCTGTTTTGTCTGTCCCATTCTTCCTTCTTGATTGGCTGGAATTGTGCAGTTGCACTTTCTTCCTCCTCTAGCAGTGCCACGAGTGGGCCAAAGCTGGCGAGTGGGCCGTGCTCCTGAGGCAGTGCAGTCTGGAGCTGGTGGATGGAGAATTGCCCTTCTGCACTGCCAAACCAGAGCAAAAAGCCCTAAGTGGGACTTTGTGTCTCTAAGAAATCCCTGACAGTTTCAAAGGGAATGTGCAGCTCATTTCCAGGCTGAGAAGGAAGGGCATCTTCTAAAGGATTTGGGGCTTGACAGAGTTTCCATTCCCAGTCCTGCTTGGAGCTGGAAGGGCACAAAGCAATTTCCTCTTGCTTTAACCACTATTTCAAATGGCAATGTTGGAAACAAAGCCCAAAATCTTTTAAAAGGCTGCTGAGGTTAGGAAGATGGATCCATGGCATCAGCACATTTACAATGTAAATAACTGAGTTCTCTTTTTCAAAAGATCATTTAGCTCTTAATGCAAAGAATGTAAGTTTGCATTTATGTTTTGTTTTTTTCACTAACATTATGTTATGTTTTTTCACTAACACTTGGATTTTATTCTTATCTTTTACAATTTACCTATTTTTTTCCCTTTTCCTTTTTTTTTCCTTTAAATAGAAAACCTGTCCTATCAAAGGAATGTCCTTTGCTCCTGGTTCCCGTGTGGAGCAGCTCCCTTCCTGCTGGCTGAGCTGCTCAGGCAGAGCCCGGCAGCTCCTGGCCCTGCAGGGCTGAGGCTTTTCCCCGTTGCTGGGCACAGACTGATGGAGCAGCACTGCTGAACACGGGCACACAGAGGGACCAGCAGCAGCTGCCTTTGCCCACCTGAGGCTCCAAGGCCCAACCTTTGAGCAGCCAGGGCTGGAAGAGACTGGCAGGATCTGATCCCTGACTCTGGGCCAGAGCTGCACAAATGACCCCACAGCAGCAGCAGCAGCAGCAGCAGCAGCAGCAGCAGATGGAGCTGACTTTCAGCACAGCCCTGCCCCTGTTCCCTCCCGTGTGCAGCGGTGTCACAGCAGCCTGAGGCACCTGGGAGCCCCCAGTGCCAGCAGGGACTTGAGATGGCAGCCCTGGGCTCCTGGAGGCTGTGCAAGGAACGGAGCTGGGCACTCCCTGTCCATGGGGAGCTTGCAGATGGAAAAGGCTGCTGTGCCCAGGCAGCTCCAAGGGCACAGAAAGGAGGCTCTGGAGCACTGGATCTGTGCCAGTGCCACAGTCCTGGGCAGCAGCCAGCCAGCCCTGGGGGAACAGAGGGCACAGCACGAGGGACAGAAGCAGGCAAGGGCAGAGACTGGAGAGAGCCAGAGCCGGGAGCAGGAACAGCTGCTCCATTGCACTCTTGGAGAAAGCTCTTGGCTGGTTCCCAGCGCTGAAAGGCATGAAGGGCAGAGAGGAGCCACAGCAAACAATGCTCCTGTTTGCACAGCCTCCCCTCTCCGTGTCCCAGAAGGAATTGCATGGACTGTGCTCTTCTCTCCGAGTCATCTCATTCAGCATGAGCAGCTCAGCACCAGGAGCTGAAGGAGCTGAAGCCTCAGGCCACAGGAGCTGGGCAAGAGGAGACTTTCTGAGCAAATGAATGCTGCTAACATGGACCCAGCTGAATGCAGTGGATAGAATCATGGAATCACAGAATCCTTTCTCTTGGAAAAGCCCTCTGAGCTCACCCAGTGCAGCCGCTCAGCCAGCAGTGCCAAGCCCAGCACTAAAGCACGTCCCTGAAGTGCCAAGGCCTGGACAGCAGCCCTGAGTGAGGCCTGAACAGCAGGCCCTGAGCCCAAGGTGGCCTCTGGATGAACCTTCCAACCAAAGGTTATCTTTGTATCTGCTCCCTGATGAAATATGCATGGTCATTAGCACTGTGATAGATGCAGCCACTCGTTAGTGAAACATGTATGGACCTTTGTGTATTTAGAAGCCAGACCAGGCCATGAAATCTGACATCTGGCCTTGTTTGGGGCTGAATGGTCAAAGTCACCTCCCTTGGTTCCTCCTGGGGCCCTGGCCAGGCTTTGGGGGGGACCCAAGAGGAGGATGAAACCAGATGTTGCCACACTAGCAGTGCTGTCAGTTTGTCCATTCAGCACTGTCAGAGCTGGGCCCTCTCCCAGCGGGGTTGGAGCCTCACCTGTGGCTGGAGGCACCTGCAGGAATTGCCAGTGCCCAGGAGTGGCTCTGCAGCCCTTGGCTGTGACAGCTTCCCCAGCTGCTGTGTGGGTCTGGGGCATGGTAAAGGCTGAGGGTAACTGGGGCTGGATCTTTCTCAATCACTGCAGGCAATCTTTGGTGGGGATGGTTGGGTGCATTGCTGAGCTGCTCCTGTTGTGATTCTTTGCTGCTTTGAGCTGCAGGAAATGACACTGATTCCTTCAGTTGGTGTCTGTGTCTTTGGTGCTGACCCTGCCCACTGGCAAACCAAACTGGCCCAGTCTGGCCAGATCCCAACAAAATGTCGCTTGTTCAGTGTAAATGTGAGGAATCAGTGCCATCAGAAATTCCCAGATGGGAAGCCCTTCCCTGGAGTTCCCTGGCTCTGGAGTGGGCTGAGGTCGGAGCCCCGTGGGAGCAGTGGGGCAGTCGGGTAAAAGAAGCTGAACCCCTGGATGGCTTCAAATGCATCCAAAAATTGCACATGGAAAAGGAAAAGAACTTGTGGGGTTGGGAAGACGAGGGTGAACTTTGTTAATGACACTTTGGAAACAGCACCAACAGAAGGAAAAATTGTTGTTGTCACTCCCACACAGAGTGACAGAAGGTTTCAATCTTGAGCTCAGGTTCATTTGTGCTAGTGATATAATTATAATGATAGTAGTAATAATAATAATAATAAAAAATTAATCATAATAGTTATATATAATATAACACAATAATTTATATTTGTATCTATGTAATTAAAGATTGATACTATTAAATAAGGCTGACAGTACTAATATGTCAGCTTTAGCTTTGACACTAAATACTCTACAGAAAAAGACTGGCCAAGACCCAAATGTCAGTGGTAAACTTTGTGAACTCTATACAAGGCATAAAGGAGGAAGGGATGAAATTGGCTGTTTTTACAGGATTTGCTGATACTGTGATGCAGAATGCTTTTTCTATTACTGGAGAAATGCAGTGATTAAGACTGCTGGGTTTTTCGTATCCCAGACAATCCACAAGCTGCAGGATTGGTTGAATGGGTGAAGGGGTTGTTAAAAGAGCAGTTGAAAAAATGAGGAGATGGGAACCTTTGCCCATGGAGAACCCATCTCCCAGATGTGCTCCATGCCCTTAACAATGGCCCTCTGGGGAAATGGAAACCCCCTGGCTGTGCATGGCTGCACCCAATTTACATTAATGAACTAAATCAATTATTAGAAGAAGAAAGAAGTGATGCTGTTAAAATATCCAACAGCACATCCTGCGAGCTCCAACAAACACAAATGGGGCTCTGCAGAACTGCACGGCCTTGGATTATCTGCTTGCTGGCCAGGGAGGATCCTGGGCTATTCCAGGACAGGAATGTTGCAGGAATGTCTATCAGTGCTGGGTTTGAGGTCCAACAATCAGGAATCACCTCAATAGAAAGATGAGTAGAAGACAGTCAGAAAGAAGAAAATTCCTCATGGTGGGATTGGCTCCCAAATTGGAGGCTGCTGTGAAGTGCATTTGTGGCAGTCACTGCAATCATTGCATTGTGAGCACTTGGTGTGTTATGATTCCATGTGACACCTTGTGCTGGAAATGGAGTACTGGGACTTGTCTAAAAAGAGACACAGTCTCAAGGAAAAAAGGGGCATTTGATAAAGAACAGAGAATAGCAACTAATTAGGCATGTTTTAAAAGGAATGCAAATTGTAGCTCTGAGTAATGAACTTGAGCAGCACTTAATTGATGAACTTTAGCAGCACTTAATTGAAGAACAAGAGCTGATGCCTTTGTGCCTAATACCTAAATTTAAACTGTGTTATTGCAATTGTTCTGAAGGTTGCAGTTCATCTGTAGGTCAAAGCACTGAGTGAAGCACTGAGGCCTCACCAGGCCCTGAGTGAGGCCTGAATAACAGGCCCTGAGGCAAAGCTGAGCTCCAGATGAACCTTCCAACCAAAGGTTATATTTGTATCCACTCATCAATGAATCATTATTTGCAATATGATCTCTGTATGTGTTCATTGGTGAAATATGGATTTACATTCCTGTATTTAGAAAGCAGGCCAGATCCCATCTGGCTTTGTTTGAGGCTGTGGGATCAAAGTCACCTCCCTTGGTTCCTCCTTGAGCCCTGGCCAGGCTTTGGGAGAAGCCAATCAGGAGAATGAAACCAGATGTTCCCACACCAGCAGTGGTGTCAGCTTGTTTGTTTAACAGTGTAAAAGCTGGGCCCTCTCACAGTGAGGTTGGAGCCTCATTGTCTGCAAAGGTGGGTGCACCTGCAGGAATTCCCAGTGTCCAGGAGTGGCTCTCCAGTCCTTGGCTGTGAAAGGGTTAAAAGCACTGTGCCCGGGCATACTTGGGCAAGAATAAGAGACACTGCACCCAATATGGAAGCTTGCAAAAATTCAGCCACAATCTCAAGACACAGGATGAAAGTTGGCAAGAAACAGGGAACAAAACTGGCAGAAATGAAGGGCCGAGCCTGCTAAAACCAGTGAGGAAATTGCTGAAACAGCCAACAAGAGACTGTGCATGCCTGGAGGAGAAAGGTGCAAAGGGCACGGCGATGAAGACGTCCAGCCTTCATCAGGAGACCCCCAAGGAAGACGCGGAGCCTTCCTCAGTGCCAGCACCAGTGCGCGCTGCGCCTGCGCCGGGCGTATGCTAATGATGGTAATGAGTGCTGAGAGATCGTTTGCATAACCACACCTTTTCTAAGGAAAACCATGAATGTGCATAGAGTGTAACCATCCATTGTAATCTCTGTGTGCTGTGTGCTGTCAGGAGGAGATATCCCTGCACACCCGGCGCTGAATAAAGCAAATCCCCCTCCCTGGGCTTTGTCTGGGAAGAGTCTCTGGGCCCCGTTTGGGGCCATCCACGTCCATGGGGTTCTGTCAAGTCCCAGTGGAACCTTGGTGCCACGTTGTTCCCCAGCCTCACAGTGCTCTCCTGCTGCTATGAGGTCCCTCCCTCTGTGACACCCTGCAGCCCTGGCTCCATCAGGGTCTCTGGGGTTCCTTGGTGCACGCCTTTCTCCCATCTGAGCCTTGCTTCCATGGGTTCCATGGACTGACAGTTGCCCTCTGCATTCCATGGGCTCAGCTAGATCACAGCAGAGTCTGGCTTTCATCAGGTTCTGATACCTGTTCTGCCAGCTGACAGGGCTGATTTAAAGAGCACAGAAACCAATGGGAAGAATGGTCTTATTTTACTGTGAGTGTTAAGGCAACACAGAAGTAAAATTATACATTCAATAAAACTACATGCTTGGCTTTAGCAACAAGCAAAAAGAAGCAAGGTAATGCACCTAATCATTATTATAGGAGAGAAAGGATAGAGACTGAGAAAGACACATCCCCAATTGCCTAAACACTTTACCATCACGCAGAGTCTGCAGTCACTGGGGAGCTCCATTTCACAGCGAGGACCTGGAGAACTCTTGCAAGCACTTGGGAAAATCCCACGTGGTGCATCCACCCGTAGGTGAGGTCTCCAAATTTGCTCCAAAAGTGGGTCCAGGTTTTTAGACCTAAATCAGCAAGTCAAAGGAACTGGATTGTATTTTTAGCCCATGAACTCCTGGGTCTCCTGGCACTTTTGCTGACCAGGAGGACCCAGGGCTTGGCCAGAGCCCAGTCCCTGGCTTGGAGGGTTTCCCCTAAAATATCCTACAAGCCTCTATTCATGTCAGTTGGGAAAATTTCTTAGAGTGACACATTTCTTGCAGGTAACTACACAAGATTATGTGAAAGTCTCCAAAGCAGCTGGCTTGGTGTTAAACACCTGCAGAAGCACCTTGGTCATCTATTTTTAGCTAACTAAAACTGATGGTGTTAGTCACATAATGCCCAGGGTTTGTCCTGTAAGCCAGCTCTGGCTGAGGGCTGCCCCTCAGGCCTGAGCACATCAGCAGCTGAAGTGACCACGACTGGGAATGGCAAAAACACCCCCTGGGACTGGCCCAGAGGCCCTGGGACTCCCTGGCATGGATCACCTCAGGAGACAGGATTTCAGGGAGCCCAAAGGACTTTTGGAAGAGCTGCTGTGGGCACAGAGGGAATGGCACAGCTGGATCCCTTGCCTGGGCTCCCAGAGGACCCTTCTGCTGTGGGGCTGCTGAGAGTGGAGGAGCAGCAGGTACCCATGGCCACCCCAAAGCAGGGCCCCGTTGGCAACACGGCCCCGACCGGGGCTGCGGGACCCCATCCCTGGGATGAGTCAGGAGCTGCAGAGCTGGGAGTGCTCAGGCAGAGCCGCTGAGCCTTCAGCAGCCCCACACGGCCAGAGTGTGAGCCCAGTGGGGAGTGGGCACTGACGGGGACTGTGGGGCCTGAACCAAGGCCCAGCCCCACTGAGAGCGGCTGTGCCGGACACGCTGCAGCTCCAGGAGCAGCTGGAGCCCCAGGCAGCCAAGGGGAGCCATCATGGATGTTCCTTTCTTCCCCTCAGAAAGGACACTGGGAAGCTGGGGAAGTGTCAATGAAAGGAGCAGGGATGGTGGGAGCTGTGGAACAGCACTGACACGAGAAACCCAAACTCTCCTGAGAAAGGAGGGCAGAAATCCCCGGTGTCCAGCATCCTGCCAGAGAAACCCATTCCCAGAATTACCAACATAAAGCCATCCTCCAATTCTCTGGATTGTGCTGCTCCTGACCCACCAACACCTTCCCCCCAGAGTGAAGCTCTGAAGTGGGATTGATGGAGGAAAGCTGAGCCCTGAGCCAGGCCAGGGTCAGTGCCTGGAGCATCCCCTGGCGCTGTTTGACAGCGGCTCTGCAGGAGCTGGAGATGCAAACAGGACAAACCTGAGCATCTCCCAGCATCAGATACCTCAGAGCTCACACAGCAACACGGCCATGGCTCTCCCAAACTGGATTTAGGAATGGCACACCTACTGCAGCCATTGGATCCAGATCAGCCCAGATCCCTTTGGGACTGTTATAAATGAGAAACTTGACTAGGCCAATATTCAAGCAGCAATCAATTTATTAATTAATATGGTAAAGCATGAGCAATACAGCGCTGGGTACACTGGGGGAAGTTTTCCCTCCAACTGCACACCGATAGTTGAAGGCTTCAGGTACTTATAGGGGTACTCATCAGCTTTCTCAGCAGTTTCTATTCCCAATTCTTACTCATCAGCAGTTTCTATTCCCAATTTTTATGTCACAATTCTATACACTATTGTGATTTAGTTTTAGTTTTTAGTTTTTCTCAGGATGTATCCCAGAAAGGAGTATCCCCAGATAGTGGTGGTTTGGTTTCCGAAAGAAGGAAGAAGTCTCCCAGCTGGTGAGGTCCAGCTCTCCAGATGTGGGTCCGTCTTTTGATTGCAAGGACTATAAATCTCATAACAGTGATGTCCAGCTTCCCTCGGTCGAAACTATTAATCCTTGAGTTGATGTTCATCTTCCTTTCTCAAGCTGCTTTTCACTGTTTTGTTAAGGCGTGAGATAAGCATGTTTCCATTTATATATTCTAAAGCTATAGTTTCAAAGATCCTTACTACAAGCAATGCTCTAAAATTATACTTCAAAAGGTTATTATTGCAAAGCTCTTTAAGGCTCAACTACAAACAGAAAGTTCCTGTCAAAAAGCAACATCCTTAAAGCTTTAATTCAAATGCTCCTAAATCAACTTAAGACTTATAAAGGTTAATTATGAACAAAGGATAGTTCAAAGGCTTCTTCTATGCTTTACTTTCCTCAGTAATTATTAGAATCCGTCTTTATAACCATCCTGTGATCGGTTTCCACACATATTACAATCACAAATACACGCGTTGCCTGTATGTACCTGACACCAAACACAGCTTTGTATTTCACAGGGGGGCACAGGGATGGCTCCTGTGAGAAGCTGCTGGAAGCTTCCACCGTGTCTGGCACAGCCAATTCCTGGTGGCTTCAAAGATGGACCTGCTGCTGGCAAAGGCTGGGCCAGTTACAAATGGTGGTAATGCCTCTGTGATAACAGATTGAAAAAGAAACCAAAATAGAGATTGTGGCGCAGTTTTAACTCCAGTCAGAGGAGAGCAAAGGGAGAACATGTGAGAAGAACAACTGTGCAGACATCAAGGTCAGTGCAGAAGGAGGGGCAGGAGATGCTCCAGGCACTGGAGACCCAGGCACCCTGTAGGAGAGCCATGGAGAGAGGGGCCCTGCTCCCAGGCTGGAGCAGCCTGTCCCTGGAGGAATGCACCCCTGGAAGGGTGACCCATGCTGCAGCAGTTTGGGAAGGACTGTTGTCCCTGGCGTGGACTCACACTGCAGCAGTTTGCAGAGGGCTATTGCCCCTGAAATGGACTCACATGGGAGAAGCTCCTGCAGAACTGCCTCCCTTGGGAGGGACCCACGGTGCAGCAGGGGAACCACTCCTCTCCCTGAGCAGGGGCAGAAGCCATGGGTGATGAACTGACCATAACCCCCATTCCCTGTCTCCCTGCACTGCTGGCGTAGGAGGTAGGGCTGGAAGGAGGGAGGTGAGGATTTTATTTCCCCTTTTCCTGCTCTGACTTTGTTAGTAATAAATGAATTAATTTCACATCTCTAAGCTAAGCCTGTTTTTCCCAGGACATATTTGATGAGTGATCTGGCCCAGTCCTTATCTCAACCCATGAACCCTTTATTAAATTTTCTTGGTCCAGCTGCAGAGGGAAGTGAGTGAGCAGCCCTCATGGATGCCTGGCATTTGGCCTGGGTCAACCCACGACACCTTGGTACCACAGGGTCACAATGGACCCTGGGTTCTATGGGGTCTCATTGGTTCCATGAGGCCCTGCAGGGCCACTTAATTCAACAAGGCCTCAAAGTTTCACAGTGGTCGCCAGGATTAAACAAGGCCCTGCAATGTCAAAATGGACCTTTGGATCCATGGGGGCCCACAGTGTCACAATGGGCTCTTTTGGTTCCACAGCTTCCCTATGGCCCCTCGGTTCCATGTGTCCTGCACTGTTCCATGAATCCTTAGTTCCATGGGGTCCTGTAGGGTCACAATGGTCTCCTTGGTTTCATGGTGCCACAGCTGCCATAATTTCCATGGTATCACAACTGCCCTTGGATCCCAAGAGGCCCCATCGTGTGACAATGGCCCCTTGCTTCCATGGCGCCCTGCAGTGTCACAATGGTGCCCATGATTCCATCAGGCCCTGCAGTGTCACCATGGACAGTTGGTTCAATGACACTCCACAATGTCACCACGGCCCCTTGGTTCCACAGAGCCCCACGGTGTCACTGTGGTCCCTTTGGTTCCAGGGCTCAGAAGTGCCAGAATGACCCTTTGGTTCCATCAGGCCTTGAAGGTTCAAAATGGTCTCCATGGTTTCATGAGTACCCCCTGTGTCACAAGAGACTCTTGGGTCCCTGAAGTTCTCAGTGTCACAATGGGCCCTTGGTTCCATGAGGTTTGGTAGAGTCCTTGGTTCCATGAAGCCCTGCTGTGTCACAATGCCCATGGTTCCATGAGTTTCCATGGTGTCACCACGGTCTCCGAGGATCCCCAGTATCACCATGGTCTCCTTGGTACCATCCAGGCCTTGTAACAAGAGGTACTGAGCCATTTTGTGCCTTAGATGAAAGGCTGCAGAACTCATGGTTGTCAGACTCTGTCACTGATAAGAAACAAAAACCACCTGAATCTGAACGCAAAATATCATCTCAAGTACCTTCAATCCAGGCCTCGACAGAGGTAGAAAATACAAACTGAGATTTCACATTAAATCAAAAACAGGGACCGTACTTTGAATGCAGGCAAAATGCATTCAAGTGCATTCCAATGCACTTGATATGATGGGGAGGTGATGATCCCTTATTCCAAGAGTGAACTTAAAAAGGGCTGACTATTGAAGGAACCACAGAGAAGCACAATATAAGAAAAGCAGGTGGCATAGGTAATTCTGGGATAGGCAGACCAGAAAGCAAGAGCAGATGAGCCAGTGTAGTCGCCACCAAGGAGATCACGTTCACATGCTGTGGGCACAGCCCCATCAGGCCGTGTCACCATCCCCTGGCACAAGGGGGGTCACGATGGTTCATTTTACTGATCTCAGAGTGCAAAGACACACAGCAGGGGACCTTCAGTATTAACCAAAACAAATGCACCTTTCATTGAGTGCCCACAGCAGATGCAACACAAGGATTAGAAAGCAGATAAAGGATAGAGAGACAGAGAAAAGGAGGGGGGGAATAGCTGCCATGAGAGAGATGAAATCCTCGTGGTCTGGCCAATAGATCTGTCTTGTCACATCGGGGAGAGTCTCAAAGTCTTTGGTTAACTCAGGGCTCTTTTATAATCTACCGCTGGGAGGGGAGCAGGACAGCACATGGAGGGAACAGTGGAGAATAAATGCATTGAGAACAGGTACAGACAGCCCAGTTCTGAACAGCACAAACCGGTGCCAGCAGTGAGCGGGGCCCGTTGTTTCAGGACTGGTTCCTATGGGAAACATCAGCTTCCCATGGCAGACATCCCGCTCCAGTCAGGCCAGCACCCCTGGGTTAGAATTTGAAGGGTCTCAGTCTCAGTCCTTGGGGAGGGCTTCATGCTCTGTCCTTGACAGCGGTTGTGAGGCAGATGAGGGATCTTTGGACCGTCTTTCACAGACTGACATCCCAAAACATAAAAATAATCATGCATTTCCTCTTAAAAATAACATTTACTGAATTAATAAAATTATAATTATTTTTCTTATTTATAAAAGAATTATTCTATATTTGTATTACCAAATTTGAATGTTTATATTAAAAATCCATACCTTTTTAGCAAGCAAAAAATTTATTGGTCATTGGTTCTAAGGAACACAATTCCCTTCATTGATTTATTGACCAGTGTGGCTGTTGACTTCTCCTTCTTTATGCTAATTAGTCCTATTTTAAATCATTTTGTCATCTTTTTTATCATTTTCACAGACAGGATAAAAGGGGCCACTTTGGGGTCCAGGGAGAACTTTCTGGGGCACATTTGGGGCAGGTCTGGGTCTGGGGAGGGAAATCAGAGAAAACTTGAGGGTCTGGAGGACACTTAGGGGAGCCGGGTGGGCACTTGGAGGGGCACTCAGGGATTGCGAGGGACAGTTCGGGGTCTGGGGCAGCACTTGGGGGTCCAGGGGGGCCCTTGAAGGTCAGGGAGGGGAATTTGGGGCACTTCGGTGTCCGGGGCAGCACTTGGGGGCCTCTGATTGGGCTCTCTGGGGCGCGGGGGGTGATGGGAGCTGTAGGCAGGGGTCTAATACAGTTTAACGGGGCCGGGGAGCATCACGGGAGTTCAAAGCGCAGCTGCAATGGCTCTCGGTGGAAGCGCGGGGCAAGACGGGAGATAAAGTCCCGGCTGGAACAGGTCTGGACGTGCGCCGCCGAGCATGATGGGAGCCGTAGTCCCGGAAGTGGCTCGAACACT
Organism: Agelaius tricolor; assembly: GCF_023055355.1. NCBI lineage: Eukaryota > Metazoa > Chordata > Aves > Passeriformes > Icteridae > Agelaius > Agelaius tricolor. The sequence goes on from NW_027269303.1 coordinate 1,886,642, forward strand.
TTGTTTAGGGGTCCGGGAAGGCACTTGGGGGACACTTTTGCGTCCGAACCGTGACTTGAGATCCTCATGGTAAGGTAAACGGTTCGAGAGAAATTGCGGGGATCTCGGAGAGCTCTACCCAGGCTCTTTAGGGTGCGGGGTACAGCAGGAGCTTTCGGCGCGGGACTGTTCTGAGGGGCTCTGGGGCCGCGGGGGATGAGAGGAGATGAATTCCCAGAAGTGGCTGTACCGGCCATCTGTGGGGTTGGGAGCACTCAGGGGGGTCTGGGGATGCTTCTGGGGGGTCCCCAGTGGGCGCTGAGGGGAAACTGAGGGATCCTGGACGGTCTGAGGGACACTTAAGGGACAGAGGGGCGGCGGATCCCGGGGTTCTGTGGAGCGCGGGGCATGACGGGCGTTGTAGTCCCGGCTCCAATGGGGCTCAATCGGCCCGCGGGGCATGACGGGAGTGTAGGCAAAAAGGAAAGATGGCGCCCAGCCGAGGACCGCCTTCGAGGCCCCTTTCCAGGCGCGGATTGGCTGTGGGTGCTGATGGGCGGAAGCCTCGGCAAATGGGATGTGGTGGAGGCGGGAACAGCCCATTCAACCTCTCCAGTCCCTCCCAATATAGCGCAGTCCCTCCCAAGTACAGCCCAGTTCATCCCCAGTACTACTCCAGTACAACCCCAGTGCCCCTCCAATCCCTCCCAGGACAGCCCAGTAAAACCCCAGTTCCTTCAGTACAGCCAAGTCCCTCCCAATACACCTGAGTGTACATTCCCAGTCCCTTCCAGTTCCCATTCAATGTCATCCACAGGATGCCCCAGTGTTTCCCAGTCCTCCCCCAATGTTCCCAGTGTCCCCAGTAATTCCCAGTCCTCCCCAGTGTCACTCCCAGGATGTCCCAGTGTCTCCCACAGCGCTCCCAGTGTTCCCCAGTATGTCCCAGTCCTCCCCAGTGTTTCCAAGGACAGTTTAATTTCTCTCGGTCCCTGTGGCAGCCAAACCCAGCAGTGGGGTCAGTGCAGTGCCCATGGGCACAGCCCCTTGCAGTGGCCCAGTGCAGCTTGGGCTGATGATCCACCCTCACAGCCGGCCCAGGGCAGCTCTGCAGTGGCTTTGGTGGCACCTGGGGCTGGCACACACCTGAGCAGTGTGTCTGTTTGCAGTGGGGAAACTCAGGAGTTTGAGATTGCTGCAAAAAGCACAAAAAGGGAAAACCCCTCTTAGGCTGGGTGCAGCCAGCTCTCCAAGCACTGCAGCTCCCAGGGCAGTGAGGACAGACAGGATGGGGCTGGGCAATGTGGAGCAAGGTTGTCCACACTGGGTCAGAGCTCCAGGCACAGCTTCTGTGAGCAGGCCAGAGCTGCTGAGGAGAGACCCTGGGTCAGTATCAATCACAGAATGCTGCAATCACCTCTGCTCTAAAGAGAAATTTAATAAAAGACACCCTTTAAAATAGGAATGTGTATTTCTTACAAGTTCTTTGAAATCTTTTTCCATAACTGGACTAGGAAATCTTTAATGACCCTCTCAGGGCTTTGGTGTTGTTTACATCAGACTCAGTCCTTTAGAGTGTCTTGAAAAAACTTCTCAAGAACTCAAATTTAAATTTAGACTCCAAATTTTCTTGAAGTTTTAATGGGTCCCAGAGAGGGACTTGACTGGGAAAATGTCCCCAGGTTCCACTCCGAGCAGAACACGGGAGGCAGTGATGGCAGCTGGGCACAAGCAAGGCAAAGGTGTCTCTGGTGCTGAGAAAACCTGGGTGTGTTTCAGGAATGCAAAGGACCAAGGCCTGAGCCCCAGCCCCTGGCCAGGCAGATCCTGTCCCTCCCTCATTGCTCAGGGCCGACAGCCTGCAGGGACAGAGGCGCAGGGCAGGGACACCGTAGCACAGCCTGGGCTGCACAGGGCACAGGGATGGGCAGCAGCTGCAAGGCCCTGCCAGAGCCAACTTGGGCAGCACTTTGGCCATGGCTGCTGGCCCTGGGCCTGAGGCCACGAGGGGACAAGTGACCCTTGCAGGCCTGGGGCCTCATTGCCTCCTTGTCCCTGCTCAGCAGCCTGGCAGGGGCTGCCCCATGCTCCTGCCCTTGGCATTGCCCATCCCCACATGCCAGTGCCCATCCCGGGAAGAGCCCTGAGCAATGAGGGAGGGACAGGATCTGCCTGGCCAGGGGCTGGGGCTCAGGCCTTGGCCCTTTGCATTCCTGGAACACATCCAGGTTTGCTCAGCACCAGAGATGTTAGCATTCACAAACACATAATTACATCAGCGATTATATGCGGTGCTTTTTACTGAAGAGCTCTGGGAATCGGGGTAGTTTCCACCCAAATCTGATTCCGACCATACACTCGAGGTGAACGTGTTTTATACTCTATCATTACATAACTTTCATGTTAATTATTAAACTTATATTGTTCTATTGTATACACAGATTTCAGCTAAACATAGCCCCCTTTAAATTTCCAACATAGTTTCTCAAGATTCTTCTTATGGTTATATAATAATTATATTTAATTACTAAACAATCACCACATCTAACAATTATATCTTTTACATACTGCTTACGCAGGTGCAGTGATCTGAGAAAACAAAAAGCCCAATATTTTCAAAGAGTATTTTTAACATTTTCCAGGGCTCCACCATCAGAGACACCTTTGCCTTGCTTGTCCCCACCGGTCATCACTGCCTTCCGTGTTCTGCTCTACCTGGAACCTGGGGACATTTTCCCAGTCAAGTCCCTCAGTGGGATCCATTAAAACTTCAAGAAAATTTGGAGTTTGAAACTGACTTGGAGTTTTTGACAATTTTTTTTAAGACACTCTCAGGGACTGAGTCTGATGTAAACAACACCAAAGCCCTGAGAGGGTCATTAAAGTTTTCCTAGTCCAGTTATGGAAAAAGATTTCAAAGAACTTGTAAGAAATACACATTCCTATTTTAAAGGGTGTCTTTTATTAAATTTCTCTTTAGAGCAGAGGTGATTGCAGCATTCTGTGATTGATATTGACCCAGGGTCTCTCCTCAGCAGCTCTGGCCTGCTCACAGAAGCTGTGCCTGGAGCTCTGACCCAGCGTGGACAACCTTGCTCCACATTGCCCAGCCCCATCCTGTCTGTCCTCACTGCCCTGGGAGCTGCAGTGCTTGGAGAGCTGGCTGCACCCAGCCGAAGAGGGGTTTTCCCTTTTTGTGCTTTTTGCAGCAATCTCAAACTCCTGAGTTTCCCCACTGCAAACAGACACACTGCTTAGGTGTGTGCCAGCCCCAGGTGCCACCAAAGCCACTGCAGAGCTGCTGTGAGGGTGGATCATCAGCCCAAGCTGCACTGGGCCACTGCAAGGGGCTGTGCCCATGGGCACTGCACTGACCCCACTGCTGGGTTTGGCTGCCACGGCCACCGTGAGAAATTAAACTGTCCTTGGAAACACTGGGGAGGACTGGGACATACTGGGGAACACTGGGAGCGCTGTGGGAGACACTGGGACATCCTGGGAGTGACACTGGGGAGGACTGGGACATACTGGGGACACTGGGGACATAGGGGGGAAGACTGGGAGACACTGGGGCATCCTGTGGATGACATTGGGTGGGAACTGGAAGGGACTGGGAATGTACACTCAGGTGTATTGGGAGGGACTGGAGAGGAACTGGGGTTTTACTGGGCTGTCCTGGGAGGGATTGGAGGGGCACTGGGGTTGTAATGGGGTAGTACTGGGGTAATACTGGGGATGAACTGGGCTGTACTTGCGATCAACTGCGCTATACTGGGAGGGACTGGAGAGGTTGAATGGGCTGTTCCCGCCTCCACCGCATCCCATTTGCCGAGGCTTCCGCCCATCACCACCCGCAGCCAATCAGTGCCTGGAATGGGGCCTCGAAGGCGGTCCTCGGCTGGGCGCCATCTTTCCTTTTTGCCTACACTCCCGTCATGCCCCGCGGGCCGATTGAGCCCCATTGGAGCCGGGACTACAACGCCCGTCATGCCCCGCGCTCCACAGAACCCCGGGATCCGCCGCCCCTTTGTCCCTTAAGTGTCCCTCAGACCGTCCAGGATCCCTCAGTTTCCCCTCAGCGCCCACTGGGGACCCCCCAGAAGCATCCCCAGACCCCCTGAGTGCTCCCAACCCCACAGATGGCCGGTACAGCCACTTCTGGGAATTCATCTCCTCTCATCCCCCGCGGCCCCAGAGCCCCTCAGAACAGTCCCGCGCCGAAAGCTCCTGCTGTACCCCGCACCCTAAAGAGCCTGGGTAGAGCTCTCCGAGATCCCCGCAATTTCTCTCGAACCGTTTACCTTACCATGAGGATCTCACGTCGCGGCTCGGACGCAAAAGTGTCCCCCAAGTGCCTTCCCAGACCCCTAAACAAAGTGTTCGAGCCACTTCCGGGACTACGGCTCCCGTCATGCCCCGCGCCCCACCGAGAGCTACTGCAGCTGCGCTTGGAACTCCCGTGATGCTCCCCGGCCCCGTTAAACTGTATCAGCCCTGCGCCTACAACTCCCATCACCCCCTGCGCCCCAGAGAGCCCCGTTAGAGCGCCCCAAGTGCTGCCCCGTACACCGCAGGGCCCCAAATTCCCCTCCCTGACCTTCAAGGGCCCCCCTGGACCCCCAAGTGCTGCCCGAGCCCCCGAACTGTCCCTCGGAATCCCTGAGTGCCCCTCCAAGTGCCCACCCGGCTCCCCTAAGTGTCCTCCAGACCCTCAAGTTTTCTCTGATTTCCCTCCCCAGACCCAGACCTGCCCCAAATGTGCCCTAGAAATGTCTCCCTGGACCCCAAAGTGGCCCCATTTTTCCTGTCTGTGAAAATGATAAAAAAGATGACAAAATGATTTAAAATAGGACTAATTAGCATAAAGAAGGAGAAATCAACATTGATTTATTGACACTGGTCAATAAATCAATGAAGGGAATTGTGTTCCTTAGAACCAATGACCAATAAATTTTTTGCTTGCTAAAAAGGTATGGATTTTTAATATAAACATTCAAATTTGGTAATACAAATATAGAATAATTCTTTTATAAATAAGAAAAATAATTATAATTTTATTAATTCAGTAAATGTTATTTTTAAGAGGAAATGCATGATTATTTTTATGTTTTGGGATGTCAGTCTGTGAAAGACGGTCCAAAGATCCCTCATCTGCCTCACAACCGCTGTCAAGGACGGAGCTTGAAGCCCTCCCCAAGGACTGAGACTGAGACCCTTCAAATTCTAACCCAGGGGTGCTGGCCTGACTGGAGCGGGATGTCTGCCATGGGAAGCTGATGTTTCCCATAGGAACCAGTCCTGAAACAACGGGCCCCACTCACTGCTGGCACCGGTTTGTGCTGTTCAGAACTGGGCTGTCTGTACCTGTTCTCAATGCATTTATTCTCCACTGTTCCCTCCATGTGCTGTCCTGCTCCCCTCCCAGCGGTAGATTATAAAAGAGCCCTGAGTTAACCAAAGACTTTGAGACTCTCCCCGATGTGACAAGACAGATCTATTGGCCGGACCACGAGGATTTCATCTCTCTCATGGCAGCTATTCCCCCCCTCCTTTTCTCTGTCTCTCTGTCCTTTATCTGCTTTCTAATCCTTGTGTTGCATCTGCTGTGGGCACTCAATGAAAGGTGCATTTGTTTTGGTTAATACTGAAGGTCCCTTGCTGTGTGTCTTTGTGCTCTGAGATCAGTAAAATGAACCATTGTGACCCCCCTTGTGCCAGGGGATGGTGACACGGCCTGATGGGGCTGTGCCCACAGCATGTGAGCGTGATCTCCTTGGTGGCGACTACACTGGCTCATCTGCTCTTGCTTTCTGGTCTGCCTATCCCAGAATTACCTATGCCACCTGCTTTTCTTATATTGTGGTTCTCTGTAGTTCCTTCAATAGTCAGCCCTTCTTAGGTTCACTCTTGGAATAGGGGATCATCACCTCCCCATCATATCAAGTGCATTGGAATGCATTCAATGCATTTTGCCTGGATTCAAAATATGGTCCCTGCTTTTGATTTACTGTGAAATCTCAGTTTGTATTTTCTACCTCTGTCGAGGCCTGGATTGAAGGTACTTGAGATGATATTTTGCGTTCAGATTCAGGTTGTTTTTGTTTCTTATCAATGACAGAGCCTGACAACCATGAGTTCTGCAGCCTTTCATCTAAGGCACAAAATGGCTCAGTACCTCTTGTTACAAGGCCTGGATGGTACCAAGGAGACCATGGTGATACTGGGGATCCTCGGAGACCGTGGTGACACCATGGAAACTCATGGAACCATGGCCATTGTGACACAGCAGGGCTTCATGGAACCAAGGAGTCAATTGGGACTCTACCAAACCTCATGGAACCAAGGGCCCATTGTGACACTGAGAACTTCAGGGACCCAAGAGTCTCTTGTGACACAGGGGGTACTCATGAAACCATGGAGACCATTTTGAACCTTCAAGGCCTGATGGAACCAAAGGGTCATTCTGGCACTTCTGAGCCCTGGAACCAAAGGGACCACAGTGACACCATGGGGCTCTGTGGAACCAAGGGGCTGTGGTGACATTGTGGAGTGTCATTGAACCAACTGTCCATGGTGACACTGCAGGGCCTGATGGAATCATGGGCACCATTGTGACACTGCAGGGTGCCATGGAAGCAAGGGGCCATTGTCACACGATGGGGCCTCTTGGGATCCAAGGGCAGTTGTGGTACCATGGAAATTATGGCAACTGTGGCACCATGAAACCAAGGAGACCATTGTGACCCTACAGGACCCCATGGAACTAAGGATTCATGGAACAGTGCAGGACACATGGAACCGAGGGGCCATAGTGAAGCTGTGGAACCAAAAGAGCCCATTGTGACACTGTGGGCCCCCATGGATCCAAAGGTCCATATTGACATTGCAGGGGCTCATGGAATTAGATGAGATTTATAGTCCTTGCAATTAAAATGTGGACCCACATCTGGAGAGCCGGACCCCACCATGTGGGAGACTTCTTCCTTCTTTCAGAAACCGAACCACCACCATCTGGGGATACTCCTTTCTGGGAAACATCCTGAGAAAAACTAAATCACAATAGTGTATAGAATTGTGAGGTAAAAATTGGGAATAGAAACTGCTGAGAAAGCTGATGAGTACCCCTATAAATACCCGTAAGCCTCAACTATGGGTGTGCAGTTGGAGGGAAAACCTCCCCGACGGTACCCAGCACTGTATTGCTCATGCTTTAACATATTAATTAATAAATTGATTGTTGCTTGAATATTGGGCTAGTCAAGCTTCTCATTTATAACACAGTGCTCAGTGGATGCTCAAGGGGTCTCTGTACCTCATGCCCTGGGAATGCTTGGGAGGGGCTGGGGGGGTTGTCCCTGTCCTTGTCAACCCAGGCCATTCCCCAGGGTTGTCCCTGTCCCCATCACCCCCAGGCCATTCCCCAGGGGTGTCCCTGTCCCTGTCACCCCAGGCCATTCCCCAAGGGTGTCCCTGTCCCTGTCACCCCAGGCCATTCCCCAGGGGTCTCCATCATTCTCATCCCAGGGAATGCCTGGGGGGTCTCCCTCCCTCTCTCCCCTGTGCCAGGGGGTGCTCGGGGCAGTCTCTGTCCCTCTCAGCCCAGGGGATGCTCGGGGCTCTCTGTCCCCTCGCCCTGGGGGATGCTCGGGGGGTCTCCATCCCTCTGGCCTCAGGCAATGCCTGTGCAGGGCTGGGCACCAGGGGCTCTGTGTCCCTCTCACCGCTGAGGCTGCTCGGGGCTGGGGGGGCTCTGCCACCTTCTCACCCCTGGGGAGGCCGGGGGGGTCTCTGTCCCTCTCAGCCCTGCTGGGACCCCACCCAAACATCATCGGGGTCACAGGGACAGAGACACCCCCAAAGCCCCAGAAGGGCTGAACCTGGGATTTGGTTTGGGGCTGAGGATTTAGGAAGGGGCTGGAATTGGGGCTGGGCTTGGAGTTGGGGCTGAGATTTGGATTAGAGCTGGGATTGGGGTTAAGGCTAGACATGGGATTGGCTTTAGGGCTGGGGTTGGGATTGGGTCTGGGGCTAGATGAGTCTGGGACTAGGATGTGATTTAATACAGAACTGTGAGTGTGTCTAAACGTGGAGTGAGATAGAGACCAGGATCAGGGTCAGGTTTGGGACTGAGCTCACCCAGAGCAGGACAGGGGGGATGTCACTGCAGGATGTCCCTGGCATTGTCCCAGCCCTCCTCAGGCACCTCCAAACATGGGGGGCAGCTGGGTGCCCCAAGATCCAGGTGCTCCCACGCTGCCCCTCAATACCAGGTGAGCCTTCCCTGAGGGCAGCCCTGACTGTGACCCTTGGGGCTCTGGGATCAGCCCTCACATCCCTGTGGGAGCAGCTGCAGACAGGATGAGAGATTTCCCCCCCTCTTCCCTGTGGGTGGGTGAAGCCCGGCTGCCCTTTTCTTCTGGTGCCTCCTCCTCTCCTCAGCTGAGGATGTCAAACTTCCCAGGAGCAGGAAAATCCCCATTCCCTGTTTGCCTGTGGCTGCAGCCTGGAATATCCACCCAGAATTAAGGACTTTCTGACAGCCCTGCTGAATGACAACGGCAAAAGGTTTGTGAGAAGGGGAAAAAATTGTATTTTGATAGGAAATAAAAGGGGCAAAATGTTTTCTTTCTCTCATATTCCTTTTCAGTCAGTTCTGGTCTGTTTTCAGAGTGCCACCTTCTCAGCTGATTGTGTTTGTGTCCTCCTTTCTCTCCTGCCTCTCTTTGCCTGCTCTGTTTCTCTCTCAGTGTCTCCCTTGAACCAGGGCATCTCCCATCACAGACCCTGCCCTGATTTAATTCCCAGTCCATGAGCTACAACAACCATGGGTGAAGTTATGAAGGCTGGCAGTGAAATGTCACTGTAAGATCTTGCTCCACTTGGCTTTTGGCTCCTTCTTGAGAACTTTTCCTTCCAGGGCAGGAACATCTTTTCCTGGCTGGGAACTGGAATTCCAGCCCCTGGCAGTGTGTGCCATGGATCCCAGAGGGGCATTCCCGAGGCTGCCAGGGTGCTGCTCCTGCTGTGCCTCCCAAGGAGCTGTGCAGGGCCAGGGCACAAGGTCCAGCAGCTCTGTTGGTGCTGCAGTGCCACAAGGGCCCCTGGTTCCTTGAGTTTCCCTACTGCCAACAGCGGTTCCTTGGTTCCCGTGATGCCCTGCTGCTGTGTCACCATGGATATTTGGTGCCATGAAGTTCTCCAGTGTTACAATGGCCTCCTTGGATGGGCAGTGTCACCACGGACCATTGGCTCCATGCAGCCCCGCTGGGTCACCATGGACTCCTTGGTTCCATGAGGCTCTGGTGGTGTCTCCATGGTCTCCTTGGATCCACAGTGTCACAATGGACCACTGGATCCACGTGGCCCTGCTGTGTCACCATGGCCCCTTGGTTCCATGGCACCCCAGGGTCACAATTGACTCCTTGCTTCCACGTCGCCCCCTCAGTGTCAAAATGGCCCCTTTGTTCCATGGGGAACACAAAAGTTTTGTAGAAACTTTGGAAAATCCTGCTTGATGCACCTGGGAACATCTGTTGGCATTCAAGAGAGAAGTTAAAGGTGAGGATGGCACCAGCAGCTTCCATCTGCAACAGAGATCCAGGGAAAGGACAGGGACAGAGGATTCAGCTGCAAGACTCAGAGAATTCTGCTCCCAGAGATCATTTCTTCTCACACTGTCCCTTGTAGAAAGGTGACAGCATTCCAGGCAGCCTGGACAGAGCAGGTGGTTCCTGAGTGGGGTTTGTTGTTCAGGAAACCCACTAAAGGTTTTCATTTGTTCTGATTTGAAAGCAAACCCAGAGAGAGACTCCAAGTCAGAAATACAATTTATTAGGAAAAGAAAAAAAAATCAAAAATCATGCAATAATACAAAAGAATAAACACTGATAAAGTCAGAATATAACCTGTCACTCTGTTGGTCAGGGTGTTGCTAGCAGTCCAGTTGGAATGGTGGCTGCAGTCCTCCTGGAGTGGCAGGTATGGTTCTGTAGGAGCAGTGATCCTGTAGAAGGGTGTAGCCTTCTTCTGAAGATCCAGTGGAAAAGGCAGCTGTTCCTCTGGGAAATCCAGTGGAAAGACAGCTTTTTCTGTCCCAAACCTCAGATTATATCCAGATGGGGATGCTTAGCTCCTCCCCCCTGGGCGGAGCACCTCACAGTGGGCTGATATCATTATGTGAGTCATGGGGTGGGTCCATTAAACAGAAATGGCTCCTGGAGGGAGTTATCTCTGAGTCATGGGGAAAGGCATTGATGGGCCCTTTAACAGGAGATAAGGAAAAAACAATGCCCCTCCTGGTTTCAGCAGCTCTTGAGGATGGGAATAGAATACATCTTTATATTGTAACCTAGGACATCCATCACCGATGGAAGGGTGGGACGGAATAACTTCATACTGGGTGTCATTTTGTGCTCTGCTGGGAGTTCCCCGAGGGCTGGTAGTGCTGTTGGCTTCAGGAACAGTTTGGGCAATGGCTGTGGGACTGAGGGCTGGGTGAAAAACCAGAAGGGTTGTTATTCTTGTATTTACAGTCTTTTTCTACATGTCCAGTTTTCTCGCAGTTATAACAGTTTCCACTGCCTCTATTACATTCTGTATCGTGAAGAAGCATGTTTGCTGCAACCAGCATTTCCATTGCACCCTGGCCGGTGGCCTTGGCTAGGCTGGAGTCACGGTCTGAGACTGCTTGGCAAATGCAAGTGTCAACCATCTGAGCAATGGATGGCTCAGGGTCAAGGGGGAGGGTGTGCAGAACCTTTCTGCAGTCAATACTGGCATTACAGAAAGCTAAATTGCTAATAAAATAATCCCAGACCTTTTGATCATCTACCTGTTTTTCCAGTGCTTTCATAAGGTGCTTTACAAACTTGATATAGCTCTTGTCCAGGCATTGGCGAATGTCAGTGAAGTCAGTGTGGAATGTAGAAGCGTCAGGTGTTTGGAGGAGGGTGGACCATGCAGCACCTTTGAGATCTTCCAGTATTGACTGGGGGAGGACTTCAGCCTGATATTGCAGTCTAGTATAGTCCCTTCCCCAGTAATGTGGTCCATTGTGAGGTGCCACCGCCTTTCTTCCTTAACATAACCTTTTGGTAACTCATTAACTTCATTTATCCAAACTCCTTTCCACAAAATAAATTTGTCAGGTGACAATATAATTTTCATACACTGTTTTAAATTGCATGATACTATTGTGTGGGCAGTAAATGTTGCATCCAGCAAATTGTTAAATTAGGGAAAACCCCTTCCATAACCCTTTGCAGCCTTTACTAAATCCTTCATTTCCCTGTGGGGAATAGATTCCCATTCAGGTTTTGGCCCCTGTTTATACTGCACAGGTGCCACCTGACTCTTGGATACCACCTCCCAGTCCCCCTCCTTTGCAGCTTTTCTTCACATCCTCTGCCAAGAATCCTCGGGCTCATCCTCACTCTTGGATAAGCTATGGCTCTCTTCCTCTGCAGAGGAAGCGGGTCTGCTGGGAGGGGCACAGGGCTTTAGGCCAACTGGCAACACCCGGTGTTGAAGGCCTTTGGTAGCAAAAATGGCTTCCTTCCAGTTGGCCCCGTGTCCAGTTCCAGGGGCGGAACTCAACATCAAGGTGGGACCCATCACAGGGGAGGTACCCGGAGCAAAGGCGGGAAATGGGGATGAAGGTGGGAGGGAATCTCAAATGGCAGTCTCTCTTACAGGATCATGGCCATCTTGTGATTTATAGGAAGGGGGATTAGGACCAGGGGATGTGAGAATGTGGGCAAGGGAATATCTCAGGGCATCATGGCCACTACCACCCTGAGGAGAGGACAGAAAAGGAGGGGAGATGGCAGGTGGCAGATGGCTCATCTGTGCCAAAGGGCAGGCTCCATCTCCCATCCTGTTCTCAGGGAACATGGGTTTGGGAATGTGGGGGACAGGTTGAATAAACCAGGACAAAGGATTGGAACCATGAACTCAATAAATGATCCTATAAATTGAATGAAAGAACAGATAAAATTTCCCAACTTTTAAAACGCCTTGTTTTTGTAAAATATAAAGCTTTTTCCCCAACAGCATCCCAAAACAATAACTGATAGATAGAATCAACAGAGATATCAGGAAGCTCCTCAAATAACCAGTGAACAATACCTTTTAAACTCCCCTCAGAAAATGAACTCCCCTCTAAATTTAAAACTCTTCAAAACTTAAAAACATCCTTTTCAGCTTGGGACTGAGTATTTCCTATAGCTGCCCCCAATGGAAGAGGGAATGCCCACCCACAGGAACAGAAAATCAAAAGCCTGAGTCCTGGCAGCTCTCTGCCACTCAGTCACTCACTCTCAGTCTCACAGGCACAATCTTCAGCCAAAGTGGGGCTTGTGGGGCTGTCAGTGAAGTTGGTCCCACGGATGTTGAGGGGATTGCCGACTTCCACTTCAGTGAGATTCAATAAAGCTTGAGTCTCATTTCAGTGTTGTGGCTGACCCAAAGAGGTACAGCTTCCAGTGAGATCTGGCTGGCATGATCACCACTGGAGACCCTCACAGGGACCTCAATGAATCTGGTCCCTGTTGGGGCGCCATGTGTAGCATCACGGCTCTACTGAGGCCCTCGGAGTGTCCAGCACTCATGAGCCCAAAGCTCACTGCTACCTTAGAAAGCTGCCAGAATTGGCAGGGTAGGTCTTCATATGATCTCCTGCAAACTGGGTTTATTGGTACAGGAACAGGGTCCAGGGATGAAGACAGGGTGTAGGCTGAGGGCACAGGGTCTTATATGGGGTAGTGAGGGTGGAGCTGAGGGTCAGGGTCCAATGGATATGGGGGAAAATGGTGCAGAGGAGGGGTCAGAGGTCAGGTCAGCCAATAGGAAAACAAGGGTGGAGGAATGCAGCAAACTGGGGCCAATGGAGGGACAGAGAGAGAAGAGAACATTCTAGGGACTAACCAAACATGGGCAATAGGAGTTGAACTAGAGTAATTAGGCCAATGGGCCAATGGGGTAACATAACGTGACATAAATCAGCATGTGTCTGCAAAGATCCATGGGAGAAGAAAGCATCTCACCCTAACCTGAAAGCCTGTTCCTCTTATCTGGAACCAGTCCCCCATGGCTGGGGGATTGAGACCCTGATGGTGGGCCTCTGGGCCTCCACACACCCTCACAGCTGGCCCAGGGCAGGTCTGGAGTGCTCTTGGGGGCAGCTTGGGCTTGGCACACATTTGAGGAGGGTGTCTGTTTTCAACAGGGAGCTTAGGAGTTTTAGATTGCTAAAATAAAAGAAGAAAAATCCCTCTTTGCCTGAGTGCAGCCAGTTCTCCAAGCTAAGCTGACCCCAGGTGAGGGAGGAGAGACAGGATGGGGTTTGGAAATGTGGAGCAAGGCTCTCCACATTGGGTCAGACCTCAAGACACAGCTTCTCAGAGCAGGCCAGACCTCCTTAGGAAAGTCCCTGGGTCAATATCAGTCACAGAATGCTGCTATCACTTCTTCTCTATAGAGAACCATACAGCCTTAAGAAAGGAATGTGGATTTATTAGAAGCTATTTGAAATATTTCTCTGTAATAATAGAAAAAGAATTTCCTAGTGAACTGCAATACAGTAGAGGAAAATCAAAGCAGAACCATGGTTTGTCAGGACTTGCTTGATCCTAATGAGCCCCGTGGTGCATTTGGAGCTGAGCCCTGGAACCTCAGGGCCTGAGAGGAGATGGCACAAACCTATCCAGGAGTCAAATACAGACAAAAACCCCAAAGTGTCTTGAGGCATGAATAGGTCCCTCTGAAGTCCATCCCCAACACAGGATGTTCATGGACTCCTTGGAGGAAGAGAGAATTGGAGGCTAGGATGGCACAAAAACCTCTCAGAGACTCAGGGTAGAAAGGAAATTCCAAAGTACCTCAAGAACCTTGAGTATCTCAAGGCATTACTGAGCAGCACTGAGTGTCAGTACAAAGCTCTCCAGGGACTCATTAAAGCCGATAATTGGGGCCATGATTGCACAAACCTCTCACAGAGTCTGGATCAAAGGGGAAACACCAAGTACCTTCAAATAACTGAAGTACCTTGAAGTATTAATGATCCCCACTGAGTGTTGTTACTGACAAAGCCTCTCCAGGGATTAATTACAGCAGATAATTGGAGGCCATGATTGCACAAACCTCTCAGAGACTCCAAGGCAAAAGCCAAAGCCAAAGTCCTTTGAAAAACCTGCAGTCCCTGCAGGGAGCATGAAGGAGCCCCCAGGGCCATTGCTGAGCAAGGCTCCCCAGGGACTCCTTGCAGCAGATCCTTGAGGCCACTGGGATGTGGGCTAGGGGGGGATGCTGAGGGCAGCACAAGGGGCTGACAGTGCCCAGCCTGGCTGGGGCTGTGCCAGGAGGCCCCAGGGCCTCAGCACCAGGTGTCTCCTCCCAGCCCTTGCTGGCACAGACCCTGCTGTGCCCCAGGGCACCAAGACTTGGCTTCTCTTTGTCCCCACCTGTCATCACTGCCTGCAGTTCTCTGCTCTGCCTGGAGCCTGGGGACACTTGCTCAGTCGTGTCCCTCTCTGGGACCCATTAAAAGTCCAAGAAAGTTTGGAGTTGGATTCTGCCTGGAGTTCTGTAGAGATTTCTTCAGCTCCCTCTCAGGGACTGATGTTCAGGGCCTGAGCACAAAGGCCCAGAGGCTGATTAAAGTCCTTGTGCTGTGTCTGTGCTGCTGAGCTGGGCTGGGCTCCTGGCCCAGAGGCAGCTCCTGCTCACTAAGAAGAGCTTCAAAAGCACATTTCTCTGGATGAGCAGCTCTTGTGCCAGCCCAGCAGGGCTGGGGCACCTCCTGCAGCCAGCCCGGGCACAGCCCAGAGGCACAGAGAGCTTCAATCAGTCAGGGCTGGGAAGGGGCTGAGAAGTGCCTGGGGCACAATCCCTGCCAGCCCTTGGCACAGGAACCTCTGGCTGCAGGACAATGCAGCTGCAGCTCCTGGAGCCATCTCCTCAAGCTGGAACATGCCAATGCCTGCAGAGCCTGTGAGTACATTCTCTGCTTGTCTCTTGTGCAGAGCAGCCAGGGGTGCCCAGGGCTGTCCTGCAGAGCAGGGTCCTGCAGCCCAGGGCGCTGTGCTGGGGCAGGGACTCTGCTGCCTGCCAGGGACAGCTCTCAGCCAGCCCTGGCAGCTGCTCCCAGCACTGGGGGACAAGATCTGGGTGGCAGGAGACAGCTGGTGAGGCTTGGAAGTGTTCTCCTTGTGTGGGGAGGATGGTGCATTGTTCAGGACTGCTCCTAGCATGGCAGTGAACTGCAGAACATTTCCAAGTAGATTATACAGGGAGCACAGCAAGGGAGGAGCTGAATAAAAGGGAAAATCCTGCTTTTAAATCTTCTGCTCTGGGTTTCTGGGATGAGAATCTGCATGTATATTTCCATCTCTAAGTTCAGGTAGAATAAAATAAAGAAATTTTCCCTGAGATCTGCATAAACCAGGCAGTGACAGAAATCAGCACAGAGATCCCCACAGGCAGCATCAGTGTTGCTTTTCCAGCCTCCTCAGGGTTGCTCTGACGTTGCCATCAGAGCCTGCAGAGCCAGAGCTGCACCTGGGCAGTGCCAGAGCTGGGAGGGCTCTGCAGGGCAGAGCTGAGCCCCCAGGGCTGGGCTGGGCTCTGGCAGCACTGGCAGGGCCCAGCCCTTGGCACAGGGAAGCAGCTGCTGGCAGGGACAGCTCCAGGCAGCAGAGCCCTGGGCAGGCAGTGGGGGGAAAGTGCCCCCAGGCTGTGCTGGGATATTTCAAGTCCTCTCCACACCCAACTATTCCATGACTACTTTGTTTTACAGATCCCCATGTGCAGCCCCAGCAAATGTCCAACAGCAGCTCCATCAGGCACTTCCTCCTGCTGGCATTGGCAGACACGTGGCAGCTGCAGTTCCTGCACTTCTGCCTCTTGCTGGGCATCTCCCTGGCTGCCCTCCTGGGCAACGGCCTCATCATCAGCGCCATAGCCTGCGGCCACCACCTGCACACGCCCATGTTCTTCTTCCTGCTCAACCTGGCCCTCGCTGACCTGGGCTCCATCTGCACCACTGTCCCCAAAGCCATGCACAATTCCCTCTGGGACACCAGCAACATCTCCTACTTTGGATGTGCTGCACAGCTCTTTTTCTTTCTGTTCTTCATTGGAGCAGAGTTTTATCTCCTGACTGTGATGTGCCACGACCGCTACGTGTCCATCTGCAAACCCCTGCACTACGGGACCCTCCTGGGCAGCAGAGCTTGTGCCCACATGGCAGCAGCTGCCTGGGCCAGTGCCTTTCTCAATGCTCTGCTGCTCACAGCCAATACATTTTCCCTGCCCCTGTGCCATGGCAATGCCCTGGGGCAGTTCTTCTGTGAAATCCCACAGATCCTCAGGCTCTCCTGCTCCAAATCCTACCTCAGAGAACAGGGCCTTCTTGCTGTTAGTGCCTGTTTAGCACTTAGCTGTTTTGTGTTCATTGTTTTCTCCTATGTGCAGATCTTCAGGGCTGTGCTGAGGATCCCCTCTGAGCAGGGGCGGCATAAAGCCTTTTCCACCTGCCTCCCTCACCTGGCTGTAGTCTCCTTGTTCCTCAGCGCTGTTGTGTTTGCCCACTTGAACCCCCCTTCCATGTCCTCCCCATCCCTGGATCTGGCCCTGTCAGTTCTGTACTCGGTGGTGCCTCCAGCCCTGAACCCCCTCATCTACAGCCTGAGGAACCAGGAGCTCAAGGCTGCAGTGGGGAGATTGATGACTGGATGCTTTCAGAAACATTAAAATGCTGGCCAATTTCTGCAAAGCACTTGTAATAAAAGTCATCTTTTATCCTTCTTGTTGATTTAATTTTGGAGGTTCTTTTCCTTTGTTTTAGTATTTTCATATTGTCAACAAAGAAATGTCAACCTCTGTGCCATTTCTCATTTTGTTTCTCTCCACCTTCCCTGTGGCCACAGACTGTGTCAATGAGGGGTTGTGCTCTCAGTGGCTTTAAAGGAGCTAAAGCATCTTTCCCAGCATAGTTTTCTGCAGAGATGCCCTTTTGTTGCCTTCTCTGGAGCTGCAGCAGCAATGTCTGTGTGCAGAGCTGGGGCAGATCAGTGCTGGCCCAGCAGCTGTGCCCAGCAGCAGCAGCAGCAGCAGCACTTGGTGTTGCCAGTGCTGCTGCCGTGGCCCTGCCCCGCTGCCCTGGTGGCCCTGGTGTTGCTGCAGGGCCTGAGTGCTCTCGGGGCCGGGCACAGCCCTGGGGGTGGCAGTGCCGGGGCTGCAGCAGGGACAGGCCATGGGCACTGCTGGGGCAGCGCTGACGCCTCAGGCCAGGCCCTGGGGGCTCCAGGCTCCTTGCCCAGGCTCTCTGCAGAACACGGCCAGGCCAATGCTCAGCACAGAAACCCCCGTGAGCAGCCCCAGGCTGGCCGTGGGCAGGCTGGGGGCAAACAGCATGGCTGGGCCTCTGCAAGGGCCCTGGGGCAGACGGGAAGGAGCAGCAGAGCAGGGGCTGATCCATGCCCAGTGCGCTGCACAGCCCAGGGCAGCGTCCCAGAGCGTCCTCATGCAGCTGCCAACAACATCCCCCCTCTGCAGCCCTGGCCTCTCCCCCAGCTCACACAGGTGCCCCATCCTTGCAGGCACAGACACGGCAGCACTGCCTCAGCAGCCCCTGTTTGCACTGCACACAGCAGGGCCAGCACCCCCATGCTGTTGCTGTGGGGACATGAAGCTGAGGGAGCACAAATGCCATCAGCCCCTGGGGCCAGCAAGGCCTGCGGGACACCAGGGAAACCACTCAGCTTTGTCCTGGCCTCTGCACTCAGCCAGAAAGTTTGTTCCCATCAGCTGGGAGTTTCCTGTGCCACTGCAGACGCTGTTGCTCAGAGCCAGGGCTGCCTGGCAGCCACCCCCAAACTGCCCTCAGCATTTCCTTGGCTTCACCTTTGCTTTCTTTCCTCTTTCCTAATCCAAATTTCTTCATGTTGCCCAGCCCTGTTCCCTCCCCTGCAAACAGCCCATCCCTGTTTGCCCTTTCCTCTCTGGCCCCACTCCCCATTGCAGTTCCTGACTTGGCACCATGGGAACGTCCCTTGGGCAGCAGGATCATCCTACAAGTGCTGCAGGAATTGTCTGCAGGCTCCTGCAGTGCCTGCTGCTGCTCCCTTGCCAGAGGCACCCCAGGCCAGGGGGGCACATCTGGGCTGCTGTGTCTGCCTCTGGGGCTCCCTGTTCTGGGCAGTGAGGAGGAGCTGCAGAGGCTCTGCAGGACTGACAGGATGGGCTTTGGGGCTGCCAGGAGAAGCTGAGGGACCTGGGCTGCTGGAGCTGCTGAAGAGGAGGCCCAGGGCTCATCCTGCAACTGCTCCAAGGGTGGTTTCAGAGAATCCCAGAATCAGCAAGGTTGGAAAAGACCTTGGAGATCATCAAATCCAACCTGTACCCTGACACCGCCTTGTCTCCCCTGAGCCTCCTCTTCTCCAGGATAAAGAACCCCAGCTCCCTCAGCCACTCCTCCCAGGACTTGTGTTCCAGACCCTTCCCCAGCCTTGTTGCCTTTCTCTGGACACATTCCAGCCCCTCCATGGCCTTCCTTGATTGGGGGGCCCAGAACTGGACACAGCACTCGAGGTGCTGCCCAACCAGTGTCCAGCACAGGGGAAGAATCACTGCCCTGCTCCTGCTGGCCACACCATTCCTGATCCATAGGAATGCCAGGGGTTGGATGAGGGAAATGGTGGGGAGGGGGTGGGGAAAAATTCTGATTGATTGTCAGCCATCAAGGGTCTTGATTATCATATCTTTTCAAACTGCATTAAAAGCGTCTGAGGATCAATATCAATTGGACATTGCTGAGATCAATCTATAAACAGGAAAATAAAACTTAACAGAACAAAACTGTACTCTCTGCATTGTTTTAAACTATTGTATATTCACTTTGAGTACACTTCTGTCATCTGTCTAATTACCACATTAAGAACTGAAAACTTGAAATATTCCCCAGGGCCTTTTCTTCTTCAGGTATTCTGAACAAATGTTAATGAGCTCTTCTCAATGAATTCCTGAACTGAGGAGCTCAAGAAAGAAGAAATCTTTGGAGCAGTAAAATTCATCAGCAGCCTCCAAGTGGCTGAGGATCCCTCCCCATGAGAGCAGCAGTGAACAGAAATGGGCACAGCTTTGTGGCTGCCCCAGCTCTGGCATGGGCCCTGGACCTGGAGCAGGAGCAGCTCTTGAGGGCCCTAAGGCCGGGGCTCTGGTGCTGCCCTGGGCAGATGGGATGGCAGCAGGGGCTGCAGAGCTCTCAGCACCTCAGGCCGAGGGCAGCAGGGCAGCCAGGGAGCCTCCTTTGGCCTTGGCCAAGCACCTTCCCCCATGGCTGGGGCTGAGTCCTGTGGCAGCTGCAGCTGCTGCTGTGGCCTTGGCAGGGGCTGAGGCCGTGGGGCCAGTGGCCAGAGCAGCCTGGCCTGAGCAGAGCTGTGGGGCCAGAGCTGGCTGGGCTGGGCTGGGCTCAGAGAGGCCCTTGGTGCTGCCCAGAACTCAGGGCAGCTGGCAGAGCTTGCAGGGAGCTGGGCTGGGCTCCGAGAGCCTGGCCCAGAAACCATCAGTGTCCATCTCAGCCTGGCTGAGCGTGCAGGGCCCAAGAAGAGCAGCCCAGGGTCCGCAAGTTCTCTGTGTGGGAGCTGAGCTTGTGGCCCCTGAGCCCTCTCATGTGCTGGGGCTGCACCTCCAGCTCCAGAGGAGATGTGACAGATGGGAGCAGAGACAAATAATTTCTGCTGGATTGTTTATTGTGTTTGCTTATACAGGTGACCTGCATCCATATACGGAGGGTGTGTTTTGTGTCAGATAACACTGGTAAAGTGGGAAGAATGATATTTTTTAGCTGAAAGTAATCTTTCATGCATAATACACAATAGGAAAAAAAGGACACATATGATCAGAATAGCATCTGGGTTTTTAAGTGCATGAGACTCATTGATGTTCCAGCAGTCAAACCTGTTCAAATATTTTCCTTAGAGCTTCCTTGAGATGAGAGGTGACCACCAGAGGCCAAGGCCAGCCAGAGCTCTCTCTCCTGGCAGCTTTTATCTGGGAGAACCCTTGCATGTAGGCAATTTTTCTGAGTGAGTATCAGTTTTAGCCATGGGCTCCTGGAAAGACGGACAGCTCTTTTCCATGGGAAGGAAAGCACAGAGCCCCAATTCTCCAGGGGTGATGAGAGGCAGCCCTCAACATTCCAAGATCAGCTGGGCCTGTCAAGTGGCCCCTGGGAGGCCAAGCAAGCCAGACTTGTTCCGTATTCCTTTGGTTTCATGGCACTCTGCAGTGTCACAATGTTCTCCTTGCTTCTGAAGTGTCACAATGGCCCCCTGCTTCCAAGAGGCCCTGCAGGGTCACAGTGGCCCTTTGGTTCCCTGGGGCCCCACAGTGTCACAAGGGTCTCCATGATTCCATTGGGGCCTTGCAATGCCAAAATGCTCTCCATGGATCCACGGTGCCCCGCAGGATCACAACGGCCCTTTGGCTCCACAAGGCCCAGAAATGCAGCAATGGCCTCTTGGTTCCACAAAGCCCTGCTGCTTCACACTGGCCCCTTGGGACCATGCGGCCCAACAGAGCCACAAAGATGTCCTTGGTTCCACGAGGCCCCACAGTGTCACAGTGGCCCCTTGGTTTCATGAGGCCCTGAAGTGTCACATTGGTCTCCACAGAAAGGAAACCTCAGAGCCCCCATTTTCCCCTGTCTGTGACACCCCAGTGGTGACAGCCCCAGCATTCCTTCCCTGGAGATGCTCCAAGGGAAGTGTCCAGAGCCATGTCCAGTCAATGGAACCGATCAGCCACTGACCACTGATGAACTGCAGTCAGCAGGGGCCAAGATCAGATGGGCCTGTCTGTCCTGACAGGTTTGTCTGGGAGCAACTCTTGGATATTTGAAGTTTTGAATGTTGAATCCCAATTTCAGCCCATTTAGCCTGGATGAGGAGGCCGGATCTTTTCCATTGGAAGGAAAGCATGGAGCCCCTGTGTTTGAAAGGAAGGGGAGAGCTGGCCCTAAGGAGGCCAAGGCCAGCCAGTCCTGTCTGTAATGGCAGCTTTTCTTTAGGAAGAAACTTTGAATATAGGACTTTTGGAGGTGGAATCCCAATTTTGGTCATGGGCACCTGGAGAAGAAGGATAGTTCTTTTCCATGGGAAGGAAAGCGCTGAGCCCCAGTGTTTCAGGGCAGAATAGAGGCGACCACCAGAAGCTAAGGCCAGACAGAGCAGTCTGTCCTGGCAGCTTTTGTCTTGAGAAACCCTAGCTTGTAGGGAATTTTGGAGGAAAAGTACGCGTTTTGGCCATGGGTGCCTGTGGAGGAGGGAGGTTTCTTTTCCATAGGAAGGAAAGCACAGAGCTCCAGTGTTGAAGGCAGGTGAGAGCCAGCTCTCAGAAAGTCAAGGTCAGCCAGACTTGTTGTTAATGGCAGCTTTTGTCTGGGAGCAATCCCTGGATATTGGGAATTTGGGAATTTGGGAGAGGGAATCCCATTTTGGTCATGGATGCTTGAATGAGAAGGAAAGTTCTTTTCCATAGGAAGGAATGTCCAGAGCCCCAGTGTTTCAGGGGTATATAGGAAGAGACCCTTGACAAGCCAAGGGCAGTTGGACCAGTCAGGCTAAGCCAACCAGACCTGTTACCTGTTCCCCTTTTTCCATGGGCCCCTGCAGTGTCACAATGGTGGTGTCATATTGGATCCTTGGTTCCATGAGGCCCAGATGTGTCACACTGTCCACTTGACATCATGGGACCCCATGATGTCACAATGGTCCCTTGCTTCCACGAGGCCTTGCTGTGTCACAGAGGTCTTCTTGGTACCTTGGTGTCACAATGGACCCCTGGTTCCATGGGGACTCACAGTGTCAGAAGGGTCTCCTTGGTTCCATGAGGCCCTGCAGAGCCCCTTGATTCAACAGGGCCTCAAAGTGTCATCATGGCCTCCAGGATTCCATGAGGCCCCTCAATATCACAATGGACCTTTGGTTCCATGGGGTCCCACGCTATCACATGAATCCTTAGTTCCATAGGGCCCTGTAGGGTCACAATGGCCTCCTTGGTTCCATGGTGCCACACAGTGTGACAACTGTCCCTTAGCCTGCCAAGACTCCATAGTGTGACAATGGTTCCTTGCTTCCATGAGGTCTTGTAGTGTCACAATGGCCCCTTGGTTCAGTGATGCCGTGTAATGTCACAGTGGTCTCCATGATTCCCTAAGGCCTTGCAGTGTCACAACAGACCATTGGTTTCACTGAGCCCCACAGTGTCACTGTGGTCCCCTTGGTTCCACAAGGCCCTGCTGTGTCACAATGGCCCTTTGGTTCCACAAGGCCTCAAAGTGTAAAAATGGCCTCCATGATTCCATGAGGCCCTGCTGTGTCACAATGGAGCCTTGGTTCCATGACGCCCCAGAGTGTCACAATGGTATCCTTGGTTCCACTGGACCCTTCATCCCATGGAGACCCACAGTGTTCACTGCATTCCCCTTGGTTCCATGAGGCCCTGCCATGCTGCTATGGCCCTTTGGCTTCAGTGGGTCCCAAAGTGTCGGAACAGTCTCCATTGTTCCATAAGGCCCCACAAAGTCACTGTCATCCCTGTGGTTCCCCTAGGCCCCACAGTGGAACAATGGACTCTTGGTTCCATGAGGTTCCTAAGTCACAATGGTCTCCTTGGATCTGCAGTGTCACAGTGGCCCCTTGGCTCCATGTAGCCATGCTGTGTCACAATGGCTCATGGTTCCATGAGGCCACAGAGTTTAACAACGGACCCTTGGTTCCATGAGGCCTTGCTGTGCCACAATGGATTTCTGGTTCCATGAGCTTTCATACTGCCCACAGCAGTCTCCTTGGTTCTGCAGGGTCACCATGGACCCTTTGTTCCATGAGGTTCCACAGTAGAACATGGTCACCTTGGTTCTGTGAGGTTCTGCAGTGTCACAATGGGCCCATGGTTCCACCAGGCCTTGCTGTGTGACAATGGCCCCTTGGTTCCCAGAGGTTTCTCAGTGTCACAGTGGTCTCCTTGGATTGGCAGTATCACAATGGACCATTGGTTCAATGTGGCCCCAATGTGCCAAAATGGATTTTGGTTCCATGGGGTTCCATGGTGTCACAATGGACCCTTTGTTCCATGAGTTTGGTTCTGTGAGGCCTCGCCACAATCAAATAGCCGAAATATCAGAATAAGACTCATTAACACTAATTTGCTGTTTAAGAGGGTATCAATTATTCAGGCCTGAGGTCCAGTGAGGGATAACTCCTAACCCTATGTGGACATGTAATTGTACCAGTGTCATTAAATGTGTATTGCAATTTACCCATTACCATAAAACCCACCCCAAGTTCCCAGTTTCAGTCCTTCTTTTTTCTATCACTGCATTCTTTAGCCAGATGTCTTCTTCATCTTTTCCAACCATCCTTGCTGGGAAAGCAGCCCCTGCATGCCTTGTTCCTCTACTTAAAGTTCACAGGCACGGTAAAAATTGAATGAACCCTTTTGGTATCAGCTCAAGGCTTTGTGTGGGCAGGCAGAGGCAGGCAGGAGGCAGAGCTGTCAGCAAAGGAAGGGCCCAGCCAGATGGGGCAGCCGAGGGATGCCCACAGCCTGCAGGGACAGAGGCGCAGGGCAGGGACAGCGTAGGACAGCCTGGGCTGCACAGGGCACAGGGATGGGCAGCAGCTGCAAGACAGCCCTGCCAGAGCCAACTTGGGCAGCACTTTGGCCATGGCTGCTGGCCCTGGGCCTGAGGCCACGAGGGGACAAGTGACCCTTGCAGGCCTGGGGCCTCATTGCCTCCTTGTCCCTGCTCAGCAGCCTGGCAGGGGCTGCCCCATGCTCCTGCCCTTGGCATTGCCCATCCCCACATGCCAGTGCCCATCCCGGGAAGAGCCCTGAGCAATGAGGGAGGGACAGGATCTGCCTGGCCAGGGGCTGGGGCTCAGGCCTTGGCCCTTTGCATTCCTGAAACACATCCAGCTTTGCTCAGCACCAGAGACACCTTTGCCTTGTTTGTCCCCAGCTGTCATCACTGCCACCAGTGTTCTGTTCTACCTGGAACCTGGGGACACTTTCTCAGTCCTGTCCTCCAAAAGGATCTATTTTAAGTATAAGAAACTTCAGTGTTTCAATCTCACTTTGAGTTCTTGAGAAGTTCTTCGAGCACGCTCTGAGGGACTGAGTCTGATGCACAAAGAGCACCAAAGCCCCGGAGGGTCATTAAATCCTTTGTGTCTGTGCTGCTGAGCTGGGCCAGGCTTCTGGCCCAGAGGCAGCTCCTGGCAAGGGCAGCAGAGCTGCAGAGAGACAGCTCTGGCCAGGAGCAGCTCGTGTGCACAGCCCAGCAGGGCTGGGGCACTGCCAGAGCCCCTCAGGGACACCAGCAGGGCACAGACAGAGCTCCCAGGGGCTCAGCACTGGCAGGGGCTGTGGCATGTCCCAGAAGGGGCTGTGTCCCAGCAGCTCCTCTGGGGCTGTGTCATGGAGGCACAGAGCAGCTGTGATGTCAGCAAGGGGCTGTGTGACAGCACAGAGTGGGCTGTGTGAGGTCACAGATTGGGCTATGACATCAAAGAATTTGTTGTGTGAGGTCACTGAGCAGCTACAGCATCACAGAGGGAACTGTGTGACATCACAGAGCAGGCTGTGACATCATGGCATGGCTGTATGACATCATAGAGCAGGCTGTGAGGTCAAAGTGTGTGCTGTGACGTTACAGAGTGGCAGTATGATATAGTAGAGGAAATGTATTTGAATATGTGTATAGAGGCTTTGCCCCAGAGGTCCCGGTTGCCCTCGATGGGCTGCAGCTGTGATGTCCTTAATTGGGCTGCAGCTGTAACTGATGAAGATGACCAGGATAAAGGGGGTGGGTAAGCCAGTCGGGGAGAGCCTTGGAGGAGCCCTGACCTGAGAGAGAACAGCGTGCAGAAGAAGGAGTCTGTGCAGCGAAGATCTGCAGCCATGAGAATACATCAGAGAGGTATGGCCTTTGGAAATCTAATAACAACAATATGGGACTCTAGAAATAATAGAAGAAAAACAAGGGGTGACCCCGACGTGATAGTTAGCAGAGCATAAGACAGCCGAGAGCTGTGGTGGCCAAGAGCTGCGACGGAACAGCCAAGAGCTGCGGTGGTTGCTAGCAGAAGATAAGACAGCCGAGAGCTGTGACGGCCAAGAGCTGTGACAACATAGCCTTTGGGTCAGGGAGCTGTGAAAGAGTATGGCCTTTGAGCAAAGAGCTATGTGTATTGAACATGGCCTGTGAGTCATGGGAGAATGTGGGTTTTGTGCATGACCTGTGAGTCATGAGAAATGTATGTATTGTAATTTAACATCTGTATAACTGTTAACTTAAGTAAAAGCAAAGGGGGAAATATAGTAGAGGAAATGTATTTGAATATGTGTATAGAGGCTTTGCCCCAGAGGTCCCGGTTGCCCTCGACGGGCTGCAGCTGCGATGTCCTTAATTGGGCTGCAGCTGTAACTGATGAAGATGACTGGGATAAAAGGGGGTGGGTAAGCCAGTCGGGGAGAGCCTTGGAGGAGCCCTGACCTGAGAGAGAACAGCATGCAGAAGAAGGAGTCTGTGCAGCAAAGATCTGCAGCCATGAGAATACATCAGAGAGGTATGGACTTTGGAACTCTAATAACAACAATATGGGACTCTAGAAATAATAGAAGAACAACAGTATGACATCACTGAGAGGGTTTTGTGGCATCACAGAGGGCATTGTGACAGCACACAGCTGTCTGTGACATCATAGTGTGAGGCCATAGAGCAGATCTTGCCATCATAGAGAGGGGCTCTGTGAACATGAGAGAATGGGTTGTGACATCACGGGGTGGCTGTGTAACATCATAGAGCAGCCTGTGACGTCACAGAAAGAACTGTGACATCGCAGTGTGACTCTTTGACATCAGAGTCTTCTGTGACACCACAGAGCAGCTGTGTAACATCACAGGTGACTATGTGACATCACAGGGGCAGTGTGACATCACAGGGGCTGTGTGAGGTCACTGGGGAGGTCACTCTGCCCCGGCCCCCCTCACAGTTCCCCCCAGAGCAGTCCAACCCTGCTCGTGCACAGCGGGGTCCCCTGTCCCCCCGGGTCCCCCCGCCCCCGGCGCCGCAGCCTCCCCCAGAGGATGTTCCACGAGATCGACCCCAGAGCCTGACACGGGGACGGGGGGCCGGGGCCCTGGGGGTGGCACAGGGGGACAGGGACCCCCCGGCAGCGTCCCCGTGTCCCCCAGGGCCAGAGCCTGGGCCACGGCTCCTTCACCCTGGTACCAATGAGGCCTTGAGAGCGCTGAAAAAATCCCCAGCAAGGGAGCAGCAAAAACCAGATTGAATATTAAGGGACAGCAGCACAAAGTTCCTTGGCAGGAGTCACTCTGCTTCTGACTGGACACTTCAGGCACACCAAGGAAACAAAGCAACAACAAAACCAAAGCAAATCCAGGCAATCAAACCAGAAATGAACCACGAGCTGTCCCTGTGTGTGTGTATGAGACTCAAGGACAGTGATGGTAAAATAAATATGGCCCAAAAGCTTAACAGAGCTCAAACTTAAAAGGACTTAACATAACCTTAACTGATACCTTCAACTTCACAATTTAGCAGAAGAACAGTACTTAACAGTATTTAACCTAACTTTTAACCCATGACTTTGCAATTTAACAGAGGAATAACATTTAACAGTATTTAACTCTGCCTATAACTTATATTAAATAACTTAGCAAAAGAACAACTCTTAGCAGCATTTAACTTCACTTAGACCTCATGACTTAACCTCACTTACAGGCCTGACTGACTCAGCTATCCAAGGCACTCAAACCCCTCAGAGAGCAGCATTTCTGCCACATTTCCCCAGCACAGGCACTCCTGTGTGCACACAGACACAAAGAGTCAGTGCAAGGCACCTGGGAGAAATTCCCCTGAGGGCAGGAAATGCTCCCTGTGGATCCTTTGGTATCTCCCCAGCAGGTGAAGGGTTGAGCCTGGAGAATTGGGGGGATCGGCCCAGGCTCCATCGTTGTTGGGGATCCCCGAGTGCAGCAAACGGGAGAGTTCCCAGCTGGGAGAGGCCCCACTCAGAGGGAGTCGCTGGCCCAGGAGAGCTCCAAGGGCTCCTTTTGGAGCGCTGTTTGTAGGGCCCCAAGAGAGGGGCTTCAGTCCCAGCAATGGTTCATCCTGGCCACCCTTGGCATCAACAGCTTTCTTTGGCAGGGTGAGAACAGGGATTTTGTGCCAGTGAGGGAACAAAAGCAGTTCCCAGGGCTGCTCCTCCAGAAAGCAGGAGCTGGTTGGGCAGCAGCAGTGCCTGGAGCAGACAGTGTTTGTGATGAGCTGCAGAGGAGCTGAGCCCAGGGGCTGTTGGCCAAGGCTGAGCCCCAAGGAGCATTTCTCATCTGGCAGGGCGGCCTGAGAAGGGGAGGGGGGAATGCAGCAGCACAGGGCCCATGGAACCAAGGGAGCATTGTGACACTGTGGGGCCCTGTGAGACCAAGGGACCATTGTGACACTGTGGAATCATGCAGAATCATGCAGAGCACTGTGGCATTGCTGGGCCTCTTGGAACCCAGGGGACTGTACTGATGCTGTGTGAATCCATAAAATGTAGGGATCATTATGTCACTGAGTGACCCCATCAAACCAATGATCCATTCATGACACCACAGGGTCTCATGGAACTGTGGAGGCCATTGTGACACTTTGGGGTGTCATGGAACCAAGGGGCCATTGTGACACTGTGAGACCCCACAGAGCCAAAGGTCCACTGTGATATTGCAATTTGGGGTCTCATGGAATCATGGAGACACCATTAGGACACTTTACAGCCTCATAGATCCAAGCAGACCATTGTGACACTGAGGGGCACCATGGAATCATGGAGACCATTTTGACACTGTGAGGCCTCATGGAATAAGCAAAGCATTGTGACACTGTGAGGTCTCATGGAACCAGTGAGACCACTGTGACCCTGGGGGTCCCCACACAACCAAGAGGACCATTGTGATACTGTGGGGCCTGTTCAAACCAAGAGGCCTTTGTGACACTGCAGGGCTGCATGGAACCAAAGCTCCAGTGTGACATTGCAGGGCCTGATGTCATCAGGGATCCATTGTGACAATGGGCAACCAAAGGGGACCACTGTGACACTGAAGTGCTGCATGGAACCAAAGCTCCAGGGTGACACAGAGGGGCCTCCAGTTATCAATGGTTCATTGTGACACTGTGGAGCCAAAGGAGACCATTGTGACACTGCAAACCCCCAGGGTCCAAAGGTCCATTGTGATATTGCAGGCCTCATGGAATAGAGGAGTCACATTATGTTGTCAGCTTATTGCAAAAGTTCCATACTGTGGTGGTTTGACAGGAAATGTGTTTTCTGAGATGCTGTGTTTTGGGCCAATGGATATTCAGGCTTTAATATTGGCATTTAACCTGGCCATTAGGACATGGACACGCCTCTGAGAACACGGGGTTAAAAGCAGGGCTCTCTCCTGAGAGGGTCCTTTTGGGTTTCCGGCAGGAAAGAGTTCGGGTCTCTGCCCCGGCCCAGCTGCTGGCTGGGCAGGGGGAGGGGAAAAGCCATGTGGCCGGGAGAGGTAGGCCTGAGCCCGGGGGTGGAAGGGTGGAAGAGAGAGAGTGAGACACCGGGAGCCAATGGGCAGCCCCCCCCCCGAGAGACACAGAGAGAGAGAGAAAGAGAGAGCCGGTGCCCGAGACTGTAACCTTGAAACTGGATAAACATAGGCCTGTGCCGGCAGCACGGCTGGGACGGAGAAGAAGGGGGGGGTTCAGCCGGCCACTTGTAGGAGCTTTTAACCCCTTTTTGGAGAATGAGAACTTTACAGATCATTGACCTCTCCTAGAAGATAGAGTGGAAGATGAGAAAGGAAATGTGCAAGTGTAAGAGAGGTCTGGGCAAGTGAGAAATAGTGGAAGAGTAGAGAAGAATCCTAGAGGGAAGAGATGATGGAGTGGCTTTTGCTGGATTATTTTTGTATAGCCATGGACAGAACCATGTTCCTTGTGACACAGAGACTGCATCTAGGAAAAGGCAATGGCCACAGAACCAAGAGGGTTCAGTGTTGGTGCCCCTCGGCCCCAGGGGATGAAAAAATATGGGGTGGACAGGTGTCCCAAAGGAGAGACTGTGCCCTTTTTGGATCGGGACAGAGCATCCTTAAAAAGACAACCCTAGAAGCAGCTCGGGTCCGTGTTCAGTGGTGAGAGCACTGGACATGAAAGGAAGAGGTCACGATGGCAGATGTATTCCGGGCAGTGCCACGAGTGACACGGAAACACACAAGGCTTCAGCTGTGTTTCCAGGGGAAGCCCATGGTACAAGAAGGACTCCTCTCCTCTTGATGAACTGAGGATTGATTGTCTGAAGGGTGGTGCTGGACCAGGAGTTGGTGATTTTGGGGAATAGATGTATTGTATTGGAAATTTGGTGGGGGGAGAAGGAAATGTATTTGTATGGTTTTCATTTTCCTGTGGGTGTTCCTTTTTATATATAGTTGTAGCGTAGTTAATAAAGTTTTGTTTTCTTCATTTCCAAGTGGAAGCCCGCTTTGCTTATTCCTGGTCACATCTCACAGCAGAAACCAGGGAGAGGGTATCCTCATGGGGGCACTGGCATTGTGCCAGTGTCAAACCATGACAGAATGTTAATGAGCCATGGGACACTGAATCCCTGTACTGAAGAGCTGAAGGCTGAACAAGTGATTTGGAAAATTAAATCAAATTATTCCCAGAGGCTTGGCTTGTTCAGGTGTTCTGAATGTTCATGAGCCCTGGGACACTGAATTCCTGCACTGAAGAGCTGAAGGCTGAACAAGCCTCTGGAGCAGTGAAATTCAGCAGCAGCCTCCAAGTTGCTGAGGGTGTCAGCAGCCCCCACTGAGGCCGTCCCTGCCCAGAGACCGTGGGGGAATGGGCAGACAAGGAGAGCGTCCCTGGGGCTGGGGCAGCACAACTCAGAGGCACCAGCGGCTCCAGCTGGGCAATGGAGTGTGGAATGTGGCTGGGAAAGCCCTGCCTGGGCTGGGCCAAGCAGCACAGACAAGCCCTGACTCCCATATCCCAAAAAAACTCTCTCAAGCAGACATTTAAAAGGAATTACAATTGTTTGTGTACTCTAAGTTAGATGCACTAAGAAATATCAATAAGAGATTTTTAGGAGCTCAAAACAACAAAACAGGAACTTTACTTGGAACTTCAGAAAATCAGAGAAGCTTTGGCAAAAGTTTTAATATGACATTCAATCAACAAAAAACACTTATCAAAGCATTATCTTGGCCCATTCCACTTCACAAACTCTAAGCCTGTTCAATTTTAAGTTAAACAAAATGTCCAAGAGGACGTATATAGAAGTAGACACAGAAAGAGAGAAAATATAATTTAGAGAAGTGCACACATGTCAGGACCCAGGACATCCCTCTGGCTGTCCTGAGCAGCCAAGACCCCTGCCAGGGGTCTCAGAGACCCTGGCACAGAGCCCAAAACACCTCTGGTTTTGATTATGACCCGTGGAGCAAATTACCAACCTTGTATGAAAATCGGCAAGCCACAACAGTTTAAGTAGAATATTAGTGAAGTTATCATGGGGCGGAAAAGTAGATTTTAGGGTTTTTGGTATGGGGGTCCAGGAGGCAACATGGAGGGAACTTGGAACTGGGTATTTTCTCCTTCTTCTTCTTGGCCTCCATCTTCTGCTGTGATGTTGGCACTTAGAGATTGGTTTCGAGTAGAAGCTCACTGTCTAACATAGGTGATAGGAATTGGAAAGTAATTGTAAACATTCTACATGTAGTTTTCAGTATAAAGACATAACACCACCCTGGGGGCAGGCAGAATGATGCCTCAGACTGTCCTGCTTATCTGACCTCGGCAGGGCAGAAGAAAATTTTGTATAGATAAGGTAAAATAAACAACCTTGAGACCAAGAAATGAAGAGCTCTGACTCCTTCTTCAAGCACCAGGCTGGGAAAAGAGACTTTCAAACTTTTCTTGGGATCACTCTGACGAGCTAACGATCCCGACATACACACAGCTACCAACTCCTGGATTCCAGCAGTGTTCAGATGGAAATTCCAAGAGGAGGTAGGGTCAAGATGTGTACTTGCCTTGTGGTCAGCCTTCAATACCCCTTGGTCTCCCTGGGCCCTTCCCCCAGGTGGGGCTTGGGCTCATTTGGTCCCTCAGGAGCTGGGCTGGGGCTGCAGAGGTGGCTGTGGAGCATTGCCTGTGCTGTGCCAGGGACTGGCAGCCACTGCTGGGCTGGGATAGAGGCTCTGGGGGGATTGGGGTTCCAGGGCAGGGCAGGGCTGGGCTTCCAGGGCAGGGCAAGGCTGGACCTGCCCCTTCCTCCCCCACACATGAAATGTTTCAAGCCAACAATCTCCTCCAGTCTCTCACAACAGGCAATGTTGGAGGTGGAACCCCATTTCTGGCCATGGGCACCTGGACTAGAAGGACAGTACTTTTCCATAGGAAGGAAAGCACAGAGCCCCAGTGTTTGGAAGGCAGGTGAGAGCCTCAGTAGGCCAAGGCCATTGAGACTTGTCAGGAATGGCAGATTTTGTCTGGGAGCAGTCTTTGGATATAGGGAATTTGGAGGTGGAACCCAATCTCACCCATGGGTTCCTGGAGAAGGTGGACAGTTCTTTCCCATAGGAAGGGGAGCATGGAGTCTTCCCCAGTGTTTTAGGGACAGATGAGATGTGACCCTTGTGAAACCATTGCCAGCCAGACTTGTCCTGGCAATATTCCTATGTGAACAATCCCTGGATATATGGAAATTTGGAGGTGAAATCCCAATTCTGGCCATGGGTGCCAGGACAAGAAGGACAGTTCTTTTCCATAGGAAGGAAAGCACAGAGCCCCAGTGTTTCAGCAGCAGATGAGAAGAGACCCTCAACATGCCAAGGTCAGCTGAACCAGTCAGGTGGCCCCTGGGGGGCCAAACCAGCCAGATCTGTTCTGTGTTCCATTGGTTTTGTGGGACCCCCATAGTGTCACAATGATGCCTTGGATCCATGAGGCCCCACAGTGCCCTAATGGTGACTTGTTTCCATGGGGTCCCACAGGGTCACAATGGCCCCAAGGTCCAGAAGGTCCTGAAGTGTCCCAATGGTCCCAACAATTCCATGGGGCCTTGCAGTGTCACAATGGTCTCCAGTGTTCCCCAGGCCCCACAGTGTCGCATGACTCCTCTATTCCATGAGCCCTGCATTGTCACAATGGACCTTTGGTTCCATGCAGCCCTGCAGTGTCACAAAGGCCTCTTGGTTTCAGGAGGCCCCACAGTATCACAATGGTCCTCTTGTTTCTGTGGGGACTCCCAGGGCCACAATGGTCTCACTGGTTCCATGAGGCCCCACAGTGTCACAATGGTCCCTTGGTGTCACAGGGCCCCACAGTGTCACAATGGTCCCCTGGTTCCATGGGCCCTGTGCTGCTGCATTCCCCCCTCCCCTTCTCAGGCTGCCCTGCCAGATGAGAAATGCTCCTTGGGGCTCGGCCTTGGCCAACAGCCCCTGGGCTCAGCTCCTCTGCAGCTCATCACAAACACTGTCTGCTCCAGGCACTGCTGCTGCCCAACCAGCTCCTGCTTTCTGGAGGAGCAGCCCTGGGAACTGGTTTTGTTCCCTCCGTGGCACAACATCCCTGTTCTCACCCTGCCAAAGAAAGCTGTTGGTGCCAAGTGTGGCCAGGATGAACCATTGCTGGGACTGAAGCCCCTCTCTTGGGGCCCTGCAAACAGTGCTCCAAAAGGAGCCCTTGGAGCTCTCCTGGGCGACTCCCTCTGAGTGGGGCCTCTCCCAGCTGGGAACTCTCCCGTTTGCTGCACTCGGGGATCCCCAACAACGACGGAGCCTGGACCGATCCCCCCACTCCTCCAGGCTCAACCCTTCACCCGCTGGGGAGATGCCAAAGGATCCACAGGAAGCATTTCCTGCCCTCAGGGGAATTTCTCCCAGGTGCCTTGCACTGACTCTTTGTGTCTGTGTGCACACAGGAGTGCCCGTGCTGGGGCAATCTGTCAGAAATGCTGCTCTCTGAGGGGTTTGAGAGCCTTGGACAGCTGAGACACTCAGGCCTGGAAGAGAGGTTAGGTCATGTGGTCTAAGCAAAGTTCAATGCTCCTAAGTGTTGTTCTTTTGCTAAGTTCTTAAGTTTAATATAAGTTATTAGCTAAGTTGAATATTGGTATGTGTTATTCCACTATTGAATCATTAAGTTATAGGTTAAAAGTTAGGTTAAATAGTGTTAAGTGCTGTTCTTTTGCATAATTGTGAAGTTGAAGGTATCAGTTAAGGTTAAGGTGTAAGTTAAGTCCTGTTAAGTTTGAGCTCTTCTAAGCTTTTATCTCTTTATTCCTTTTTTCCTTGTCCTCACTGTTCTTTGTCACACACACAGGGACAGTTCTCAGTTCATTTCTGGTTTGATTGCCTGGATTTTGTTTCGTTTCGTTGTTGCTTTGTTTCCCTGCTGTGCCTGAAGTGTCCAGTCAGGAGCAGAGTGACTCTTGCCAAGGAACTTTGTGCTGCTGTTGCTTAATTTTCAATCTGGTTTTTGCTGCTCCCTTGCTGGGGATTTTTTCAGCGCTCTCAAGGCCTCATTGGTACCAGGGTGAAGGAGCCCTGGCCCAGGCTCTGGCCCTGGGGGACATGAGGACGCTGCCGGGGGGTCCCTGTCCCCCTGTGCCACCCCCAGGGCCCCGGCCCCCCGTCCCTGTGTCAGGCTCTGAGGTCGATCTCGTGGAACATCCTCTGGGGGAGGCTGCGGCGCCGGGGGCGGGGGGACCCGGGGGGACAGGGGACCCTGGTGTGCACGAGCAGGGTTGGACTGCTCTGGGGGGAACTGTGAGGGGGCCGGGGCAGAGTGACCTCCCCAGTGACCTTACACAGCCCCTGGGATGTCACACTGCCCCTCTGATGTCACATACCCCTGTGATGTCGCACATCCACCCGTAAATGTCAGACACCCCCTTTGATGTCACACAGCCCCCTGTGATGTCACAGTGCACTCTGGCATGTCATACAGCACCCCTGTGATGTCACAGTAATGTGATGTCACTCTGATGTCAGAAAGCCACCCTGTGATGTCACTGTCTGTTCTGTGATATCACAGCCTGCCCTATGATGTTATACAGCCACCCAGTGTTGTCACAACCCACTCTCTGATGTCACAGAGCCACCCTCTATGAACACCAGATCTACTCTATGGCCTCACACTATGATGTCTCAGACAGCTGTGTGATGTCACAACCCCCTCAGTGATGCCACAAAACCCTCTCTGTGATATCATACTGACACTGTAATGTCACAGCACACACTTTGACCTCACAGCCTGCGCTATGATGTCACACAGCCATGCCATGATGTCACAGCCTGCTCTGTGATGTCACAGAATCCCTGCTATGATGCTGTAGCTGCTTAATGACCTCTCCCCACAAACTCTGTGATGTCATCGCCCAATCTGTGACCTCACACAGCCCACTCTGTGCTGTCACATAGCCCCTTGCTGACATCACAGCTGCTCTGTGCCTCCATGACACAGCCACAGAGGAGCTGCTGTGACACAGCCCCCTCTGGGACATGCCACAGCCCCTGCCAGTGCTGAGCCCCTGGGAGCTCTGTCTGTGCCCTGCTGGTGTCCCTGAGG
This sequence comes from Agelaius tricolor, assembly GCF_023055355.1. NCBI lineage: Eukaryota > Metazoa > Chordata > Aves > Passeriformes > Icteridae > Agelaius > Agelaius tricolor. The sequence goes on from NW_027269303.1 coordinate 1,921,305, forward strand.
GGCCCTGGCAGTGCCCCAGCCCTGCTGGGCTGTGCACAGGAGCTGCTCCTGGCCAGAGCTGTCTCTCTGCAGCTCTGCTGCCCTTGCCAGGAGCTGCCTCTGGGCCAGGAGCCCGGCCCAGCCCAGCAGCACAGACACATCACAAGGGCTTTAATGACCCTCTGGGGCTTTGGTGCTCTTTGTGCATCAGACTCAGTCCCTCAGAGTGTGCTCAAAGAACTTCTCAAGAACTCAAAGTGAGATTGAAACACTGAAGTTTCTCATACAAAAAATAGATCCATCTGAAGGACAGGACTGAGAAAGTGTCCCCAGGTTCCAAGCTGAACAGAACCCTGGAGGCAGTGATGACAGGTGGGGACAAGCAAGGGAAAGGTGTCTCTGGTGCTGAGCAAACCTGGGTGTGTTTCAGGATTGCAAAGGGCCAAGGCCTGAGCCCCAGCCCCTGGCAAGGCAGATCCTGTCCCTCCCTCCTTGCTCAGGGCTCTTCCCGGGATGGGTCCTGGCATGTGGGGATGGGCAATGCCAAGGGCAGGAGCATGGGGCAGCCCCTGCCAGGCTGCTGAGCAGGGACAAGGAGGCAATGAGGCCCCAGGCCTGCAAGGGTCACTTGTCCCCTCGTGGCCTCAGGCCCAGGGCCAGCAGCCATGGCCAAAGTGCTGCCCAAGTTGGCTCTGTCAGGGCCTTGCAGCTGCTGCCCATCTCTGTGCCATGTGCAGCCCAGGCTGTCCTACAGTGTCCCTGCCCTGCGCCTCTGTCCCTGCAGGCTGTGGGCATCCCCCGGCTGCCTCACCTGGCTGGCCCCTTCCTTTGCTGACAGCTCTGCCTCCTGCCTGCCTCTGCCTGTCCACACAAAGCCTTGGGCTGCTCCAGGCTCCTGCTGGGGGACGTGCTGCACCACAGCCCTGCCCTGGCAGGGAAATTCCTTTCTCCTGGTGTCCAGCCTGGACCTCCGCAGGTGCCTTTGGAATTAATTCTTTCTTTCTCTGGCTGTTTTCTACTATGTCAAAAGGATACACCATCTCTGAAACCACTCTTCAATCCCTCCCAGGGCTCTCCTCTACTGTCCTCAGTGTCCACCCCACTGAGCACAGAGGTCCTGTGTCCCTATAGAGTGGTCAAGTGCTTGAGGCCAACAGCACCTGGACAAGAGGGACAGTTCTTTTCTATAGGAAGGAAACCACAGAACCCCAGGGTTTGAAGGCAGATGAGAAGCAGTCACCAGAGGCCAAGGCCAGCGAGACCTATCTGTCCTTGCGGCTTTTGTCTGAAAGCAGCCTTTGGATATATGGGGAGTTTTGGGTGTGGAATTCCCTTTCAGCCACGGGTTCCTGGACTGGAATGACAGTTCTCCATAGGAAGGAAAGGAGAGGGCCCCAGTGTTCCAAAGGCTGATTAGAGGCAGCCCCAAGGAGGCCAAGGCAGCCAGATCTGTTGTCAGGGAAGAATCCTTGGAGAGACAGAATTTGGGAGGCCAAACCCCACTTTTGTCTATTGGGCTCTGGACAAGAAGGACAGTTCTTTTCCATAGGAAGGAAAGTGCAGAACCCCAGTGCTTCAAAGGGAGATGAGAGCTGGCCCTTAGGAAGCCGAGGGACCCTAGATAGTCCTGGAAGCTTTTGTTTGGAGCTGTCCTTGGATTTAAGGAATTCTGGAGGTGAATTTTTGGTTTTGGCCATGGATGCCTGGACTTGAAAGATGTTTTTTTCCATGAGAAGAAAAGCACAGGCCCCCGGTGTTTTGAAGGCAGATGAGAGGTGTCCCCCAAGAGGCCAAGGCCAGCCAGAGCTGTCTGTCCTGACAGGTGACATATGGGAATAATCCTTGGATATAATCAAATTTGGAGGAGGAATCCCAATTTCGGCCATGAACCCCTGGAGGAGAAGGACAGTTCTTTCCCACAGGAAGGAAAGCACAGAACTCCAGGGTTTCAGGGGCTGATGAGAAGCAACCCTCAATATGCCAAGGTCAGCTGGACCAGTCAGGCAGCCCCCAGGAGGCCCAGCCAGCCAGACCTGTTCTATGTTCTTGGATCCTTGGGGTCCTGCAGCATCACAATTGCCTCTTGGTTCCATGAGGCCCTGTAGGATCACAACAGCTCTTTGTTTCCATGAGGCTCAGTGATATAACAATGGTCTCCTTGGCTCCACAGTGGCACAATGGCCCCTTGCTTCAATGAGGCCTTGCAGTGTCAAAATGGTTTCCTTGTTTCCATGGGACTGAGAATGCCACAATGGCCCCTTGGTTCCATGAGGATACAGAGTCTCAAAATGGCCCCTTGGTTCTATTGGGTTCCTCAGGGTCACAATGGCCCCTTGTTTCCACCAGGCCTGGATGTGTCACAATGGTCCCTTGCTTCCATGAGGCTTTGCAGTGTCCCAGTGGCTGCTTCAGTTCTACGAGACCCTGTGGTGTCACAGTGGCCCCTTGGTTCCAGTGGGTCCTGAAGTGTCATAATGGTCTCCATGGTTCAATGAGGCCCCACAATGTCACAATGGACTTTTGGTTCCATGAGCTTTTTTACTGCCAACAACAGTCTCCTTGATACCACAGTGTCACATTGGACCCTTGGTTCCATGAGGCCCCTGAGTGTCACAATGGTAACCTTGGTTCTATTGGACCCTTCATCCACTGAAGACCCACAGGGATCACTGGAGTCCCCTTGGTTCCATGAGGCCCTGCCATGCTATAATGGCCCTTTGGTTCCAGTGGGTCCCAAAGTGTCAGAACAGTCTCCATTGTTCCATGAGGCCCCACAAAGTCACTGTCATCCCTGTGGTTCCCCTAGGCCCCACAGTGTGACAATGGACTCTCGGTTCCATGAGGTTCCTCAGTCATAATGGTCTCCTTGGATCCACAGTTTCACAGTGACCCCTTGGCTCCATGTGGCCACACTGTGTCACAATGGCTCGTGGTTCCATGAGGCCACACAGATTAACAACAGACCCTTGGTTCCACGAGGCCTTGCTGTGTCACAATGCACTTCTGGTTCCATGAGCTTTCACACTGCCCACAGCAGTCTCCTTGGTTCTGCAGGGTCACCATGGACCATTTGTTCCATGAGGTTCCATAGTAGAACACGGTCACCTTGGTTCCGTGAGGTTCTGCAGTGTCACAATGGGCCCATGGTTCCACCAGGCCTTGCTGTGACAGAATGGCCCCGTGTTTTCCAGAGGTTTTTCAGTGTCACAATGGTTTCCTTGGATCTGCAGTTTCACAATGGACCATTCGATCAATGTGGCCCCAATGTGCCAAAATGGATTTTGGTTCCATGGGGTTCCATGGTGCCACAATGGACCATTTGTTCCATGAGTTTGCTCAGTGTCAGCTGACTCCTTGGTTCTGTGAGGCCTCGCCACAATCAAATAGCTGAAATATCAGAACAAGACTCATTAAGACTAAATTGCTGCTTAAGAGGGTATCATTTATTCAGGTCTGAGATCTAGTTGGGGATAACTCCTAACCCTGTGTGGACGTGTAATTCTACCAGCGTCACTAAATGTGTATTACAATTTCCCCATTACCATAAAATCCACCCTAAGTCCCCAGTTTCAGTCCTTCTTTTTTCTGCAACTACATTCCTGAGCCAGATGTCTTCTTGTTTTCCAACCATCCTTGCTGGGAAAGCAGCCCCTGCATGGCTTGTTCCTGTGCTGAAAGTTCACAGGCACAGTAAAAATTGAATGAACCCTTTTGGTCTGCCCTGCTTTGTGTGGGCAGGCAGAAGGCAGAGCTGTCAGCAAAGGAAGGGCCCAGCCAGATGGGGCAGCCGGGGGATGCCGACAGCCTGCAGGGACAGAGGCGCAGGGCAGGGACACCGTAGGACAGCCTGGGCTGCACAGGGCACAGGGATGGGCAGCAGCTGCAAGACAGCCCTGACAGAGCCAACTTGGGCAGCACTTTGGCCATGGCAGACACAAAGAGCACCAAAGCCCCAGAGGGTCATTACAGTCCTTGTGCTGTGTCTCTGCTGCTGAGCTGGGCCGGGCTCCTGGCCCAGAGGCAGCTCCTGGCAAGGGCAGCAGAGCTGCAGAGAGACAGCTCTGGCCAGGAGCAGCTCCTGTGCACAGCCCAGCAGGGCTGGGGCACTGCCAGGGCCCCTCAGGGACACCAGCAGGGCACAGACAGAGCTCCCAGGGGCTCAGCACTGGCAGGGGCTGTGGCATGTCCCAGAGGGGGCTGTGTCACAGCAGCACCTCTGTGGCTGTGTCATAGAGGCACAGAGCAGCTGTGATGATCAGCAAGGGGCTGTGTGAAAGCTGAGCGCGGTCACAGATTGGGCAATGACATCACAGAGTTTGTTGTGTGAGGTCATTGAGCAGCTACAGCAACATAGCGGGGTTCTGTGACATCACAGAGCAGGCTGTGACATCACGGCATGACTGTGTGACATCATAGAGTGATGTCAAAGTGTGTGCTGTGACATTCCAGAGTGGCAGTATGACATCACAGAGAGGGTTTTGTGACATCACACAGCTGTCTGTGACATCACAGAGTAGGGTGTGAGACCATAGAGCAGATCCTGCCATCATAGAGGGTGGCTCTGTGACATCATTGAGCAGGCTGTGACATCACAGAACAGACAGTGGCATCACATGGGGGCTGACATCACAGCATCTTCTGTGACATCACAGTGCAGCTGCATGTCATTCTGGGGTGATATCTCAGAGTTGGCTCTGTGACATCACAAGGGTGCTATGTGATGTCACAGGAGGCTTTGTGACATCCCAGGGGCTGTGTGAGGTCACTGGGGAGGTCACTCTGCCCCGGCCCCCCTCACAGTTCCCCCCAGAGCAGTCCAACCCTGCTCGTGCACAGCGGGGTCCCCTGTCCCCTCGGGCCCCCCGCCCCCGGCGCCACAGCCTCCCCCAGAGGATGTTCCACGAGATCGACCCCAGAGCCTGACACAGGGATGGGGGCCAGGGCCCTGGGGGTGGCACAGGGGGACAGGGACCCCCCGGCAGCGTCCCCGTGTCCCCCAGGGCCAGAGCCTGGGCCAGGGCTCCTTCACCCTGGTACCAACGAGGCCTTGAGAGCGCTGAAAAAATCCCCAGTAAGGGATCAGCAGAAACCAGATTTAATATTAAGCAACAGCAGCACAAAGTTCCTTGGCAAGAGTCACTCTGCTCCTGACTGGACACTTCAGGCACACCAAGGAAACAAAGCAACAACAAAACTCAACAAAATCCAGACAATCAAACCAGAAATGAACCAAGAACTGTCCCTGTGTGTGTGTGTGTGACACACGGAGAGTGAGGGCAAGGATAAAAGGAATACAGTCCAAAAGGTTAGCAGAGCTCAAACTTAACAGGACTGAACTTATACCTCAACCTTAACTGCTACCTTCAACTTGACAATTTAGCAAAAGAACAGCACTTAACAGTATTTAACCTAACTTACAACCTATGACTTAATGATTTAACAGTGGAATAACACGTAACAATATTTTACTTAGCCAATAACTTTTATTAAACATAACAGCTTAGAAAAGGAAAAACTCTTAGCAGCATTTAACTTAGCTTAGACCTCATGACTTAACCTCACTTACAGGTCTGACTGACTCAGCTGTCCAAGGCACTCAAACCCCTCAGAGAGCAGCATTTCTGCCACATTTCCCCAGCACAGGCACTCCTGTGTGCACACAGACACAGAGTCAGTGCAAGGCACCTGCGAGAAATTCCCCTGAGGGCAGGAAATGCTTCCTGTGGATCCTTTGGCATCTCCCCAGCGGGTGAAGGGTTGAGCCTGGAGGAGTGGGGGGATCGGCCCAGGGTCCATCGTTGTTGGGGATCCCCGAGTGCAGCAAACGGGAGAGTTCCCAGCTGGGAGAGGCCCCACTCAGAGGGAGTCGCTGGCCCAGGAGAGCTCCAAGGGCTCCTTTTGGAGTGCTGTTTGCAGGGCCCCAAGAGAGGGGCTTCAGTCCCAGCAATGGTTCATCCTGGCCACACTTGGCATCAGCAGCTTTTTTTGGCAGTGTGAGAACAGGGATGTTGTGCCACTGAGGGAACAAAACCAGTTCCCAGGGCTGCTCCTCCAGAAAGCAGGAGCTGGTTGGGCAGCAGCAGTGCCTGGAGCAGACAGTGTTTGTGATGAGCTGCAGAGGAGCTGAGCCCAGGGGCTGTTGGCCAAGGCCGAGCCCCAAGGAGCATTTCTCATCTGGCAGGGCGGCCTGAGAAGGGGAGGGGGGAATGCAGCAGCACAGGGCCCATGGAACCAAGGGACCATTGTGACACTGTGGGGCCCTGTGAGACCAAGGGACCATTGTGACACTGTGGGGCCCTGTGCGACCAAGGGACCATTGTGACACTGTGGGGCCTTGTGACACCAAGGCACCATTGTGACACTGTGGGGCCTCATGGAATCATGGAGAGCACTGTGACATTGCTGGGCGTTGTGGAACCAAGGGGACTGTACTGACACTGTGTGGCTCCAGGGAATGCAGGGATCATTGTGACACTGAGAGGCCGCATCAAACCAAGGGTCCATTGTGACACAACGGAGCCTCATGGAGCCAAAGGTCCATTGTGACATTGCAAGGCCTCATGGAACCATAGAGAGACCATTAAGACACTTCATAGCCTCACAGAACAACCAAGGGGCCATTGTGACACTGTGTGGGCACCATGGAACCATGGAGACCATTGTGACACTGAGGGGACTCATGGGATCATGGAGACCATTGTGACACTGTGAGGCCCCATGGAACAGGCAAAGCATTGTGACACTGTGGGGCCTCATGGAACCAGTGAGACCATTGTGACCCTGGGGGTCCCCACAGAACCAAGAGGACCATTGTGATGCTGTGGGGCCTGGTGAAACCAAGAGGCCTTTGTGACACTGCAGGGCTGAATGGAACCAAAGCTCCAGGGTGACACAGAGGGGCCTCCAGTCATCAGTGGTCCATTGTGACACTGTGGAGCCAAAGGAGACCATTGTGACACTGCAAACCCCCAGGGTCCAAAGGTCCATTGTGACATTGCAGGGCTCATGGAACAGAGGAGTCCCGTGACATTGTGGGGGCTGGGGAACCACGGAGACCATTGTGACACTGCAGGGCCTCATGGAATCATTGGCACCATTGTGACACTGCAGGGCCTTGTGGAATCGTTGGCACCATTGTGACATTTTGGGACCTCATTGAACCAAGGGTCCATTGTGACACTGCTGGACCCCATGGAATCAAAGCACCATTAGGACACTGAAGGGCCCAATGGATCCAAGGGGACCATGGTGATACTGCAGGGCCTCATGAAAGGGAACACAGAAAAGGTCTGGCTGGTTTGGCCTCCCATGGACTACTTGATTGGTCCAGCTGACCTTGGCATGTTGAGGGTTTCTTCTCATCTGCTGCTGGAACACTGGGGCTCCATGCTTTTGTTGCCATGGAAAAGAAATCTCCTTCTCCTCCAGGCACCCATGGCCAGAATTAGGATTTCACCTCCAAATTTCCTTATTTCCAGATTTTTCCCTTAGGAATAGGGGATTTTTCCAATAGGAATATTGCCAGGACAAGTCTGGCTGGCAATGGTTTCATAAGGGTCACCTCTCATTGGTCCCTGAAACACTGGGGATGGCTCTGTGCTTTCATTCCTATGGAAAAGAACTGTCCTGCTTCTGTGTGTGCCCATGGCCACAATTGGGTTTCCAACTCCAAAATTCCTTAAATGCAAGGACTGCTCCCAGACAAAATCTGCCATTCCTGACAAGTCTGGCTGGCCTTGGCCAAGTGAGGCTCTCACCTGCCTTCCAAACACTGGGGCTCTGTGCTATGGAAAAGAATTATCTTTCTCGCCCAGGTGCCCATGGCCAGAATTGGGATTTCACCTCCAACATTCCCTGTTCTGACAGCCTGGAGGAGATTGTTGGCTCAAAACATTTCATGTGTGGGGGAGGAAGGGGCAGGTCTAGCCTTGCCCTGCCCTGGAACCCCAGCCCTGCCCTGCCCTGGAACCCCAATCCCCCCAGAGCCTCTATCCCAGCCCAGCAGTGGCTGCCAGTCCCTGGCACAGCACAGGCAATGCTCCACAGCCACCTCTGCAGCCCCAGCCCAGCTCCTGAGGGACCAAATGAGCCCAAGCCCCACCTGGGGGAAGGGCCCAGGGAGACCAAGGGGTATTGAAGGCTGACCACAAGGCAAGCACACATCTTGACCCTACCTCCTCTTGGAATTTCCATCTGAACACTGCTGGAATCCAGGAGTTGGTAGCTGTGTGTCTGTGCTTCTCTGTATCTTTTTTGTCTTTTATCTCTTTCTGTGTCTTCTTCTGTTTCTGTGCTCCTGCAAATTGTGATTAACATTCCATTGAACAGGCTTAGAGTTTGTGAAGTTGAATGGGCCAAGTCAATGTTTTGAAAAGTGTTTTTTGTTGACTGAGTATCTGTCGTAGTTTGACATGGGAAGAATTTTAAAAAGTAATACAAAACTTCTTGTGGTACTGACAATCTGTTAAACCACTGAGATACTGAACACGCCTCTGTGAAACACAAATGTTAAAGATGAAAAACCCAGGAACCTCCTCTTTCTTTTCGAATCAACAAAGAAGAAGTGGGCCCTGGCCTTGGCCCCCATCTCAACCAAACCAAACCAAACCAAACCAAACCAAACCAAACCAAACCAAATCAAACCCAACCAAACCAAACCAAACCAAGCAACCCTGCCATGGGCGGAGCCCCTTCCCCCCTCCCCAGGCCGCCCCCTCCCCATCGGCCCCATTCTGACCAAACCAAACCCCAACAACTCCCAAACAGGAAAACAAAAGAGGCTACAAAACCCCAACCAGAACAAAGCCAGCCACAGCTATTAAAATCTTACCATCAAGTCCCCTCTCCCAACATGAAAACCCCCTACAACCCATACAAAATAAACCTACAACTAAAAACTTAAACATAAAAAAGCCAAAAACAAACCATAAAACCAATCCTAACCCAACCTACCACAACAAGTTACCAGCAGGTCAGGTGTTAACCCTTTCAATACTTCAATCCTCCCTCGGGTAAAAGAAAAAAACAAAATACGAACATATAAAAAACCCAAAATATAAGCATATAAAAAAATAACATAAAACCATCAAAATCAGTAAAGAAGAAATTAAATCCCCCCAAAAAAAGAAGAAAAATTACCTTAAAACTAAAATCCTCTTATAAACTACAAAGAGAAAACTCTTTTTCTTTATAACACATAAAACTATAACATATTCAAATTATTTTCAAACAAAAACCTGCATACTAAAATAAATAAATGTTAAAATAACTGTAATTTCATAAAAAGTTTAAATTGGGGGGGGGGGGGGAAAGTAATCCAGTATCCCCAAGAGAAGATCTCTTTTCCCAGAAATAAAAATAATTTTAAAAGTAAATAATACAAACTTATACCTTTAAATAACTCATCTTTAAAGCAATACCCCATAAGTTGACATGGCCCATCAACAAGCTGTGAAAAAGCTTCTGGCAATAAATACAACTTCACAAAAACAGAGTTCCCCAGACAACTGTTATCCATGACAGAATTAAGAACCACAAAACTCCTATTTTTTTCCACTTGTAAAAAAGTCTCCATACCCTTACAAAAAAAACTTCTCTCCCAAAGTAAACTAAAAAAAGACTATTCTAGAAGAAGTAAATGAACGAGAAATTTTAAGTTTACTTTATTTAGATTGTCAGTAAAAAGAAAAAGTTGTAGAGAAAAAAAATGTTCTAAAGATTTTTTTTTAATTCTTACCACCTTTCTCTTTTTAATTTATTTTATTAAACTTTTCCTTTATACTCTTTTAAAATTTTTGGCATACTTTAGCTTTCTTGAATCTAATCTCACAATAAAAAAAACATAATTAAGTGACTCTAAAACCCACAACATTCATCAATACATTAATTAAGAAATCTCAAAATTAGAAAAATCTTAACCAACCAAAACCACTACAATGTCATAATAAATCTTTTGCCAATGTTTTTCTGATTTTCTAATGTTGCCAGTAAAGACAGTTTTGTTGTTTTGAGCTCCTGAGAATCTCTTGTTGGTATTTCTCCAGGGAGTCACACTCAGAGTACAGAAACATTTGTAATTCCTTTTAAATGTCTCCTTGAGAGAATTCTTTCCGGGATGGGAGTCAGGGCCTGTCTGTGCTGCTTGGCCCAGCCCAGGCAGGGCTTTCCCAGCCACATTCCACACTCCATTGCCCAGCTGGAGCCGCTGGTGCCTCTGAGTTGTGCTGCCCCAGCCCCAGGGACGCTCTCCTTGTCTGCCCATTCCCCCACGGTCTCTGGGCAGGGATGGCCTCACTGGGGGCTGCTGACATCCTCAGCAACTTGGAGGCTGCTGCTGAATTTCACTGCTCCAGAGGCTTGTTCAGCCTTCAGCTCTTCAGTGCAGGAATTCAGTGTCCCAGGGCTCATGAACATTCAGAACACCTGAACAAGCCAAGCCTCTGGGAATCATTTGATTTTAATTTTCAAATCCTTTGTGGTTAAGTAGATCTCAGTTGTGTATTCAAACTGAATACATGATATTTAAAAAGAGAGCAAGAAAAGATTTTTTAGGTCCTGTTTAGTTTTGTTTTCCTGTTAATTCATTGATATGTGCAATCTCCAATTGACACTGAATCCAAGTACCTCCTCATGCAGTTTGAATGGATATGAAAATCAAGACCCTTCCTGGCTGACAATCAATCAGACTCTGTCCCTACCCCCAGCCCACCATTTCCCCCATCCAAGCCCTGCCACTCAGAGCAGCCTTGTGCAAATCTCAGCTCCCTCCAGCCCAGGCTGCACCTGCAGCTTTCAGCTCCTTGGCTCCAACTCCCACCTGCTTTCCTTGCAGAAGGAGCTGTCCGAGACACAGAGGGATGTTCATTTCTTGTCAGCCAGCAAAGCCAAGGGAAGGCACAGCTCCATCAAATGCAAAAGTCATTCTTCTCTCTGGCTCTGCCCTGCCCCTGATCCCCACAGCCTGTCCTGTTTCCTTCATCCCTCTTTCGCCAGGGACTCTCTGGGACAAGGGAGCTCTGCTCTGGGGATGGAGGGAGGTCCAAGTGCAGCCCTGGAGTGGGAACCACAACTCATCAGGTTTGTGTCCTTTGGGGGCCAGGAACTGGTGAGACTCAGAGGCACAGAAAGTTTCTCTTCATGGCCAACAGACCATGGTTGAACAGGACACAATTCAATAACACTCATGCTCTTCCCTGAGCTAAGTGCAATGTCCCAGCAGCATCTGATGAGTCCACCACCCACAAGGGATTTCCATACTAGAATTAATTTTAGACAAAACGTGGTTCTGTGATAGATATAAACACAATGAAGTTCTTGTATCAGGATGCTCATCTTGGAGTGGGGGCAAAACAGCTCCAACAACTCCTGATTTGCAAAGCTGTCAGTGGTGGATGGAGAAGGGAGGTCAGGCTGCTTTTGGTGCTGAGGAAATGCTGAAACCAGCCTCATTTCATCTCCTCCTGTCCTGGCTGATCTCCCCTCTTTCCCCTCCCACCCATTGGCTTTTGTCTCCCACCAGGCCCCCGGTGAAGAGCCTGGCTCTGTGTTCTCCATCCCCTCCTCGCTGGCACTGCCAGGCTGGGATGAGGAGCCCCTCAGCCTTCCCTGCTCTGGGCTGGACAAGCCCAGCTCCCTCAGCCTCTGCTCACAGCCCAGGGGCTCCAGCCCCACCTTGGAGGCCCTTCCCAGACCCTGCTCCAGCTGCCAGACATCTTTCCTGCCCTGGGCAATCCAAACCAGGCCACAGTGACCTAGTGTCATGATCCATCCTTACAAATGAGTTTTGTGATGGTTCGCGATGTCAGAGTGCAAAAGAACCGACATGGGACAAGGGGGTTTGCAGTGATAATCCAAACAAATGCACCTCTTTTGAAATAACCACAGCAAATATGTGTTGGGGAGGAAGTGAGGAAAAAAAGGAAAAAATAAGGGAAAAGAGGGAGGGAATGAATGGGTATAGAGATACCAAACGTAGAATGGCGAAGTCCTTCGATCTCCAGCCAATGGAGTTCACCAGGTCACGTCCGGGCAGATCTCAGAGGTGCAGTCCATCTGGACTCTAGTTATACTCTCTTTTGATGGGGGAAGGGGAATAGATCTTGAAACCGAATCAAAGGTAGTCTATTGTATCTTTGGGGGAAAGAATGGTATTTAGAGAAGGGTACACACAGTCCATGTTCTCAGCAGTGGGCGAGAGCCATTGTCTTTGTGCTCCAATGCTCACACCTGCAACATCCATCTTGCTTTGGTCAGCTTGCCTCCCCCACACACCTCCCCCAGGTTGGGGGTCTCAGTCCCGGTCCTTGGAAAGTGTGAGAGGGGCCCTTCTCACAGAGGGATTTCATGTCTCGGTTTTTCTCTGGTGAAGAGGCTTCTTACATCTCAGTTTGTCTGTCACGGTGATTGCAAAGGAGCGAGAGGGGTCTTCTTTGGAGGACCACCCAAAACTCGAGAGAAGTCCAGCCAGAGGTGGGGGAAGAATCCCAGAGCTATTGTTGCAAAAAGGGCAGAATGTCCTTCTCTTCTTTTCATGGAGCTCAGTGTAGCATACAGTAAACACACCTGTGAAACAATAGCTTAGCAATGCTCTCAGGCCTCAGGGCCCTTAGCATGGAACTTTCTCCTACAGGGCCAGAGATTTAAGACAGGGGATCTTTTCTTCAGTGGTCCCCAATGACAATCGTGAGGCAGATGAGGGAAATTTCGGACAGTCTCACACCCAGTTGCTCCAGTTGTGTCCTTAGTCCCCTTAGCATGGTTCCAGTACCTTCCAGTTGATCCCAGTTTCTCCCAATGTGCCACATTTTCCTCCCAACATGGGCTCAGTAGCTCCCAGTACCCCCCAGTCAGGATCCATTCTCACCTGCTGTAATCCCAGTGGCTCCCAGGATGATCCCAGTTGTACCCAGTCCCCTCCCCCCAGTGTGGTTCCAGTCACTCCCAGTATGACCCCAGTCATTCCCAGATCTTCCCAGTATGATTCCAGTCATGCCCAGAGTGACCCCTTGTCACTCCCAGTGTGGGCCCAGTTGCTCCCAGTCACCTCCAACATGGTTCCAGTCACAGCCAGCACCTTTCCAGTCACTCCCAGTCTGGTTCCAGTAGGATCCCAGTCATTCTCAGATACTCCTAATACTTTTCAAGTCACTCCCAGTATGATGCTAGCCAGTTCCAGTATGACCCCAGCATGGGCACAGCTGCTCCCATTATCATCCAGTGTGGTTCCAGTTGTTCCCGTTTACCCCAACTGTGGTTTCAATCACTCCCAGCGTATTCCAGTTACTCCCAGCAGGTTCCCAGTTAGTCCCAGTTGTCCTCAGTTGCTTCCAGCCTGATCCCAGTTGCTCACAGCCACTCCCATTCACTCTCAGTGCAGTCCCAGTTGCTCCAAGTATGACCCAGTATGATCCCAGTTGCCCCCAGCCTGGTTCCAGTTGCCCCCTGTTCCTCCCAGTGTGATACCAGTTGAAGCCTGTTGTCCCTTCTGTAGTCCCAGTCACTCCATAGATGATCCCAGTCCCTCCCAGCATGGTTCCAGTCATGCCCAGTTACCCCCAGTGTAGACTCAGTCTCTTCCACTCACTCCCAGTTGCCCCCAGCATGGGGTCCCAGTTCTCCCCAGCATGGTCCCTGCTGTTCCCAGTGTGTTCCCAGTCATCCCCAGTATGGTTACAGACACTCCCAGTACATCCCAGTTGCCCTCAGCATGTCCGTGGTCATTCCCAGACACTCCCAGTGGTCCCAGTAAGGTGCTTGTTATCCCAGGATGATCTCAGTCATGCCCAATATAACCCAGTTGCCTCCAGCACACACCCAGTCATTCCCAGTCCCTCCAGTTTGCTTGCAGCATGATCCCAGTTTCTCTCAGTTGCTCCCAGTAGCCCAAAGTGTGATCCCAGTTGTTCCCTTTCTACACCAATATGAGCCCAGTAACCTCCAGTATGATCCTTGTCACATGCCAGCACTCCCAGTATGGTCCCATTATAATCCCAGTAACTTCCAATCACTCCCAGTATGGTCCCAGTTGCCTCCAGCTAGATCAACCCAGTCAGTCCCAGTATGATGCCATTTGCTGCCAGCGTGCTCCCAGTTGCTCCCAGTCCCCCCCAGTGTGGGGGATGATGTGCATGGTGTGTTCCCAGTCACTCTCAGACACTCCCAGTATTAGTCCAGTCCCTCCCAGCATGATCCAGAGATGATCCCAGTGTGCTCCCAGTCACTGCCAGTATGAACCAGTTGTGCCCCACATGGTTCCAGTTGCTCCCTTTCAGCCTCACTTTTGTTCCAGTCACTCCCAGTCTCACCCAGTTCCTTCCAGCATATTCCAGGTCAGTCCCAGTTCCTTCCAGCCTGATCCCATTTGCTCCCAGCCACTCCCAGTCAGCCTCAGTGTAGCTGCACTCACTGCCAGTATGATCCCAGTCACCTCCAGCATGATCCCTGTTCATCCCAGTAGAAGCCCAGTTGCTTCCAATCATGCCCAGCATGCACCCAGTGACTCCCAGTTCCTTCCAGCATGATGCCAGTTGCTCACAGCTGCTCCTGGTCACCCTCTGAATGATCCCACTCACTCCCAGTATATCCCATTTGCCCCCAGCATGGTCTCAATTGCCCCCTGCAGCCTCCCACTCACTCCCAGTATGATCCCAGTACAGCCCAGTCCCTCCCAGACGCCACTCCTGGGATCCCCCACCCCTCTCTGCGTTCCCCCCTCATGGATCTCCCGAGAGGAGCCCCAAGGGCTGGCAGTGCCCAGCCAGGGTCCCCAGCAAGGCCCAGTTTGGATGGGCAGCCCCCAGTTTGCCCAATTTGCCTCTCCTTTGGCCCGGGCCGGGTTCCCCCCGCCCGCAGCGGCTGGGAGCAGCCGAGAGCCCCACGCTGCCCATCCCGACCTGTCCCGGCTCCATCCCCGCTCCTGCCGCGGGCTGCGAGGGCTGCGGGAACGGGGCACCGAGAGTGTGGCTGCTGCTGGGGGAGGAGGAGGAGGGAGGGAAGGGCAGGGATGAAGGAGGAGAGCCAGAAGGGATGGAAGTAGGGGAAGGAGGTGGGCTTAGGGAGGAGGAGGAGGAGGAGGGATGGAAGAGGAGGAGCAGGAGGAAGAGGAGGGACAAAGGAGGATTAGGGAAAGAAGAAGGAACCAAGAGGTCGAGCTCTCCCTGAATTCGCAGCCCCCACCTGTGGGATCATCACCCCCCCATCCCACAGGTGCCCTGGGCAGGGGAGCTCTGCCCAGATACCCTGGGGGGTCCCTGGGTTGGGTTTTTTGGGGGGGATGTTTGGACAACGAAGAACTGCAAAGCTGAGCAGGAAATGCCCCTTGGGGGGACACTGGGGGGTCCCTGGGTTGGGTATTTTTGGGGGGGATGTTTGGAGAATGAAGAACTCCAAAGCTGAGCAGGAAATGCCCCTTGGGGGGACATCGGAGGGTCCCGGTGGCGGCTGCCGGCAGAGGCAGCCTGGAGGAGCAGAGCCCTGTGTCCCCCAGGAGCCCAAAGTGGGGAGCCCAGAGAGGGGGGAGCGCCGCCATTGGGGGGACCCTCAAGAGCCTGGAGAGGGGCAGGGGGGACTCCTTGGAGCCCCTGCACCCCAAAGCAGAGAATAAAGGGAGAAGGGACACTGGGACCGCAAGACCCCCAGCATCCCTAAGTGGGGAGATGGAAAAGGGGAACTTTTTGGATTGCTGGGACTCCCAGCAGCCTGGAAAGGGCGGGGACTGGGTAGACAGGGGACCCCCAATACATCTGACCCCCAGCAGCTGGGACAGGGAGAACCCCGAACGCCAAATGGGAGAGACCAGAGACAGGGAACTGCTGGGAGGCATTTTCAGGGCTGAATCTTGGTGTTTGGGAGGTTTTTGTGCACCCCAGATGGTTGGTGACTTGTAGAGCTGGACTTGGGTGGGGGAACCCCCTAACCCAATGTGCTAATGCATTGAATTTTTCCTAAACCAGGATTTCCCATTCCCAAACCATGGCTGGATAGAGGAGAAGGCTGCAAGGAAGATGCTCCATGAGCCCCAGGCAGGTGAGGAGGAAGTCAGTGCCCCTTTCCCCCTCTCTCCTGCTCCATCTCCCAGCCCAGCACAGCCCCCGGCTGCAGGACAACCCTGCTGCCAACCCCGTCCTGCCGGGGATGCACTGGGGGGATCTCCTTCCCCTTCCCTCTGGCACGGAGGCAAATCCCATCCTCTCCTTGTCCTTCCTCCCCCAGGGAAGGAGCTGAGGATGGAGACCAGGGAGGACAAATCCCCACAGCAGAACCGCGTGGAAGAGGCCATTTTGAGTGGCTCCATAGCACAGGAATCCAATGGGGAGGAAAATCCCAGAGATCCCACAGGAAGAGGGGCTGCAAACCCAGCCCAGGGTGCTCTGAGGAGGAAAGACCCACTCTGAGCCAGGAAGGTGGACAGAGCTTCAGCCAGAGCTCAGAGCTGGTGTTCCATGAGCAGCTTCACAATGGGGAGAAGCCCCACAAGTGCTTGGAGTGTGGGAAGAGCTTCAGGCAGAGCAGCACCCTGATCAGCCACCAGATGATCCACACTGGGGAATGGCCCTACGAGTGTGGGGAGTGTGGGAAGGGCTTCAGCTGCAGCTCCCACCTCATCATCCACACTGGGAAAGGTCCTACAAGTGTCCCCAGTGTCAGAAGAGGTTTCAGACCAGCTCCAGTCTCCTCCTGCATGAGCGGATTCACACGGATCAGAGGCCCTTCCGCTGCCCCAACTGTGGGATGGGCTTCAAGCAAAACTCCAACCTCATCACCCACCAGCAGATCCACAGCGAGGAGAGGCCCTATGAGTGTCTGGAATGTGGGAAGAGCTTCAGCTGCAGCTCCAGCCTGATCCACCACCAGAGAATCCACATTGGGGAAAGGCCATACAAGTGTGGGGAATATGGGATGACCTTCAGTCAGAGGTCCCAGCTGATCATCCACCAAATGATCCACACGGGGGAGAGGCCCTATGAGTGTCCCGAGTGTCAGAAGAGGTTTCAGACCAGCTCCCATCTCCTCAAGCACCAGTGGATTCACACCGAGGAGAGGCCCTTCCGCTGCCCCGATTGTGGGAAGGGCTTCAAGCAAAACTCCAACCTTGTCACCCACCAGAGTGCCAAAGGCTCCCCAGGGATTGCAGAGAGCAGATCCTTGAGGCCAGGATTGCAGGGAGCCCAAGGCTCTGAGCAGGGAACTGCAATGCTGAGCAAGGCCTGGGCTGGTTGGGGGAAGCAGAAAGGCCAAGCCCTGAGCCCAGCCTGGGACAGCAGGGCCTGTCCCTCACGGGTGGCTCAGGGCTGTTTGTGGGGCAGTGGGATGTGAGGAACAGCAAGGACAAATGTCATAAACCTGTGTGACACTGCAGACCCTCATGGAACCAAGGGGCCAGTGGGACACTGTGGGAAGTTGTGGAACCAAGGGGATCATTGTGGCACTGTTGGGGCCATGGAACCAAGGGGCCAATATGACACTGTGGGGTTTCATGGAAACAAGAGGCCACTGTGAGCCTGCAGGGCTGGAACACCCCAGAACACTGAAATGCTGGGGGTAACCAAAGGTTCATTTCCTTGAGTTTGGTGCACAGGAGAAACACCAACCAGATATTCTCAACATGGACAGATGCAAAGGATATTCTTCTTTTTAGAAAGGGATCCACAAGGATCATCAAGTCCAGCTCTTAAGTGAATGGCCCACACAGGGATTGAACCCACAACCTCAGTGATACCAGCACCATGCTCTAACCAACAGAGCTAAGAGGTCAAAATGACACAAAATTTTACTGGTAAAATATAGACAATCAAGGAACTTTTGCAAAGGGTTTAATACAACATCCACTCCAACAGAAAATGCTTATCGTAGTATTAACTTCATAAATTTAGCCCATTTAACCTAAAAACCGTTAACCCTTAAGATGTTAAGTTACCCAAAAATGTGCCAGGTAAGTAGGATTAGGAGAAGAAATAAAGAACAGCAAGACAGAAGATCCGTAGAAAGACACGCACATAGGTACCAACAGCTCAGGTTCCAGCATCACCAACAGAAGAACCCCAGGAAAAGGCAGGATCCAGACCCTGGGCTGGCCTTGTGCTCCGGCTTTTAACCCCCTGGGCCTTCCTGGCCCCGCCCCTGGGGTGGGATTGCCAGTTGCTCATCCAATCAGAGTCACGGTAGGCACCAGTTGCTGGTGTGTTGATTGACAGCTGGGCCAATCAGAGCTGGGTTAGCACCACCCCTGCTGTGTGATTGACAGCTCTGCCAGGCCAGCGCTGGGGGTGGGGCTCTGTCCCACCACAAACCAAGGCCTGACCCGGCCCTGGCCCCACACGGGCATTCCGAGCATCCCAAGGTGTCTCGGGACATGGATCTCATCCAGCCTCTGACAGCGACCACGGTGACACTACGGAACCTCATGGAGCTGTGGCTCTGTTGTGACAATGCAGGTCCAAGGACACCACGGAACCTCACGGAATCAAGGAGACCGTTGTGCAACTCAGGGGCCCTATGGAAGCAAGGGTCAATGATCAAACATTGGGGCCCATAGAAACAAGGAACCATTGTGACACAGCGGGGCCACATGGAGCCACGGGAACCCTGTGACTCTGTTGGGTCTCATGAAACCAAGAAGCCATTGTGACATTGCCAGAGCTCATGGAATCAAGGAGACCATTGTGACAGTGTTAGGACCCATGAAGTCAATGGAACATGGAACAGGTCTGCCTGGTTTGGACTCCTGGGGGCTGTCTGACAGGTCCCACTGAATTAGACATGCCAAGGGCCACTCCCATCTGACCATGAAGCACTGGGGCTCCGTGCTTTTATTCCTATGGAAAAGAACTGTCTTTCTTGTCTAAGCTCACATGGCTGAAATTAGGATTCCACCTCTAAAATTCCGTATATTCAAGGGTTACTCTCCAAAACAATCTACCAATACAGTCAAGTCTGGCCAGCCTTGGCCTCTGGTGACTGCCTCTCATCTGATCTTGAACCACTGGGGCTCACTTGTTTCCTTCCTATGGAGACCATTGTGACACTGCATGGCGTTGTGGAGCCAAAGGGCCATGGTGACACTGGTGGAACTTGTGGAACCAAGGGGATCATTGTGACACTGTGAGTACCATGGTTCCAAGGGGCCACTGTGACACTGTGGAGTCTTGAGGAACCGTGGAGACCATTGGGAAGCTTTGGGGTCTTCTGAAATGCAGAGGACATTGTGACCCTGCAGGGTACCATGGATCCAAGGGGCCACTGTGACACTGTGGGGCCTCGTGGAACCAAGGACATCACTGTGGCTCTGCTGGGCCGCATGGTCCCAAGGGGCCAGTGTGAAGCAGCAGGGCTTTGTGGAACCCAGAGGCCATTGCTGCATTTCAGGGCCTCGTGGAGCCAAAGGGCCACTGTGATCCTGCAGGGCACCGTGGATCCATGGAGAGCATTGCGGCATTGCAAGGCCCCATGGAATCATGGAGACCCTTGTGACACTGTGGGCCTCATGGAAGGAAGAGGCCATTGTGACACTATGGGAACTTGTGGAACCAAGGGAATCATTGTTGCACTACTGGGCCCCAATGGAACCAAGGGGCCATTGGACACAGCCAGGCTTCATGGAACCAATAGAGCATCATGACACTGTGGGGCCTTGTGGAAGCATGGAGACCATTAGGATCCTTAAGGACTTGTGTAATCAAGGGGCCATTATGACACCTGAGGGCCTCATGGAAGCCAGAGAACCATTGTGACACTGCAGGGCCCTCTGGAACCAAGGGAACATGAAATAGGTGTGGCTGCCTTGGCCTCCCAGGGGTCACCTGACAGGTCTGGCTGACCTTGGAATGTGGAAGGCCACTCCCATCTGCCCCTGAAACACTGGGGCTCTGGGCTTTCCTTTGTATGGAAAAGAACTGTCCATCTTTTCCAGGCATCCATGGCCAAAATTTGGATTCCAGCTCCAAATTTCTGTGTATCCAAGGATTGCTCCCAGACAAAAGCTGCCAGGACAGACAGGTCTGGCTGGTCTTTAACTCCTGAGTGCCAGAACTCACCTGTTTTCCAAACACTGGAAAGGGCTGTCTGCTTTTCTTGTATGGAAAAAATCATCCTTCTCCAGGCACAAATGTCTGAAATTAGGATTCCACATTCATAATTTCAAATATCCAAGGGTTGCTCCAAGCAAATCTGCCAGGACAGACAGATCAGGCTTGCCTTGGCCTCTGGTGGCTGCTGTTCATCAGCTCCTGAAACATGGGGGCTCCGTGGTTTCCTTCCTATGGAGACCAATGTGACATTGGGAGCCTTGTGAAATGAAGGGGCCATTGTGACACTGCAGAGCACCATGGATCCAAGGGACCATTGTGACACTGTGGGGCCTCGTGGAACCAAGGACATCCCTGTGGTTCTGCTGGGCCGGATGGTCCCAAGGGACCAGAGCAAAGCAGCGGTGTGGGAGTTAGCCCAGCTGTAACTCAGAGCCAGCCAGATTTTACTCCGAAAGAATTGGGCGTGAGTTTCAAGCCCTGGGAATCATTTGTTTAACTTAGGGTGAGCTTGAAAGTTCTCCAAAAAGCCTTTAGTGTTGTTATGCTAACTTGTCCAAGTTCTCCTCCCCTATTGGTTACTTGTTTCCCCTATAGGGTTATTGTTCTAGAGTGTTCTACCCTCAAGTGTACATGTCGTTGCTCCCCTTTGTCTTGGGTCTTTGGATCCTGCCCCTCATACTGTGCTCGCCTTCTCCATGTTTATTGTTTTTCACCTGTTATTAAAGTTCCTTTTAAACAACTCCATCGAACCCGCTCCTTTTCATTTTCCCCACCCTCGCCCTGAAGTCAGGGAACCAGAGAGGTTTGTCACAGCCACCCTCATTGTGACCTTTGGCGCCCAAACAGGGACCATGACACTCAGGGCTCCCTGTGTCAGTCACGTCAGCTGGGGTTGGCTGATGGATAGGCCAGCGCTCCCTGGGATTTTGGATTGTGTTGGGCCCAGCGGATTCATCGTTGCTTCGAGGGACCTTGCCCAGGATCAGCAGGGACAATGACGGTTTCACCTGCATAGGATTGCAGGTGGGTTTGGGGAAATGCAAGACATTTATTGCCCATTTTGCCACTGTGTTTTTACACTATGCACCCATGTCCAATAATTGATTTTGGGTGTTCCAGTGGCTCTTCCCCATAAGGCAGAGAAAGAGAAAAATGGGCAGCCAGATGTCCAAAGTAGAAAGGAGCATACATGGATGCTTCAATTCTAACTGATCATGACACAATATTTTCAAAGTATGAATTAAAATCAATCATGAGGTGGATCATTAAAAATTTTCCAGACACCTCTGCTGATGAAATCCATACCACTGAATTTTGGGACTCTGTTGGAGTTAAAAGGGACCCCATTGCACCCTGCATGCTCCCCATCTTCCACACCATCCTTGAGACCCTTTACCAGCAAGCAGTGTGCTGAAAACTCAATCCGTTGGTCACTCCTAACTTGGGACCTCCCCTCAAACCTGCCTTTCTCAGACCTTCCATGATGGTCCAAGATGGCAATGGCCATGCTGTCTTGGAGCATCATGCCCTGGAGACTCAAGACGGAAGGAGCCTGAATGTGGCTCGGGAGCCCGACCATCCTCCCTCCATCTTGGCTCCTCCATTTCCTGCTACCACAGCCTTCTCTTCCGCCCTGAATGAACCTCCAGACTCCACCCCCACAACTGCAGGTCACGCCCCCACTGTCAATCATTCCACCTTCACCCTGGGCCATGCCTCCAAAACTCCACCCCAGGAGTCCGCCATCCTCAATCAAGGCCCTTCATCCCCAACACCTGACAAAATGGCAGCGCCCTCTGCCTCACCCTCCAGCAACAATATAACCCCATGGTCAAAGATACTAAGCCCAACTGTCACACTATTTCTAATCCAAATGTTTTTGCTCCAAGTTATTCTTCCTCCCCAGAAGACAGTTTGGATTCCCCAGAGCCACCTCGCCACTCAACCCCAGAAGATCCCTAGGAAAGAAGCAATTAAGGAAGGAGATTGGCAAATAGTCTCGAAACTCCTCGTTGCCCCAGTATGTTATGAAAGAAGGGGCCAGAATCCCAGCTGTCAGCCAGTGGTTTACAGGGAAATCAAGGAGCTGTGTAGGGCAGCTAAAGACCATAGGAAGGACTTACCTTGTTTTAATGGCCTAATGAGGGCCATGTTTACAGCACATGCTTTAACCCCCTATAATTTAAAATATATTATGACCATGCTGTTGTCACCTACAGAATACACCCTGTGGGAAGGGGGATGGAAGTGTTTACTAAATCAATTAATAGCAGACTATGCTAATAACGAGGCAAGGGTGGAATTGACAATCAGCCATCTAGCTGGAGAAGGACAACACAGCCTACCAGATGATCAAGCAGCAGGTATCCCCAGAGAAGTATTGGATGATATCAAAGAGATGGCTTTGAAAGCTTTATCCAGGTATTGGATGGTAGCACCCCCAGTTTGGACTACCTTGGGTGGCTGCAGCTAAAGCTTTAGGGCAATCAGACCATCCTGGGTGCCTGTTAAGTAAGCAAACCAATGCTGCCTCCCTCACATTGAGTGGCTGCTCTCAGACACAGAGACCATGAGACACGCCACCTTGCAGAACAGCGATAGAGTTTTTACTCTGGGCACATGGGCATGGCTGTGTAGACTCTGAGGGCATGTGCTGCATGAACCTCTCCAGCCACAGCCAGTCAATCCACAAGAGCATTCAGGTACTGAAGGAAGGGTTCAAGAAGCTTCAAGTGGAAAACAAAGACTGGGTCAATAAACTCTTCCAATCTAAGGGACTAAAGGGTTGGATGATATCTAGCTAAAAGAGGACTATTAATTCTCTTAGTGTTTGTTGTTGTATTGTTAATTGTCCCATGTTTGTTTGGATGCTTTTAGAAAGTCTTACAAAATTCTTTCAGTTCCATCTTTGTTGTAAAACAGAAAGGGGGAAGATACCCAACACAGGCTCCTCATGTACTCCTTGGAGGAGAGAACTGGAGGCCAGGATGGCACAAAAACCTCTCAGAGACACAGTGTGGGAAGGAAAATCCTTAGAAGTATTTAAAGTATTCTTAAATCCATAAAGTACCTTAAAAACCTTGAGTATCTCAAGGCATTAATGAGCCCCACTGAGTGTCAGTACAAAGCTCTCCAGGGACTCGTTAAAGCAGATAATTGGGGCCATGATTGCACAAACCTCTCACAGAGTCTGTATCAAAAGGGAAACCCCAAGTACCTCCAAATAACTGAAGTACCCTGAAGTATTAATGAGCCCCACTGAGTGTTGTTACTGACAAAGCCTCTCCAGGGACTAATTATGGCAGATAATTGGAGGCCATGATTGCAGAGACCTCTCAGAGACTCCAAGGCAAAAGCCAAAGCCAAAGTCCTTTGAAAAACCTGCAGTCCCTGCAGGGAGCATGAAGGAGCCCCCAGGGCCATTGCTGAGCAAGGCTCCCCAGGGACTCCTTGCAGCAGATCCTTGAGGCCACTGGGATGTGGGCTAGGGGGGGATGCTGAGGGCAGCACAAGGGGCTGACAGTGCCCAGCCTGGCTGGGGCTGTGCCAGGAGGCCCCAGGGCCTCAGCACAAGGTGTCTCCTCCCAGCCCTTGCTGGCACAGACCCTGCTGTGCCCCAGGGCACCAAGACTTGGCTTCTCTTTGTCCCCACCTGTCAGCACTGCCTGCAGTTCCCTGCTCTGCCTGGGGCCTGGGGACACTTGCTCAGTCCTGTCCCTCTCTGGGACCCATTAAAAGTCCAAGAAACTTTGGAGTTGGATTCTGCCTTGGAGTTCCCGAGAGGTTTCTTCATCTCCCTCTCAGGGACTGATGTTCAGGGCCTGAGCACAAAGCCCCAGAGGCTGATTAAAGTCCTGGTGCTGTGTCTGTGCTGCTGAGCTGGGCTGGGCTCCTGGCACAGAGGCAGCTCCTGGTCACCAAGAAGAGCTTCAAAAGCACATTTCTCTTGATGAGCAGCTCTTGTGCCAGCCCAGCAGGGCTGGGGCACTGCCTGCAGCCAGCGCGGGCACAGCCCAGAGGCACAGAGAGCTTCAATCAGTCAGGGCTGGGAAGGGGCTGAGAAGTGCCTGGGGCACAATCACTGCCAGCCCTTGGCACAGGAACCTCTGGCTGCAGGACAGTGCAGCTGCAGCTCCTGGAGCCATCTCCTCAAGCTGGAACATGCCAATGCCTGCAGAGCCTGTGAGTACATTCTCTGCTTGTCTCTTGTGCAGAGCAGCCAGGGGTGCCCAGGGCTGTCCTGCAGAGCAGGGTCCTGCAGCCCAGGGCGCTGTGCTGGGGCAGGGACTCTGCTGCCTGCCAGGGACAGCTCTCAGCCAGCCCTGGCAGCTGCTCCCAGCACTGGGGGACAAGATCTGGGGGGAAGGAGCCACCCTGAGCAGGGCAGGGGCTGCTGCTGAGAGGGGCTGGGTGGGGCAGGGCTGCTCCCAGCTCCAGACCAGCCTGGGCACAGCTCCACAGGGCACTTCCCAAAGAAGGTAAGCCTGGGATTGCTGGAAAGATCAGGAGCTTTCCTGAGAGTGTTTTCAATTTCATTCTTGTAGAAGGATGGGAAAGTTGGGGTGATGAAAAAAAGATTTTTGCATTTTACACATTTTTCATATATTCATAGCTCTGTAACTTACTATTATATAGTTATAAATCTACAATCCTTACCTAACACTACTAAATTCCTAATTAACTAAAATAAACTAATATTACATACTTATATAATTATAATAATTAACTCTAGTACGTTTCCTAAACTTTCTGTTATATTTTAGAACAATAAGCTCACTGTCTAAATACCTTCCTGAAATACTGTCTTATTATCAGGAAGAGAACCTACAAAAACATTTTTTTAATTGACCAGAATGTGAGCAGTCATAACAAAAATTTTTGGCAAAGAAGCCTTTGGACCTATTCCAACAGGTTGAGCAGGGGGTTTGTAACCAGGGACACTGAAACTCCTATTGGATATTCCTGTTAAATATCCTAATAATCAACCTTAATAAATTGCTGAAATCAGGGGTCGGGTTTTCCCATCCCCACTGGGACACCTGGAAGCTTCCAAGTAATGTCTGGTTTTTACATTACTGTTCTAACACTGTTGCAAGGGTTTTTTTGTTTTCTTTTTTGATTATAGACAACAAGGGGATGAGAGGAGCAGAACAGGAATTGTAATCAGATACTCACAGAACATTCTGAGTTGAAAGGGACACACAGGGTCACCAAAGGAATGTTTGAGCATTTACAGAGAGGTCAGAACTGTAAGTTTGGGTGGTCAGTGTCTCTGCTGGGAGCCTCCCAAAGGGCCCTCAGCCACTCCTCAGCCCTGCACAGCAGCAGCATCACCTTTGCAGGGCCCAGCAGGGCTCTCCTGAGCTGCCCTTGCCCAGCTGCACACAGAGCCTGCCCCAGCCAGGGCCCTGCACACAGGCAGGTTTCTGTAGGGCCCCTGCCAGGGCACACAGGCTGGCATGGGCTCTGTGAGTGCTGGCAGGGACAAGGCTCCTCTCAGGAGGGAATGTCCAGGCCCAGGGAGATGCTCAGGGAAGGAGAGGGGGCTGGAGAGAGCAGGGCTGGGGCAGGAGGGCACTGTTGGTGTGTGGGAGGTGCCGGGCACAGCTGGGCACGGGAACACTGTCCTGAGTGCCCGGCTGTCTCTGCCCTGCCCTCTCAGGCACAGCACCACAACATCTGCTCTTGCTTCTGCCCTGCCCTGACATTGGCACTGTTATCTGCTGCTCTCAGGGAGGCTCTGGCATCTGCAGCAGCTGAGCCAGGCACTGCCCTTGGCATTCCTGCCAGGCAGGGCTGTCCATGGCAATGGGGTGTCCAAGCTTCCCTGGCACCTGTGGGGCTGTGGGCAAAGCAGTCCATGGCAAAGGGGAATGAGCTGAGCCCCTCCCTGAGATCCCATCATGGGCACAGCCAGGGATCTCCTTGCTGTGCCCTGCCAGGCTCTGAGCTGCCCTCCTGGGTACAGACCTGTGCCTGGATCTCTTGGAGTTCCAGCCTGTTGGAGCATCCCAGGGTGACCCAGGAATGTGATTGTGCTCTGATTGCAGCCCAAGGTGCAAAGCCAGGGCAGCTGGGAACAAGCCCGTCCAGCCCCTCACCTTCCCTCAGCCACGGGGAATCCTTTGCCTCTCCCATCTCTCAGTGGCAAACTCTGAGTGCAGCAGAAATGCTGGGGATTTGTGACCTCAGAGAGCCAGGAATGATGTGTGAGTAGGAAAAAAATTCCTTAAACCAGCTCCTGACATCCATGTCCTATAGGACTGTGAGTGCAGATGCTACCAAGACTTTCTGCATTAGGAGTGATTCTCCTGACAAATCTTGAATATCCAGCCTTGTCCCTCTGCCAAATGGCCACAAACCCAGGACAGCAGGGCAGGGATGGCTCCTCGAGAGCCCCCACGCACAGGCCTGGCTGCTCCTGGCACACTCAGCCAGCACAACTGGAGCTCAGGCAGGGACCTGGGTGAAGGTTTTCCCAGAGCAGGAACAAGGCTGGGTGAGTCCCAGCGGGGCAGTCTGCAGGGAATGGCCCAGGTTTGGCTCCAAGCAGCCTCTGCTGACTTGTCACTGTCCTTTCTCCATGAACAGGTGCCCATGTGCAGCCCCAGCAAATGTCCAACAGCAGCTCCATCAGGCACTTCCTGCTGCTGGCATTGGCAGACACGCGGCAGCTGCAGCTCCTGCACTTCTGCCTCTTGCTGGGCATCTCCCTGGCTGCCCTCCTGGGCAACGGCCTCATCATCAGCACCGTAGCCTGCGGCCACCACCTGCACACGCCCATGTTCTTCTTCCTGCTCAACCTGGCCCTCAGCGACCTGGGCTCCATCTGCACCACTGTCCCCAAAGCCATGCACAATTCCCTCTGGGACACCAGCAACATCTCCTACACTGGATGTGCTGCTCAAGTCTTTCTGATTTTCTTCTTCCTTGGAGCAGAGTATTTCCTCCTGACCGTGATGTGCTACGACCGCTACGTGTCCATCTGCAAACCCCTGCACTACGGGACCCTCCTGGGCAGCAGAGCTTGTGCCCACATGGCAGCAGCTGCCTGGGCCAGTGCCTTTCTCAATGCTCTCATGCACACAGCCAATACATTTTCCTTGCCCCTTTGCAAGGGCAATGCCCTGGGCCAGTTCTTCTGTGAAGTACCCCAGATCCTCAAGCTCTCCTGTGCAAACTCCTATCTCAGGGAACTTGGGCTTCTTGCTGTTACTGTCTGTTTAGATTGTGGCTGTTTTGTGTTCATTGTTTTCTCCTATGTGCAGATCTTCAGGGCTGTGCTGAGGATCCCCTCTGAGCAGGGACGGCACAAGGCCTTTTCCACCTGCCTCCCTCACCTGGCTGTGGTCTCTCTGTTCCTAAGCACGGGTATATTTTACTACCTGAAGTCCCCCTCCATGTCCTCCCCATCCCTGGATCTGTCCCTGTCAGTTCTGTACTCGGTGGTGCCTCCAGCCCTGAACCCCCTCATCTACAGCCTGAGGAACCAGGAGCTCAAGGCTGCTGTGTGGAGACTGATGACTGGATGCTTTCAGAAACATTAAACTGCTGGAATTTTCTGCAAATCACTTGCAATAAAAGTCAACTTTGATACTTGCTGGTTTCATTTTGGAGGTTCTTCTTCTTTGTTTTACTTTTTTCATATTGTCCACAAAGAAATGTCATTGTTTTTGCCATTTCTCATTTTGTTTCTCTCCACCTTCCCTGTGGCCACACACTGTGTAAATGAGGGGCTGCGCTCTCGGTGGTTTTAAAGGAACTAAAGGATCTCCCAGCAGAGTTTTCTGCAGAGATGCCCTTGTGTTGCCTTCTCTGGAGCTGCAGCAGCAATGTCTGTGTGCAGAGCTGGGGCAGATCAGTGCTGGCCCAGCAGCTGTGCCCAGCAGCAGCAGCAGCAGCAGCACTTGGTGTTGCCAGTGCTGCTGCCGTGGCCCTGCCCCGCTGCCCTGGTGGCCCTGGTGTTGCTGCAGGGCCTGAGTGCTCTCGGGGCCGGGCACAGCCCTGGGGGTGGCAGTGCCGGGGCTGCAGCAGGGACAGGCCATGGGCACTGCTGGGGCAGCGCTGACGCCTCAGGCCAGGCCCTGGGGGCTGCAGGCTCCTTGCCCAGGCTCTCTCAAGGACACGGCCAGGCCAATGCTCAGCACAGAAACCCCCGTCAGCAGCCCCAGGCTGGCCGTGGGCAGGCTGGGGGCAAACAGCATGGCTGGGGCTCTGCAAGGGCCCTGGGCCAGATGGGAAGGAGCAGCAGAGCAGGGGCTGATCCATGCCCAGTGCACTGCACAGCCCAGGGCAGCGTCCCAGAGCGTCCTCATGCAGCTGCCAACAACATCCCCCCTCTGCAGCCCTGGCCTCTCCCCCAGCTCACACAGGTGCCCCATCCTTGCAGGCACAGACACGGCAGCACTGCCTCAGCAGCCCCTGTTTGCATTGCACACAGCAGGGCCAGCACCCCCATGCTGTTGCTGTGGGGACATGAACCTGAGGGAGCACAAATGCCATCAGCCCCTGGGGCCAGCAAGGGCTGGGGGACACCAGGGAAACCACTCAGCTTTGTCCTGACCTCTGCACTCAGCCAGAAAGTTTGTTCCCATCAGCTGGGAGTTTCCTGTGCCACTGCAGACGCTGCTGCTCAGAGCCAGGGCTGCTTGGCAGCCACCCCCAAACTGCCCTCAGCATTTCCTTGGCTTCTCCTTTGCTTTCTTTACTATTCCTGCTACAAATTTCTTTCAATTGCCCACTCCATGGGGCCTAGAACTGGACAGCCCTCGAGGTGCTCCCCAATTAGTACCCAGCACAGGGGAAGAATCACTGCCCTGGTCCTGCTGGCCACATCATTTCTTGAACCATAGGATTGCCAGGCATTGGATTAGGGAAATGGTGGGCAGAGGGTGAGGGTAAAGTGTTATTCACTGTCAGCCATACGGGGACTTGATTTTCTTATCTATTCAGACTGTATTAAAAGGTGCTGGAGATCTGTACCAGTTAGACATTGCTGATATAAATTTATATTCAGGAAATGAAAACTTAACAGGAGAAAACAGTTCTCTGCATTTTTTTCAATACAGTATATTCATTTTGAATACATTTGTGAAATGTGTCTAATAAACCAAAGGAATTAAAAACTTTAATTATTCCCAGGGGCTTTTCTTTTTCAGGTGTTTTGCATAAATATTTGTGAGCTTTTGTCACTGAATTCTTGAACTGAAGAGCTC
Organism: Agelaius tricolor; assembly: GCF_023055355.1. Lineage (NCBI taxonomy): Eukaryota > Metazoa > Chordata > Aves > Passeriformes > Icteridae > Agelaius > Agelaius tricolor. The sequence continues at coordinate 1,950,523 of NW_027269303.1, forward strand.
AAGAAAGAAGAGTCCTCTGGAACAGTAAAATTCATCAGCAACCTCCAAGTGGCTGAGGATCCATGCCCATGAGAGCAGCAATGAACAGAAATGGGCACAGCTTTGTGGCTGACCCAGCTTTGGCATGGGCCCTGAGCCTGGAGCAGGAGCAGCTCTTGAGGGCCCCAAGGCCGGGGCTCTGGTGCTGCCCTGGGCAGATGGGATGGCAGCAGGGGCTGCAGAGCTCTCAGCACCTCAGGCCGAGGGGAGCAGGGCAGCCAGGGAGCCTCCTTTGGCCTTGGCCCAGCACCTTCCCCCATGGCTGGGGCTGAGTCCTGTGGCAGCTGCAGCTGCTGCTGTGGCCTTGGCAGGGGCTGAGGCCGTGGGGCCAGTGGCCAGAGCAGCCTGGCCTGAGCAGAGCTGTGGGGCCAGAGCCGGCTGGGCTGGGCTGGGCTCAGAGAGGCCCTTGGTGCTGCCCAGAGCTCAGGGCAGCTGGCAGAGCTTGCAGGGAGCTGGGCTGGGCTCCGAGAGCCTGGCCCAGAAACCATCAGTGTCCATCTCAGCCTGGCTGAGCGTGCAGGGGCAGGACTCAGGCCAGGCCTTGTGGGGCAGGGCCAGCGCCTGTGCAAGGCATTGCAAACAGGCAAGTGGCCCAGAGAGGAGGCTGCTCTGTGCCCTTGGTGGCACGGACAGAGCAGGGAGGGGGCCCAGGACATTTGTCAGCGCCAGCCTCTGTGCCCATGCGTTGGCAGCCCTGGCTGCTGAGCCCAGCTTTGGCCTGGGCTGAGTTTGGCTGTGGCCCAGCTCCATCCTCCTGCGGGGCTCAGGGCCTGTTCCCGGCCATGGCCAGCCCTGGCTGCCTCTCTGCTGGCCCAGAGGCCGGCAGAGCCCGGGGCAGGGCTGTCTGTGCAGCCCCACAGGTGCCACGGGCTCTGCAGGAGCTGGCAGAGGCTGCCCAGCAGGGAGGCCATGGGGCACAGAGCCCCAAGGCTGCTGTGGGCACCACGGCACAGGGGCCGTTCCCAGCCGCAATGCTCCTGGCCTGGGCTGGGCCTGCACAGGGGCTGGGCCACCATGGCTGGGCCAGCACAGGGCCACAAAGGGGCCACGCAGCCGCTGCCGGGGCTGACAGCAAGGCCAGGCACACACAAGCAATTGCTGAGCATGGCCTGCGCTGGCCAGGCCTGACTGTGCCAAAGGCAGAGCTCAGCTGCCCTTGGGGGCTGCAGCAACACTCCAGAGCCCAAAGAGCCTCCATGGCTGGGCTGGAGACCAAGGCTGCAGCAGGGAAATGCAGAGCTGCTGTGGGATGGGGAGGGCATTGAATTCCAGCACACACCTCAGCTCTCTGATGATCCCAGCACCATGCTGGGCCCTGTTTCAGACTGGAGCAGAGCAGATGTTGATGGGACAGGAGCCCTGTGGGGCTGTCAGGGACCTGCAGCTTGCAAGGTGCTCTGCTCTCCCTCAGGTGCTCTGGGAGAGATCCAATCCCAGCTCAGCCCCTCAGGGCACAAGTGGCACTGCTTGTTCATGGGCACACAACTGATGTCAGCCTGGAAAGGGGCACAGGTGTCAATGCCTGTTTGTTTCCTAATATACAAGAAAATTGTTATTATGTAGGTAATCTGAGTTCTTTTGAGAAATGCAATGTTTTCCCATCAGGAACAGGAATTTTCTGGATCTACTGGATTGTTCTACTAATGGCAGGAGAAGAAATGCTGATGATTCCATCTACTTGTGTCACCAATATTCAGTCTATTATTTAATCTCCTTTTTTCATCAGGTGTTTTTAGCTCTCCTGATGAAATGGCCATGTCTAAGTGGCCATCTCTTCACTAGACTGGCGGGATCTATGTCCTTTCCATTGCTCCCAGATTTCGTCCTCCAGATGCTCTCTGGTCATTCAAGTGCCTCTCGACTGACTGGTTTCATGCTTTAAGCTCCAGGAAGTTGCCCAGTCTTTCTGATGTTAAAATAAATACCATATTAGTCAACATCTTAATTGTGTTTATATCTATCACAGAATTTTGTTTTCTTAAGTCCTTGTCTAGAACTTTTCCTTTTCGGAAATGCCTTGGGGACCTGGACATGTCAGATGCTGCTGGGACATCCCAGAGAGCTGAGGGAAGAGCTGTGATGGTTATTAAACTGTCCAAATATTCAACTTGTGTTTGCTGGCAAGAAACCTTTCTATGCCTCTGAGTGTCACCAGGCCCTGAGCCCAAAGGACACAAAACTGATGAGTTGTGGTTCCCACTGCAGGGGCTGCACTTGGACCTTGGCTCTGCACAGGAGAGCTCTTCATCCCCTTTCTCTCTTTTCCTCCCTCTGGGCATGGAGGGAGCTCCTGGCTTCAGCCAGTGACTCGTGTGTGCAAAGAGCAAATCTGGGCAGAGAGGGTTTGGGGGGACCTTGGGATCTGTGCTGGGCACAGAAGGTGTTTTCCATTGCTCTGAGACTGTCTGCTGTGCAAAGTGGATTTAATATCCAGCAGAGGAATGACTTTGGCAATTGATGGAGCTGTGCCTTCCCCTGGCTTTGTTGGCTGACAAGAAATGAACATCCCTCTGTGTCTCGAGCATCTCCTTCTCCAAGGAAAGCAGGTGGGAGTGGGAGCCAAGGAGCTGAAAGCTGCAGGAGCAGCCTGGGCTGGAGGGAGCTGAGATTTGCCCAAGGCTGCTCTGAGTGCCAGGGCTTGGATGGGGGAAATGGTGGGCTGGGGGTAGGGACAGAGTCTGATTGATTGTCAGCCATGAAGGGTCTTGATTTTCATATCTATTCCAACTGCATGAGGAGGTACTTGGATTCAGTGTCAATTGGAGATTGCACATATCAATGAATTAACAGGAAAGCAAAACTAAACAGGACTTAAAAAATGTTTTCTCACTGTCTTTTTAAATATCAGGTATTTAGTTTGAATACACTACTGAGATCTACGTAACCACAGAGGATTTGAAAATTAAAATTAAATTATTCCCAGAGGCTTGGCTTGTTAACGTGTTCTGAATGTTAATGAGCCCTGGGACACTGAATTCCTGCACTGAAGAGCTGAAGGCTGAACAAGCCTCTGGAGCAGTGAAATTCAGCAGCAGCCTCCAAGTTGCTGAGGATGTCAGCAGCCCCCAGTGAGGCCATCCCTGCCCAGAGACCGTGGGGGAATGGGCAGACAAGGAGAGCGTCCCTGGGGCTGGGGCAGCACAACTCAGAGGCACCAGCGGCTCCAGCTGGGCAATGGAGTGTGGAAGGTGGCTGGGAAAGCCCTGCCTGGGCTGGGCCAAGGAGGACAGACAAGCCCTGACTCCCATCTCCCAAACAATTCTCTCAAGGAGACATTTAAGAGGAATTAAAATTGTTTGTGTACCCTGAGTTGAAAACACTGGAGAAATACTGACAAGAAATTCTCAGGAGCTCAAAACAACCAAGCAGCCTTTACTGGCAACTTTAGAAAATCAAATAAATTTTCGCAAAAGGTTTAATAGGACATTCAATCAACAAAACAACACTTCTCAAAGCATTAATTTGGCCCATTGAACTTCACAAACTCTAAGCCTGTTCAAGTTCATGTTAATCAAAATTTGCAAGAGGACAAAAATAGAAGAAGTATTTTTCTTTCTCTCTCTCAAAGAGATAGAAAGACAAATAAGCTTCCGAGAAGCACACAGACAGCTACCAACTCCTGGATTCCAGCACCATTCAGATGGAAATTCCAAGAGGAGGTAGGGTCAAGATGTGTGCTTGCCTTGTGGTCAGCCTTCAATACCCCTTGGTCTCCCTGGGCCCTTCCCCCAGGTGGGGCTTGGGCTCATTTGGTCCCTCAGGAGCTGGGCTGGGGCTGCAGAGGTGTCTGTGGAGCATTGCCTGTGCTGTGCCAGGGACTGGCAGCCACTGCTGGGCTGGGATAGAGGCTCTGGGGGGATTGGGGTTCCAGGGCAGGGCAGGGCTGGGCTTCCAGGGCAGGGCAAGGCTGGACCTACCCCCTGCTCTCCCCCACACACAAAATGTTTCCAGCCAACAATCTCCTCCAGGCTGTCACAACAGGCAATGTTGGAGGTGAAATCCCAAATTTGGCCATGTGTGCCTGGCCCAGAAGGACAGTTCCTTTCCATAGGAAGGAAAGCACAGAGCCCCAGTGTTTGGAAGGCAAGTGAGAGCCTCTCTCATCCAAGGCCAGCCAGACTTGCCAGGAATGGCGGATTTTGTCTGGGAGCAGTCTTTGGATATAGGGAATTTGGAGGTGACTCTTTGTGTCTGTGTGCACACAGGAGTGCCTGTGCTGGGGAAATGTGGCAGAAATGCTGCTCTCTGAGGGGTTTGAGAGCCTTGGATAGCTGAGTCAGTCAGGCCTGTAAGTAAGATTACATCATGAGGAATAAGTTAAAAGCTATTAAGAGCTTTTTTTTGCCAAGTAACGTTTCATATGATATAAGTTAAGTTGAATATTTTTTAATGTTATTCTACCATTAAATCATTAAGTCGTAGTGTGTAAGTTAAGTTAAATACTGTTTGTGGGAATCCATAAAATTAGAGGCTTCTAGGAAAGCTGCAAAAGACAGGCCTCAGATACAGCAGAATTGTGAACAGTGCTAAAGCAACAGTCATGAGATAGGTCAGCAGAAAAATTATTTAAACTGTAGAAAAGGCAAGGGCAAATAGAACAATAGCCTATGTATTAATGCTTGTCTGAATAGCTCTCTAAGTTGCAGCAAGTTTATCTAGCAAGATATTAGGAAGGTTAAAGCTTAGTAATGGAGCTCTGTGCGTTGTCTCTTACAAACAGGTACTGTATTCTAAATAAGCAAGCATTGTTTTAACCAAAGGTACGTGTGCTTATGGTGATTGGATAGAACTACTGTCAATATGCTTTTGCTTTGTGTGATTGGTCAAGAAGCTTATAAAGTATGTTGTAACATGAAGTTTTCTGGCCTGCTGCCTGGATTGTGAGCTGCTAGCATCTTCCCATTATCATAATCATGTAATGAGACTGATGCTGAAAAAAGAAACAGCTCGAGACACTTTCCATAGCAGCCCCATCTCGTTCGCATCTGTAAATAAACCCCCAGCCGGTGTTAAAGTTAAGTGCTGTTCTTTTGCTAAATTGTCAAGTTGAAGGTATCAGTTAAGGTTAAAGTGTAAGTTAAGTCCTGTTAAGTTTGAGCTCTGTTCAGCTTTTGGGCCGTATTCCTTTTATCCTTGCCCTCACTGTCCTTGTGTCACACACACACACACAGGGACAGTTCTCAGCTCATTTCTGGTTTGATTGTTCAGACTTTATTTGGTTTTGTTGTTGCTTTGTTTCCTTGGTGTACCTGAAGTGTCCAGTCAGGAGCAGAGTGACTCCTGCCAAGGAACTTTGTGCTGCTGTCCCTTAATATTCAATCTGGTTTTTGCTGTTCCCTTGCTGGGGATTTTTTCAGCGCTCTCAAGGCCTCGTTGGTACCAGGGTGAAGGAGCCCTGGCCCAGGCTCTGGCCCTGGGGGACACGGGGACGCTGCTGCCGGGGGGTCCCTGTCCCCCTGTGCCACCCCCAGGGCCCCGGCCCCTCGTCCCCGTGTCAGGCTCCGGGGTCGATCTCGTGGAACATCCTCTGGGGGAGGCTGCGGCGCCGGGGGCGGGGGGACCCGGGGGGACAGGGGACCCCGCTGTGCACGAGCAGGGTTGGACTGCTCTGGGGGGAACTGTGAGGGGGGCCGGGGCAGAGTGACCTCCCCAGTGACCTCACACAGCCCCTGTGATGTCACAGAGCCCCTGTGATGTCACAGAGCCAAATCTGGGATGTCACCCTGGAATGTCATGCAGCTGCACTGTGATGTCGCAGAAGACTCTGTGATGTCAGAAAGTCACCCTGTGATGTCACAATCTGTACTGTGATGTCATAGCCTGCTCTATGATGTTACACAGCTGGCCAGTGATGTCACAATGCTCTCTCTGATGTCACAGAGCCACCCTCTATGAATTCAGGATCTGCTCTATGGCCTCACACCGTACTCTGTGATGTCACAGACAGATGTGTGATGTCACAAACCCCTCAATGATATCACAAAACCCTCTCTGTGATGTCATATTGTCACTTTGTAAGGTCACAGTATACACTCTGACCTCACAGCCAGCTCTATGATGCCATACAGCCATGCCATGATGTCACAGCCTGCTTTGTGATGTCACAGAACCCCTCTATGATGTCATACAGTTCCCTCTATGATGCTGTAGCTGCTCAGTGACTTCACACAACAAACTCTGTGATGTCATAGCCCAATCTGTGACCTCACACAGCCCACTCTGTGCTGTCACACAGCCCCTTGCTGACATCACAGCTGCTCTGTGCCTCCATGACACAGCCCCAGAGGAGCTGCTGTGACACAGCCCCCTCTGGGACATGCCACAGCCCCTGGCAGTGCTGAGCCCCTGGGAGCTCTGTCTGTGCCCTGCTGGTGTCCCTGAGGGGCCCTGGCAGTGCCCCAGCCCTGCTGGGCTGTGCACAGGAGCTGGTCCTGGCCAGAGCTGTCTCTCTGCAGCTCTGCTGCCCTTGCCAGGAGCTGCCTCTGGGCCAGGAGCCCGGCCCAGCTCAGCAGCACAGACACAGCACAAGGGCTTTAATGACCCTCTGGTCATTAGGCAGGCAGGAGGCAGAGCTGTCAGCAAAGGAAGGGCCCAGTCAGGTGGGGCAGCCAGGGGATGCCGACAGCCTGCAGGGACAGAGGCGCAGGGCAGGGACACCGTAGGACAGCCTGGGCTGCACAGGGCACAGGGATGGGCAGCAGCTGCAAGACAGCCCTGCCAGAGTCAACTTGGGCAGCACTTTGGCCATGGCAGACACAAAGAGCACCAAAGCCCCAGAGGGTCATTAAAGCCCTTGTGCTGTGTCTGTGCTGCTGAGCTGGGCCGGGCTCCTGGCCCAGAGGCAGCTCCTGGCAAGGGCAGCAGAGCTGCAGAGAGACAGCTCTGGCCAGGACCAGCTCCTGTGCACAGCCCAGCAGGGCTGGGGCACTGCCAGGGCCCCTCAGGGACACCAGCAGGGCACAGACAGAGCTCCCAGGGGCTCAGCACTGGCAGGGGCTGTGGCATGTCCCAGAGGGGGCTGTGTCCCAGCAGCTCCTCTGGGGCTGTGTCATGGAGGCACAGAGCAGCTGTGATGTCAGCAAGGGGCTGTGTGACAGCACAGAGTGGGCTGTGTGAGGTCACAGATTGGGCTATGACATCACAGAGTTCTTTGTGTGAGGTCATTGAGCAGCTACAGCATCATAGCGGGGATTCCGTGACATCACAGAGCAGGCTGTGACATCATGGCATGGCTGTGTGACATCATTGTGGGGGCTATGAGGTCAAAGTGTGTGCTGTGACATTACAGAGTGGCAGTATGACATCACAGAGAGGGTTTTCTGGCATAACTGAGGGAGTTGTGACATCACACAGCTGTCTGTGACATCATAGTGTGAGGCCACAGAGCAGACTCTGCCATCATAGAGGGTAGCTCAGTGACATCAGAGAAGGGGGTTGTGACATCACTGGGTGGCTGTGTAATATCATAGAGCAGGCTGTGACATCACAGAGACTTCTGTGACATCACAGAGCAGCTGTATCACATCATAGGGTGACATCTCATAGTTGGCTGTGTGACATCACAGGGGCTGTGTGACATCACAGGGGCTGTGTGAGGTCCCTGGGGAGGTCACTCTGCCCCGGCCCCCCTCACAGCTCCCCCCAGAGCAGTCCAACCCTGCTCGTGCACAGCGGGGTCCCCTGTCCCCCCGGGTCCCCCCCGCCCCCGGCGCCGCAGCCTCCCCCAGAGGATGTTCCACGAGATCGACCCCAGAGCCTGACACGGGGACGGGGGGCCAGGGCCCTGGGGGTGGCACAGGGGGACAGGGACCCCCCGGCAGCGTCCCCGTGTCCCCCAGGGCCAGAGCCTGGGCCAGGGCTCCTTCACCCTGGTACCAACGAGGCCTTGAGAGCGCTGAAAAAATCCCCAGCAAAGGAACAGCAAAAACCAGATTGAATATTAAGGGACATCAGCACAAAGTTCCTTGGCAGGAGTCACTCTGCTCCTGACTGGACACTTCAGGCACACCAAGGAAACAAAGCAACAACAAAACCAAACAAAATCCAGGCAATCAAACCAGAAATGAACTGAGAACTGTCCCTGTGTGTGTGTGTGACACAAGGACAGTGAGAGCAAGGATAAAAGGAATATGGCCCAAAAGCTGAACAGAGTTCAAACTTAACAGGACTTAAGTTACACCTTAACCTTAACTGATACCATCAATTTCACAATTTAGCAAAAGAACAGCACTTTACACTATTTAACCAAACTTAAAACATATGACTTACCAATTTAACATAAGAATAACATTTACTATTCAACTTAGCTAATAAATTAAATTGAACTTAATACCTTAGGAAAGGAACAACTCTTAGCAGCATTTAACTTTACTTAGACCTTGTGATTTAACCTTACCTCAAGGCCTGACTAACTCAGCTATCCAGGGCACTCAAACCCCTCAGAGAGCAGCATTTCTGCCACATTTCCCCAGCACAGGCACTCCTGTGTGCACACAGACACAAAGAGTCAGTGCAAGGCACCTGGGAGAAATTCCCCTGAGGGCAGGAAATGCTCCCTGTGGATCCTTTGGCATCTCCCCAGTGGGTGAAGGGTTGAGCCTGCAGGAGTGGGGGGATCGGCCCAGGCTCCGTCATTGTTGGGGATCCCCGAGTGCAGCAAACGGGAGAGTTCCCGGCTGGGAGAGGCCCCACTCAGAGGGAGTCGCTGGCCCAGGAGAGCTCCAAGGGCTCCTTTTGGAGCGCTGTTTGTAGGGCCCCAAGAGAGGGGCTTCAGTGCCAGCAATGGTTCATCCTGGCCGCACTTGGCACCAACAGCTTTCTTTGGCAGTGTGAGAACAGGGATGTTGTGCCACTGAGGGAACAAAACCAGTTTCCAGGGCTGCTGCTACAGAAAGCAGGAGCTGGTTGGGCAGCAGCAGTGCCTGGAGCAGACAGTGTTTGTGATGAGCTGCAGAGGAGCTGAGCCCAGGGGCTGTTGGCCAAGGCCGAGCCCCAAGGAGCATTTCTCATCTGGCAGGGCAGCCTGAGAAGGGGAGGGGGGAATGCAGCAGCACAGGGCCCATGGAACCAAGGGAGCATTGTGACACTGTGGGGCCCTGTGAGACCCGGGGAACCATTGTGACACTGTGGGGCCCTGTGAGACCAAGGGACCATGGTGACGCTGTGGGGCCTCATGGAATCAAAGAGACCACAGTGACATTGCTGGGCCTCATGGAACCATGGAGAGATCATTAAGACACTTCACTGCCTCCTGGAACCAAGGAGACCATTGTTATACTGTGGGGCACTATTGAATCATGGAGACCATTGTGACACTATGAGGCCTAAGGGAATAAGCAAAGCACTGTGACACTGTGAGGCCTCATGGAACCAGTGAGACCATTGTGACCCATGGAGTCCCCAAAGAACCAAGGGGACCATTGTGATCTCTGGGGCCTGGTGAAACCAAGAGGCCTTTGTGACATTGCAGGGCTGCATGGAACCAAAGCTCCAGGGTGACACAGAGGGGCCTCCTGTCATCAATGGTCCATTGTGACACTGTGGAGCCAAAGGAGACCATTGTGACACTGCAAACCCCCAGGGTCCAAAGGTCCATTGTGACACTGCAAGGCCTCATGGAATCATTGGGACCATTGTGACACTGTGGGGTCTTCTGGAACCCAGGGGCCATTGTGACATTGCTGGATCCCATGGAAACAAGGGTCCATCGTGACACTGCTGGACCCCATGGGATCAAGCCACCATTATGGCACGGCGGGGCCCCATGGATCCAAGGCACGACTGTGGCACTGTAGGGCCCCACAAAACCAAGGGGACACAGAACAGATCTGGCTGGTTTGGCCTCCCAGGGGCTGCCTGACTGGTCCAGCTGACCCTGGCATGTTGAGGGTCTCATCTCATCTGCTGCTGAAGCACTGCAGCTCCGTGCTTTTCTTCCTATGGAAAAGAACTGTCCTCCTCCTCCAGGCACCTGTGGCCAGAACTGGGATTTCACCTCCAAATTTCCTTATATCCAGCGATTGTTCCAATAGGGATATTGCCAGGACAAGTCTGTCTTGCAGTGGTTTTACAAGGGTCACTTTGCATCGGTCTCAAAAAACACTGGGGAAGGCTCTGTGATTTCCTTCCTATGGAAAAGAACTGTCCTGCTTCTCCAGGTGCCCATGGCTGAGATTGGGGTTCCACCTCTAATATTCCCTATATCCAAAGTCTGGTCCCAGACAAAATCTTCCATTCCTGACAAGTCTGGCTGGCCTTGGTCTAGTGAGGCTCTCCAAACACTGAGGCTCTGTGCTTTTCTTCTATGGAAAACAACTGTCCTTCTAGTCCAGATGCCCATGGCCAGAATTTGGGTTCCACCTTGAATATTGCCTGTTGTGACAAATTGGAGGAGATTGTTGGCTGGAAACATTTCATATGTGGGGGGAGGAAGGTGCAGGTCCAGCCTTGCCCTGCCCTGGAAGCCCAGCCCTGCCCTGCCCTGGAACCCCAATCCCCCCAGAGCCTCTATCCCAGCCCAGCTGTGGCTGCCAGTCCCTGGCACAGCACAGGCAATGCTCCACAGCCACCTCTGCAGCCCCAGCCCAGCTCCTGAGGGACCAAATGAGCCCAAGCCCCACCTGGGGGAAGGGTCCAGGGAGACCAAGGGGTATTGAAGGCTGACCACAAGGCAAGCACACATCTTGACCCTACCTCCTCTTGGAATTTACATCTGAACAGTGCTGGAATCCAGGAGTTGGTAGCTCTGTGTGTGCTTCTCTGTATCTTTTTTGAGTTTTTCTCTTTCTGCATCTTCTTCTTCTGTTTCTGTGCTCCTGCAAATGTTGATTAACTTTAAATTGAACAGGCTTAGAGTTTGTGAAGTTGAATGGGCCAAGTCAATGCTTTCAGAAGTGTTTTTTGTTGATTGAATATCTGTTGTAATACATGACAAGAATTTTTAAAAGTAATGTAAAACTTTTTGTGTCACTGACAATCTGTTAAACCACTGAGATACTGAACACGCCTCTGTGAAACACAAATGTTAATTATAAAAAAAACCCAGGAACTTCCTCTTTCGTTTCCAGTCAACAAAGAAGCAGCGGGCCATGGCCCTGGCCCCCATCTCAACCAAACCAAACCAAACCAAACCAAACCAAACCAAACCAAACCAAACCAAACCAAACCAAACCAAGCAACCCTGCCATGGGCGGAGCCCCTTCCCCCCTCTCCAGGCTGCCCCCCCCCATCGGCCCCATTCTGACCAAACCAAACCCCAACAACTCCCAAACAGGAAAACAAAAGAGGCTACAAAACCCCAACCAGAACAAAGCCAGCCACAGCTATTAAAATCTCACCATCAAGTCCCCTCTCCCCAACACAACTCAAACCAAAAACCCCTACAACCTACCACCCGTACAAAATAACCCTGCAACTAAAATTAAACACAAAGAAAAACCCAAAACCAACCATAAAACCAATCCTAACACAACCCAACCACAACTTCCACCACAAGTTACTGGCAGGTCAGGTGTTAATCCTTTCAATACTTCATTGCTCCATTGAGTAAAAGAAAAAAACAAAATACCAGCATATAAAAAATATATAAAACCATCAAAGTCAGTAAAGGAGAAATTAAATCCCAAATAAAAAAGAAGAAAAAATACCTTAATCTTAAAACTAAAATTCTCTTGTAAACTATAATGAAAAAACTCTTTTTCTTTATAACACAAAAAACATTTTAAAAAAATTACAATTAATATTAAAAAACCCCTCCATAATAAAATAAACAAATGTTAAAATAACTGTAATTTCATAAAAAGTTTAAACAGAAGGGAAAAAAATCCAAGTAATCCAGTATCCCCAAGAGAAGATCTCTATTCCCAGAGATAAAAATAATTTTAAAAATAAAAAATAAAAACTTTTACCGTTAAAGAACTCATCTTTAAAACAATACCCCATAAGTTGACATGGCCCATCTACAAGCTGTGAAAAAGCTTGTAGCAATAAAAACAACTTCACAAGAACAAAGTTCCCCAGACAACTGTTATCCATGATGGAATTAAGAACCAAAAAAAAAAAAAATTTCTTCTTGTAAAAAAATATCCATAACCTTAACAAGAAAAACTTCTCTCCCCAAGTAAACTAAAAAAAGACTACTCTTGAAATAGTAAACCAACTAGAAATTTTAAGTTTACTTTACACTGTCAGTAAAAAGAAAAAGTTATAAAGAAAAAAAAGTGTTCTAAAGGGTTTATTATAATTCTTACTACTTTTTTCTTTTTAAATTTACTTTTAATAAAGATTTCTTTATACCCTTTTAAAATGTTAGGCCTACTTGACCTTTCCATTAATCCTATCTCACAATAAAATAAATAAATAAATAATTAACCGACACGAAAACTCACTACACTCATCAATTAAGAAATCTCAATATTAGAAAAATCTTAAATTAACAAACTAAAACCACTACAATGTCATAATAAACCATTTGCAAAAGTTTCTCTGATTTTCTAAAGCTCCCAGTAGTGACTGTTTTCTTCTTTTCAGCTCCTGAGAATCTTTGTTGGTATTACTCCAGGGAGTCCAACTCAGAGAACACAAACAATTGTAATTCCTTTTAAATGTCTCCTTGAGAGAGTTGTTTGGGGAATGGGAGTCAGGGCTTGTCTGTGCTGCTTGGCCCAGCCCAGGCAGGGCTTTCCCAGCCACCTTCCACACTCCATTGCCCAGCTGGAGCCGCTGGTGCCTCTGAGTTGTGCTGCCCCAGCCCCAGGGACGCTCTCCTTGTCTGCCCATTCCCCCACGGTCTCTGGGCAGGGATGGCCTCACTGGGGGCTGCTGACATCCTCAGCAACTTGGAGGCTGCTGCTGAATTTCACTGCTCCAGAGGCTTGTTCAGCCTTCAGCTCTTCAGTGCAGGAATTCAGTGTCCCAGGGCTCATGAACATTCAGAACACCTGAACAAGCCAGGCCTCTGGGAATAATTTGATTTAATTTTCCAAATCACTTGTTCAGCCTTCAGCTCCTCAGTTCAGGAATTCAGTGGCCCAGGGCTCGTTAACATTCAGAACACCTGAATAAGCCAAGCCTCTGGGAATAATTTGATTGAAGTTTTCAAATATTTTGTGGTTAATTTGACAGATGTCATTTGTATGTTCAAAGTGAATGCATTATATTTAAAAAGACAGTGAGAAAACATTTTTTAGGTCCTGTTCAGGATTTTTTCCTGTTCATAAATCATTATGTGCAGTCTCCAACTGACACTGAATCCAAGTACCTCCTCATGCAGTTGGAATAGATATAAAAATCAAGACCCTTCCTGGCTGACAATCAATCAGACTCTGTCCCTACCCCCAGCCCACCATTTCCCCCATCCAAGCCCTGGCACTCAGAGCAGCCTTGTGCAAATCTGAGCTCCCTCCAGCCCAGGCTGCACCTGCAGCTTTCAGCTCCTTGGCTCCAACTCCCACCTGCTTTCCTTGGAGAAGGAGCTGCCCGAGACACAGAGGGATGTTCATTTCTTGTCAGCCAGCAAAGCCAAGGGAAGGCACAGCTCCATCAAATGCAAAAGTCATTCTTCTCCCTGGCTCTGCCCTGCCCTGATTCCCACAGCGTGTCCGGTTTCATTCATTCCTCCTTTGCCAGGCACTTTCTGGGACAAGGGAGCTCTGCTCTGGGGATGGAGGGAGGTGCAAGTGCAGCCACTGGAGTGGGAACCACAACTCATCAGGTTTGTGTCCTTTGGGGGTCAGGAACTGGTGAGACTCAGAGGCACAGAAAGGTTTCTCTTCATGGCCAGCATAAAAAATGTGAAATGTTAAAACGTAATAAACCTCAAAACACTTCCCCCAGCTCCTCCTGACATTGCAGCAACATCTGACATGTCCACCATCCACAAGGGATTTCCATAAACTAAGGATTTTAGACAAAGATACAAGAAGAGGTGATATAAAAGATAAAACTACAACTAAGGAAATATTTATACTTCTGAAAGATTGGGCAATTCCCTGAAGCTCAAAGCATGATGCCAGTCAAGTGAGATGCATTGGAATGACCAGAGAACATCTGCAGGAGGAAGTCTGGGAGCAATGGGAAAGACATAGGTCCAGCTGCTCTAAATGAAGAGATGTCCTTAGACATGGACATTTAACCAGGAGGGATGGAAACCCCTAAAGGAAGGGGGTCATGAAATATTAGACTAAATGTTGGTGGCAAAGGGAGAGGGGAAAATCAGTATTTCTTCTTCTGCCATCAGTCAAAGAATCCAGTAGATCCAGAAAATTCCTGCTCATGGTTGGAAAACTTTGCCATTTCTTAAGAATGCTAAATGGACCCAGATAAAAAAGATTTGCTTGTATATTATGAAAAAACCAGGTATCCAAACCTGTGCCCCTTTCCAGGAAGACATCAGTAGTGTGCCCATGGACAGGCAGTGCCACTTGTGCCCTGAGGTGCCCAGCTGGGATTGGATCTCTCCCAGAGCACCTGAGGGAGAGCAGAGCACCTTGCAAGCTGCAGGTCCCTGACAGCCCCGCAGGGCTCCTGTGCCATCACCATCTGCTCTGCTCCAGTCTGAAACAGGGCCCAGCATGGTGCTGGGATCATCAGAGAGCTGAGGTGTGTGCTGGAATTCAGTGGCCTCCCCATCCCACAGCAGCCCTGCATTTCCCTGCTGCAGCCTTGGTCTCCAGCCCAGCCATGGAGGCTCTTTGGGCTCTGGAGTGTTGCTGCAGCCCCCAAGGGCAGCTGAGCTCTGCCTTTGGCACAGTCAGGCCTGGCCAGCGCAGGCCATGCTCAGCAATTGCTTGTGTGTGCCTGGCCTTGCTGTCAGCCCCGGCAGCGGCTGCGTGGCCCCTTTGTGGCCCTGTGCTGGCCCAGCCATGGTGGCCCAGCCCCTGTGCAGGCCCAGCCCAGGCCAGGAGCATTGCGGCTGGGAACGGCCCCTGTGCCGTGGTGCCCACAGCAGCCTTGGGGCTCTGTGCCCCATGGCCTCCCTGCTGGGCAGCCTCTGCCAGCTCCTGCAGAGCCCGTGGCACCTGTGGGGCTGCACAGACAGCCCTACCCCGGGCTCTGCCGGCCTCTGGGCCAGCAGAGAGGCAGCCAGGGCTGGCCATGGCCGGGAACAGGCCCTGAGCCCCGCAGGAGGATGGAGCTGGGCCACAGCCAAACTCAGCCCAGGCCAAAGCTGGGCTCAGCAGCCAGGGCTGCCATAGGCTGGGCACAGAGGCTGGCGCTGACAAATGTCCTGGGCCCCCTCCCTGCTCTGTCTGTGCCACAAAGGGCACAGAGCAGCCTCCTCTCTGGGCCACTTGCCTGTTTGCAATGCCTTGCACAGGCGCTGGCCCTGCCCCACAAGGCCTGGCCTGAGTCCTGCCCTTGCACGCTCAGCCAGGCTGAGATGGACACTGATGGTTTCTGGGCCAGGCTCTCAGAGCCCAGCCCAGCTCCCTGCAAGCTCTGCCAGCTGCCCTGAGCTCTGGGCAGCACCAAGGGCCTCTCTGAGCCCAGCCCAGCCCAGCCGGCTCTGGCCCCACAGCTCTGCTCAGGCCAGGCTGCTCTGGCCACTGGCCCCACGGCCTCAGCCCCTGCCAAGGCCACAGCAGCAGCTGCAGCTGCCACAGGACTCAGCCCCAGCCATGGGGGAAGGTGCTTGGCCAAGGCCAAAGGAGGCTCCCTGGCTGCCCTGCTCCCCTGGGGCTGAGGTGCTGAGAGCTCTGCAGCCCCTGCTGCCATCCCATCTGCCCAGGGCAGCACAAGAGCCCCGGCCTTGGGTCCTCAAGAGCTGCTCCTGCTCCAGGCCCAGGGCCCATGCCAAAGCTGGGGCAGCCACAAAGCTGTGCCCATTTCTGTTTATTGCTGCTCTCATGGGCATAGATCCTCAGCCACTTGGAGTTTGCTGATGAGTTTTACTACTCCAGAGGCCTCTTCTTTCTCAAGCTCTTCAGTTCAGGAATTCAGTCAGGAAAGCTCATAAACATTTATGCAAAAATTCCAGAACAACAAAAGCCACAGGGAATATTCTATGTTTTTATAAATTTCTGTGAATAATTTAGACAGATTTTAGAAGTGTATTCTAAGTGAATACATTGTATTGTCAACAATGCAGAAAGAAGTGTTTTGTCATGTTAAGTTTTCTTCTCCTGTTTGCAGACTGGTATCAGCAATCTCCAATTGATATTGACCTCTAGCACCTTCTAATCCAGTCTGAACAGGTATGAAAATCAAGAAACTTAATGGATGACAATCTAGAACACTTTGTCCCTATCCCATCCCCACCGTTTCCCTCATCCAACCCCTGGCACTCCAATGGATCAGGAACCAGGGCTGTGATTCTGTGATTGGGCATTGGAATGGGCTGCCCAGGGAGGTGGGTGAGTCACCATCCCTGGAGGTGTTTAAGGAAAGACTGGATGTGGCACTCAGTGCCATGGTCTGGGTGACAAGGTGGTGTTGGGTCCCAGGTTGGACCTGTTGAACTCCAAGGTCTTTTCCAGCCTGGCTGATTCTCTGATGATTGTGACACTTCAGGGCCCTGGAGAAGCAAGGGGACATTGTGACACTGCGGGGCCTGGGGGCACTAAGAGGACCATGGTGACACTGTGTACGACATGGCAGCACAGAGCCAAGGGGCCATGGTGACACTGTGGGGCTGAATGGAAGCAAGGAGTCCATGGTGACAGTCTGGGTCCTGGTGGAACCACAGAGGCCATTGTGACCCTGCAGGGCCTTGTGGAACCATGCAGAGCATTGTGACAGAGCAGGACCTGGTGTCATGATGGGCCATCGTGACACTGCAGGGCCCCATGGAACCAAGAGGGCAGGGCTGCTCCTCAGGGACTCCTGGAATGAAGGAAACATGTTTGACACCGTGGTGGCCCTTGGGACCAAGAGGCCATTGTGACACTGTGGAACCAAGGAGAGCATTGCTGCACTGCCAGACCTCATGGAACCAAGGATCCACTGTGACACAGCAGGGCCCAAGGATCCAAGGGACTTTGTGACACCAAGGGGTCCCATGGAACCAAAGGGACATTGTGACACTGGGAGGCCTCATGGAATCACAGGGAACTTTGGGACACTCTGGGGCCTCATGGAACCCTGGTGACACCAAGCTGGGTGTGAGTGTGGATCTGCTGGAGGGTAGGAGGGCTCTGCACAGGGCCCTGGACAGGCTGGATGCAGGGCCCAAATCCAACAAGGTGAGGTTTAACAAGTCCCAGTGCCAGGTCCTGCACTTTGGCCACAACAACCCCTGCAGCACTACAGGCTGGGGACAGAGTGGCTGGAGAGCAGCCAGGCAGAAAGGGACCTGCAGGCACTGATGGACAGCAGGCTGGACATGAGGCAGCAGTGAGCCCAGGGGGCCAAGAAGGCCAATGGCTCCTGCCCTGGATCAGGAATGGTGTGGCCAGCAGGAGCAGGGCAGGGATTCTTCCCCTGTGCTCAGCACTGGTTGGGCAGCACCTGGAGTGCTGTGTCCAGTTCTGGGCCCCCCAACTTAGGAAGGACATGGAGGGGCTGGAGTGTGTCCAGAGAAGGGCAACAAGGCTGGGGAAGGGTGTGGAGCACAAGTCCTGTGAGGAGTGGCTGAGGGAGCTCAGATTGTTTATCCTGGAGAAGAGGAGGCTCAGGGGACACAAGGCAGTGTCAGGGCACAGGTTGGACTTGATGATCTCCAACGTCTTTTCCAACTTTGCTGATTCTGGGATTCTCTGAAACCACCCTTGGAGCAGTTTCAGGATGAGCCCTGGGCCTCCTCTTCAGCAGCTCCAGCAGCCCAGGTCCCTCAGCTTCTCCTGGCAGCCCCAAAGCCCATCCTGTCAGTCCTGCAGAGCCTCTGCAGCTCCTCCTCACTGCCCAGAACAGGGAGCCCCAGAGGCAGACACAGCAGCCCAGATGTGCCCCCCTGGCCTGGGGTGCCTCTGGCAAGGGAGCAGCAGCAGGCACTGCAGGAGCCTGCAGACAATTCCTGCAGCACTTGTAGGATGATCCTGCTGCCCAAGGGACGTTCCCATGGTGCCAAGTCAGGAACTGTAATGGGGAGTGGAGCCAGAGAGGAAAGGGCAAACAGGGATGGGCTGTTTGCAGGAGAGGGAACAGGGGTGGGCAGTGGGTAGAAATTGGAAGCAGGAAGAGTGGAGAAAGCAAAGGAGAAGCAGAAAAAATGCTCAGGGCAGTTTGGGGGTGGCTGCCAGGCAGCCCTGGCTCTGAGCAACAGCGTCTGCAGTGGCACAGGAAACTCCCAGCTGATGGGAACAAACTTTCTGGCTGAATGCAGAGGCCAGGACAAAGCTGAGTGGTTTCCCTGGTGTCCCCCAGGCCTTGCTGGCCCCAGGGGCTGATGGCATTTGTGCTCCCTCAGGTTCATGTCCCCACAGCAACAGCATGGGGGTGCTGCCCCTGCTGTGTGCAATGCAAACAGGGGCTGCTGAGGCAGTGCTGCCGTGTCTGTGCCTGCAAGGATGGGGCACCTGTGTGAGCTGGGGGAGAGGCCAGGGCTGCAGAGGGGGGATGTTGTTGGCAGCTGCATGAGGACGCTCTGGGACGCTGCCCTGGGCTGTGCAGCGCACTGGGCATGGATCAGCCCCTGCTCTGCTGCTCCTTCCCGTCTGCCCCAGGGCCCTTGCAGAGGCCCAGCCATGCTGTTTGCCCCCAGCCTGCCCACGGCCAGCCTGGGGCTGCTGACGGGGGTTTCTGTGCTGAGCATTGGCCTGGCCGTGTTCTTGAGAGAGCCTGGGCAAGGAGCCTGGAGCCCCCAGGGCCTGGCCTGAGGCGTCAGCGCTGCCCCAGCAGTGCCCATGGCCTGTCCCTGCTGCAGCCCCGGCACTGCCACCCCCAGGGCTGTGCCCGGCCCCGAGAGCACTCAGGCCCTGCAGCAACACCAGGGCCACCAGGGCAGCGGGGCAGGGCCACGGCAGCAGCACTGGCAACACCAAGTGCTGCTGCTGCTGCTGCTGCTGGGCACAGCTGCTGGGCCAGCACTGATCTGCCCCAGCTCTGCACACAGACATTGCTGCTGCAGCTCCAGAGAAGGCAACACAAGGGCATCTCTGCAGAAAACTCTGCTGGGAGATCCTTGAGTTCCTTTAAAGCCACCAAGAGCGCAGCCCCTCAGTGACAATGTCTGTGGCCACAGGGAAGGTGGAGAGAAAAAAAAATGAGAAATGACACAAAGAATGGCTTTTTTTGTGGACTATATTATAAAAGTAATACAAAGGAAAAAATTTCCACAACCAGTGGAAGAAGAAGTATCAAAGATGCCTTTTATTACAAGTGATTGCAGAAATTGGCTAGAATTTTAATGTTTCTGAAAGCATCCACTCATCAGTCTCCTCACTGCAGCCTTGAGCTCCTGGTTCCTCAGGCTGTAGATGAGGGGGTTCAGGGCTGGAGGCACCACTGAGTACAGAATGGCCAGGGCCAGATCCAGGGATGGGGAGGACATGGAGGGGGGCTTCAGGTGGGTAAACACTGCAGTGCTGAGGAACAGAGAAACCACAGCCAGGTGAGGGAGGCAGGTGGAAAAGGCTTTGTGCCGTCTCTGCTCAGAGGGGATCCTCAGCACAGCCCTGAAGATCTGCACATAGGAGAAAACAATGAACACAAAACAACCGAATACCAAACACACACTAACAGCAAGAAGTCCAACTTCCCTGAGGTAGGATTTGGAGCAGGAGAGCTTGAGGATCTGTGGGATTTCACAGAAGAACTGGCCCAGGGCATTGCCATGGCACAGGGGCAGGGAAAATGTATTGGCCGTGTGCAGCAGTGAATAGAGAAAGGCACTGGCCCAGGCAGCTGCTGCCATGTGGGCACAAGCTCTGCTGCCCAGGAGGGTCCCGTAGTGCAGGGGTTTGCAGATGGACACGTAGCGGTCGTAGCACATGATGGTCAGGAGGTAAAACTCTGCTGAGATGAAGAACGTAAAGAAAAAGAGCTGAGCAGCACATCCAGTGTAGGAGATGTTGCTGGTGTCCCAGAGGGAATTGTGCATGGCTTTGGGGACAGTGGTGCAGATGGAGCCCAGGTCAGCGAGGGCCAGGTTGAGCAGGAAGAAGAACATGGGCGTGTGCAGGTGGTGGCCGCAGGCTACGGCGCTGATGATGAGGCCGTTGCCCAGGAGGGCAGCCAGGGAGATGCCCAGCAAGAGGCAGAAGTGCAGGAGCTGCAGCTGCCGCGTGTCTGCCAATGCCAGCAGCAGGAAGTGCCTGATGGAGCTGCTGTTGGACATTTGTTCTGTCTTGGCATGGGGATCTGTAAGAAAAGTAATCATGGAATAGTTGGGTGTGGAGAGGACTTGAAATATCCCAGCACAGGCTGGGGGCACTTTCCCCCCACTGCCTGCCCAGGGCTCTGCTGCCTGGAGCTGTCCCTGCCAGCAGCTGCTTCCCTGTGCCCAGGGCTGGGCCCTGCCAGTGCTTCCAGAGCCCAGCCCAGCCCTGGGGGCTCAGCTCTGCCCTGCAGAGCCCTCCCAGCTCTGGCACTGCCCAGGGGCAGCTCTGGCTCTGCAGGCTCTGATGGCAACGTCAGAGCAACCTGGAGGAGGCTGGAAAAGCAACACTGATGCTGCCTGTGAGGGGCCCTGTGCTGATTTCTTTTACTGCCTGGTTTATAAACATCTGAGAAGATTGTGTTTTAAAACCTGAACTGAGAGATAAATATCTATGTGCATTTTCCTATCAAGACAACCCAGAAAAATACATTTAAAAAGCATGATTTGCCCTTTGATCCAGTCCCTGCCTTGCTGTGCTCCCTGTATAATCCAGTTGGAAATGTTCTGCAGTTCAATGCCATGCTGGGAGCAGTCCTGAACAATGCAGCATCCTCCCCACACAAGGAGAACACTCCCAAGCCTCACCAGCTGTCTCCTCCCACCCAGATCTTCTCCCCCAGCGCTGGGAGCAGCTGCCAGGGCTGGCTGAGAGCTGTCCCTGGCAGGCAGCAGAGTCCCTGCCCCAGCACAGCGCCCTGGGCTGCAGGACCCTGCTCTGCAGGACAGCCCTGGGCACCCCTGGCTGCCCTGCACAAGAGACAAGCAGAGAATGTACTCACAGGCTCTGCAGGCATTGGGATGTTCCAGCTTGAGGAGATGGCTCCAGGAGCTGCAGCTGCACTGTCCTGCAGCCAGAGGTTCCTGTGCCAAGGGCTGGCAGTGATTGTGCCCCAGGCACTTCTCAGCCCCTTCCCAGCCCTGACTGATTGAAGCTCTCTGTGCCTCTGTGCTGTGCCCGGGCTGGCTGCAGGCAGTGCCCCAGCCCTGCTGGGCTGGCACAAGAGCTGCTCATCCAGAGAAATGTGCTTTTGAAGCTCTTCTTGGTGAGCAGGAGCTGCCTCTGTGCCAGGAGCCCAGCCCAGCTCAGCAGCACAGACACAGCACAAGGACTTTAATCAGCCTCTGGGGCTTTGTGCTCAGGCCCTGAACATCAGTCCCTGAGAGGGAGATGAAGAAACCTCTCGGGAACTCCAAGGCAGAATCCAACTCCAAAGTTTCTTGGACTTTTAATGGGTCCCAGTGAGGGACACGACTGAGCAAGTGTCCCCAGGCCCCAGGCAGAGCAGAGAACTGCAGGCAGTGCTGACAGGTGGGGACAAAGAGAAGCCAAGTCTTGGTGGCCTGGGGCACAGCAGGGTCTGTGCCAGCAAGGGCTGGGAGGAGACACCTTGTCCTGAGGCCCTGGGGCCTCCTGGCACAGCCCCAGCCAGGCTGGGCACTGTCAGCCCCTTGTGCTGCCCTCAGCATCCCCCCCTAGCCCACATCCCAGTGGCCTCAAGGATCTGCTGCAAGGAGTCCCTGGGGAGCCTTGCTCAGCAATGGCCCTGGGGGCTCCTTCATGCTCCCTGCAGGGACTGCAGGTTTTTCAAAGGACTTTGGGTTTGGCTTTTGCCTTGCAGTCTCTGAGAGGTTTGTGCAATCATGGCCTCCAATTATCTGCTGTAATTAGTCCCTGGAGAGGCTTTGTCAGTAACAACACTCAGTGGGGATCATTAATACTTCAAGGTACTTCAGTTATTTGAAGGTACTTGGTGTTTCCCTTTTGATACAGACTCTCTGAGAGGTTTGTGCAATCATGGCCCCAATTATCGGCTTTAACGAGTCCCTGGAGAGCTCTGTACTGACACTCAGTGGGGCTCATTAATGCCTTCAGATACTCAAGGTTTTTAAGGTACTTTATGGATTTAAGAATACTTTTAGGTACTTTCAAGGATTTTCCTTCCCACACTGAGTCTCTGAGAGGTTTTTGTGCCATCCTGGCCTCCAATTCTCTCCTCCAAGGACTCCATGAGGAGCCTGTGTTGGGTATCTTCCCTTTTTCTGTTTTAACACAAAGATGGAACTGAAAGTATTTTGTAAGACATTCTAAAAGCATCCAAACAAACATGGGACAATTAACAATACAACAACAACCTCTAAGATAATTGATCGTCCTGTTTTAGCTCGGCATCATCCAACCCTTTAGTCCCTTGGACTGGAAGAGTTTATTGAACCAGTCTTTGTTTTCCACTTGAAGCTTCTTGAACCCTTCCTTCAGTACCTGAATGCTCTTGTGGATTGACTCGCTGTGGCTGGAGAGGTTCATGCAGCACATGCCCTCAGAGTCTACACAACCATGCCCAGGTACCCAGAGTAAAAACTCTATCGCTGTTCTGCAAGGTGGCGTGTCTGATGGTCTCTGTGTCTGAGAGCAGCCACTCAGTGTGAGGGAGGCAGCATTGGTTTGCTTACTTAACAGGCACCCAGGATGGTCTGATTGTCCTAAAGCTTTAGCTGCAGCCACCCAAGGTAGTCCAAATTGGGGGTGCTACCATCCGATACCTGGATTAAAGCTTGCAAAGCCATCTCTTTGATATCATCCAATACTTCTCTGGGGATACCTGCTGCTTGATCATCTGGTAGGCTGTGTTGTCTTTCTCCAGCTGGATGGCTGATTGTCAATTCCACCCTTGCCTCATTATTAGCATAGCTTGCTATTAATTGATTTAGTAAACACTTCCATCCCCCTTCCCACAGGGTGTATTCTGTAGGTGACAACATCGTGGTCATAATATATTTTACATTATAGGGGGTTAAAGCAAGTGCTGTAAACATGGCCCTCATTAGGCCATTAAAACAAGGTAAGTCCTTCCTATGGTCTTTAGCTGCCCTACACAGATCCTTGATTTCCCCATAAACCAATGGCTGATACCTGGGATTCTGCCCCTTTCTTTCATAACATACCAGGGCAACGAGGAGTTTCGAGGTTATTTGCCAGTCTCCTTCCTTAACTGCTTCTTTCCAGATCCTTTCCTAGGGATCTTCTGGGGCTGATGGGCAAGGTGGCTCTGGGAGGTCCAAACTGTCTTCCTGGGAGGAAGAATAACTTGGGGGAGAAACATTTGGATTAGAAATAGTGTGACAGTTGGGCTTAGTATCTTTGACCATGGGGTTATATTGTTGCTGGAGGGTGAGGCAGAGGGCTCTGCCATTTTGTCAGGTGTTGGGGATGAAGGGCCTTGATTTAGGATGGTGGACTTTGGGGGGGGAGTTCTGGAGGCATGATCCAGCGTGAAGGTGGAATGATTGACAGTGGGGGCGTGACCCGCAGTTGTGGGGGTGGAGTCTGGAGGTTCGTTCAGGGCAGAAGAGAAGGCTGTGGTAGCAGGAAGTGGAGGAGCCAAGATGGAGGGAGGATGGTTGGGATCCTGAGCCACATTCAGGCTCCTTCCATCTTGAATCTCCAGGGCATGATGCTCCAAGACTGCATGGCCATTGCCATCTTGGTCCATTGTGGAAGGTCTGAGAAAGGCAGGTTTGAGGAGTGGTCCCAAGTTAGGAGTGAGCAACGGATTGAGTTTCTGACACACTGCTTGTTGGTGAAGGGTCTCAAGGATGGTGTGGAAGATGGGGAGCATGCAGGGTGCAATGGGGTCCCTTTTAACTCCGACGGAGTCCCAAAATTCAGTGGTATGGATTTCATCAGCAGAGGCATCTGGAAAATTTTTAATGATCCACCTCATGATTGATTTTAATTCATACTTTGAAAATATTAAGTCATGATCAGTGAGAATTAAAACATCCATGTATGCTCCTTTCTACTTTGGAAATCTGACTACCCTTTTTTTTTTCTCTGCCTTATGGGGAAGAGCCACCAGAACACCCCAAATCAGTTCTGGGACATGGGTGCATATTGTAAAAACACAGTGGCAAAATGGGCAATAAATGTCTTATGATTCCCCAAGCCCACCTGCAATCCTATGCAGGTGAAACTGTCGCTGTCCCTGTGGATCCTGGCTGAGGTCCCTCAAAGCAACGATGAATCCGCTGGGCCTGGCACAATACAAAATCCCGGGGAGCGCTGGCCTATCCATCAGCTAACCCCAGCTGACATGACTGAGTGTCATGGTCCCTGTTTGGGTGCCGAAGGTCACAATGAGGGTGGCTGTGACAAACCTTTCTGGTTCCCTGACTTCAGGACAAGGGTGGTGAAAATGAAAAGGAGCAGATGCTGGGGAAGATGAAACAGGAAAGCCTTATAAATATGATTGCCTGGCAAAAGATTTTGAGAATATGAAAATTATAAATGAGATTGAAATGAAAGCAAGCTTTGAGATACCAAGCCTTAGTTACTGAACAACTGGAAAACAATGATATGGCCGGCTGAAGGTAATCTTCTTTTGATGAAACAAAACCCTCTGCTTGCAGGCAGGTCCAAGGGGCAGAGCAGACCCTACTAGCTTGGCAGAAGGGGTCCAAAGAGGAGTTTTTAGGGTTTAAAATGTAACACAGTATGGTATAGTAATGATTCTTATCGGCTGTATGTAAATGCTATAAGATTTGTATCCTGTACCAGATTGGTTAGTGAAAATTAGAATATGCAGCACAGAAGAAGATTTATTGTATTGTAATGGGAACTCCCCTCCTCTTTTGGGCATCCATTTTGGGCGCCTCTTTCGAGCTCCTCTCTCGGGCCTGCTCTGAGCTGTGGCTGGCAGCTCCAAACAAGGCCCCTGCACCCACACCCTTTGCAATAAACCACAAGTTCCAAGACCTGGCTTCAGAGATCTCTCGTCTCCGTCCATCCCAACCATCATACCCCCCGACGCTCCTACAAGCAGGATCAATGGAGTTGCCAAAAAGAACTTTAGTAACAGGGTGAAAAACAAAAAACATTGAGAAGTCGAGCACAGTACTAGGGGTGGGATTCAAAGACCTGAGATAAAGGCGAAGCAACAATATATACACTTGAGGGTAGAACACTCTGGAACAATAACCCGATAGGGGAAACAAGTAACCAATAGGGAAGGAGAACTTGGACAACTTAGCATAACAACACTAAAGGCTTATGGGGGAACTCTCAAACTCACCCTAAGTTAAACAAATTATTCCAATGGCTTGAGACTCGTGCCCAGTTCTTCCAGGGTAAAATCTGTCTGACTCTGAGTTACAGCTGGGCTAACTCCCACACCGCTGCTTTGCTCTGGCCCCTTGGGACCATGCGGCCCAACAGAGCCACAGGGATGTCCTTGGTTCCACGAAGCCCCACAGTGTCACAATGGTGCCTTGGATCCATGGCGCTCTGCAGTGCCACAATGGCCCCTTCAGTTCACAAGGCTCCCAATGTCACATTGGTCTCCATAGGAAGGAAACCATGGAGCCCCCATGTTTCAGGAGCTGATGAACAGCAGCCACCAGAGGCCAAGGCAAGCCTGACCTGTCTGTCCTGGCAGGTTTGCTTGGAGCAACCCTTGGATATTTGAAATTATGGATGTGGAATCCTGTAGAGAGCTTTTTGGATAATTGGTTAGCTGAGAAAGGACATTCCGATGTGATACCAATGGATAAGGGTAAGAGAAACAAGCTGGGAACTGAGCAACCGATGCCCAATTACTGATGAAAGTCACAGTGACCTTCTCTAAAACGGGAAGACGGGGGAGAAAATTGCTTGCCAGAAAATGTAGTTATCCCAAGGTAGAGAAATTAGAAGAATGTACACATAGAGGCAAAATAATTGTTAAGAGATAGAAGTAGGTGTGTTTGATCATAGTGTGCTTTAACCAATAATGAGCTCAGATTTTGCAATATGCATAAGCTTCATTAACATTAATATAAAAATGTGTAAGCTTTCAATAAACTTCGAGATTTGCTATTCATCGCATATGGTGTGTCGCATCTCTCCCGCCGTTACGACAAATGGTGACCCCGGACGTGTTCCTTCGGGACTAGCCACGGTCGGAGGCGTAAAAGTCAAGTGCAGGTCCTTTCGCGGCTGGGGACGGCAAAAAACACCGCTGAAAAAGGAAGGTGTTCGTGCCCCGGGTGACCTCAGAGGAGAGCCCGGCTGCTACGTGCTGCCGGACCTGAATAGAGCCGCAAGAAGCGCGCAATCGTCGTTGAAATGGATAAAGACAGGCAAGCAGCATATGATTTATTTACTGACTTTTTACGAGGGCGTCAGATTAGAGGGATAGATTTACAGAAAGAACTTCCTGGGTTGTTAGCTTATGGGTGTGCACAGGAGTTTTTTCGTAATCCACATACAGTGCATGAGTTGTCGGAATGGCGTATATTCGGAGATAAGTTGTGGCGTGCAATCATAGATGAGGATAAGACCGCGAGAGAGTTGGGAAATTTATGGCGAGTCGTGCATGCTGAATTCTTGAAATACAAGGCAGAGGAAAGAGCTGCCCAGCAGACTAGTGCAGCCCGTGAAAGCAACAGGCGTTGCAGAGACTGGTTTGGGTCCCCGCCGATACAAGCTCCTGCTCTAAAAAGCAGCTCCCTGCAGCTATCGGCTTCTGCCGCGGGCAGCAGCCCCCCCGCGCGTATTCCAGCCGTGCCGTCCGCGCCGCCTGCCCCGGTGTTAAACCCTGCACCGCCCCCGCCTCCTCCCACTCCGGACCCGCACCCTCCGCCGCCCTGCCGCAGCGCACAGCCCGCAGCCGCCCCGCCGGAGAGGCTCGTGCCGGCCCTGGCCCTGGGCGACTCAGCAGCTGCAGCGCGGCCGCCTCTCGCTCCGCAGCCGCCAGCACCGCTCCGCAGCTGCCCCGCCCCCGAGCCGAGGGGGGGACGGCAGGACGGGCCTCCCGCCCCCCGTGGAGCAGCGGGCTCCGGTGAGTCCGCCCGCCCCGCGGCTGCCCGGCGCAGTTCTGCTTCCCGGCCACCAGCTCTCTGCGCCCAGACACAGATAGCAGCTATCACCACTTCGGCTAAACCTGCCTTCAGCCCGCAACCGCCGGGAGCCTCGGAGTAGACCTAGCAACAGCAGCAGACAGTGAATTTGGTGACTGTTCACCCACAAAAGTCCCAACGAGAGTAAAGAGACCACTCATTATTGATAGATTATCTGTGAGAGTTTTGCTTTTAAGACATTTCTCGGCTACAGTGTTAAGATTGTTTGTTTTATCTAGAATAATGGACGCTGGCTATGTAGGGGAGAGTTCTATTATGCTGTATACTCTTTTTCCACCTATGCGAATCGAACACTGAACTGTTAGATGAACCTTGACCTTTGTTAAAGAGAACTGATCCTGCACAGCCTGTTCGTATAACCCCTGAACGGGCTGAAACACTGCAGCAGATATTGGTCTGTGTTACACAAGGCAGTGTTCAGAGACGTGATTTTGATCTCCCTGTACAGCTGACAGTTTGGTGTAGACAAAAATTTTTTACTGGGTGCACTTACTTAGCATAACAGAAAAACGGGGGAGATATGGGCCTTGGAATGGATATCTCCTCCACTTCAACAACATAAAACCCTTCTTCAGAAAATTGACATTTTAACTGATTTGCTCAAAAAGGGTCGTGATAGGACAGTGGAGTTAGATTTAATGCCCAAAAAGATCACTAAAGTCCTTATCAGATGCTATAACTGCTTACACAGGTGCAAGAAGAAAATCCAAACAACTGTTATTCATTATATGTTTAGAAAACTAAACTAGATGTCATGTAACATTTAGAATTATAATTTAACCTGAATGTTAGTTTGCACAAAAAAACAACTCCCTCCAAACAACAAAAACAACAAAACTCCTTCTCAAAACAGATACTAAAATATATAATAGACTTTTAACCATAATATTAATACTATTATTATAATTATTATTATTGTAGACAATTTTGATAAATAATTACCAAAAAGAATATATTCATCCCTACTGTTTAAGCATCAATTGACTTTTAAAACATAAAGCATAAACACTGATGTTTGAGGCCTAGAAAACATTCATTCTATTGTTTGAATAATGATTTCAGTCTACAGGAAAACTGTTGCTTAGCTTTTCCTGTAACATCGAACAAAGAGTATTTTGTACTTAGTTGTTATCCTTTTTCTTTGTCCAAGTGAGAACACAATATGTTATTTAAAATATTCTCTCATTTAATTTACATTTTAATCTGAAAGAGGATATGGGTTTAAAAATTATACCACAGCATTAACGTCCCTTTGCACTCAGAAACATATTTCTTGTACCTGTTCAATTTAAAGCAAACCTGCAATACTCTAAGCACCTGACTCAACTTGTAACTTCTCCATCACTTCTTATATTTTTTCCCTCTGAAAATAACCAGTGTGAGCTGTAGCTTGTCTCACATGTGTTAAGTTCTTCACTGGCTTTGCATAAGGAGATTCACTAGCACATGAGTTATTCTACACTGCTTATTTGTCTCAAATATCCGATCTAAAACACATCATCTGATTTGTATTTCTTAATATTTTATAGGTGAGTTAGTTCTGAGTTATTTTTCTCTGTTTCCTGTGTTTAACCAAGATGCTGAAAGACTTTGTTGATACGTCAGACTTCACTGTAACAAAGGCTTCACACAGATCAGGCATCTAAACTATTTGTTCATTTCAAAAGTGGTATTTTAGCTACAGTATATTTTTTCCACTTGTGTGGTATGCATTTACAGCTGACTGCCGGGACGATGTAAAGTTTTGGTCCCCAGCAGCCATAGTTGCAGCATCTTTCTTAACTCCAAGAGTATCAGTAGCAGGTGCTCATGCTATTTTAAATAAGTTAGGATGTTAGCTTGCTAAACAAACAAACGCAACTTCTTTAGCAATTTCTAGTCTTTTGCTTGATGTAGATTCTATTTGCCATGCAACGCTTCAAAATAGAGCTGCGATTGATTTTCTCTTACTTGCACAAGGCCATGGTTGTGATGAATTTGAGGGCATGTGTTGCATGAATCTTTCTGATCATGCACAGTTTGTACACTCACAGCTCTCTGAGTTACGGAGGTTAACTGGGAACTTACAGGTAGAATCAGGCCTTGGTATTGATGGATGGCTCAAATCTTTAAACTTAGGATCGTGGTTACGTTCACTTGTTAAGGTTAGCATTGTAGTAGCTATTGTAGTTTTGCTGTTAGTATTAGTCTTGCCTTGTTTTTGTATATGCTTGCAGAATATGGTGCGAAAGATGATAACTACTGCATTTAATCAAACTATGCTTGTTCAACAGAAAAACAGGGGAGATGTAGAGAGCTTTTTGGATAATTGGTTAGCTGAGAAAGGACATTCCGATGTGATACCAATGGATAAGGGTAAGAGAAACAAGCTGGGAACTGAGCAACCGATGCCCAATTACTGATGAAGGTCACAGTGACCTTCTCTAAAACGGGAAGACGGGGGAGAAAATTGCTTGCCAGAAAATGTAGTTATCCCAAGGTAGAGAAATTAGAAGAATGTACACATAGAGGCAAAATAATTGTTAAGAGATAGAAGTAGGTGTGTTTGATCATAGTGTGCTTTAACCAATAATGAGCTCAGATTTTGCAATATGCATAAGCTTCATTAACACTAATATAAAAATGTGTAAGCTTTCAATAAACTTCGAGATTTGCTATTCATCGCATATGGTGTGTCGCATCTCTCCCGCCGTTACGACAGAATCCTAATTTAAAACATTTGTGCCTGGAGAAGAGGGATGGGGTTTTTTTCATAAAAAGAAAAGCACAGAGCCCTTTCCGGTGTTTGGAAAATAGGTGAGTGCTGCCCCTCAGGAGTCAAAGACCAGCCAGACCTGTCTGTCCTGGCAGATTTTCTCTGGGAGCAATCCTTGGATACACAGAAATTTGGAGGTGGAATCCTAATTTTGGCCATGGATGCCTGGAAAAAATGGACAGTTCTTTTCTATACAAAGGAAAGCCCAGAGCCCCAGTGTTTCAGGGGCAGATGGGAGTGGCCTTCCACATTCCAAGGTCAGCCAGGCCTGTCAGGTGACCCCTGGGAGGCCAAGGCAGCCACACCTGTTTCATGTTCCCTTGGTTCCAGAGGGCCCTGCAGTGTCACAATGGCTCCTTGCTTCCATGAGGCCTTGCAGTGTCACAATGGCTCCTTGGTTACACAAGTCCTTAAGGATCTTCATGGTCTCCATGGTTCCACAAGGCCTCACAGAGTCATAATGGTCTATTGGTTCCATGAAGCCTGGCTGTGTCCAATGGCCCCGTGGTTCCATTGGGGCCCAGTAGTGCAACAATGATTCCCTTGGTTCCACAAGTTCCCATAGTGTCACAATGGCCCCTTCCTTCCATGAGACCCTGAAGGGTCAAAATGGTCTCCATGATTCCATGGGGCCTTGCAATGCCACAATGCCCTCCATGGATCCACGGTGCCCTGCAGGATCACAACGGCCCTTTGGCTCCATGAGGCCCTGAAATGCAGCAATGGCCTCTTGGTTCCACAAAGCCCTGCTGCTTCACACTGGCCCCTTGGGACCACGTGGCCCAGCAGAGCCAGAATGATGTTCTTGGTTCCACGAGGCCCCACAGTGTCACAGTGGTCCCTTGGATCCATGGTACCCTGCAGGGTCACAATGATCCCCTTGGTTCCACAAGTTCCTACAGTGTCACAGGTTCCACAAGGGCCTGCAGTGTCACCATGGCCCATTGGTTCCACAATGCTCCGCAGTGTCACAATGGTCTCCATAGGAAGGAAACAAGTGAGCCCCAGTGGTGCAGGGGCAGATGAGAGGCAGCCACCAGAGGCCAAGGCTGGCCAGACTTGACTGTATGGGCAGATTTTTTTGGGAGTAACCCTTGGATATAGGGAATTTTAGATGCAGAATCCCAATTTTGACCATGGGTGCCTAGACAAGAAAGACAGTTCTTTCCCATAGGAATAAAAGCACAGAGCCCCAGTGCTTCACGGTCAGATGGGAAGTGGCCCCTGACATGCCAAATTCAGTGGGACCTGTCAGACAGCCCCCAGGAGGCCAAACCAGGCAGACCTGTTCCATGTTCCGTTGATTTCATGGGTGCCCACACTGTCACAATGGTCTCCTTGATTCCATGAGGTCTGGCAATGCCACAATGGCTTCTTGGTTTCATGAGCCCCAACAGAGTCACAAGGGTCCATTGGCCCCACACAGCCCCGCTGTCAAACAATGGCTCCTTGTTTCTATTTTAAATCAATCACAATCAAACCACAGTTTGATCATTGATCCTTGCTTCCATAGGGCCCGTGATTTGCACAATGGTCTCCTTGATTCCATGATTCCTGGATTCCACAGTCTCACCATCGTTTCCTTGGATCTCCATTGTCACAACTGACCCAAGGCTCCATGAGGTTCCGTAGTGTCACCGTGGTCGCTGTCAGAGGCTGGATGAGATCCATGTCCCGAGACACCTTGGGATGCTCGGAATGCCCATGTGGGGCCAGGGCCGGGTCAGGCCTTGGTTTGTGGTGGGACAGAGCCCCGCCCCCAGCCCTGACCTGGCAGAGCTGCCAATCACACAGCAGGGGGTGGTGCTAACCCAGCTCTGATTGGCCCAGCTGTCAATCAATCAATCACACAGCAGCAGCTGGTGCTACCCTGTCTCTGATTGGACAAGCAACTGGCAGTCCCACCCCAGGGGTGGGGCCATGAAGGCCCAGGGGGTTAAAAGCCGGAGCACGAGGCCAGCCCAGGGTCTGGCTCCTGCCTTCTGCTGGGGTTCCTCTGTTGGTGATGCTGGAACCCCAGCAGTTGGTGCCCATGTGTGTGTCTTTCTATGGATCTTCTGTCTTTCTGTTGTTCTCTGTTTCTTCTCCTTCTAATCAAACTTACCTGTAACATTTTTGGGTAACTTTAAAGATTTTAAGTTAAAGTTTTTTAGGTTAAATGTGTGGGAATCCAGGGCACAGGGAATATTTCTCTGTCTGCTCTGAGGGGTCCTGACCCCCAGAGAAACACTGCCTTTAACCTTCACCCATGGAGAGGACTTCCAGGACTTTGAGATAGATTAGAATTTACCAAAGTGAGAAATAGATGAGAGGGTAGTATACTATGTCACTAGGGTGAGAAATTTAGGTTTTGGGATTTTTAGTATGGTGTAGATAGGAAGCAAGTTGCAGGAATTTGTCTGCGTCATCTACTCCATTTTCTGAAGTGTTGGTGGCACGGGGTAATTGTTCAAGGCAAGCACAGTGCTGAGGTATTGGTAGATAAATAGAAATAATGTATGTTTTAAGAGTTAATTGGATGAGAAGAACTTTACAAGACCTTGAAACTGTCCATTTCAGAGCCATTTTGCAGTGCTTTTCCAGTGTGCTGAGCCTGGTGTGAACAGCGTGCAAAACTTTAGATAAGATATCAATAAACAAGAAGCTGAAGATTGAAAAAGTCCTCTACATCTCCTTTTACCTGGCACAGAACTGCTACAGCAGGGTTTCTCCCATCCAGGGAGCCCCCAGAAAGGCCCAACTTAAAACAAACATCAATAACTGCTGCCCCAATGCTGTTTAATATAGGTTGGCTTTTTTCCATAAAGTTGTTTACTGAAGGGTGTTTTCTTAATAATCCAATCATGTGAAATGTGTTGATTAAATGACCAATGAGGTCCAACCGTAGCAAACCAAGATATAAAAGAAGAGGATTGAAAAAACAGGTGACTTTTAGCCCTTAGCCTTCTGATCTGAGTCTGTGTCATCTCTGACTCAAAGGTGACATGTGGGGATCTGTGGGGGCTATTGGGGATCCTTTCTGCACCTTGTGACCCAACAGGAGCTTCTCTAATAAACTTTGCCTGAAGCTCCCACTGTGCCCATGACAGGAACCCCTGTGAGTGTCTGGGCCATCCCGGCTCTTTGGCAGCCGGGGACTCCTGGGATGTCACCGTGGAGCCCCCGTGAGTGCCTGTGACAGATGGGTGCCTTTGCAGCCCAAGGTGCCCTGGGATGTCACCATGGAATGGCTGTGACTGCCTCTGACCACAGGGCCCTTTACCATCCCAGAAAGCCCTGGGAGGTCTCCATGGAGCCCCTGTCTCTGCGTGTGACTTTCCAGCTCTGGAACAGCCTGGAGACTCTTGGAAAGTCCCCATGGAACCCCTCTGAGGGCCTGTGACAAATCTGATCCTTAGCAGGCAACCATAACCAGCCCCCTGTTGCTATGGTCAGTTTCCATGGCAACCATCCCCAGCCCCCTGTTGCTATGCTCAGTCCCTTGGCAGCTCCATGGAGACCCCATGCCAGGGGTGGTTGCCATGGACACCAGCTCAGGCCTGCAGCCAGAGCCCGTTGCCATGGCAACCATTGGCAGCCCCATCCCCAGGCTGATGGGATCCCAGAAGCACAGAATGGGCTGAGCTGGGAGGGACCCATCAGGATCCTCCAGTCCAACTGCTGGCCCTGCACAGGACACCCCAACAATGCCAGCCTGGGCCTGGCAGCGCTGGCCAAACGCTGCTGCAGCTCAGAGAGCCCTGGAGCTGGGAGCCTTCCCTGGGGAGCCTGGCCAGGGCCCCAGCAGCCTCTGGCCAAAAACCTTTTCCTGACATCCAACCTGAGCCTGCCCCGACTCAGCTGCAGCCTCTCCCTCCACTCCTGTCCCTGGGCACCAGAGGGAAGAGGTTCCCACAGCCCCAGCCAGGGACCCTCTCCCAAGGCTGCTGCCATGGCCACTAGGGCTGCCACCAGCTGGGATGCTCGGTTTCCATAGGCCGGGATTCAGCAATGGGATTCCCCAATTTCCTGCTCCCGCTAAAACCACGCTGCCCTCACTGCCCTCCCGCCTCCCATGGAAAGCACAAAAGGCAAAGATCCCGGGCTGGGATAAGAACAATTTAATGGGAACTGCAATGAGATAAGGAAACAAACAGGAGCAGAAATCATATTGATAACAGATGGGGTAAATAAAACTGTTTACAGGGAAAACTAAAAAACAGCTCACTGGGTCTGCCTGGCCACAATTTCCCCTGCCTGGAAAGGACACCCTTCTCAGGGAGAGAGAGAGAGAGAGAGTCCCTTTCCTGTCCCTGGCAATGTTCTGAGGTGGGAGTGAAAGTAATGACAGGGCCATGGCCAGACCCTCATGTTCTTCCATCCTACATTAGGTCATTGGCAGGGGCAGGAAAAGGTACAGGTGTCTTCCCAGCATGGATCACAGGGAACATGGATCACCAGGGCTCTTCCCAATGTGGCTTCTCCCACGGGGAGTGAAGCTGGAGTGGTGCATGAAGCTGTTTCTGCAATCGAGGCATTTGCAGGCTGTTGCAGTTGTTTCCTGTCTCACCTATCCCAACCCCCTCAGGTGCGCCGTCTTTCCCCCTCCCCTTTTGCCCTCCTGCCTAAGAACTGTCCATCAATCTTAATATTCCAGCAGGGCATCGTGTGGTTGGCAGACGCTCCTCAGGTCTGGGCTCATTGGCCTGTCCAAGTGTCTGTATCCCTGGAGCCTCCCCCTCCTCCCACCTGGTTGGCCCTCACCTGTCCCTCCCCTCCCCCTGTCCCCGGGGCTTAAAAGGACACGAGACCATGCAGCCGGGGTGTCTGTCTGGGAGCTGTTACCACATTCAGAGGTCTACCATGCTGCAATAAAACTCTGGATTAAAGACTCTTTGACAGAACCCGCTCCTTTTCTCTTTACTGCTGCTTGAACCTTTTCCACCAAAGGTAAACTGAGTTCCTACTTTGCCTGGATTTGTTCTGAGTGCCCAGCTGCAGCACCCAGCTGGCCAAAGGTATCTCTGGGGTGAAAACACCACAGCTGCAGCCTTTGGTCCAGCAGTGAGGGCCAGAAGAAGCCAGGCCCCCCCCACACCTGGAAACCTCAGGGTCTAATATTTAATAGCAGGCCTTCCCTTACTGGTGGCTCTGTTGGTGTTTTGTCAAGTGAGAGCTGCTGGTGAAGCTCTTCCCACACTGGGGACACTCGTAGGGCCTCTCCCCAGTGTGGATGTGCCGGTGGGTGATGAGCGTGGAGTTGTGCTTGAAGCCCTTTCTGCAGTCTGGGCAGAGGAAGGGCCTCTCCTCTGAGTGAGTTCATTGGTGTTGGAGGAGCTGGAAGCTGGTGGGAAACCTCTTCTTACAATTGGGACACTCGTAGGGCCTCTCCCCAGTGTGGATGCGCTGGTGCCTGATG
Organism: Agelaius tricolor; assembly: GCF_023055355.1. Taxonomy (NCBI): domain Eukaryota; kingdom Metazoa; phylum Chordata; class Aves; order Passeriformes; family Icteridae; genus Agelaius; species Agelaius tricolor. The sequence goes on from NW_027269303.1 coordinate 1,985,863, forward strand.
AGGTGGGATTTCTGCTTGAAGCCCTTCCCACAGTCAGGGCAGTGGAAGGGCCTCTCCTCTGAGTGAATTCGCTCATGCAGGTGGAGACTGGAGCTGGTTTGAAACCTCTTCTGACACTCAGGACACTCGTAGGGCCTCTCCCCAGTGTGGATGCGTTGGTGGGTGATGAGGGCAGAGCTGCAGCTGAAGCCCTTCCCACACTCCCCACACTCATAGGGCCATTCCCCAGTGTGGATCATCTGGTGGCTGATCAGGGTGCTGCTCTGCCTGAAGCTCTTCCCACACTCCAAGCACTTGTGGGGCTTCTCCCCATCATGAAGCTGCCCATGGACCACCAGCTCTGAGCTCTGGCTGAAGCTCTGTCCGCCTTCCTGGTTCAGGGTGGGTCTTTCCTCCTCAGAGCACTCCGGGATGGGTTTGAAACCGCTTCTCCTGCAGGATCTCTGGGACTTGTCCTCCCTGTTTCAATTCTACAGTGTGGAGCCGCTCAAAACAGCCTCTTTGATGAGGTTCTGCCACAGGGATTTGCCCTCCTTGGTCTCCATCCTCAGCTCCTTTTCTGGGCGAGGAAGGACAAGGAGAGGATGGGATTTGCCTCCGTGCCAGAGGGAAGGGGAAGGAGATCCCCCCAGTGCATCCCCGGCAGGACGGGGTTGGCAGCAGGGTTGTCCTGCAGCCGGGGGCTGTGCTGGGCTGGGAGATGGAGCAGGAGACAGGGGGAAAGGGGCACTGACTTCCTCCTCACCTGCCTGCATGTCCAAGGGCTCTTTCCTCTTCCTCACAGCCTCCTCCTCCATTGAGTCAAGGTTTGGGAATGGGAAATCCAGTTCTGGGAAGAAAACAAAGGGTGAGCACATTGTCTTTTGTACAGGATTAAAGGGAAACCTGGGGGAGAGTCTAAGCCAGAATTACAATTTAATAACAAAATGAAGATCAAGGCAATGATACAGAAACACTGCCTTAAACTGACAGAGTCAGGATATAACCTGACACCCTGTTGCTCAGGGTGGTGGCTGCAGTCCCATTAAATGGTGGCTGCAGTCCTGTGGGAGTGATGAACGTGATTCTGTCCAAGCAGTGATCCTGTAGAAGGGTCTGGTCTTCCTCTGAAGGTCCAGTGGTGGTTCTGGAGCTCTTGTCCTCTGGGAATCCAGTAGGCAAGCTGCTCCTGGTGTTGCAAGGCTCAGCTTATATGCAGGTAGGAATGCTTGGATCCTCCCCCTGGGCGGAGCATCCCACAATGGGATGATGGAATTTGATCAGTCCTGCAGTGACACACAATGGCCCATTCCCAGAAGATATCTCCCCTGGAGGGCGTTATCAGGGCTGAGTCATGGAAGAGATCAAGAACACTGCCCCACCTGTTTCTAGCAGTTGATGAAGATGGGCATTGAAAACATGCATTTGGTTCCATCTTACATTGCAGCCTGAAACAGTGGGGGAATCCCTGCTCAGGGGGTGAGCACCACCCCCCTTACCCAAACTGGCTCAGGTGTAAAACCCCCACCCTGGGAAGGCCTCACACACAGGGGACAATGTCACACTTGCCCTGCCCCAGGGGAGGTCTCTGTCCCTGTCACTCTGTGGCTGTCCCCCCTTTTCTCTTTCACAGGCCGGGGGCTTTGCCAAATCTAAGAATAATTTTTTTCTTTGTCCCTGACACCTTTGTGACATCTACACAGAGCTTTCCCTTCCTTTTAATAATCTTTTCATAAAAGAGGTATCGCAATGTATTGGGCTGAATTTCCACTTTTCTTATATTGGAACCTGCCAGCAGCTGAGCTGGAGCTGTGAAGGACCAATGGATTTTGGAATTGCCACAAAATTGCTTCTATTGTCAGTTTATTAAATTTTGGGATTTGTTTGCCTTTTCACCACAAGTGACTTGTGGGAAGAGCAAATTCAAGGCATTTTCTGTAGGGTTAAATTTGATTTTTGTCAAGAAACAACTTTACTTTGTCCAGTGCCCAGAGGATGCTCAAGAGGTCTCTGTTCCACTCGCCCTGGGGGATGCTTGGGAGGGGTTTGGGGGGTTGTCCCTGTCCCTGTCCCCCCAGGCCATTCCCCAGGGGTGTCCCTGTCCCTCTCACCCCAGGCCATTCCCCAGGGGTGTCCCTGTCCCTCTCACCCCAGGCCATTCCACAGGGGTTGTCCCTGTCCCTGTCACCCCAGGCCATTCCCCAGGGGTTGTCCCTGTCCCTGTCACCCCAGGCCATTCCCCAGGGGGTGTCCCTGTCCATGTAACCCCAGGCAATTCCCCAGGGGTCTCCATCATTCTCACCCCAGGGAATGCCTGGGGGGTCTCCCTCCCTCTCTCCCCTGTGCCAGGGGGTGCTCGGGGCAGTCTCTGTCCCTCTCAGCCCAGGGGATGCTCGGGGCTCTCTGTCCCCTCGCCCTGGGGGATGCTCGGGGGGTCTCCATCCCTCTGGCCTCAGGCAATGCCTGTGCAGGGCTGGGCACCAGGGGCTCTGTGTCCCTCTCACCGCTGAGGCTGCTCGGGGCTGGGGGGGCTCTGCCACCTTCTCACCCCTGGGGAGGCCGGGGGGGTCTCTGTCCCTCTCAGCCCTTCTGGGACCCCACCCAAACATCATCGGGGTCACAGGGACAGAGACACCCCCAAAGCCCCAGAAGGGCTGAACCTGGGATTTGGTTTGGGGCTGAGGATTTAGGAAGGGGCTGGAATTGGGTCTGGGCTTGGAGTTGGGGCTGAGATTTGGATTAGAGCTGGGATTGGGGTTAAGGCTAGACATGGGATTGGCTTTAGGGCTGGGGTTGGGATTGGGTCTGGGGCTAGATGAGTGTGGGGCTGGGATGAGAATAAATACAGAACTGTGAGTGTGTCTAAACGTGGAGTGAGATTGAGACCAGGGTCAGGGTCAGGTTTGGGAGTGAGCTCACCCAGAGCAGGACACAAACCAAATCCCAGAGGTGACAGGGATGAAGAGAAAAATTATTCTTACATTTGGCAAAGCCCCCAAGCCTGGGTATTCAGGAGTTATTTGGGAATTTAGCTACATGAGCTGGGCTTCTTGTGGGACTTTCAGCAGCCTTGTGTTCCTCACTGTGGGGTGAATGAACCTTGTCAGTGTTTCTGGTAACATTTGCTCCCTTTCCTCCAGTGATTTAAAGAAACTTTTCAAGGAAGGACAACAAAATATTTTCTTTACACTGGCAGCCCACAACAGCCATTTTTCTCATCAGTTCTCCTGTAAGTCACTCAGAGGAAGCTGCATCCAAGTTTCCAAGAGTTCTTACAGAAAGAACCACAACCTCCTCAGAGGAGGGAACCATGCTGTCGTCAAAGGCACTTAGAGTCAGAGAACAGTGCCCTGAAATCACTGTTCCAAAATAATGTCACAATCTGGTTAAGAAAATTGTTACAGAGATGCCTCTGCCCCAATTAAGGTGCTAACGAGACCAAATCCAACATGGGTTTTATTGAACATTAAATGTGAGGTAGAGAGAGAGTTGGAAAGAAAGAGCAAAGGGGGGACAGCAAAGGAGTGACAGGGACAGAGACCTCCCCTGGGGCAGGGCAAGTGTGACATTGTCCCCTGTGTGTGAGGCCTTCCCGGGGTGGGGGTTTCACACCTGAGCCAGTTTGGGTAAGGGGGGTGGTGTTCACCCCCTGAGCAGGGATTCCCCAACTGTTTCAGGTTGCAATGTAAGATGGAACCAAATGCATGTTTTCAATGCCCATCTTCATCAACTGCTAGAAACAGGTGGGGCAGTGTTCTTGATCTCTTCCATGACTTAGCCCTGATAACGCCCTCCAGGGGAGAGATCTTCTGTGAATGGGCCATTGTGTGTCACTGCAGGACTGATCAAATTCCATCATCCCATTGTGGGATGCTCCGCCCAGGGGGAGGATCCAAGCATTCCTACCTGCATATAAGCTGAGCCTTGCAACACCAGGAGCAGCTTGCCTACTGGATTGCCAGAGGACAAGAGCTCCAGAACCACCCCTGGACCTCCAGAGGAAGACCAGACCCTTCTACAGGATCACTGCTTGGACAGAATCACGTTCATCACTCCCACAGGACTGCAGCCACCATTTAATGGGACTGCTGCCACCACCCTGACCAGCAACAGAGTGTCAGGTTATATCCTGACTCTGTCAGTTTAAGGCAGCGTTTCTGTATCATTGCCTTGATCTTCATTTTCTTATTAAATTGTAATCCTGGTTTAGACCCTCCCCAGGTTTGCCTTCAAACAAGTACCAAATTCAATGTACTTATCCCTTGTTTTCTTCCCAAAACAGGATTTCCCATCCCGTAAACTTGGCCAGATGGAGGAGGAGGCTGTGAGGAAGAAGAAGGTGCCCCAGGAGCCCCAGGCAGGTGAGGAGGAAGTCAATGCCCCTTTCCCCCTCTCTCCTGCTCCATCTCCCAGCCCAGCACAGCCCCTGGCTGCAGGACAACCCTGCTGCCAACCCCGTCCTGCTGGGGATGCACTGGGGGGATCTCCTTCCCCTTCCCTCTGGCACGGAGGCAAATCCCATCCTCTCCTTGGCCTTCCTCCCCCAGAGAAGGAGCTGAGGATGGAGACCAGGGAGGGCAAATCCCTGTGGCAGAACCTTTTGGAAGAGGCCATTTTGAGTGGCTCCACAGTGCAGAATTCCAACAGGGAGGACAAGTCCCAGAGATTCCACAGGAGGAGGGGCTCCAAACCCAGCCCAGGGGGCTCTGAGGAGGAAAGACCCACCCTGAGCCAGGAAGGTGGACAGAGCTTCAGCCAGAGCTCAGAGCTGGTGGCCCATGAGCAGCTTCATGATGGGGAGAAGCCCCACAAGTGCTTGGAGTGTGGGAAGAGCTTCAGGCAGAGCAGCACCCTGATCAGCCACCAGATGATCCACACCGGGGAATGGCCCTACGAGTGTGGGGAGTGTGGGAAGGGCTTCAGCTGCAGCTCTGCCCTCATCATCCACCAACGCATCCACACTGGGGAGAGGCCCTACGAGTGTCCCCAGTGTGGAAAGAGCTTCACCAGCAGCTCTCACTTGACAAGGCACCAACGGAGGCACCAGTAAAAGAAGCCCTGCAAATGCCCCAAATGCATGGAAGAGCTTCATGCACCGCTCCATCTTCATTCCCCATTGGAGACCCCACGTTGGGAAGAGCCCTGGGGATCCAATTTCCCTGTAGTCCTTGCTGGGAAGACACTGGTACCTTTTTTTGCCCCTCCCAATGACATGATGTGGGATTGGAGAACATGAGGGTCTGGCCATGGCCCTGTCATTACATTCACTCCCATCTCAGGTCATTGCCAGGGGCAGGGAAGGGACTCTCTCTCTCTCTCTCTCACCAGGGAGAAGGGTGTCCTTTCCAGACAGGATGAAATACGTTGCCAGGTAGAGCCAGTTGTTGATGTTGTGGTTTTCTCTGTAAATAGTTTTATTTATCCCTTCTGTTATCAATATTGTTTCTGTTCCTGTTTGTTCCTTATCCCGTTGCTGTTCCCAATAAATTGTTCTTTTCCCAGCCCGGGATCTTTGCCTTTTGTGCTTTCCATGGGAAGCGGGAGGGCAGCGAGGGCAGCACGGTTTTAGCGGGAGCAGGAAATTGGGGAATCCCATTCCTGAAGCCCGGCCCGTGGAAACCGAGCATCCCAGCTGGTGCCAGCCCTGGTGGCCATGGCAGCAGCCTTGGGAGAGGGTCCCTGGCTGGGGCTGTGGGAACCTCTTCCCTCTGGTGCCCAGGGACAGGAGTGGAGGGAGCGGCTGCAGCTGAGTCGGGGCAGGCTCAGGTTGGATCTCAGGAAAAGGTTTTTGGCCAGAGGCTGCTGGGGCCCTGGCCAGGCTCTCCAGGGAAGGCTCCCAGCTCCAGGGCTCTCTGAGCTGCAGCAGCGTTTGGCCAGCGCTGCCAGGCCCAGGCTGGCATTGTTGGGGTGTCCTGTGCAGGGCCAGCAGTTGCACTGGAGGATCCTGATGGGTCCCTCCCAGCTCAGCCAATTCTGTGCTTCTGGGATCCCATCAGCCTGGGGATGGGGGCTGCCAATGGTTGCCATGGCAACGGGCTCTGGCTGCAGGCCTGAGCTGGTGTCCATGGCAACCACCCCGGCATGGGGTCTCCATGGAGCTGCCAAGGGACTGAGCATAGCAACAGGGGCTGGGGATGGTTGCCATGGAAACTGACCATAGCAACAGGGGGCTGGGGTGGTTGCCATGGAAACTGACCATAGCAACAGGGGGCTGGTGATGGTTGCCTGCTAAGGATCAGATTTGTCACAGTCACCCAGAGGGGTTCCATGGGGACTTCCCAAGAGTCTCCAGGCTGTTCCAGAGCTGGAATGTCACAGGCATGGACAGGGGCTCCATGGAGACCTCCCAGGGCTCTCTGGGGATGGTAAAGAGCCCTGTGGTCATAGGCAGTCACAGCCATTCCATGGTGACATCCCAGGGCACCTTGGGCTGCAAAGGCACCGATCTCTCCCAGGCACTCACGGGGGCTCCATGGTGACATCCCAGGAGTGCCCAGGCTGCCAAAGAGCCGGGATGGCCCAGACACTCACAGGGGCTCCTGTCATGGGCACAGTGGGAGCTTCAGGTAAAGTTTATTAGAGAAGCTCCTGTTGGGTCACGAGGTGCAGAAAGGATCCCCAATAGCCCCCACAGATCCCCAAATGTCACCACTGAATCAGAGATGACACAGACTCAGATCAGAAGGCTAAGGGCTAAAAGTCACCTGTTTTTTCAATCCTCTTCTTTTATATCTTGGTTTGCTACGGTTGGACCTCATTGGTCATTTAATCAACACATTTCACATGATTGGCCAATTAAGACAACACCCTTCAGTGAACAACTTTATGGAAGAAAGCCAACTTATTACAAACATTGTCAGCGCACCAGTCATTGAGGTTTGTTTTATGTTGGGCCTTTCTGGGGGCTCCCTGGATGGGGGAAACCCTCTGTAGCAGTTCTGTGCCAGGTAAAAGGACACACATGGAACTTTATTGGTCTTCAGCTTCTTGTTAATGGTTATCTTATCTAAAGTTTTGCATTTCTGTCCACACCAAGCTCAGCACATTGGAAAAACTCCTCAAAATGGCCCCAAAATGTACAGTTTCAAGGTCTGTAAAAGTTGTCTCATCCAATTATCTCTTAAAATGGACATTATTTCTACTTATCTACTAGTAACTCATCCCTTGACTGTCCACATAACCTCTGCACTGTGCTTTCCTTGACCAGTGACCCTTTGCCACAAACACTGCAGGAAAGGGAGTAGATGAAGAAGACAGGGACTACACCCAAATTCCTCCATCTTGCTTCCTATCTACACCATACTAAAAATCCCAAAACCTAAATTTCTCACCCTAGTGAAATACAATACTACCCTCTGATCTATTTCACACTTTGGTAAATTCTAATCTGTCTCAAAGTCCTGGAAGTCCTCTCCATGGGTGAAGGTTAAAGGCAGTGTTTCTCTGGGGGACAGGACTCCTCAGAGCAGACAGAGAAATATTCCCTGTGCCCTGGATTCCCACACATTTAACCTAAAAAACTTTAACCTTTAAGATTTTAAGTTACCCAGAAATGTTCCAGGTAAGTAGGATTAGAAGGAGAAGAAACATAGACCAACAGAAAGACAGAAGATCCATAGAAAGACACACACATGGGCACCAACTGCTGGGGTTCCAGCATCACCAACAGAGGAACCCCAGGAGAAAACAGGATCCAGACCCTGGGCTGGCCTCGTGCTCTGGCTTTTAACCCCCTGGGCCTTCATGGCCCCGCCCCTGGGGTGGGACTGCCAGTTGCTCGTCCAATCAGAGCCAGGGTAGCACCAGCTGCTGGTGTGTGATTGATTGATTGACAGCTCAGCCAATCAGAGCTGGATTAGCACCGCCCCTGCTGTGTGATTGGCAGCTCTGCCAGGCCAGGGCTGGGGCCGGGGCTCTGTCCCACCACAAACCAAGGCCTGACCCGGCCCTGGCCCCACACGGGCATTCCGAGCATCCCAAGGTGTCTCGGGACATGGATCTCATCCAGCCTCTGACAGCGACCACGGTGACACTACGGAACCTCATGGAGCCATGGCTCAGTTGTGACAATGGAGATCCAAGGAAACGATGGTGAGACTGTGGAATCCAGGAATCATGGAATCAAGGAGACCATTGTGCAAATCATGGGCCCTATGGAAGCAAGGATCAATGATCAAACTGTGCTTTGATTGTGATTGATTTAAAATAGAAACAAGGAGCCATTGTTTGACAGCGGGGCTGTGTGGGGCCAATGGGCCCTTGTGACTCTGTTGGGGCTCCTGAAACCAAGAAGCCATTGTGACATTGCCAGAGCTCATGGAATCAAGGAGACCATTGGGACAGTGTGGGCACCCATGAAATCAACGGAACATGGAACAGGTCTGCCTGGTTTGGCCTCCTGGGGGCTGTCTGACAGGTGCCACTGAATTTGGCATGTCAAGGGCCACTTCCCATCTGACCGTGAAGCACTGGGGCTCTGTGCTTTTATTCCTATGGGAAAGAACTGTCTTTCTTGTCTAGGCACCCATGGCCAAAATTGGGATTCTGCGTCTAAAATTCCCTATATCCAAGGGTTACTCCCAGACAAAATCTGCCCATACAGTCAAGTCTGGCCAGTCTTGGCCTCTGGTGACTGCCTCTCATCTGCCCCTGCACCACTGGGGCTCACTTGTTTCCTTCCTATGGAGACCATTGTGACACTGCGGGGTGCTGTGGAACCAAAGGGCCATGGTGACACTGCAGGCCCTTGTGGAACTTGTGACACTGTAGGAACTTGTGGAACCAAGGGGAACATTGTGACCCTGCAGGGTACCATGGATCCAAGGGGCCACTGTGACACTGTGGGGCCTCGTGGAACCAAGGACATCACTGTGGCTCTGCTGGGCCACATGGTCCCAAGGGGCCAGTGTGAAGCAGTAGGGCTTTGTGGAACCAAGAGGCCATTGCTGCATTTCAGGGCCTCGTGGAGCCAAAGGGCCGTTGTGATCCTGCAGGGCACCGTGGATCCATGGAGAGCATTGTGGCATTGCAAGGCCCCATGGAATCATGGAGACCACTGTGACACTGTGGGGCCCCATGGAAGGAAGGGGCCATTGTGACACTATGGGCACTTGTGGAACCAAGAGAATCATTGTTGCACTACTGGGCCCCAATGGAACCAAGGGGCCATTGGACACAGCCAGGCTTCATGGAACCAATTGACCATTATGACACTGTGGGGCCTTGTGGAAGCATGGAGACCATGAAGATCCTTAAGGACTTGTGTAACCAAGGGGCCATTATGACACCTGAGGGCATCATGGAAGCAAGGAGCCATTGTGACACTGCAGGGCCCTCTGGAACCAAGGGAACATGAAACAGGTGTGGCTGCCTTGGCCTCCCAGGGGTCACCTGACAGGTCTGGCTGACCTTGGAATGTGGAAGGCCACTCCCATCTGCCCCTGAAACACTGGGGCTCTGGGCTTTCCTTTGCATAGAAAAGAACTGTCCATCTTTTCCAGGTATCCATGGCCAAAATTTGGATTCCACCTCTAAATTTCTGTGTATCCAAGGATTGCTCCCAGACAAAAGTTGCCAGAACAGACAGGTCTGGCTGGTCTTTAACTCCTGAGTGCCAGAACTCACCTGTTTTCCAAACACTGGAAAGGGCTGTCTGCTTTTCTTGTATGGAAAAAATCATCCTTCTCCAGGCACAGATGTCTGAAATTAGAACTCCACATTCATAATTTCAAATATCCATGGGTTGCTCCAAGCAAACCTGCCAGGACAGACAGGTCAGGCTTGCCTTGGCCTCTGGTGGTTGCTGTTCATCAGCTCCTGAAACATGGGGGCTCCGTGGTTTCCTTCCTATGGAGACCAATGTGACATTTGGGAGCCTTGTGAAATGCAGGGGCCATTGTGACACTGCAGAGCGCCATGGATAGAAGGGACCATTGTCACACTGTGGAGCCTCGTGGAACCCAGGACATCATTGTGGCTCTGTTGGGCCGCATGGTCCCAAGGGGCCAGAGCAAAGCAGCAGTGTGGGAGTTAGCCTGGCTGTAACTCAGAGTCAGACAGATTTTACCCCAAAAGCATTGGGCATAAGTTTCAAGCCCTGGGAATCATTTGTTTAAATTAAGGTGAGCTTGAAAGTTCTCCAAAAAGCCTTTAGTGTTGTTATGCTAACTTGTCCAAGTTCTCCTCCCCTACTGGTTACTTGTTTCCCCTATATGGGTATTGTTCTAGAGTGTTTCTACCCCCAGGTGTACATGTCGTTGCTCCCCTTTGTCTTGGGTCTTTGGATCCTGCCCCTCATACTGTGCTCGACTTCTCCATGTTTATTGTTTTTCACCCTGTTATTAAAGTTCCTTTTAAACAACTCCATTGATCCTGCTCCTTTTCATTTTTGCCACCCTCGCCCTGAAGTCAGGGAACCAGAGAGGTTTGGTCACAGCCACCTTCATTTTGACCTTTGGAGCCCGAACAGGGACCATGACACTCAGGGCTCCCTGTGTCAGTCACGTCAGCTGGGGTTGGCTGATGGATAGGCCAGCGCTCCCCGGGATTTTTGATTGTGCTGGGCCCAGCGGATTCATCGTTGCTTCGAGGGACCTTGCCCAGGATCGGCAGGGATGATGGTTTCACCTGCATAGGATTGCAGGTGGGTTTGGGGAAATGCAAGACATTTATTGCCCATTTTGCCACTGTGTTTTTACAATATGCACCCACGTCCCAGAATTGATTTGGGGTGTTCCGGTGGCTCTTCCCCATAAGGCAGAGAAAGAGAAAATTGGGCAGCCAGATGTCCAAAGTAGAAAGGAGCATATATGGATGCTTTAAGTTAATTCTCACTGATCATGAGAAAATATTTTCAAAGAAGAAATTACAATCAATCATGAGGTAGATCATTAAAAATTTTCCAGACACCTCTGCTCATGAAATCCATACCACTGTATTTTGGGACTCAGCGGGAGTTAAACTGTACAACCTTTCAATCAAAAGGGACCCCATTGCACCCTGCATGCTCCCCATCTTCCACACCATCCTTGAGACCCTTCACCAACAAGCAGTGTGCTGAAAACGCAGTCTGTTGGTCACTCCTAACTCGGGACCACCCCTCAAACCTACATTTCTCAGACCTTCCATGATGGTCCAAGATGGCAATGGCCACGCAGTCTTGGAGCATCATGGCCTGGAGACTCAAGATGGAAGGAGCCTAAATGTGGCTCGGGAGCCCGACCATCCTCCCTCCATCTTGGCTCCTCCACTTCCTGCTACCACAGCCTTCTCTTCCGCCCTGAACGAACCTCCAGACTCCACCCCGAAAACTGTGGGTCACGCCCCCACTGTCAATCATCCTCTCCACCCGGGGCCATGCCTCCAGTTAAGGAAGGAGACTGGCAAATAGCCTCGAAAATCCTCATTGCCCCGGTATGGTATGGAAGAAGGGGGCAGAATTCCAGGAATCAGCCATTGGTTTATGGGGAAATCAAGGATCTGTGTGGGGCAGCTAAAGATCATAGGAGGGACTTACCTTGTTTTAATGGCCTAATGAGGGCCATGTTTAAAGCACATGTCTTAAATCCCTATGATTTAAAATATATTACGACCATGTTGTTGTCACCTACAGAATACACCCTGTGGGAAGGGGGATGGAAGTGTTTACTAAATCAATTAATAGCAGACTATGCTAATAATTAGGCAAGGGTGGAATTGACAATCAACCATCTAGCTGGAGAAGGACAACACAGCCTACCAGATGATCAAGCAGCAGGTATCCCCAGAGAAGTATTGGATGATATCAAAGAGATGGCTTTGCAAGCTTTAATCCAGGTATTGGATGGTAGCACCCCCAATTTGGACTGCCTTGGGTGGCTGCAGCTAAAGCTTTAGGACAGTCAGACCATCCTGGGTGCCTGTTGAGTAAGCAAACCAATGCTGCCTCCCTCACACTGAGTGGCTGCTCTCAGACACAGAGACCATCAGACACGCCACCTTGCAGAACAGCGATAGAGTTTTTACTCTGGGCACATGGGCATGGCTGTGTAGACTCTGAGGGCATGTGCTGCATGAACCTCTCCAGCCACAGCGAGTCAATCCACAAGAGCATTCAGGTACTGAAGGCAGGGTTCAAGAAGCTTCAAGTGGAAAACAAAGATTAGTTCAAAAACCTCTTCCAATCCAATGTGACTAAAGGGTTGGATGATGTCGAGCTGAAACAGAACTTATAATTCTCTTATTGGTTGTTGTTGTATTGTTAATTGTCCCATATTTGTTTGGATGCTTTTAGAAAGTCTTACAAAATTCTTTCAGTTCCATCTTTGTTGTAAAACAGAAAGGGGGAAGATACCCAACACAGGCTCCTCATGGACTCTTGGAGGAGAGAATTGGAGGCCAGGATGGCACAAAAACCTCTCAGAGACTCAGTGTGGGAAGGAAAATCCTTGAAAGTACCTAAAAGTATTCTTAAATCCATGAAGTACCTTAAAAACCTTGAGTATCTCAAGGCATTAATGAGCACCACTGAGTGTCAGTACAAAGCTCTCCAGGGACTCATTAAAGCAGATAATTGGGGCCATGACTGCACAAACCTCTGTATCAAAAGGGAAACAGCAAGTACCTTCAAATAAATGAAGTACCCTGAAGCATTAATGAGCCCCACTGAGTGTTGTTACTGACAAAGCCTCTCCAGGGACTAATTACAGCAGATAATTGGAGGCCATGATTGCACAAACCTCTCAGAGACTCCAAGGCAAAAGCCAAAGCCAAAGTCCTTTGAAAAACCTGCAGTCCCTGCAGGGAGCATGAAGGAGGCCCCAGGGCCATTGCTGAGCAAGGCTCCCCAGGGACTCCTTGCAGCAGATCCTTGAGGCCACTGGGATGTGGGCTAGGGGGGGATGCTGAGGGCAGCACAAGGGGCTGACAGTGCCCAGCCTGGCTGGGGCTGTGCCAGGAGGCCCCAGGGCCTCAGGACAAGGTGTCTCCTCCCAGCCCTTGCTGGCACAGACCCTGCTGTGCCCCAGGGCACCAAGACTTGGCTTCTCTTTGTCCCCACCTGTCAGCACTGCCTGCAGTTCTCTGCTCTGCCTGGGGCCTGGGGACACTTGCTCAGTCGTGTCCCTCTCTGGGACCCATTAAAAGTCCAAGAAACTTTGGAGTTGGATTCCGCCTTGGAGTTCTGGAGAGGTTTCCTCAGCTCCCTCTCAGGGACTGATGTTCAGGGCCTGAGCACAAAGGCCCCAGAGGCTGATTAAAGTCCTTGTGCTGTGTCTGTGCTGCTGAGCTGGGCTGGGCTCCTGGCACAGAGGCAGCTCCTGCTCACCAAGAAGAGCTTCAAAAGCACATTTCTCTGGATGAGCAGCTCTTGTGCCAGCCCAGCAGGGCTGGGGCACTGCCTGCAGCCAGCCCGGGCACAGCACAGAGGCACAGAGAGCTTCAATCAGTCAGGGCTGGGAAGGGGCTGAGAAGTGCCTGGGGCACAATCACTGCCAGCCCTTGGCACAGGAACCTCTGGCTGCAGGACAATGCAGCTGCAGCTCCTGGAGCCATCTCCTCAAGCTGGAACATGCCAATGCCTGCAGAGCCTGTGAGTACAACTCTGGGTATTTCTGGTGCAGGGGAGGTGAAATGCTCATGAAGCTCTGACATGCTGAGGGGTTCTGGTCAGTCATATAATATTTCCAAGACAAGAATTTTATAAAAATGAGGAAATATCCTAAGACTTTGTATTCAGTTTCCTACTACTGGAGAATGGCAGGGAGGGGTGTGGCTGCATTTCTCTTCACAGAGAAAAGCAAGGCACAGCTTCTTGAGGATATTTTTTGGGAACTGAACTGAGGAACCTCAGAGAAAGGAAAGTCAATGCTTATATCAATTGATGTTCCTCTTGTTGTGCACAAGTGGAATGCATTTTGGAAGATAGTTTACCTGAATGGAATTGGTATTAGATTCTGGTGTGAGTGTTTTGATTCATTGACCAATTGAATTCACATGTGTCTGTTTGCACTGTTGGCTGACAGTCACGAGATGCTATTCAGTAGAGTGGAGTGCTTGTACAGATTCAGTGTAATAAAGTGTATTATACAGTAGAAGAATATATTATAATAAAGTAATTAATTTGCCTTCTGATATCAATAGAGTCCCCTTGTCATTCTTCCCTTTGTCGGGGTTGTCTTGATTTTACTACAGAGGGGTGTTAAATATTAAAATCTAAATATGAAATATTAATTATGAACTTTGAAAAGTGCCTGAGACATCCAAACTGGTTTTTTAGTGATCAGTAGGTTCACAGGAGATCCCTATTGTGCTTTCAGCCCCTCTGCCCATGGACAGCAGCAGCATCACCTTTGCTGGAGCCATCAGGCTAAGCCTGAGCTGTCCTTTCTCCAAGCTGCAAACAGAACCTGCCCCCAGCCAGTGCCCTGCAAACAGGCAGGGTTCTGTAGGGCCAAGGAGAGTGCACAGAGATTTGGGGTCTGTGGGTGCTGGCAGGGAGAGATCAGGCACAGGGAAACACCTGCAGGAGGGAAATCTGCAGGAAGCAGAGAGAAGATCAGGCAATGAGAGAAAACAAAGCCCAGCAATGCTGTGGCAGGGAGAGTTTAGAGATGCCCACAGGAGCCCCTGCAGTGCAGCCCCTCCCTCTGAAGAAGCCCCCTCCCTCCTGTGCCCCAGCCAAGCCTCTGCCCTCAGGGCCGGGGCTCCAAGGCGTGCAGCCCCTCCTGTGCAGGCAGAGCTGCAGCAGAGCCGTGGGGCAGCTCTGCAGCCCCGGGCCCAGTTCCCTCTGCAGAGCACAGGGCTGGGAGCAGCTGCCCGGCCCTGGGGGCTCTGGCAGGGGGCACAGCTGGCTCAGGGTGACGCTGTCCCCAGGGCCCGGCTCTGGGCAATGCTGTCAGTGCAGCCAGGGAAGGAGCTGCATCTCCCTTCATCCAGTGCCATCAGAAGGACACTTGGAAGTCTCCCTGAGATTTCAGTCCAAGCTGGGAGCTTCAATCCAGGGTGCAAACCTGTCCTAGAGCAGCTCTGAGTTATGAGATTGATGGGGAGAGGCAGAGGTGTTGTGACACTGAAAATGCTGCTGGGTTGGTGAAATGAGCAGAATGAGTCCTTGGCTACAAAAGTGGAGCTGGCCTGTGGTGGATCCATCTGCTCTCAGCAGTGCCTGGTGACATTTTAGGGAAAACATGGGGAGGTGATCACCCTCCAACTGAAAAAGGTTAAAGCCCAGCAAAATTCTGAACAGCAAAATTCTGAATGACAGACAATGTCCACTAGCTCTCCACGTATCACTTTGCCTCTCAGTATGTGTTCTCTATTCCCTAAGGGCAGTAGAAATGCTGAGGGTTTCTGATACTCAAGTACTCCAGCAGAGGTATGGGGAAGCTTTTAAAGAAAACACCAGAATTCTTAAAAACAGAAGTGTATCTGTGTGCGCTCCAGGGTAGGTGTATGGGAAATGGCTTTGATTTGGTTACAGGTATCTCCTCTAACTCTTCACTGTCCTTTTCTCCATGAACAGGTGCCCATGTGCAGCCGCAGCAAATGTCAAACAGCAGCTCCATCAGGCACTTCCTCCTGCTGGCATTGGCAGACACGCGGCAGCTGCAGCTCCTGCACTTCTGCCTCTTGCTGGGCATCTCCCTGGCTGCCCTCCTGGGCAACGGCCTCATCATCAGCGCCGTAGCCTGCGGCCACCACCTGCACACGCCCATGTTCTTCTTCCTGCTCAACCTGGCCCTCAGCGACCTTGGCTCCATCTGCACCACTGTCCCCAAAGCCATGCACAATTCCCTCTGGGACACCAGCAACATCTCCTACACTGGATGTGCTGCTCAGCTCTTTTCTTTTGTTTTCTGCGCAACTACAGAGTTTTGCCTCCTGACCATCATGTGCTACGACCGCTACGTGTCCATCTGCAAACCCCTGCACTACGGGACCCTCCTGGGCAGCAGAGCTTGTGCCCACATGGCAGCAGCTGCCTGGGCCAGTGGCTTCCTCAATGCTTTCATGCACACGGCCAATACATTTTCCCTGCCCCTGTGCCATGGCAATGTCCTGGGCCAATTCTTCTGTGAAATCCCCCAGGTACTCAAGCTCTCCTGCTCAAAATCCTATCTCAGGGAACTTGGGCTACTTGCTGTTGGTGTCTGTTTAGGACTTGGTTGCTTTGTATTTATTGTTTTCTCCTATGTGCAGATCTTCAGGGCTGTGCTGAGGATCCCCTCTGAGCAGGGACGGCACAAAGCTTTTTCCACCTGCCTCCCTCACCTGGCTGTGGTCTCTCTGTTCATCAGCACCGGTATAT
Source organism: Agelaius tricolor (assembly GCF_023055355.1). Taxonomy (NCBI): domain Eukaryota; kingdom Metazoa; phylum Chordata; class Aves; order Passeriformes; family Icteridae; genus Agelaius; species Agelaius tricolor. The sequence goes on from NW_027269303.1 coordinate 2,002,127, forward strand.
TTTACTACCTGAAGCCTCCCTCCATGTCCTCTCCATCCCTAGATCTGGCCCTGTCAGTTCTGTACTCGGTGGTGCCTCCAGTCCTGAACCCCCTCATCTACAGCCTGAGGAACCAGGAGCTCAAGGCTGCAGTGTGGAGACTGATGACTGGATGGTTTCAGGGACATTAAACTGCTAGCCAATTTCTGCAAATCACTTGTAATAAAAGTTTTCTTTGATGTTTCTTGTTGTTTTGGTTATAGGGTATTTTTTCCTTTGTTTTAGTTATTCATATTGTCCAGAAAAAAAAGCAACTGTTTGTACCATTTTTCATTTGATTTCTCTCCACCTTCCCTGTGGCCACAGACATTGTCAATGAGGGGCTGTGCTCTTGGTGGCTTTAAAGGAACTAAAGGATCTCCCAGCAGAGTTTTCTGCAGAGATGCCCTTTTGTTGCCTTCTCTGGAGCTGCAGTAGCAGTGTCTGTGTGCAGAGCTGGGGCAGATCAGTGCTGGCCCAGCAGCTGTGCCCAGCAGCAGCAGCAGCAGCAGCACTTGGTGTTGCCAGTGCTGCTGCCGTGGCCCTGCCCCGCTGCCCTGGTGGCCCTGGTGTTGCTGCAGGGCCTGAGTGCTCTCGGGGCCGGGCACAGCCCTGGGGGTGGCAGTGCCAGGGCTGCAGCAGGGACAGGCCCTGGGCACTGCTGGGGCAGCGCTGACGCCTCAGGCCAGGCCCTGGGGGCTCCAGGCTCCTTGCCCAGGCTCTCTGCAGAACACGGCCAGGCCAATGCTCAGCACAGAAACCCCCGTGAGCAGCCCCAGGCTGGCTGTGGGCAGGCTGGGGGCAAACAGCATGGCTGGGGCTCTGCAAGGGCCCTGGGGCAGACAGGAAGGAGCAGCAGAGCAGGGGCTGATCCATGCCCAGTGCGCTGCACAGCCCAGGGCAGCGTCCCAGAGCGTCCTCATGCAGCTGCCAACAACATCCCCCCTCTGCAGCCCTGGCCTCTCCCCCAGCTCACACAGGTGCCCCATCCTTGCAGGCACAGACACGGCAGCACTGCCTCAGCAGCCCCTGTTTGCATTGCACACAGCAGGGCCAGCACCCCCATGCTGTTGCTGTGGGGACATGAACCTGAGGGAGCACAAATGCCATCAGCCCCTGGGGCCAGCAAGGCCTGGGGGACACCAGGGAAACCACTCAGCTTTGTCCTGGCCTCTGCACTCAGCCAGAAAGTTTGTTGCCATCAGCTGGGAGTTTCCTGTGCCACTGCAGACACTGTTGCTCAGAGCCAGGGCTGCCTGGCAGCCACCCCCAAACTGCCCTCAGCATTTCCTCTGCTTCACCTTTGCTTTCTTTCCTCTTTCTTGATACAAATTTCTTCCTATAGCCCACCCCTGTTCCCTCCCCTGCAAAGAACCCATCTACCCCCTGCGCCTGCTGGCCACACCATTCCTGATCCAGGCCAGGAGCCATTGGCCTTCTTGCCCACCTGGGCACACTGCTGCCTCATGTCCAGCCTGCTGTCCATCAGTCCCTGCAGGTCCCTTTCTGCCTGGCTGCTCTCCAGCCACTCTGTCCCCAGCCTGTAGTGCTTCAGGGGTTGTTTTGGCCAAAGTGCAGGACCCAGCACTGGGACTTGTTAAACCTCACCTTGTTGGATTTGGGCCCTGGATCCAGCCTGTCCAAGGCCCTGTGCAGAGCCCTCCTACTCTCCAGCAGATCCACACTCCCAGCGGACTTGGTGTCACCATGGTTTCATGAGGCCCCTGAGTGTCCCAAATGTCCCCGTGATTCCATGAGGCCTCCCAGTGACACAATGTCCATTTGGTTCCATGGGACCCCTTGGTGTCACAATGTCCCATGGATCCTTGGGCCCTGCAGTGTCACAATGGCACCGTGGACCCCTCAGGCCCTGCAGTGTCACAATGGATCCTTGGTTCCATGAGGCCTGGCAGTGCAGCAATGCTCTCCTTGGTTCCACAGTGTCACAATGGCCTCTTGGTCCCAAGGGCCACCACGGTGTCAAACATGTTTCCTTCATTCCATGAATCCCTGAGGAGCAGCCCTGGCCCCTTGGTTCCATGGGGCCCTGCAGTGTCACAATGGCCCCATCGTGACACCAGGTCCTGCTCTGTCACAATGCTCTGCATGGTTTCACAAGGCCCTGCAGGGTCACAGTGGCCTCTTGGTTCCAGGGGGCCTCAGAGTGCCACAATGAATTCCCTGGTGCTGCAGTGTCACAATGGAGCCCTGGTGACACAAGATCCTGCAGTGTCACCAGGGACCCTTGGTTCCATGGGGCACCACAGTGTTACAATTGTTCCCTCAGTCCCCAGAGTCCGTGCAATGGAGCAATGGCCCCTTGATTCCATTGTCCCCAGGCTCTCCCAAGGATCTCCTTGGTTCTGCAGTGTCACAATGGCCCCTTGGTTCCACAAGGCCCCGCAGTGTCACAGTGGCCTCTGTGGTTCCAGGAGGACCCAGACTGTCACCATGGACTCCTTGCTTCCATCCAGCCCCACAGTGTCACCATGGCCCCTTGGCTCTGTGCTGCCATGTCGTACACAGTGTCACCATGGTCCTCTTAGTGCCACCAGGCCCCCAGTGTCACAATGGCCCCTTGCTTCCCCAGGGCCCTGCAGGGTCACAATCATCAGAGAATCAACCAGGCTGGAAATGACCTTGGAGAGCATCAAGGCCAACCTGGCACCTAACACCACCCTGTCACCCAGATCATGGCATTGAGTGCCACATCCAGTCTTTCCTTAAACACTTCCTGGGATGGTGTCTCACCCACCTCCCTGGACAGCCCATTCCAATGCCCAATCACCCTTTGTGTGAAGAATATTTCCAATGTCCAGCCTACACTTCCCCTGGTGCAGCTGAAGGCTGTGTCCTCTTGTGCTGTCACTCTTCCTTGGGAAAAGAGCCTGACCCCACCTGGCTGCACCCTCCTGTCAGGGAGTTGTAGAGAGAGATGAGGTCTCCCCTGAGCCTCCTCTTCTCCAGGATAAACAATACCAGCTCCTTCAGCCACTGCTCCTCACAAGACTTTTAGTACCCTGACCAGCCTTGTTGCCCTTCTCTGGACACACTCCAGCTCCTCCATGTCCTTGATAAATTGGGGGCCCAGAACGGGACACAGCACTCGAGGTGCTGCCCAACCAGTGCCCAGCACAGGGGAAGAATCACTGCCCTGCTCCTCCTGGCCACACCATTCCTGATCCATAGGAGTGCCGGGGGCTGGATGAGGGAAATGATGGGGAGGGCGTGGGGAAAAATTCTGATTGATTGTCAGCCATGAAGGGTCTTGATTTTCATATCTGTTCAAACTGCATTAAAAGCTGCTGGGGATCAATATGAATTGGACATTGCTGAGATCAATCTATAACACAGGAAAAAAAAACTTAACAGAACAAAACTGTACTCTTGGCATTGTTTTATACAATTGTATATTCAGTTTGAGGACACTTCTGTCATCTCTTGAATTAACCATATTAAGAACTGAAAACTTGAAATATTCCCCAGGGCCTTTTCTTGTTCAGGTATCCTGAACACATTTTAATGAGCTCTTCTCACTGAATTCCTGAACTGAAGAGCTGAAGAAAGAAGAAGTCTCCGGAGCAGTAAAATTCATCATCATCCTCCATGTGGCTGAGGATCCATCCCCATCAGAGCAGCAATGAACAGAAATGGGCACAGCTTTGTGGCTGTCCCAGCTTTGGCATGGGCCCTGGGCCTGGAGCAGGAGCAGCTCTTGAGGGCTCCAAGGCCGGGGCTCTTCTGCTGCCCTGGGAAGATGGGATGGCAGCAGGGGCTGCAGAGCTCTCAGCACCTCAGCCCAAGGGGAGCAGGGCAGCCAGGGAGCCTCCTTTGGCCTTGGCCAAGCACCTTCCCCCATGGCTGGGGCTGAGTCCTGTGGCAGCTGCAGCTGCTGCTGTGGCCTCCGCAGGGGCTGAGGCCGTGGGGCCAGTGCCCAGAGCAGCCTGGCCTGAGCAGAGCTGTGGGGCCAGAGCCAGCTGGGCTGGGCTGGGCTCAGAGAGGCCCTTGGTGCTGCCCAGAGCTCAGGGCAGCTGGCAGAGCTTGCAGGGAGCTGGGCTGGGCTCCGAGAGCCTGGCCCAGAAACCATCAGTGTCCATCTCAGCCTGGCTGAGCGTGCAGGGGCAGGACTCAGGCCAGGCCTTGTGGGGCAGGGCCAGCGCCTGTGCAAGGCATTGCAAACAGGCAAGTGGCCCAGAGAGGAGGCTGCTCTGTGCCCTTGGTGGCACAGACAGAGCAGGGAGGGGGCCCAGGACATTTGTCAGTGCCAGCCTCTGAGCCCATGCGTTGGCAGCCCTGGCTGCTGAGCCCAGCTTTGGCCTGGGCTGAGTTTTGCTGTGGCCCAGCTCCATCCTCCTGCAGGGCTCAGGGCCTGTTCCCGGCCATGGCCAGCCCTGGCTGCCTCTCTGCTGGCCCAGAGGCCGGCAGAGCCCGGGGCAGGGCTGTCTGTGCAGCCCCACAGGTGCCACGGGCTCTGCAGGAGCTGGCAGAGGCTGCCCAGCAGGGAGGCCATGGGGCACAGAGCCCCAAGGCTGCTGTGGGCACCACGGCACAGGGGCCGTTCCCAGCCGCAATGCTCCTGGCCTGGGCTGGGCCTGCACAGGGGCTGGGCCACCATGGCTGGGCCAGCACAGGGCCTCAAAGGGGCCACGCAGCCGCTGCCGGGGCTGACAGCAAGGCCAGGCACACACAAGCAATTGCTGAGCATGGCCTGTGCTGGCCAGGCCTGACTGTGCCAAAGGCAGAGCTCAGCTGCCCTTGGGGGCTGCAGCAACACTCCAGAGCCCAAAGAGCCTCCATGGCTGTGCTGGAGACCAAGGCTGCAGCAGGGAAATGCAGGGCTGCTGTGGGATGGGGAGGCCATTGAATTCCAGCACACACCTCAGCTCTCTGATGGTCCCGGCACCGTGCTGGGCCCTGTTTCAGACCGGAGCAGAGCAGGTGTTGATGGGGCAGGAGCCCTGTGGGGCTATCAGGGACCTGCAGCTTGCGAGGTGCTCTGCTCTCCCTCAGGTGCTCTGGGAGAGATCCAATCCCAGCTGGGCACCTCAGGGCACAAGTGGCGCTGCCTGTTCATGGGCACACAGCTGATGTCTGCCTGGAAAGGGGCACAGGTGTTAATACTTGTTAGGTTCCTAATATACAAGAAAATCGTTATTATCTAGGTAATCTGAGTTCTTTTGAGAAATGGCAAAGTTTTCCCATCAGGAACAGGAATTTTCTGGATCTACTGGATTGTTCTACTAATGGCAGGAGAAGAAATGCTGATCTTTCCATCTACTTGTGTCACCAATATTCAGTCTATTATTTAATTGTTTTTTTCATCAGGTGTTTTTAGCTCTCCTGTTGAAATGGCCATGTCTAAGTGGCCATCTTTTCACTAGACTATCAGGATCTATGTCCTTTCCATTGCTCCCAGATTTCGTCCTCCAGATGCTCTCTGCCATTCAAGTGCCTCTCAACAAACGGTTTCATGCTTTAAGCTCCAGGAAGTTGCCCAATCTTTCTGATGTTAAAATAAATACCATATTAGTCAACATCTTAATTGTGTTATATCTGTCACAAAATTGTGTTTTCTTATGTCCTTGTCTAGAACTGTTCCTTTTCAGAAATCCCTTGGGGATCTGGACATGTCAGATGCTGCTGGGACATCCCAGAGAGCTGAGGGAAGAGCTGTGATGGTTATTAAACTGTTCAAATGTTCATCTTGTGTTTGTTGGCAAGAAACCTTTCTGTGCCTCTGAGTGTCACCAGGCCCTGAGCCCAAAGGACACAAACTTGATGAGTTATGGTTCCCACTGCAGGGGCTGCACTTGGACCTTGGCTCTGCACAGGAGAGCTCTTCATCCCCTTTCTCTCTTTTCCTCCCTCTGGGCATGGAGGGAGCTCCTGACTTCAGCCTGTGACTCGTGTGTGCAAAGAGCAAATCTGGGCAGAATTGGGGCAGGGAGGGTTTGGGAGGACCTTGGGATCTGTGCTGGGAAAAGAAGGTGTTTTCCATTGCTCTGAGACTGTCTGCTGTGCAAAGTGGATTAAATATCCAGCAGAGGAGTGACTTTTGCATTTGATGGAGCTGTGCCTTCCCTTGGCTTTATAGCTGACAAGAAATGAACATCCCTCTGTGTCTCGGGCAGCTCCTTCTCCAAGGAAAGCAGGTGGGAGTTGGAGCCAAGGAGCTGAAAGCTGCAGGTGCAGCCTGGGCTGGAGGGAGCTCAGATTTGCACAAGGCTGCTCTGAGTGCCAGGGCTTGGATGGGGGAAATGGTGGGGTGGGGGTAGGGACAGAGTCTGATTGATTGTCAGCCAGGAAGGGTCTTGATTTGCATATCTATTCAAACTGCATGAGGAGGCACTTGGATTCAGTATCAATTGGAGATTGCACATATCAATAAATTAACAGGAAAACAAAACTAAACAGGACCTAAAAAAACTTTTCTGACTGTCCTTTTAAATATCATGTATTCAGTTTGAATACACTACTGAGATCTATTTAACCACAAAGGATTTGAAAATTAAAATCAAATGATTCCCAGAGGCTTGGCTTGTTCAGGTGTTCTGAATGTTCATGAGCCCTGGGACACTGAATTCCTGCACTGAAGAGCTGAAGGCTGAACAAGCCTCTGGAGCAGTGAAAATCAGCAGCAGCCTCCAAGTTGCTGAGGATGTCAGCAGCCCCCAGTGAGGCCATCCCTGCCCAGAGACCGTGGGGGAATGGGCAGACAAGGAGAGCGTCCCTGGGGCTGGGGCAGCACAACTCAGAGGCACCAGCGGCTCCAGCTGGGCAATGGAGTGTGGAATGTGGCTGGGAAAGCCCTGCCTGGGCTGGGCCAAGCAGGACACACAAGCCCTGACCCCCATCCACTAAAAAACTCTCTCAAGGAGACATTTAAAAGGAATTACAATTGTTTGTGTACACTGAGTTGGACGCACTGGATAAATATCAGCAAGAGATCAAGAGATTCTCAGGAGCTCTAAACAACAAAACAGGAACTGTGACTGTGGTCACAAGGGTTTTCAGGATGAAGAAGTGACGAGAATGTTGACTCCATGATCAGAAGGCTTGATTTATTATTTTATGATATATGTTACATTAGACTATACTAAAAAGCAATAGAAAGGAAAAGATTTCTTCAGAAGCTAGCTAAGCTAAGAATAGACAAGAATGAATAACAAAGATCTGTGTCTCAGACAGAGCAAGAGCCAGCTCTGTCATGAGTGGTCAAGAAATCCAAACACCCACAGGAGACCAATCATGGGTCTACCTGTTGCATTCCACAGCAGCAGATAACCCTTGTTTACTTTGGTTGCTGAAACTGCAGCTTCTCACAAGGAAAAGTCCTAAGAAAGGATTTTTCATGAAAGATGTCTGCGACATGTCACCTTTTTTTATTTAATTAAATTAAAAGGAAACGTGTTTGTAATTTTCTCTGCTGTACTCATGCCGAAGAAAAAGACAAACACTTGACAGGTTATCTGTTGCCAATCAAACTCCACTCAAGTGCTCCTGTGGAATGCACTGGGAATTTCTTCACCCGTAGAACATAAATTCTATCATATCACTAAAACAATTTTATAATATAAGAAAATGCAAAAACAATGCAAAGAAAATTCAAGTCCAAGCAGCTGAGTTTCAGGAAAAGTCCATGGCTTGAAGATGTTCCTCTTTGCCATATCTGAAAGTTTCTTTTGGTCCTGAAACAGGCTTGCTACAGAAAAGTCCATCAATAGTTATCAAATGTCCATTGACAGTCTTCAAAGAATGTCGAGAAAATTTCTGAAATGTCTTGCCACAACTTGGGCTGAAGCCAATCCCTGCCTCTGAGCTGCTGCCAGCTCTTTCACCCTTTTTTATTTAAGTAATAATTTTTTTTTTTTTTTTTTTTTTTTTTTTTTTTTTTTTTTTTGGTCTTGTCGGAAAGAGCAGCAGCAGCAGAGGAGCCAGAGAGAGGCCTTTGGGGGCCCTGGCCCATGTGGAAGGATCAGGAACCCCAGACCTGGCCCACAGAAAGGTGGCCCAGGACCAGAAGGGGGAAACAAAGCCCCCAAACCCAACAGGAGGCCAGGAGGTGGCCCTGGCCCAAGCAACCAAGGCAGACAGCCCAGGCCCAGCCCCCGAGGCAGGCTCTGCATTGGCACAGACCCGCACCCTGCTGCAAGTACAATGGCAGAACAGGTGACCAAACGCTTCCTTTCCCCAAAACCACCGAGGCATGCCGGCAATGGGAAGACAGAAGCTGTCCCGAGAAACTTCGTCTCGGGGTCTCGGGTCTGGGGATGTCCTTTCCCCACAGCAGACAAGCGATGCTTGCTTCCTGCTGTGTCCTCTGCCTCTGCAATGCAAATGCACCAGGTGTTCCTCCCATCTGCCTCACGGCACCACCTCCACCCCCTCTGGGCTGGGGACCAGGGGCAGAACTTTCGGGACCAACCTCCCCCTCGCCGCTGGGGCGCACGAGGGGCGGCAGAGAGATTCGCATCCCCCAGGGGGAAACCCCGGACCAAACACCCCCCAACCCGCCAAAAATGCTGATCTTGAAAGCAGGCAGCTGCGCTGCACCCACAGCCAGCTGTCGGGCCATGCCTCCTCCACGGAAGGACAGGCTGACGCCCTCTTCCCCTGTCCCAGCTCCCCCCGCAGGGGCAGCCCCGGGACAACCCAAAAAACTCGGGGAGGAAGTCCCACTGGATGCAGGAGGCGCCGCTGCAGCTGTCACCGGCTCCAGGGCAGCCTCTGACGCAGACACGGAGGACGGAGTCCCCACAGGGGCGGGCAGCGGGGCCGCCTGGGGAGGCGGTGGGGGTGGCGGGGGTGGCACGGGGTCAGCAGCTTCTTCTGCACCGGCCTCTGACATGGGCCGCGGAAGCACAGTCGCAGAAGGCAGCGGGACGGCCAGGGGGAGCGGTGGATCGCTGTTGCCCAGCAACATCGGCGCAGCCGCGGGAAGCGGTGTCTCTGAGGCCTCAAATGCAGGCAGGGAAGCCAGCGGAACCGTGGCCGGAGCGCCCACAGGCTCCGCTGGAGGGGTGGCCGGGGGGGGGCCACGCGGGGAACCGCCCGCACGCGCGGGGCGGGCTGGGGCGGTGCTCGCGGCGCTGGCTGGGGCGGTGCTCGTGGTGCTGGCCGGGGCGGCACCGCCCACTCCCATCCCCCCTGAGAGCAACGGGAGGGGGGAACAAACGGCTCCGTCTGAGCATGCTCCGAAGACGCAGTAAAAAAAACTTCGGCTGCGGGCGAAACTTCGCCCCCCCACTGAGGTTCAGGGGGGCTGGAAAGCAGCAGATCGTCCCCCTCCAAAGGGTCTTCCCCCGGAATCGGGGGGAACGGGGCTTTGCCCTTGCAGTTAGCAATCCAGGGAAAAACAGCTGCTCTCCGTTTCAAGACTAGAAAGAGCAACAAAAAGGTTGGATAAATTGAGGGGCATCCGAACCCACGGTATAAAAAGAATTGGAAAATGGAGTCCATACACTCCCAGACGAACATATCAAGGGCATATAGCACATTCGTAAAAACCCAAAGAGCTTTGCCCATTGAAAAAACTCATAGAGATCTGTCTCCAACAGGAGAATTCCGTCCTCTTCACCCCATTTTTGCCAGAGGGCAATAAGTTTCTCCTCTGAAGGGGAGAATGGAACCTCATCCTCTAGGGGAGAAGTCCTCCAGATGAGCAGCCACAAACTGCGAATGGCCTCATCTTTAGGAGGAGAAAAACCAACAGTACCTTGTGACAGTGTCCAGGACTCTCTGGCTATCTGCATGGTGCTGCTGAGCTTTCTGAACATCTTCCTGGAGGCTTTTCAGAAGGTTCTCTTTGTGGTCAGCCTTGCTGTGAACTCTGTCCAAATTCGGATCTTCAGTTCTTCAGCTCCTGGCTAGAATCCACTTCTGTGGTTGCTTGTGAAGCAACCATCAATGCCACACATTCAGGGTTTACCCAGTGCAGCAATGCTCCGCTGGTGGTCTCACCAAGTGATGATTGTCCTCCTCAGTCGAGGGTCACCAATTGTGACTGCGGTCACAAGGGTTTTCAGGATGAAGAAGAGACGAGAATGTTGACTCCATGACCAGAAGGCTTGATTTATTATTTTATGATATATGTTACATTAGGACTATACTAAAAAGCAATAGAAAGGAAAGGTTTCTTCAGATGCTAGCTAAGCTAAGAATAGAAAAAAATGAATAACAAAGATCTGTGTCTCAGACAGAGCAAGAGCCAGCTCTGCCATGAGTGGTCAAGAAATCCAAACACCCACAGGAGACCAATCACGGGTCTACCTGTTGCATTCCACAGCAGCAGATAACCCTTGTTTACTTTGGTTGCTGAAACTGCAGCTTCTCACAAGGAAAAATCCTAAGAAAGGATGTTTCATGAAAGATGTCTGTGACATCCCTCCATGCCCAGAGGGAGGAAAAGAGAGAAAGGGGATGAAGAGCTTTCCTGTGCAGAGCCAAGGTCCAAGTGCAGCCCCTGCAGTGGGAACCACAACTCATCAGGTTTGTGTCCTTTGGGCTCAGGGCCTGGTGACACTCAGAGGCACAGAAAGGTTTCTTTCCAGCAAACAGAACCTGATCATTTGAACAGTTTAATAACCATCACAGTTCTTCCCTCAGCTCTCTGGGATGTCCCAGCAGCATCTGACATGTCTCCCATCCTCAAGGGATGTCCATACAGGAACAACTTCAGACAAAGACATAGGAAAAGGTAATTCTGTATAAGATGGAAACGCAAATAAGATTTTGACTAATAAAGGGTTTTTTTTAACATCAGAAAACTGGGCAACTTCCTGTTGCTCATAGCATGAAACCAGTTGGTTGAGAAGCATATGAATCACCAGAGAACATCCGGAGAAGGAAATCAAAGAGCAGTAGGAAGCACATAGATCCACCTACTCTAAATGAAGAGATGTCCTTTGACATTGACATTTAAACAAGAGACCTGTAAATACCTGAAGGAAAAGGGAGAGAAAAAAATGAACAGAATATTGGTGACACCACTAGAAGGCAAGATCAGTGTTTCTCCCCCTGCCATCAGTACACCTCAGGAAATTCCTGTTCCTTGTGGGAAAACTTGGCCATTTCTTAAAAAGTAATCAAATGACCCAGATAATAAAGATTTGCTTGTATATTATCAAACCAACAAGTATTAACACCTGTGCCCCTTTCCAGGCAGACATTAGCTGTGTCCCCATGAACAGGCAGTGCCACTTGTGCCCTGAGGTGCCCAGCTGGGATTGGATCTCTCCCAGAGCACCTGAGGGAGAGCAGAGCACCTTGCAAACTGCAGGTCCCTGACAGCCCCTCAGGGATCCTGTGCCATCAACATCTGCTCTGCTCCAGTCTGAAACAGGGCCCAGCATGGTGCCGGGATCATCAGAGAGCTGAGGTGTGTGCTGGAATTCAATGGCCTCCCCATCCCGCAGCAGCCCTGCATTTCCCTGCTGCAGCCTTGGTCTCCAGCCCAGCCATGGAGGCTCTTTGGGCTCTGGAGTGTTGCTGCAGCCCCCAAGGGCAGCTGAGCTCTGCCTTTGGCACAGTCAGGCCTGGCCAGCGCAGGCCATGCTCAGCAATTGCTTGTGTGTGCCTGGCCTTGCTGTCAGCCCCGGCAGCGGCTGCGTGGCCCCTTTGAGGCCCTGTGCTGGCCCAGCCATGGTGGCCCAGCCCCTGTGCAGGCCCAGCCCAGGCCAGGAGCATTGCGGCTGGGAACGGCCCCTGTGCCGTGGTGCCCACAGCAGCCTTGGGGCTCTGGGCCCCATGGCCTCCCTGCTGGGCAGCCTCTGCCAGCTCCTGCAGAGCCCGTGGCACCTGTGGGGCTGCACAGACAGCCCTGCCCCGGGCTCTGCCGGCCTCTGGGCCAGCAGAGAGGCAGCCAGGGCTGGCCATGGCCGGGAACAGGCCCTGAGCCCCGCAGGAGGATGGAGCTGGGCCACAGCCAAACTCAGCCCAGGCCAAAGCTGGACTCAGCAGCCAGGGTTGCCAACGCATGGGCACAGAGGCTGGCGCTGACAAATGTCCTGGGCCCCCTCCCTGCTCTGTCTGTGCCACCAAGGGCACAGAGCAGCCTCCTCTCTGGGCCACTTGCCTGTTTGCAATGCCTTGCACAGGCGCTGGCCCTGCCCCACAAGGCCTGGCCTGAGTCCTGCCCCTGCACGCTCAGCCAGGCTGAGATGGACACTGATGGTTTCTGGGCCAGGCTCTCGGAGCCCAGCCCAGCTCCCTGCAAGCTCTGCCAGCTGCCCTGAGCTCTGGGCAGCACCAAGGGCCTCTCTGAGCCCAGCCCAGCCCAGCCGGCTCTGGCCCCACAGCTCTGCTCAGGCCAGGCTGCTCTGGGCACTGGCCCCACGGCCTCAGCCCCTGCGGAGGCCACAGCAGCAGCTGCAGCTGCCACAGGACTCAGCCCCAGCCATGGGGGAAGGTGCTTGGCCAAGGCCAAAGGAGACTCCTTGACTGCCCTGCTCCCCTCGGCCTGAGGTGCTGAGAGCTCTGCAGCCCCTGCTGCCATCCCATCTGCCCAGGGCTGCACAGGAGCCCCGGCCTTGGAGCCCTCAAGAGCTGCTCCTGCTCCAGGCCCAGGGCCCATGCCAAAGCTGGGACAGCAGCCACAAAGCTGTGCCCATTTCTGTTCATTTCTGCTCTCATGGGCATGGATCCTCAGCCACTTGGAGGATGCTGGTGAATTTTAATACTCCAGAGCCCTATTCTTTCTGGAGCTCTTCAGTTCACAAATTCAGTGAGAAAGGTTAATAAACATTTGGTCAAAATGCCCAAACAAGAAAAGACCCTGGGAATAATTCAAATTTTCAGTTCTTCCCTGGTATTTAGACTGATTTGAGAACTCTATTCAAAGTGAATGTACTCTATCGAAAACAATGCGAGAGAATGGTTTGTCCTGTTTCCTTTTCCTGTTTATAGATGGCTATCAGCTATCCTCAGTTGATATTGATTCTCAGCACCTTCTAATTGAGTTTGAATAGATATGAAGAAGAAGACCCTTCATGGCTGACAATCAATAACTTTGTCCCCACTCCCTCCCCACCATTTCCCTCATCCAGCCCCTGTCACTCTTATGGATCAGGAATGGTGTGGCCAGCAGGAGCAGGGCAGTAATTCTTCCCCTGTGCTCAGCACTGCTTGGGCAGCACCTCGAGTGCTGTGTCCAGTTCTGGGCCCCCCAATTTAGGAAGGACATGGAGGGGCTGGAGCGTGTCCAGAGAAGGGCAACAAGGCTGGGGAGGGGTCTGGAACACAAGTCCTGTGAGGAGTGGCTGAGGGAGCTGGGGTTGTTTATCCTGGAGAAGAGGAGGCCCAGGGGAGACCTCATCTCTCTCTACAACTCCCTGACAGGAGGGTGCAGACAAGTGAGGGTTGGCCTTTTTTCCCAGGGAACAGTGAGAGGACAAGAGGACACAGCCTTCAGCTGCACCTGGGGATTTTTAGACAGCACATTAGGAGATATTATTCACACAAAGGGTGATTGGGCTTTGGAATGGGCTGCCCAGGAAGGTGGGTGAGTCACCATCCCTGGTGGTGTGTAAGGAAAGACTGGATGTGGCACTCAGTGCCATGGTCTGGGTGACAAGGTGGTGTTGGGTCCCATGTTGGACTTGATGCTCTCCAAGGTCATTTCCAGCCTGGTTGATTCTCTGATGATTGTGACCCTGCAGGGCCCTGGGGAAGCAAGGGGCCATTGTGACACTGAAGGGCCTGGTGGCACTCAGAGGACCATGGTGACACTGTGTACGACATGGCAGCACAGAGCCAAGGGGCCATTGTGACACTGTGGGGCTGAATGGAAGCAAGGAGTCCATGGTGACAGGCTGGGTCCTGGTGGCACCACAGAGGCCACTGTGACCCTGCAGGGCCCTGTGGAACCATGCAGAGCATTGTGACAGAGCAGGACCTGGTGTCACGATGGGGCCATTGTGACCCTGCAGGGCCCCATGGAACCAAGGGGCCAGGGCTGCTCCTCAGGGACTCCTGGAATGAAGGAAACATGTTTGACACCGTGGTGGCCCTTGGAACCAAGAGGCCATTGTGACACTGTGGAACCAAGGAGAGCATTGCTGCACTGCCAGACCTCATGGAAACAAGGATCCATTGTGACACTGTAGGGCCTGGGGGGACCAAGGGCAATTGTGACACTGCAGGGCCCAAGGATCCAAGGGACTTTGTGACACCAAGGGTTCCCATGGAACCAAAGGGACATTGTGACACTGGGAGGCCTCATGGAACCATGGACACCATTGGGACACTCAGGGGCCTCATGGAACCGTGGTGACACCAAGTTGTCTGGGAGTGTGGATCTGCTGGAGGGTAGGAGGGCTCTGCACAGGGCCCTGGACAGGCTGGATTCAGGGCCCAAATCCCAAAAAGGTGAGGTTTAACAAGTCCAAGTGCTCGGTCCTGCACTTTGGCCAAAACAACCCCCGCAGCATCACAGGCTGAGGACAGAGTGGCTGGAGAGCAGCCAGGCAGAAAGGGACCTGCAGGCACTGATGGACAGCAGGCTGGACATGAGGCAGCAGTGTGCCCAGGTGGGCAAGAAGGCCAATGGCTCCTGGCCTGAATCAGGAATGGTGTGGCCAGCAGGAGCAGGGCAGGGATTCTTCCCCTGTGCTCAGCACTGCTTGGGCAGCACCTCGAGTGCTGTGTCCAGTTCTGGGCTCCCCAATTTAGGAAGGACATGGAGGGGCTGGAGCGTATCCAAAGAAGGGCAACAAGGCTGGGGAGGGGTCTGGAGCACAAGTCCTGTGAGGAGTGGCTAAGGGAGCTGCTGGGGTTGTTTATCCTGGAGAAGAGGAGGCCCAGGGGAGACAAGGCAGTGTCAGGGCACAGGTTGGACTTGATGATCTCCAAGGCCTTTTCCAACCTTGGTGATTCTGGTATTCTCTTAAACCACCCTTGGAGCAGTTTCAGGATGAGCCCTGGGCCTCCTCTTCAGCAGCTCCAGCAGCCCAGGTCCCTCAGCTTCTCCTGGCAGCCCCAAAGCCCATCCTGTCAGTCCTGCAGAGCCTCTGCAGCTCCTCCTCACTGCCCAGAACAGGGAGCCCCAGAGGCAGACACAGCAGCCCAGATGTGCCCCCCTGGCCTGGGGTGCCTCTGGAGAGGGAGCAGCAGCAGGCACTGCAGGAGCCTGCAGACAATTCCTGCAGCACTTGTAGGATGATCCTGCTGCCCAAGGGACGTTCCCATGGGGCCAAGTCAGGAAATGCAATGGGGAGTGGGGCCAGAGAGGAAAGGGCAAACAGGGATGGGCTGTTTGCAGGGGAGGGAACAGGGCTGGGCAAGAGGAAGAGATTTGTACAAGGGAAGAGTAAAGAAAACAAAGGTGAAGCCAAGGAAATGCTCAGGGCAGTTTGGGGGTGTCTGCCAGGCAGCCCTGGCTCTGAGCAACAGCGTCTGCAGTGGCACAGGAAACTCCCAGCTGATGGGAACAAACTTTCTGGCTGAGTGCAGAGGCCAGGACAAAGCTGAGTGGTTTCCCTGGTGTCCCCCAGGCCTTGCTGGCCCCAGGGGCTGATGGCATTTGTGCTCCCTCAGGTTCATGTCCCCACAGCAACAGCATGGGGGTGCTGGCCCTGCTGTGTGCAATGCAAACAGGGGCTGCTGAGGCAGTGCTGCCGTGTCTGTGCCTGCAAGGATGGGGCACCTGTGTGAGCTGGGGGAGAGGCCAGGGCTGCAGAGGGGGGATGTTGTTGGCAGCTGCATGAGGACGCTCTGGGACGCTGCCCTGGGTTGTGCAGCGCACTGGGCATGGATCAGCCCCTGCTCTGCTGCTCCTTCCCGTCTGCCCCAGGGCCCTTGCAGAGCCCCAGCCATGCTGTTTGCCCCCAGCCTGCCCACGGCCAGCCTGGGGCTGCTGACGGGGGTTTCTGTGCTGAGCCTTGGCCTGGGCGTGTTCTTGAGAGAGCCTGGGCAAGGAGCCTGGAGCCCCCAGGGCCTGGCCTGAGGCGTCAGCGCTGCCCCAGCAGTGCCCATGGCCTGTCCCTGCTGCAGCCCCGGCACTGCCACCCCCAGGGCTGTGCCCGGCCCCGAGAGCACTCAGGCCCTGCAGCAACACCAGGGCCACCAGGGCAGCGGGGCAGGGCCACGGCAGCAGCACTGGCAACACCAAGTGCTGCTGCTGCTGCTGCTGCTGGGCACAGCTGCTGGGCCAGCACTGATCTGCCCCAGCTCTGCACACAGACATTGCTGCTGCAGCTCCAGAGAAGGCAACAAAAGGGCATCTCTGCAGAAAACTCTGCTGGGAGATCCTTGAGTTCCTTTAAAGGCACCAAGAGCGCAGCCCCTCATTGACAGAGTGTGAACACAGGGAAGGTGGAGAGAAACAAAATGGGAAAGGGCACAAACAAGGACATTTATTTGTGGACAATATTGAAAAAGTAAAACAAAGAAAAAGAACCTCTCAAATTAAACCAACAGGAAGTGTCAAATATGATTTTTTTACAAGTGCTTTGCAGAAATTGGCCAGCAGGTTAATGTCCCTGAAAACATGCAGTCATCAGTCTCCACACTGCAGCCTTGAGCTCCTGGTTCCTCAGGCTGTAGATGAGGGGGTTCAGGACTGGAGGCACCACTGAGTACAGAACTGACAGGGCCAGATCCAGGGATGGGGAGGACATGGAGGGGGGCTTCAGGTAGGCAAAGACTGCAGTGCTGAGGAACAGAGAGACGATGGCCAGGTGTGGGAGGCAGGTGGAAAAGGCTTTGTGCCGTCCCTGCTCAGAGGGGATCCTCAGCACAGCCCTGAAGATCTGCACATAGGAGAAAACTATGAAAACAAAACAACCAAAACCAAAACAGGAACTTACTGCAATGAGCCCAAGTTCCCTGAGGTAGGATTTGGCGCAGGACAGCTTGAGGATCTCTGGGATTTCACAGAAGAACTGGCCCAGGGCTTTGCCATGGCACAGGGGGAGGGAAAATGTATTGGCCATGTGCAGCAGTGCATAGAGAAAGGCACTGGCCCAGGCAGCTGCTGCCATGTGGGCACAAGCTCTGCTGCCCAGGAGGGTCCCGTAGTGCAGGGGTTTGCAGATGGACACGTAGCGGTCGTAGCACATGATGGTCAGGAGGGCAAGCTCTGCTGACATGAAGAACACAAAGAAAAGGAGCTGAGCAGCACATCCTGAGTAGGAGATGTTGCTGGTGTCCCAGAGGGAATTGTGCATGGCTTTGGGGACAGTGGTGCAGATGGAGCCGAGGTCGCTGAGGGCCAGGTTGAGCAGGAAGAAGAACATGGGCGTGTGCAGGTGGTGGCCGCAGGCTACGGCGCTGATGATGAGGCCGTTGCCCAGGAGGGCAGCCAGGGAGATGCCCAGCAAGAGGCAGAAGTGCAGGAGCTGCAGCTGCCGCGTGTCTGCCAATGCCAGCAGGAGGAAGTGCCTGATGGAGCTGCTGTTTGACATTTGCTGCGGCTGCACATGGGCACCTGTTTGTGGAGAAAGGGACAGTGAAGTGTTAGAGGAGATACCTGTAACCAAAATCAAAGCCATTTCCCATACACCCTCCTCTGTAACCTACACAGATTAATTTGATTATAAATTAAATGCTTCTGTGTTTAAGAGGACTGAGGTTTTCTTTTTAGGCCCCTCCCATGTGTCTCCTGGTATTCTTGAATATGAGAAACCCTCAACATTCTTTCTGCACTAAGGGAGAACAGAGCAAGTTCTGTGAGTCAATGTGATAAGAAGAGATGGAGGGGAAATTGTCTGACATTCTGACTTGTTCAGAGTTTATCTGGGCTTTAAACTCTCTCAGGTGGAGGATGATCACCATGCAATGTTTTCCCTAAAATGCCACGAGGCACTGCTGAGAGCAGATGAATCCACCACAGCCCAGCTCCACATTTGTAGCCAAGGATTCACGTTTCTCATTTCACCAACCCAGCAGCATTTTCAGTGTCACAACACCTCTGCCTTTCCCCACCAATCTTATAACTCAGAGATGCTCTAGGACAGGTTTGCACCCTGGATTGAAGCTCCCAGCTTGGACTGAAATCTCAGGGAGACTCCCAAGTGTCCTTATGATGGCATTGAATGAAGGGAGATGCAGCTCCTTCCCTGGCTGCCCTGACAGCATTGCCCAGAGCCGGGCCCTGGGGACAGCGTCACCCTGAGCCAGCTGTGCCCCTGGCAGAGCCCCCAGGGCCGGGCAGCTGCTCCCAGCCCTGTGCTCTGCAGAGGGAACTGGGCCCGGGGCTGCAGAGCTGCCCCACGGCTCTGCTGCAGCTCTGCCTGCACAGGAGGGGCTGCACGCCTTGGAGCCCCGGCCCTGAGGGCAGAGGCTTGGCTGGGGCACAGGAGGGAGGGGGCTTGTTCAGAGGGAGGGGCTGCACTGTAGGGGCTCCTGTGGGCATCTCTAAACTCTCCCTGCCACAGCATTGCTGGGCTTTGTTTTCTCTCATTGCCTGATCTTCTCTCTGCTTCCTGCAGATTTTCCTCCTGCAGGGGTTTCCCTGTGCCTGATCTCTCCCTGCCAGCACCCACAGACCCCAAATCTCTGTGCACTCTCCTTGGCCCTACAGAACCCTGCCTGTTTGCAGGGAACTGGCTCGGGGCAGGTTCTGTTTGCAGCCTGGAGAAAGGACAGCTCAGACTGAGCCTGATGGCTCCAGCAAAGGTGATGCTGCTGCTGTCCATGGGCAGAGTGGCTGAAAGCACATTAGGGATCTCCTGTGAACCTATTGGTCACTAAAGGCAACACTTTGGATGTCTCAGGCACTATTCAAAATTAATACTTAAAAATACATAACCTTTAATATACTCCCCCCCACCACCCCACTCCCCGCCCCCCACCATTCTCCAGTACTAGGAAACTGACTAAAAAGTCTTAGGAAATGTTGTTGTTATTGTTGAAATCATTGACTTGGAAATATTCTATGACTGATCAGAACCCTTGAGCATGTCAGATCTTCATGAGTATTTTACCTCCCCTGCACCAGAAATACCCAGAGTTGTACTCACAGGCTCTGCAGGCATTGGGATGTTCCAGCTTGAGGAGATGGCTCCAGGAGCTGCAGCTGCATTGTCCTGCAGCCAGAGGTTCCTGTGCCAAGGGCTGGCAGTGATTGTGCCCCAGGCACTTCTCAGCCCCTTCCCAGCCCTGACTGATTGAAGCTCTCTGTGCCTCTGGGCTGTGCCCGGGCTGGCTGCAGGCAGTGCCCCAGCCCTGCTGGGCTGGCACAAGAGCTGCTCATCCAGAGAAATGTGCTTTTGAAGCTCTTCTTGGTGACCAGGAGCTGCCTCTGTGCCAGGAGCCCAGCCCAGCTCAGCAGCACAGACACAGCACAAGGACTTTAATCAGCCTCTGGGCCTTTGTGCTCAGGCCCTGAACATCAGTCCCTGAGAGGGAGCTGAAGAAACCTCTCCAGAACTCCAAGTCAGAATCCAACTCCAAAGTTTCTTGGACTTTTAATGGGTCCCAGAGAGGGACAGGACTGAGCAAGTGTCCCCAGGCCCCAGGCAGAGCAGAGAACTGCAGGCAGTGCTGACAGGTGGGGACAAAGAGAAGCCAAGTCTTGGTGCCCTGGGGCACAGCAGGGTCTGTGCCAGCAAGGGCTGGGAGGAGACACCTTGTCCTGAGGCCCTGGGGCCTCCTGGCCCAGCCCCAGCCAGGCTGGGCACTGTCAGCCCCTTGTGCTGCCCTCAGCATCCCCCCCTAGCCCACATCCCAGTGGCCTCAAGGATCTGCTGCAAGGAGTCCCTGGGGAGCCTTGCTCAGCAATGGCCCTGGGGGCTCCTTCATGCTCCCTGCAGGGACTGCAGGTTTTTCAAAGGACTTTGGCTTTGGCTTTTGCCTTGCAGTCTCTGAGAGGTTTCTGCAATCATGGCCTCCAATTATCTGCTGTAATTAGTCCCTGGAGAGGCTTTGTCAGGAACAACACTCAGTGGGGCTCATTAATGCTTCAGGGTACTTCAGTTATTTGAAGGTACTTGGTGTTTCCCTTTTGATACAAATTCTATGAGAGGTTTGTGCAATCATGGCTCCAATTATCTGCTTTAATGAGTCCCTGGAGAGCTTTGTACTGACACTCAGTGGGGCTTAGTAATGCTTTGAGCTTCTCAAATTTTTTAAGGTAGTTTGGAATTTCCTTTCCACATTGAAACTCTGAGAGGTTTTTGGTCAATCCTGGCCTCCAATTGTCTCCTCCAAGGAGTCCATGAGGAGCCTGTGTTGGGCATGGACCTCAGTGGGGCCCATTCATGCTTTGAGACACTTTGGGGTTTTTCCTCTTACTTTGACTCCTGGAAAGGTTTGTGCAATCTCCTCTCTGGCCCTGAGGTTCCACGGCTCAGCTCCAAATGCACCACAGGGCTCATCAGGATGCAGCAAATCCTGACAAACCATGGCTCTGCCTTGATTTCCCTCTGCTCTTATGCAGTTTATCAGGAATGTATCTGGAGTGATTTTTGGTTTGCTAATTTGAGATTTCTCAGCCAATGCATCTATTAGTGCAGTGGTATCAGTGTTGGCTAATTACCATTGCACTCACTGGAATATATTTACTCATTTCCTGCTGTGAGATAGGATTAGGAGAAAGGCAAAATAGGCTCAAAATTTTAAAAGGGTATATAGAAAAGTTTATTACCAGTAAATAGAAGAAAGAGTAATAAGAATCAGAACACTTCTCCTCTTCCTACAACCTTTTCTTTCTTACTGACAATGCAAGGAGACAAATGCAAGGAGACTGAAAGTTTCAGTCAGTTTACACCATCTAGAACAGTCTTTCTTCAGTTCACTTAGGGAGAGGAGTCTCGCTTTCATGCTATGGAGACTTCTCTATAAGAAAACAGTTCTCCCATGGCTCTCAATTCCCACGAAGAGCAGCTGCCCAGAAAATCTGCAATTGTGAAGTCCCTTCCATTTTTCATAGCTTTTCGCACAGCGGTTTTTATGGGCCATGTCAACTAAGGGGGTATGAGTTTAAAGATGAGCTGTTGAAGAGCAAAGATTCTCTTCATCTATTTCTGAAATCATCTTCATCTCTGACAACAGAGATCTTCTTCTCTCCCTGAGGGCACAGGGTGTCACCACTCTTTCTTTCTCTGTTTAAACTTCTCATGGGATCACAGCTACTTCAGCATTTGCCTACTTTAGCATGGAGGTTTTTGCTGAACAAGTCATCTCCCCATATTTTCAATTAGTTATAGGGAAAAAGAGAGTCTGATATATTAATTACACCCTTCTCCATAGCTTTACAAGAGGATTTCAGCCCCAAGATCAAGGCATCTCCTCATCCCTTCCATCTGGGACTCAACTTCCCCTTCATTGACCTCGGTGTCTTCATGTTGCTCCTCTGTGTGCCTGCAGTTTGTCCTTTTCTCTCACTGGAGGGAGGATGGAAGCACTGAAAGAGTTCATATCTCACCCGGGGCCTGCAGATGGTTCCATGCCCCCGGCCGGGCTCGGTGCTTGCGGCCGGAGCTGTTTTACGATGGAGGTTTCTGCAGCGGCTGCGCTGGGGCTGTGTCAGGATGGGCGGCGCTGGGGCAGGGCCAGGATCTCAGCAGCCAGGCCAGAGCACAGCAGCAGCACGGCCGGGGGCCGATGGCTTCTCCTGCCCCTGCCCGGGGCTTGCGGCTGAAGCCCAAGGGTGGCAGAATCTTGGCCGAGCTGGCCCGGCCCGGGGCTGCTCCTGGGGCCCGGTGGATCCTGGCTGGGCCCGGGCTGGCGGCGGGGCAGGGCTCAGCAGGGCCCAGATGTTCCCAACTGCAGCCATGGCCCGGCCCGGCCTCGGCCCCGTGGCCTCCCCTGCCCTGCCCGGCAGCCGATGGGGCCTGGCGGGGTCCCTGGGAAGGGGCCCGGCCCCACGGCAGGAGCCGCCCGGCCTTGCTGGAACCCTGGATGCTGAGAAATTTAAACTTTCTCTGCTGAAAGGCACAGACCTGCAAGAGAACACTGCATTTGACCTGAGGCTATGGAGAAGGCTTCCAAAATTGATCAATAGCATTGGGATTATGGGTGTGTAGTTGGTTAGAAGTGTATAATATCACAGAAAAATCTTAAGACTTCGGGGTTTTAGAAGATAATATTAAATATGAAGCCATATATATGGAGGTGTTAGGGTGGAGACAGCTTGTTCTTCTTTACCTTCTTCCTTCATCTTCACCTTCTTCTTCCTTCTTCTTCATGGGTTTGGGTGGTATTTTGTAATTGGACATAAAAGTCTGCATTGCAGGCTTCAAATGATCAATTACTTGGTTAAAAGGGAAAATAAATTAGATATCTTTTCTTAATTGGATAGTTTAGCCCCAAAAGACCTTGTAACAAGATATAGTTAGCCATTTTGTGCCCTGCTAATGAAAGAGTGCAGACCTCATGCCTTAAGAATGTAACATGGGTAAGAAACAATAAACACCTGAGTCTGAACACGTACTGTCATCTCAAGTGCCTTCAATCCCAAGCCCAAGAGACGTAGAAAAAGCAAGCAGAGAACCCACATGGCCCACCCTGGCTGAGATGGGGAGCTGGGCTGGCCTTGTTACCTCTGTGCCAGCCAGAAGGGAAAGAGACTCTCCCAGGCTTTCCCATCTTTAACATGTGTCTTCACAGAGGCATGTACAGTTTCCTTACTGGTTTAACTGATTGTCAATTCTCAAAGATAATTACTCAGTGTTTTTTTGTCAGACGTGGAGGAAACTGCTAGCAGCTTCTCTTAGAACATCACTTCTATGATGCCAAACCCTCCCAACAGCACAGAGCCAAGAGCTCCTTTGTCCATATATAGTGCATATGTGCCCAAGTCCTCAAAAACGCTTCTTGGGAGATCTCTGGGCCCTTTCCAAGTTTTTTTCAACTGAAAGCATTCAGCTCAGAGTCTAAGAAAATCACCAGAGGACACGGCCAGCCTGACCTGTCTGTCCTTGCTACTGTTGTCTGGGACCAATCTTTGGATATATGGAATTTGGGAGGCCAAATTCTAATTTTGGCCATGGACCCTGGACATGAAGGTTGGTTCTTTTCCATAGGAAGGAAGGAACAGAGCCCCAGTGTTTGCCAGGCAGAAGAGAGGTGACCACCAGAGGACAAGGCCAGCCAGAAGTGGCAGGTTTTTTTCTGAGAGAAACTCTTGCATATAGGAAAATTTTTAGAGAGAATACCAATTTTGGCAATGGACATTTAAAAAGAGGGAGGGTTCTTTTCTATAGCAAGGAAAGCACGGAGCCCCAGTGTTCCAGGAGCTGATGAGAGGCATTCCTTGACATTGCAACATCAGCCAGAGCTGTCAGGTGGCCCTGGGAGGCCAAGCCAGCCAGACCTGTTCCATGTACCCTCAGTTCCATGGGGCCCCACATTGTCCCAATGGTCCCTTGCTTCCCTGAGGCCCTGAGGTGTCATAATGCCCCCTTGGTGACACCAGGCCCTGAAGGGTCCCAATGGTCTCCATGGTTCCATCAGGCCCCACAGAGCCAGAATGGTCTCTGGGTTCCATGAAGCCCCGCTGGGTCACCATGGCCCCTTGGTTCCATGGGCTCCAGTGGTGCCACAAGGATCCCCTTGGTTCCATGAGGTCTCCACAGTGTCCCAGTGATCTCCATGGGAAGGGAAGGACCCAGCCCCAGTGTTGCAGGGGCAGTCACCAGAGGCCAAGGCCAGCCAGGCTTGATGGTACTGGCAGATTGTGCCTGGGAGCAACCTTTGGATATCCAGAATTTTGGAGGTGGAATCCCAATTTCAGACATGGACACCTGGAGGATAAGGATGCTTGTTTTCCATTGGAAAGAAACCACGGAACACTGATTCCACAGTGACATTTGGGGATCTATGGGGAGCATGGGGATCGTTTCTGCACCTTGTGACCCAACAGGAGCTCCTCTAATAAATGTTGCCTGAAGCTCCCACTGTGCCCATCACAGGAACCCCTGTGAGTGTCTGGGACAACCCAGCTCTCTGGCAGCCTGGGGACTCCTGGGATGTCACCATGGAATGGCTGTGACTGCCTCTGACCACAGGGCTCTTTACCATCCCAGAAACCCCTCGGAGGTCTCCATGGAGCCCTGCCTGTGACATTCCAGCTCTGGAGCAGCCTGGAGATTCTTGGAATGTCCCCATGGAACCCTTCTGAGGGCCTGTGACAAATCTGATCCTTAGCAGGCAACCATCACCAGCCCACTGTTACTATGGGCAGTTTCCATGGACACCATCACCAGCCCCCTGTTGCTATGCTCAGTCCCTTGGCAGCTCCATGGAGACCCCATGCCAGGGGTGGTTGCCATGGCCACCAGGGCTGGCACCAGCTGGGATGCTCGCTTTCCACGGGCCGGGCTTCAGCAATGGGATTCCCCAATTTCCTGCTCCCGCTAAAACCGCGCTGCCCTCGCTGCCCTCCCGCCTGCCATGGAAAGCACAAAAGGCAAAGATCCCGGGCTGGGATAAGAACAATTTATTGGGAACTGCAACGAGATAAAGAACAAACAGGAACAGAAACAATATTGATAACAGAAGGGATAAGTAAAACTATTTACAGAGAAAACTACAGCATCAACAACTAGTTCTTCCTGGCAATGTATTTCCTCCTATCTGGAAAGGACACCCTTTTCCTCAGGGAGAGAGAGAGAGAGAGAGTCCCTTTCCTGCCCCTGGCAATGACCTGAGGTGGGAGTGAATGTAATGACAGGGCCATGGCCAGACCCTCATGTTCTCCAATCCCACATCATGTCATTGGCAGGGGCAGGAAAAGGGACAGGTGTCTTCCCAGCATGGATCACAGGGAACATGGATCACCAGGGCTCTTCCCAACGTGGGGTCTCCAATGGGGGATAAAGCTGGAGCAGTGCATTAAACTCTTCCTGCAGTTGGGGCATGTGCAGGGCTTCTTTTACTGATGCCTCCATTGGTGTCTGCTCAAGTGAGAGCTGCTGGTGAAGCTCTTCCCACACTGGGGACACTCGTAGGGCCTCTCCCCAGTGTGGATGCGCCGGTGGGTGACGAGGGTGGAGTTGTGCTTGAAGCCCTTCCCGCAGTCAGGGCAGAGGAAGGGCCTCTCATCCGTGTGAATGCGCTGGTGCTGGAGGAGCTGAGAGCTGGTGTGAAACCTCTTCCCACACTCGGGGCACTGGTAGGGCCTCTCCCCTGTGTGGATCATTTGGTGGATGATCATTTGGGTCTTCCTACTAAAGGTCATTCCACATTCCCCGCAGTTGTATGGCCTTTCCCCAGTGTGGATCCTCTGGTGGCAGATCAAGAGAGACTTCTGCCTAAAACTCTTCCCACATTCCCCACATTCGTAGGGCTGTTCCCTGGTGTGGGTCTTCTGGTGGGAGATCAGGTTAGAGTTCTGGCTGAAGCTCATCCCACATTCCCCACACTTGTAGGGCCTCTCCCCGGTGTGGATCCGCTGGTGCCTGATGAGGTGGGAGTTGCGCTTGAAGCCCATCCCACAGTCAGGGCAGCGGAAGGGCCTCTCATCCATGTGAATCCGCTCATGCAGGAGGAGATCGGAGTTGGTGTAAAACCTCTTCTGACACTGGGGACACTCGTAGGGCCTCTCCCTCTCCCCAGCGTGGATGCGCTGGTGGGTGATGAGGGTGGAGTTGCGCTTGAAGCCCTTCCCACAGTCAGGGCAGCGGAAGGGCCTCTCCTCTGTGTGAATCTGCTGGTGCTGGAGGAGACTGGAGCTGGTCTGAAACCTCTTCTGACACTGGGGACACTCGTAGGGCCTCTCCCCAGTGTGGATGCGTTGGTGGATGATAAAGGCAGGGCTGCAGCTGAAGCCCTTCCCACACTCCCCACACTCGTAGGGCCATTCCCCAGTGTGGATCATCTGGTGGCTGATCAGGGTGCTGCTCTGCCTGAAGCTCTTCCCACACTCCAAGCACTTGTGGGGCTTCTCCCCATCGTGAAGCTGCCCATGGCCCACCAGCTCCATGCTCTGGCTGAAGCTCTGTCCACCTTCCTGGCTCAGGGTGGGTCTTTCCTCCTCAGAGCACACTGGGCTGGGTTTGGAGCCCCTCCTCCTGTGGGATCTCTGGGGATTTTCCTCCCCATTGGATTCCTGTGTCCTGGAGTCACTCAAAATGGCCTCATCCATGAGGTCCTGCCCTGGGGATTTCTCCTCTCTGGTCTCCATGCTCAGCTCCTTCCTGGGGAGAGGAAGGACAAGGAGAGGATGGGATTTGCCTCCGTGCCAGAGGGAAGGGGAAGGAGATCCCCCCAGTGCATCCCTGGCAGGACGGGGTTGGCAGCAGGGTTGTCCTGCAGCCGGGGGCTGTGCTGGGCTGGGAGATGGAGCAGGAGAGAGGGGGAAAGGGGCACTGACTTCCTCCTCACCTTCCTGAATGTCCCGGGGCTCCTTCCTCTTCCTTGCAGCCTCCTCCTCCATCTGGCAAAGGTTTGGGGATGTGAAATCCTGTTCTGGGAGGAAAGCAAGGGATGAGCGCATTGAATTTTTTACTGGTTTCAAGGCAAACCTGGGGGAGAGTCTAAACCAGAATTACAATTTCATAAGAAAAGAAGATCAAGGCAATGCTACAGAAACACTGCCTTAAACTGACAGAGTCAGGATATAACCTGACACCCTGTTGCTGCTCAGGGTGGTGGCTGCAGTCCCATTAAATGGTGGCTGCAGTCCTGTTGGAGTGATGAACGTGATTCTGTCCAAGCAGTGATCCTGTAGAAGGGTCTGGTCTTCCTCTGAAGGTCCAGGGGTGGTTCTGGAGCTCTTGTCCTCTGGGAATCCAGTAGGCAAACTGCTCCTGGTGTTGCAAGGCTCACCTTATATGCAGGTAGGAATGCTTGGATCCTCCCCCTGGGTGGAGCATCCCACAATGGGAGGATGGAATTTGATCAGTCCTGCAGTGACACTCAATGGCCCATTCCCAGAAGATATCTCCCCTGGAGGGCGTTATCAGGGCTGAGTCATGGAAGAGATCAAGAACACTGCCCCACCTGTTTATAGCAGTTGATGAAGATGGGCATTGAAAACATGCATTTGGTTCCATCTTACACTGCAGCCTGAAACAGTGGGGGAATCCCTGCTCAGGGGGTGAACACCACCCCCCTTACCCAAACTGGCTCAGGTGTAAAACCCCCACCCTGGGAAGGCCACACACACAGGGGACAATGTCACACTTGCCCTGCCCCAGGGGAGGTCTCTGTCCCTGTCACTCTGTGGCTGTCACCCCTTTTTTCTTTCACAGGCTGGGGGCTTTTCCAAATCTAAGAATAATTTTTTTCTCTTTCCCTGTCACCTTTGTGACATCTACACAGAGATTTCCCTTCCTTTTCCTAATCTTTTCATAAAAGAGGTATCTCAATGTATTGGGCCGAATTTCCACTTTTCTTTTATCAGAATGTGGCAGCAGCAGAGCTGGAGCTGTGCAGGACCAATGGATTTTGGAATTGCCACAAAATTGCTTCTACTGTGAGTTTACTGAATTTTGGGATTTGTTTGCATTTTCACCACAAGTGACTTTTGGGAAGAGCAAATTCAAGGCATTTTCTGTAGGGTTAAGTTTGATTTTTGTCAAGAAACAACTTTATATGTCCAGTGCCCTGGGGATGGTCAAGGGGTCACTGACCCTCTCACACTGGGGGATGCTTGGGAGGGGTTTGGGGGGGTTGTCCCTGTCCCTTTCACTCCAGGCCATTCCCCAGGGGTGTCCCTGTCCCTGTCACCCCAGGCCGTTCCCCAGGGGTCTCCATCATTCTCACCCAGGGAATGCCTGGGGGGTCTCCCTCCCTCTCTCCCCTGTGCCGGGGGTGCTCGGGGCAGTCTCTGTCCCTCTCAGCCCAGGGGATGCTCGGGGCTCTCTGTCCCCTGGCCCTGGGGGATGCTCGGGGGGTCTCCATCCCTCTGGCCTCAGGCAATGCCTGTGCAGGGCTGGGCACCAGGGGCTCTGTGTCCCTCTCACCGCTGAGGCTGCTCGGGGCTGGGGGGGCTCTGCCACCTTCTCACCCCTGGGGAGGCCGGGGGGGTCTCTGTCCCTCTCAGCCCTGCTGGGACCCCACCCAAACATCATCGGGCTCACAGGGACAGAGACACCCCCAAAGCCCCAGAAGGGCTGAACCTGGGATTTGGGTTGGGGCTGAGGATTTAGGAAGGGCCTGGAATTGGGGCTGGGCTTAGAGTTGGGGCTGAGATTTGGATTAGAGCTGGGATTGGGGTTCAGGCGAGACATGGGATTGGCTTTAGGGCTGGGGTTGGGATTGGGTCTGGGGCTAGACGAGTCCGGCATTGGGATGAGAATAAATACAGAACTGTGAGTGTGTCTGAACATGGAATGAGATTGAGACCAGGATCAGGGTCAGGTTTGGGACTGAGCTCACCCAGAGCAGGAGAGATGGGGATGTCAGTGTGGGAAGGTTTGGGGGAAATACTGATTTGGGGAAAACCAAGGTGTGAATGCCTTGGGTTGGGGATTCCTCCCACACAAGTCCATCTCTGGAAGTCTCCTGATGTCCATAAAAACCTCCAAAAATCAAGAGTGTATAAGAAAAAAGTCACCAGGAGTGCCCCATTTCCAGTCTCATCCCTCTGGGGTTCTGGTGGTCCCCTGTCTCTGGGCTGTTTGGGATCTCATGGGTCCTGGGGATCCCCCCTCTCCAGGGTCCTGCTAAGGGATGCTGGGGGGTTTTGGAGTCCCAGGGTCCCCCTCTCCAGCCTCCCCTCAATCCAGCCACTTGGGCTTCCCCCCTCTTCCCACCACCCTGTCCTGCTTTAGGGCAATTTTGGGAGAAAACTCCCGAAAGGGGTTTCCTCTAGAATGCAGATTCAGCAGCCCCACCCTCAGCCAGTTCGGGAAATGATTTCCTTGGAGAAAAGTGAAAAAAACACTTTATTTAACAGGCAAAGCATTCAACAGCACAAAAATTGAACAATATTAAGCAATAAAACCTCCTGCTGCTGGAAAATAGGTGACAAACTCCAAAAGTCCCTCCTTGGGCTGGGGCTTGGCTCACTCAGTGTCTTATCAGTCTCTTATCAGTCTCTTATCAGTCTCTTATCAGTCTCTTATCTGTCTCTTGTCAGTCTCTTATCAGTCTCTTATCAGTCCCTCCTGTATTGGAAATGCCGCGACCCAGGCTCAGCCCGGTGGGCCACAGGTGGGAGATGCCAGTGGTGTTCTGGGTGTTCAGTCCAGAGCAGGTTTAAACAGCTCCAAAGAAAAAGAAAAAACCACAGTCCAGGGAACTTCTCTGCCTCAGAGAGCTAAAAACTAACTAAAAGCAAAGGAGAGCTCTGTCCCGCCCTCTGTCCATCCAGGAGCCAAAATGTGGAGGAGTGAGTGCAGTGTCTGAAAACAAACTGCGGCTTCTTCCTCCGCCCCTTGGCTCTCAGAACCAGCCTTAAAGGTGCAGAACTCATTTCTGGGCTAAACAGACCGATGGGGCACGAGCATCATGAAGTCACCCCAGGACGCGCCCCTGTCAAGGTCAGGGGGTCCCGTCCCCGCCTCATCTCCGGGCTGCCGGGGGTGCCCCAGCTCCGGTATCGCCCCTTCCCCTCTCCCCGCCCCGGGGGTCCCCCGTTCCACAGCCCCGGCTCTCACGGGGATCCCCAAAACCAATGTCCCGCCCCGTCGGTACCGGGCCATCCCCACGTGGACCCCCGGGACCCTCCCGAGGGGCGATCGCGGCTCCTCTGTCCCCGAAAAAGCTCCTCTTAGGGAGCCCGGAGATACCCGGGGCTCGAGTCCGGGATCTGCCGGCTCCGAACACGCTCCAAAAAAATCCTCCCGGACACCCCTGGCTGGAGCCGGGGCGAGCTCGGCCTCGCCCTCACCTGCGGCTCGGGCTGGGGGCGATGCTCCCGGGGCAGGGGCTGCTGCAGGCTCAGCGTGCGGGCGCTGCGAGCGCCGGGATTCTCCCGCTCCCGCTCCTGCTCCTCCTCTCCCTCCTCTTCCTCCCGCATTTCCTCCGCTGCCAGCCCGGACCCCCCTTTCCCACCCCTCTGCCCCGCGGCCCCGCAGCCCCGGCTGCTGGGTGGGGGAGCCCCCGATCGGCCCCAGGGCTGGGCAGGGGGCTCGGGGACCCCCCCGGGGCGGATCCGTGCCCCCGGCCCGAGCCCCAAACTCCGCTCCGGGGCCGCTGGGCTCTGCGGGTCCGCCTGGCAACCGGTGAGTCATCGGCGAGAAAAGCTCTGGTTGGCTGGAAATTGTCCAGCGCCTCCTCTGATTGGCTGGAATTGTGAAAGGCGCTGCGCCCTGCGGTGTCCCCGGGAGCTGCGGAGTCCGGGCCGGAGCCTTTTCCTCTTTCTTTCTCCCCCTCTGAGAACTCTTTCCTATTTCTTTCTCTCTCTGAGATCTCTTCCCTATTTCTTTCTCTTCCTCTCTCCTCCCCATTTCTTGTTCAGTTCAATCCAAGTTCGAGCAGATCCACAGGTTGCGTTCCCATGGTCTCATTCGCACCTTCCCTGGGGCAGAGGCGTCTCTCCCTCGCGAAATCGTAACCCATGGGCAGGGTCCTTTCCCAGCCCAATCCTTCCAAGATTTTGTCGGGGACTCGCTTCCATTTCCTCCCTCCCTCTGCTTCCAGCGGGGAAGGTGCTGGGAAATGTCCAGCAAAGCCACCTTTGCTGTGTGCTCTGGGAGCCCACAGAGCTGCTGGCCCTTGTCCCCTGGCCCTGCACAGCTCCTTGGGAGGCACGGCAGGAGCAGCACCCTGGCAGCCTCGGGAATGCCCCTCTGGGATCCATGGCACACACTGCCAGGGGCTGGAATTCCAGTTCCTAGCCAGGAAAAGATGTTCCTGCCCTGGAAGGCAAAGCTCTCAAGAAGGAGCCAAAAGCCAAGTGGAGCAAGATCTTACAGTGACATTTCACTGCCAGCCTTCATAACTTCACCCATGGTTGTTGTAGCTCCTGGATTGGGAATTAAATCAGGGCAGGGTCTTTTTGTGGGAGCTGCCCTGGGTCAAGGGAGACACTGAGAGAGAAACAGAGCAGGCAAAGAGAGGCAGGAGAGAAAGGAGGACACAAACACAATCAGCTGAGAAGGTGGCACTCTGAAAACAGACCAGAACTG